>NW_020941065.1:12424692-12460572 GCF_900497805.2 Vombatus ursinus | reverse complement strand
TTCTCTGTTCTAAGATCCCTCCCAGCTCTGACATTCTCTGTTCTAAGGTCCTTTCCAGCTCAGACATTCTCTGTTCTAAGCCCCTTTCCCAGCTCTGATATCCTATATTCTAAGGTCCTTCCCAGCTCCAAAATTTTGTGGTTCTACAATTCTGAATGAATGAATGAAAGTCTAAGGATTGCCCCGTATCTACAGTAACAGAGAACAAGACCCAAGTACAGCCATCTGGAAATTATCCTATTATTGAAAAGTCCCAACTTCCATTTTCCCCATCTCATTTCAAAACATGTAGCGGAGGCCATAAGACGCAGTGACTAGAGATCCGGCCTTAGAACCAGGAAGACCTGGAATCAAATCCTGCCACTGATACCTCCAGGCTGTGGGACCCTGGGCAAGTCACTGAAACTGTCCACTTGCTTTAGGTGACTCTCTGAGACCATATGTTGCCCAGAAGGTGCTGAGCCACCTTGGTAAAGGGAGTTTGTTCTCCTGGAAAGTCACTGTAGCAAAGAAACCACAGGTCCAGTCCTATCTTTTAAAAACACCTTCCTCTCGACCTTCCCACCAACCTGAGGGAGACCTCTTGTCTATTTACCTTTTCGAGGGGTCATCGGCCACGGGCTTTTCAACGAGAATCCCAGGACTAGAGGAAAGGCAGGAAGCGCCGCCTGAGAATATGGGGAGGCAAACGTCTGAAGGCTGAGCCCTTCCAAAGTCCGCCAGGCCCTGGTTGGGGCAGCCTGTTTTTTATGATGTTCATATTTATAAAGAAACAGAATGATTAACCACTAATTGCCACATATCTAAAATCTGTAACAAGGGAGGGAAAATCAATTGTTGGTGCAAATGAACTTTGAATGAGTTTCCTTAAGTGTATAAAACTATCATTGATTCATGGATTCAATGGCATCTACGGACCCATTTGTTTATTCTGTATCTGCCATCCAGAGACAAGATGTCCAGAAACCACCCGCTATCATAGAACCCATCAGTAAAACCAACAAGCATGTATTATGCGCTGACAATGGTTGAGGCACAGCGGAAGGGCTGAAGGTGTAAGGAAAGGCAAAAACAGTATTAGAATGTTAGTGCTGGAAAGGCCCTGAGAATATCCAGTGTCAAAGCTGGGAGGGCCTGAGAACAGGGAACATCAGAGCTGGGAGGGGCCTTAGAACAGGGAATGTCAGAGGTGGGAAGGGCCTTAGGACAGGGGATGTCAGAGCTGGGAAGGCCTTAGAAAAATGAAGGTACCAATATTGGGACCTGATTATGACTATTCATACCATAAATAAAAAATACGAGAAAAAAAGATCAGGTTTTTTTTTATTTTTTCAAAGATTATTAGGGAAGAGCTCTTAATGAAGTAAGAGACAAAGGTGATCAGCAAAGATCAAATAGATAATTTCAATTACATAAAATGGAAAAATATTTGCATGAACAAAATCAATGCTGCTAGGATAAGAAGGAAATATAGAGACTGGGAAAAGGTTACCTGTACCAAGCCTCTCTGATGTCTGGGATAAGTAGGGAATTAACCCAAATATACACAACACAGCTCTTTATTTCCCCACGGATAGGTGGTCAAAGGATATGAACAAATATTTCTCCAAAAAAGTTGCAAACTAATAGCAACCATATGGAAAACTACCCTGAACCACTAATATTTTGAGAAATGCAACTACAGATTATCCTGAGATTTCACCTCACACCTGGTAAATTGTCCAAGATGGTAAGAAATGGAAATTATCGATGCTAGAGCAACTGCGGAAAGACTGGTGGAGCCATGAATTGGTCCAGTCACTGTGGAAAACAATTTGGAATTCCGCAAAAAAAAAAAAAGAGGAGGGGGGTGGGTTCCAAACTCAATTTCCCTTTGGTCCAGAGATCCTGCTGTTACACATATACAACGTGAAGGTCAAAGGTACAAAGAAGCCCCATGTAAACTTATATATTTATAACAAAGCAAAGAACCAGAAACAAAAGTCAAGATCAATCGATAAGGGAATGGTTCAACAAATCGTGGGATATAACTATAATGGAATATCACAGCACTATAAGAAATGATGACTATCATAGTCATAGATGTGCCAGGCACTATGCTAAGTGCTCTACAATTATTATCTTATTGGATTTTCACAACAACCCTGGGAGGTAGGTGCTATTCTTATTCCCATTTTTCAGATGAGGAAACTGAGGCAAACAGTGGCTAAGTGACTTGTTCAGGGTTATACAACTAGTGTCTGAGGTCAGATTTGAACTCGGGTCTTCTGAACTCCAGGCCTAGAGCTCTATCCACTGAACCATCAGCTGTCACCATCTGAAGAATTCTGAGAAGTATGAGAAATAAGCAGGGTCACAAAAACAACACCCAACAACCACAATATAAATGGAAAGAAGGAAAACCCAAATTGTATGATGTTGCAACTACAATCACCAGGAACTAATTTTTTCTTTAATTCTTTGTTCCAAGGGATAGCTGACTAGCAGGGAATATATCTATAAATGAAGGAGACATCAGAACAAAAGATATCCATAAAAGCATTTTTAAAAGATAAAACAGAATGTTAGAGCTGGAAGAAATGTCAGAACACAGAATGACAAAGCAAGCTGGATGAAACCTTAGAGATCATCTTCATTTTACAGAAAGGGATCGTGAGGCAGAAACCCTGCCAGGGACACTGACTTCTCCAAGGTCACGCAACAATTGATGGGCAAGGTTGTGGCTCAAGCCCTTCTCACTATCTACTCCATGCTGTCTCTCATGGCATCAAACACGATCCCGACATTCCCGTGGACTTTTGGCCTTCTCATTATCTACCTTGCACCTGATTTATGAGGAAGGGACATCCTATCTAGACGCCCAGAAAGATGGTGCCAAACCCTCCCCAGGATGGCAACTTGTAGGAAGTCCTGGACAGTGCTGAAAAGCCGACCCCTCCCCCTAAGGTTTGGGGACACACCTCCTGGCTCCTTCCTAGGACACACCCTAAAAATCAGACACACCTGAGGTTTTGCCTCTCCCTTTTCATCTCGGTTCACCTCTCTCCCTGCCATGGAATAACTGAAACATACCAGCCTCCCGCCATCACCAAGATGGCCTGCTCTAAAAATGAAACCAATGGACTCCTTGCCCTCCCCGAGTAGGCCAGATTACACACTCATAAAAGCCCAGGCCAAACCAGGAACAATCAGCCACTTTTACAAACCCTTGTAAATCTGTCACTACCCATATCCTCGAGTGCTTATTCTGCTTAGTCCCTACAGGAAGCCAAACCCAGCAAAAATAGAAAGCTGGAGTCTCAAGGTAGATGGTATTGACATGGGGGTCACAGACTCTGCCAAGATCTCAAAAGACTCTCACCCCAACCCCATGAGAAAAAGGAAAACTACTGTGTTTCCCCCATTTCACGGACGAGCAAAATGGAGGTCAGAGATGTTCAGGGAGTTGCCCAGTGTCACAACAATTAACTGTCAAAGGCAGAGTTCAAATCCTAAGCCTCTCCAAACTCAAGTCCAGGACTCTTTCCGTGACACCAGAAGAACATAAATTGTCAAAATAGGAAAGGACTTAAGACATGGTCTAGTCCAAAGACGCTTAACCTGGGGGTCCATGAACTTGTTTTTAAAAATATTGTGATAATTATATTTTAATATAATTGGTTTCCTTCGTAAATTCCCCAAAGCGAGTATCTTCTCTCTGAAATTACATCCAATTTACCCTGTCTATATCATATATGTGTGTATCCACACACACACACACATATACACATACACACATATGATACAGACAGGGTAAATTAGATGGAATACACCCATGATATATGAATGTTGTCTTCCCTATAAGAATGTGAGTTCATTGTGAGCAGGACCTGTTTTTTGTCTTTCTTTGAATCTCCAGTGCTTAGTACAGCATCTGGAATATAACAGGTGCTTAATAAATGCTCTAGACTAATATTTTATTTTATGTATTTAAAAATATTATTCTGAGAAAGTCTGCAGAATTCATCAGACCGTCAAAGGGGTCCACGACACAAGGTTAAGAAACCTTGACCTAGTCCAAATGCCTCATTCTA
The DNA here is from genome assembly GCF_900497805.2 of Vombatus ursinus. NCBI lineage: Eukaryota > Metazoa > Chordata > Mammalia > Diprotodontia > Vombatidae > Vombatus > Vombatus ursinus. The sequence goes on along the minus strand of NW_020941065.1, from coordinate 12,456,499 downwards.
CATTGGAGATTGACAGAGGTTAAGGGACTTACCCAGGGTCACACAGGAGGGGTCGGAGGCAGGGTTCCAATCCAGATCTTCCCAACTCCAAGTTCTGGGTTCTATCTCCTACTCCATACTGCCTCATATGCATTTTCTGCCTCTCTTCCCAACAAGAGTGAAATGTCTTTCACAGGCCTAAAATGTTGAAGAAGACTAAACGTTCCCTTGGGTGACAGCTGAGCTCAGAATTAGAAAAGCACTAATTACACTGTTGTTGTTCATCCTTCGTTTTCAAAGGAGACCAACGACATCACAGAGTGATGTCTTGACTTGCACATACACTGGATTTAAGTGAGACAGAGTTACGCATGAAATGATCAGCCTCATTCTCTCTTCCGGAGTCACTGAAGTCCAGTGGCAGGACAAAAGTCAAGATGATTGGTGATGGCCCAGGATGCAGTGGATGACATTGGCATCTTCTATACTTGACCAAGCTCTAAGCACTCCTTCAGAGCCTTCGTGGCCATTGGAACAAATTGTTCTCATCTGCCCTTTCCACCAAGGGAAATCTTCACGTGCTTGGGGTAGACACCCCCCCTAACTCACTGATAGATCTGAGGCCTGCGGGTTACCCTCAACCTGGTTTAGCCCGTCTGCTGAGATGATTTACCAGGGTGTGGCCACTGTGCATGTTACAGCTTCTTGGAACCACAAATGAGTGTTGGGTGACAGGTGGATACTAAAGGTGGATGAGTAGCCCTCACACCAGAGGTACTAGTCACTTGTGGGTGAGTCATTCATCTGAAGAATACATTGCAACCTTATGGTCAATGCCCCTATTCAGAGGACTCAAAGAACCACTGATTCAAAAGGATTATGCTCTCAAAGACCCTCTTCTGCATCGAGGGTCATTGAACAGTGCAGCCGCATTGGGAGGGTGTGTGGTCCAAAGGGCACTGATGGTCTGAGAGTAAGGAGACCAGGACTGCCATTCCAACTCTGTCACTTACTAGCTATGTGACTTCAGGCAATCTGGCCTCAGCTGCCTCCCCTATAAAAAAAGAGGAGGGGGCTGGAACTGATTCAGTCCTTATGGAACTATGGCCCAAAGTCACCAAACTGTGCCCACCCTCTGACCTAGGGATAGAACTACTAGGCCTATACCCCAAAGAAATTTTAAAGAGGAGGAGGAGGAAAAGGACCCACATGTGAGCAAAATCTTTCTAGCACCTCTGTTTGTGGTGGCAAAGAACTGGAAGTGGAGGGTGTGCCCATCAACTGGGGAATGGCGGTCCAAGTTATGGTATCTGAGTATGATAGAATACTGCTGTGTTCTAAGAAATGATGATCTCTGGGAAGACTTATATGAACAGATTCAGAATGAAGTGGGCAGAACCAGGGAAACACCGTACACAGTAACAGTAACAACATGGTGAAGGCTACTTTGAAAGACCCAAGAACTCTGTTCATTTAATGACCAACAATACCAGAGAATCAATGAGGAAGCAGGCTTCTCACCTCCTGACAGAGAAGTGAAGGACTTTGGAGGCAGAAAGAGAAACACATTTTTGGACGCGGCCAATGTGGGAATTTGTTTTGTTTGTTTTCGCACATTTGCTACAAGGGTTTTGTTTTTACAAAGTTTGGGGAAGGTGAGAAAGAATATTGGTTTTTGTTCGTTGAAAAAAGTTTTAATTCTTTTTGAAAGATTAAAAGTCAAAAAAAAAAAAAAAACCACAACTAAGGTCGCGTCCAGCACTGTAAATCTTTGTTCTGTGTTTTCACAAGCCTTTGCTTAGTAGTATGCAATCTGCTGCAGGGTCCTCTGGCACTGCCTAACATCTGGGTCTATGTCTCCCAAAACTACTTGAGGTGATTTCCTTGGTACAGGGCACTCCCAGGTGAGGAAACTCCCTCTACCAAGGCAGGACATTGCCTTCTCAGTGCCTTCAAGTCTTAGAGAGCTGCCTGGAGCACTGAGACATTCAGTGACTGACCCAGGGCCGGGACAGCCAGGACAATCCAAGAAAGGACTTAGAGGTCAGCTGTTTATTCACCAAGGCCTTGTGCCCTTCACAAAGTAGATGGTAATTAAACACTTATTGTTAACAGAATTAAGGATGTTCCTAACTTGACATTCTGTGTTCTAAGATACTTTCCAATTCTGACATTCCCTGTTCTAAGGCCCCTCCCAGCTCTGACATGACCTGTTCTAAAGGCCCTGCCAGCTCTGACATTCCCTCTTCTAAGGCCCCTCCCAGCCCTGACACTCCTTGTTCTAAAGGCCCTCCCAGCTCTAACATCCTCTCTTCTAATATCCCTTCTAACTGACATTTTGTGTTCTAAGATCTCTTTAATATTCTATGCTCTTAAGGTTTCTTTGAGCTCTGGCATTCAATGCTCTAAGGTCCCTCCCAGCTCTAACATTCTATGGTCATAGGATCTGCAAAACCACCTATCCAGTCCAATCCCTTGATTTTTACAAATGAGGAAACTGAGGCCCAGGAAGGTAAGGGACAAGCCCAAGGCTACACAGGTAATAAATGTCAGAGGTGGAATTTGAACCCAGGGCCTCTGACTTCAGAACCAGCCTTTTTTCCCCACAGTGCACTACAAACCCTATTTAAAACTTCAGACTGGCTGGGGGCCCTGGGTCCTGACTCGGAAAGATTTGGGGGGCCAAAATGGAAGCATCCGTTCCCTTTCGATGAGCTGGGACATACCAGAAAACCACTTGGCTTTCCAGGCCAGTCACATCAGGGAATGGTGACCTCAGCTAATCTCTCCTCTGACAGATATCAGGCCTCTCATCCCTGGACCCAAAGAGGAGGAGACGCCTTAGAGATAAGACCCTGGGAAGGGCTCTGACGAGTCGAAAGAAATATACAATTATAAAGAGAGTGTGTGCATGGTTATGAATGTACATACAAATGTACTTACATACCAGCAAGCATGGATTAAGCACCTACTATGTACCAGACACCGTGCTAACGTCTGGGGTGGGGGTGAGAAGGAAGATACAGAGAAAGGGAAAACTATAATCCCTGTTTTCAAGGAGTTCATAGTCTAATAGGAGAGACAACATGCAAATAACTGCGTATAAACAAGATGTATACAAGGTAAGTGGAAGGCACCAATCAGTCCACCAGCACATATTAAGCACCTACTGTGGGCCAGGCAGTCTGCTAGTCCCTGGGTATATAAAGACAAATGGAAACAGTCCCTGCCCTCATGAAGCTTATGTGCTATTGAGGCAGCATAGTATAACGGATAGAGCCATAGACTTGGAAAGATAGAAGACCTGGGTTCAAATCCTACCTCTGACTGTCCCCAGCTATGTGACCTTTGACAAATGATTTCACTTTTCAGTACCTCAGGCTACTCTCTAAGACCCATCTACCAAATTATAGGCCAGATTTCCATCCCACTATAGATGGACAACCTTCAAACGCCAGAGAAATCAGATTCTCAAAATACAGAACAACACCCACTCCCTCACAGTCTTACCCTCTGATGAAGCCCAAGCAAAGTAATAGAGAGGAAGGAGCACTGGATTTGGATTCAGAGGACCTGAGTTCAAATCCTGCATCTCCTATTTACTACTTGTATAACCCTGAATAGGCAACTGGTGGTGCAAGGGATAGGACACCAGGAAGATCTAAGTTCAAATCCACCCTCACATACTTCCTAGCTGTGTGATCCTGGGCAAGTCACTTAACCTAGTTTGCCTCAGTTTCCTCATCCGTAAAATGAGCTGGAAAAAGAAATGGCAAACCGTTCCAACATCTCCATCAAGAAAACCCCAAAGGGGGCCATGGAGAGTTGGACACAACTGAAATAACTAAGCAACAGATAACCTTGGACGAGTCATTTTGAGCCAAATAGCCTTTAGCTAGGAGACGCTTGGGTTCAAATGTGGCCCCATCGCATAACCACAGATGAGTCATTTCACTGCCCTAAGCCTCAGTTTCCTCATTTGTAAAACTGAGATAATACCTATAAGCACCTGTCTCAAAGGACTGTTATGAGGTTCCAATGAGACCGTGTTTAAGCACTCTGCAAATCTTAAAGCATTATACAAATGTCAATGACCATTTCCCCTCAATGCCTTGTGAAGTCAAAGCGTCCATCTTACAGATGAAGAAACTGAGGCCAAGAGAGAAGATAAGTGACTTGTTCCTCAGCCAAGTGTCTGAGCCAGGGTCACTTCAAATCCCACTTTCCAGAAGCAGTGACCCCAGGTGCCACTGTCTTATCTTCTAAATTTACCCTGGAGGAGCAGGATTCCAATTCAGACACTGTTTGTATGACCTTGGGACTGGTTTAACCTCTATGAGCCTCAGTTTCCTCAGTTGTTGGATTTGACAGCCTCTAAAATCCATGATCCTTGTGACCACTTCTAATATGTATTGTCTGTCCCTACAGTGTTTACCTGTGTGACCTACCCTCTTAGAACAGGAGTTCCAGGAGAGCAGGATATCCCCAGGGCCTAGTCCATTAAATCTGTTTGTTTGTTGAATGACTGACAGATAACTCTAAGTCTTGCTTCCACTTCTGCAGGCTGCCCGCCTCTGAATAATAAACGTTATTACAAGAGCTGGGGGAGGGGGGACGATCTGATGACTTCGTGCCCGAAAATAGAAACCCTCCACAGTCAGAAGTCTGCCCTGGCACCTTCCCTCCTCCTCCCCCATTCCACACACCCAGGCCACAGCTCGCGGAGCACCCCGCATCGTCAGATGGGCTGCTCGGCCAGCGCCCGGACACTCCCTGCCCAGGCTGAGCTCACGGGGGTGGCAGAAATAATCCGGGGAGATTATTGGTGAGGGCGAGGCTCTGCACCGGCCGGAGCACGCATGTGAATCCTGAATCACGTGCTGCTGCACCTTGGCTGTGAGCGTCCAGCATCGCGGCATGATGGGAGAATCACCCACTGGCGCTCACCCGGGCCAGCCCCGCGTTAGAGCAGAGGGGAAACTGAGGCTACGGGAGCCATAAGATCACACAGGTAGGGCCGGACAGGCCTCAGAGGTCACCCTGTCCACTCCCCTTTTTTACAGATGGGGAAACTGAGGCCCGGCGTGGAAAGTGATTCATGCAAGGTCACAGAGTGGTAAGTGGCAGCCCCAGAATTTGAACCCAGGTCCTCTGGCTGCTGTAAGAGGTCTTTGCAGTGAACCTGGATGCCTCTACAGGCAAAGGAATTCATATTTAATAGGGACCAGGCCTGTGATTGTATCTGTACAGGAGTGAGGAAACACCCCCTATCATGCCTCAGTTACCTTATCTATAAAATGAGAGGGTGGCACTAAATGACCTCTAAAAGCCCACCCAGGGCAGCCAGGGGGCGCCGCAGTGCGCAGAGCGCAGGGCCTGGTGTCAGGAAGACTCATGTTCCCGAGTTCAAATCCGGCCTCAGGCACTTCCCAGCTAAGTGACCCTGAGCCAGTCACTTCACCCTGTTTGCCTCAGCTTCCTCATCTGTACAATGAGCTGGAGAAGGAAATGACGAACCCCTCCAGTATGTTCCCCAAGAAAACTCCAAAGGAGTTGGCCCTCCAAAAGTTGGAGCCTCAACAACCACCATGACCACAACACAGTCCATCCAGCTCTGACATCCCCTGTTCTCAGGCCCCTCCCAGCCCTGACATCCCCTGTCCTCAGGCCCCTCCTAGCCCTCACATCCCTTGTCCTCAGGCCCCTCCCAGCCCTCACATCCCCTGTCCTCAGGCCCCTCCCAGCCCTCACATCCCCTGTCCTCAGGCCTCTCCCAGCCCTCACATCCCCTGTTCTAAGGCCCCTCCCAGACCTCACATCCATGTTTTAAGATGCGCTCCAGCTCTGTGCAGGCCTGAGGTGAAGGACAAGGCTTTGTGAACGGCTTGAGGACCTCCATCCCATTCAGTGCCAGCTGGAAGAAAAGTGCCCGTTGGGCAGCTTGGGTGATGGCCCCTCCCCTGTTCCCACACTGAATAACCCCGTGTTCACCCTGCAGTTGGATGCAGCCTCTGGAAGCGGACACAGGCCCCGTTCACAGTCTCCAGCCAAGGACAATAATCAGGCTGTGGGTTTTGTCTTGGAAGTTTGGGGGAGGGGAAGGAGGAGGGGGAGGGGAGGGCCGGTGACCACCAGGGGTGTGCTAAGGGGAGGTTCCCATCCTGAGCCACAATCCTTTCTACAGGCCATCTTGACCACAGGCGTGGCGATGTTGGCCAATCGCTGCCCACCCTGCCCCGTGCCCCAGCCAGACCCGGGATCCATCCCTCCAAGACTCAGGTCAAATCCCGCTTTGTGCAGGTGGCCTTTCCTCAACTATCCCCCACCGCAGAGCCTTCCCTCTGAGACTGCCCTGTCTACACTGTCTACACCTTGTGTAGACCTGGTACTTACATTGCATCTTCCCCATTAGACTGGATGCCCCTGGAGGGCAGCCACTGGGTTTTTGCCTTTCTTTTCAGCTCTAGCATTTGGTACTTTATTAATGACTGTTGATGGCTAGAGCCAAAAGGAATCTTAGGACAGAAGCCATCAAGTGCAACCCCTTCATTTTACAGATGAGGAAACTGAGGCCCAGAGATGTTAAGGGGCTTGACCTGCTGAGCATCCCAAAGCTAGCAACAGAGGGGAGACTTGAACCAGCCCCCTAACGTTGTACCACACCAACAACCACCCTCCCTTTCTCCTTAGCTCCCCCTCTCCAGCAGGCTATTCACATTCAGATCTGTATTATAGTGATTTGGGACCAACCTTCTCCTCCCACTAGACTGGCAGCGGCTTGAGGGCAGCCACCGGCTCGAGGGCAGCCACCGGCTCATTCGTGTTTGTCTCCACGTGGCCAAGCCCGGCACACTGGAGAGAGACAGAGAGACAGAGACAGAGACAGAGACAAAGACAGAGAGAGAGACAGAGACAGAGAGAGACAGAGAGATGGGAAAGAGAGAGACACAGAGACACAGACACAGAGAAAGAGAGAGAGAGGGGACAGAGAGAGAGAGAGAAACACACACATATATATATGCATGAGGGGGAGGGAAACTCCAGCTTCCTTGCCCAGGGCCCCATCCCTATCCTGATCTCTTCCTTCACCCTTCACCATGTTATTTTGGATTTACTTTATATAATGATGACGGTGATAAATAGACAGCATTTACATAGCACTTTAGGTTTATGAAGAACTTTTATGTATATTTTCTCATCTTTTACATATATTATCTCATCTCGTCCTCACATCCTCATCTGGGAGGTAGTGCTATTATTATCCCCATTTTACAGATGAGGAAACTCAGGTAGCTAGGCAGAGGTCAAGTGACTTGCCCTGGGTCACACAGCTAAGTATCAGAGGTTGGATTTGAATTCAGATCTTCCAGAATCTAGGCTCAACAAACTATCCATTGTGCTATGTATATGTATACACACATGCACAAGTATATGTGTGTGTGTATGTATGTGTGCATATGCACGTGTACGTGCACATACATGTCATATTGTGGCACACATGTATATAGGCATGTGCATGGTATTATCAAAATGCATGTGCATATATAAATGTTTTTCTGCTGAGTCGTTTTTCAGTCTTGTCTAAGTCTTTGTGACTCCATTTGGGGTTTTCTTGGCAAAAGTACTGGAGAGGTTTGCCATTTCCTTCTCCAGCTCATTTTATACATGAGGAAACTGAGGCAAACAGGGTGAAGTGATTTGCCCAGGGCCACACAGCTAAGTGTCTGAGGCCAGATTTGAACTCAGGTCTTCCGGACTCCAGGCCTGGCACTCTATCTACTATACTTCCTAGCTGCCTTGTAGTTATTAATTTTCAATCTTTCTTTATCGATTTTATATACTTATATATGTAATAATAATAGCACTTACATAATATTGGTTATGTGTTAGGCACTGTGTGAAATACTTTATAAGTATTATCTCACTTGATCCTAAAACAACATGGGAGGTAGGTACTATTATTATCCCCACTTTATAGTTGAGGAAACTGAGGCAGACAGAGGAATAAGTGACTTGCCCAGCATCACACAGCTAGTAAGTGCCTGAGGCCAGATCTGAACTCAAGAAGATGATTTGTATGTGCATACAGGAAACCATATAGATATAGATATATAAATATATCTATATATACATGATTTCTTTAGACATATCTCTGTCTACATCTACGTGGATATAATTCAATTAGAATATGAGCCCCCTGAGGGCAGGGGATGTTTTTGCTTTTTCTCTGCAGAGCTTAACTCAGCTCTCACCACTTAGTAAGTGGTTAATGAAGGCTTATGGATTGTCTGGTTTTGTATTTGCTTATCTGTGCACCCACTGGTTCCTCCCACACCACACAAATCCACTGCCTTCAGAAGACTGGCTCTGCCCCGAGCTGGCACGGGGCTCTCCCTCCTTCCCTCCCTCCGTCTCCAGGCTGCCCTGGCTTCTTTCAAATCTTATCTCTATTCCGCCCCTCGGTAGGAGACCTTTCCCAATTGCCGGCTCTTAACACCTTCCCAGAGATAGATGGCAAGAAGTAATCCCAGGGAAGGTGCTCCTCTGGTTGGACGTCAAGCAGGCTTGACCTCTGCCAACAGCCTTGATATATAAAAAAAAAGGATTACAGGATCGGAGCTCCAGAGCTGAAAGGAACCTGAGAAACCATCTCCTCCAACCGCCTGAGTTTGGAGATGAGGGAAATGAGTTCCAGTGAGGCCGAGTGACTTCACTTGTTACTCCACAGTGAGCGGTGTCAGAAGTGGGATCAGAACTCAGAGCTTCGGACTCTAAAGTGAATTCCCTTTCCACTCCCCACCCTGGGAAATAATAATTATCATTATGGTTATTAATAATAATTATGATGATAATGGACATTTTAAGAAGACATTTCCACTTCATTCCTTCGCAGAGCTGGGAATGCCAGATGTGGTAAACTGCATAGAGTTCTAGAAATTTTCAATGTATTTATCAATTTTACTGGGGGGTTTTTCCTCTTTTTCCTCTTTTTTTTCCTTTAAATATATTATTTGTTATTATAGGGGCAGCTGTTGGCTCAGTGGATAGAGCTCTGGGCCTGGAGTCAGGAAGATCTGAATTCAAATTCTGCCTCATACACTTACTAGCTTTGCGTGTCCTTAACCTTTTTGAGGATTAAATGAAATATTAATTGTGCCTGGCACATAGTAAGCATTATATAAATGTTAGCTATTATTATTATTATTATTATATAGGCAGGTAGGTAGCACAGTGAATAAAGAGCTGCGTCTGGAGTCAGGAAGACCCGAGTTCAAATCTGGCCTCAGACATTTACTATAGCTGAGTGACTCTGGGTAAATCACTTAACTTCTGTCTGCCTCAGTTTCCCCATCTGGAAAACAGGGATAATGATGGCACCTATTTCTTTAGGTTGTTTTGAGGATCAAATGAGATAATAATTGTAAAGTACTTAGCACAGTTCGTGGTACATAGTAAGCATTATAAACATGTTAGTTATTGTTATTATTGTGTGGGATGGTTCTCTGGAAGGGGAAGAGAGAGCTTGGGAGAAATTCCAGTACTATAAAAAGCAAAAGATATCAATAAAATTTCATTTTTAAAAATGATAATACTGAGCATTCACACGGCAGTAGAAACGTTGCAAAGCACTTTAAATACATTTATGCAGCCCTCATTAACACAAAGGCTTAGACTCAGTTCTCCACTCATAACTTATTTGAGCACTGTAACTATATAATATACAATATATAATATATAATATTTCATCCCGGAGCTCAAGAGCCAATGAATGAAGGCATAGTTAAAATACAATACAAACTATGTGTTATGATGAGAACACCAGAGTTTTCGATACTCACACGGAACTCAGTTCTCTATTGAAATCATGACACCCACGCAATAATGCCAAAGACAACTGTCATAAAATATGGCATCCTTTATTTTTACAGAGAGACAATCTGGAGGAAGTCGCTTTAAACCCACTACCATCTTTCCCATATGGAACTAAGTAGTAACACTCTGAAGTTAAAGAGAGACATTCATCCCTTGAGGGGGGCATCAAGTGACCGAATTCCACTGTAAAATGGCTAGAACGGTCCATTAGCATGTATTAGGCACCTGGTATGTGCCAGGCATTATGCCAAGTGCTAAAGGTACAAAGAAAGGCAAAAGACAATCTCTGCTCCCCACAATTCTCATGGTAAAACAACTTCTCATCTTGTGGAAATTATCTGCAGTGATATCAAGATGTCATTTGGACTCAACATATAGAACAGGAAGCTGGGCAGCTTAGCGTTGTATCTTGGAGGTCAAAGCCAATAGATGAAAGGGATACTTAAAATTCCTTGGTCGTCTTAGGCATAAAGTAAGTTAGGTAAAAGACTGTGGCTCTGCAAGTCAAGGAATTTAGTGGCTTCCTAAAGTCAAAGTCCAACAGGAAGGATATATTAAGAGCAATTAACCCTCACCCCAGTGCCAATGTTAACGAGCAAGCTCTTGGAACAGTAAAATAAATGATAACAGATTTAGAAAGCATTCAAACAAAAACCCGTGAAATGAAGAGCCCATCTCCCTAAGGCAGCTACAGACTGAGTAATACTTCCTCCTCAAAAAGGAGAAATAAAATGGATATCTATGTGGATCACAAGATAAACAGGCTAAAAATTGACAGAAATGTTCCAGGCATACTTCACAGGGCAGGGTGACAATATTTACAGGTCACTGATTTGCTGGAGATATTTTACCTGAAAGGATGAACAGAGTGAATGAAATGAATGAGATCTAAGAACGGTACCAAGAGACCTGCCCCGGGGCAATACCCACATGAACTCAACGAGCAAAACAGTCACAAACAAGCATTCATTCAGTCAGCCCCTTCCATGCGCTAGGTGCTAGGGATACAAGTACAAAGGTAGAAAATGAGCATTTATTAAGCACTTACTGCGTGCCAGGCACTGGGCTAAGCACTTTAGAAATATTCTCCCATTTGACCCTCAAAACAATCCTGGGAATTAGGTGCTGTTATTATCCCCATTTTACAAGTGAGGAAACTGAGGCAGACAGAGGTTAAATGCCCTGCCCAGGGTCACAAAGCTATTAAGTGTCTCAGGGTAGATTTGAACTCAGGTCTTCCTGACTCTAGGCTCTGTACACTGAGTCACCTCACTGCCTCAAAGACATAAACTCATCCTTACTTCTATTCTAAAAGACAAATGGTTGGGTCACATGTATTTATTTATAGAAATGGAGATGTTTATAACATTGATTCAAGCCATTGATAATGCTCAGCATCCCGAACAATATTTTAAGCAGATTCCACTTTACCAAATACTCAAGGTCTAAATTACATGGCATGAAAAGATTTCAAAATATAGCACATCAAACATGTACACATGCATAAGCTATCGGATGGCAGTGAGGAAGGCACGCCATACATTCTGTTTCTTCCTCCTTTCTGGATGGGGGCAGATCTAAATCTCATCCAGGCCTCACTGTCTCCACCCTGCTTCATTTCTCCTTTCTCACATTAGGTGCTAGAGAATTAATCAGCCACTTTGTTACAAATTAGTTTATCTTCAGCCCCAGGGTTGATCCCAACCAGCCCTTAGCTACACATGGTCCATTTCTCTGCTATGGAGTTTATGTCAGACAAAAAGATATTAATAAAATCATCATAGCTCAGAGCCCCCAGTTAGGAAATTTTCTAACATTTGGACAGAAGTTAGTCTCTCTAATTCAAATTTTGTGTACTTTCATATACTTTCTATTTGGGAATATAAAATATCTGGCTTCTTTATTTTTAAGGTAAAACCAGGATACAGAAAATGCTTAAATAAAAGAAGCAAGTAGAGTGTATTATAGTGCTTGTTCAGTATAGGTATGGAAAAGGGAAAGCAGGGAAAGAGAAGGCCTTTTGGAACCTTAAGTCCATGAAGAGGTGAGTACAACCAGTACTTCTCTCCCACTTCTGTTAAATTCCTATCACATAACTATAGCAAAAAAGAAATGGATTAGTTTTTTTTTTCACTCTACTTATGAAAACAAGTGTCCAAAATGTAGAAGACTCTTATTTCTTTAATATTATTTTCCTTAATATTCTATTCTACCATTTGGAGGGATTTGGGAAGTCCTGGATCCCAAGAGGCAGAGATGAAAACAGCCACGAGTCCAGCTGAATTTGAGTCAGTGCACAAGCATTTTTTAAGCACCTACTATATGCCAGGCACTGTACTGAGCACTGAGGATATTAAAAAAAAAAGGCAAAAAGACAGTCCTTACTCTCAAGGAGCGAGTCATACTCTAATGGGGAAGATATTAATATGAAATAAGGATGAAAGCACTCCATAAATATTTGTCAACGAATGACAGACTTCTCCCCTTATTCTGACTCTTTAAATTCTGCTTCTCTGAGCAGAACCAGGAGAACATTGTACACGGTAACAGCCACATCGTGTGATGACTAACTCTGATAGACTTGGCTCTTCTCAGCAAGGCAAGGATCTAAGACAACTCCAAAAGACTCATGATGGAAAATGCTGTCTACACCCAGAGAAGGAACTATGGGGTCTGAATGTAGACTGAGGTATACTATTTTCTCCTTTTTTTTTTGTTTTTTCTTTCTCGTGATTTTTCCCTTTTGTTCTGATTCTTCTTTCATAACATGACTAATGTGGAAATAAGCTTAATATGATCGTACATGTAGGGTCTATATCAAATTGCATGCTATCTTGGGGAGCAGAGAGAGTAAGGAAGGAGAAAATTTTTAGAACTCAAAATCTTATAAAAATGAATGTTGAAAACTAAAAATTAATTAATTAATTAGTTGAAAAAAATAAATTCTACTTCTCTTTCCCGGTCTTCCCCAGGAAGCCTTCCCTGCCCACTCAATACCAGAAAGCTCTGACTCCAACTCCAATGTTATTTCTACTGCAGCACGCTAGTTCACGCTAAGGTTGGATGGGCTAAGAGTCAACTCTGTCCTGAGTAGTAAAAGACACTCTCCAAAGATCCAGAGGCCCCTAGATCTTAAAGTGGATGGGGTGCTGGGCTTGGAGATCTGAGTTCAAATCCAGCCTCAGACACCAACTAGCTGGGAAAGTCACCTCCCTCTGTCTGCCTCAATTTCCTCAACTGTAAAATGAGGATAATAACAGCACCTACCTCCTAGGGCTGTTGTGAGGATTTATTGAGGGAATATTTGTAAAGTGCTTAGTACAAAGTAGGTGCTTAATAAATGCTTACTTCTCTCCTTGCTTCCAGTATGAATAAAAGCATTGGGTTTATAGTAGGTAGGCCAAGGTTCAAAGCCTGCCTCTGACTTTCACAAGCTACGTGACCATGGTCAGGGCATCCGACATCTAGGTACTCCAGGAAACTCCCTGGGACATATCTACCAACTCGCAGGTGTCTGTCCAGATTATGATCTCCCCTTGTTGTGGTTCAATTGTTCTACCACGTCCAGCCCCTCATGACCCAGTAGACCATGCTGTCCATGGAGTTTTCTTGGCAAGGATACCGGAGGTTTGCCATTTTCTTCTCCAGTGGATTAAGGCAATCAGAGGTTAAGTGACTTGCCTAGGGTCACACGGCTCGTGTCTGAGGCCAAATTTGAACTCAGGACTTCCCGACTCCAGGCCAAGAGTTCTATCCACTGAGCCATCTAGCTGCCCCTGATCTCGGCTTAGATGAAGGAAAATTCCCAAAGGGCATTCCCCAAGCTGAAATCATAGAGTAACACTGCTGGAGCTGGATAGGGATATCTCAATGTCCATCCGCCGATCAACGAGCATTTATTAAGTGCTTACCATGTGCCCAAAACTGTGCTAAGGGCTAGGGACACAAATAGAAGCCAAAAACAAACATGAAAGACAGCCGCCGTCCTCAAGGAGCTTGTATTCTAATGAGAGAAGACAACATCTAAAAAGATATCTGAGCCAAATTCCTCATTTACAGAGGAGCCATCTGAGGCCCAGCAAGGTTCAATGACTTAGGTTCATAAATCTCAAGCTGGGAGGGGGCTCCAGAAGCTAGCTGCTCTGACTCCCCTCATTTTGCAGCTAAGGAAACTGAGGATCACAGAGGAAAAGCCAGATGTGCCAATCCCAGATCAGAGCTCTATCCCAGTACTCTCCGACTGCCTTCCCCTTCTCTCTTCTTCTCGCCCTAAACCCCCACAGCTTTGCAGAGCTGTAGATTTCATCTTGGCTCTTTTACCCTGCTCAAAAATGCCAAATAAGACTGGACCGTCTCCAGGGGTCACACTCTGGGTGGGGCTGCTCTCTCTCCTCACGCTCAACCCAATAAACCTCTCGCATCTTGGCTAAGGTCCTGTTGAATATTTTCTCAGGGGGAGGAGAAGAAGGGTCCAGGGGACTCGTGTAAAGAATGAGGAATGCTTTCCAAATAGTTCCTCCCTGACCCAAGCACCGGACCCTCCTCCCCTGGCTCCAGCTATCCTCCTACCAATATACAGAGAAATCACTCTCTGGAGCCCAGCCTCCACCCGAGCACACCCAGATGAGGAACGCAGACCCAGCTGACCTAGACCAAGCCCCGCTGGATGGCCACATCTCCCAACTACTTTTTGAGAAGAAGCGTGGAGCAGTGGAGAGACCACCGGCCTTATCACCAGAAAGATCTAGGTTCAAATCCTGCCTCATATATTTAATGGCTTTGTGACCCTAGATGAGTCACTTAAACTCTCTATGCATCTATAAAAAGAGGAAGGCTGGCGTCCACGGCCTGTAAGGTTCCTTCCAACTCTCAGTCTACGGCCCTGTGATTCTATTCTTGGTGACAGATGAGGCCAAGACATGCAAGTATCTCTATGCCCAGAGACCTAGATTCTGATCCAGGTATGGCCATCAACTCTGGCGAGTTGCTTCAGATGAGGGAACTCAGGCACAGAGAACTCAACTGACTTTCCCAGGATCACACAGCTAAGTAGAATCTAAGTCTAGATTTGAAACCAGGACTTCAGACTCCAAGCCCAACACCCAATGACGTTCACCATTTTGTTACTGAGTTATTTTCATTCGTGTCTGACTCTTTGTGACCCCATTTGGGGTCTTCTTGGCAAAGAGACCAGAGTGGTCTACCGTTTCCTTCTCCAGGTCATTTTAGAGATGAAGAACTGAGGCAGACAGGGTGAAGTGACTTGCCCAAGGTCACAGGGCTAGTACGTATTCGAACTCAGGTCCTCCTGCCTCCAGGAGCTGGTGCTTTATCCCAAAGTCCCATCGGGCCATCTCAGAGAGAACATGGCATTTACGAGCTAGAAAAGAGCTTCAAAATCATCTTATTTAAAATTCTCTTGTACTTGCTCCACCAATCAGGAGACATTTTAACATGCCAAGCACTGTCCATAGTCTTGGGAATATAAAGGCAAAAAACCCTGGGGGCTTACATTCTATAAGGAGAAACAGCTTGTCCACACAAAAGGAAGAGTAAAAATAAGTATGGATAAAGTAAATGTAATTGTCATTTTGGTGAGGGGGGACACTGGCACGGAGGCGAGGGAAACAATCAGCCAAGGCTCCAGGTGGGGAAACTGAGGCCTCGAGACACCGGAGGTGCCTCCCCAGAGGCCTCTCAGGCAGCACCGTTTCTCATCATTGCAACGATTTGAGCCAGAGCGCTAACTAAAAATTGCCCAGACCATTCCCCTTTACCCAAGTGGAGGGAGGGGGAAGTGGCTGCCACAGGCCCTAGGGCTTGGGTCTGACCCTTGGGTAGCCTGCCTCTGTCAGGCTTCCCGTTCCACGGCAGATCCCACATAAGTCGTTTCAACAGCCGGGCCAGTTCTCCATCCCAGGCTGAATGAACTCTCACAAACAAGGAGGGAATGCATGGAAAACATCCTGTTACCAATTGGATTCTAAGCCCCCATGCTGTGGGGTGAGACAGCCGACTCAGGCCAGAAGCATTCTGGCCAACTGTTCTCCTCCTCCCCCAGCCTGCCTCACCACAACCTGAAGTCTCTCCTCTTAGCCCTAGGACAATCAAACAGAATCTAATCAGCTCAATGAAGCAGCATCAATCAGAGCCGTAATGTACCAAATCGCCCCAGGGGGAAATTCAGCCGCAGGGGTTTTAGGAGGGAAGGGCAGGTGGCCCAGAGGCCATGCTGCCAGGTTACAATCAGAGGGGCAGAAAGCGGCTGGTCCCACCGTCAATGCCATGAGGACCACCGCCATCTCTCATCCCCGCAGAGGGTGGGGGAGAAGGCAGAGAACTGGAGGAGGGCACTACAATCACAGGGCTCTGAGTAGTCACACCCTGGACAAACTCCTCAGGGCCTCAGAGAAAGCCACAGGGACCACAATCAACACAGGAAGGAAGCCAAGAAGTTGCCCCTCTCCATATACTGACACCCTGCATCCAAGTCTCATTTGCCCATCTTAGTTATAGTTCTGGGATTTACCAATCAACGGATCTTACAACAATTTACAATCAACAGCATGGTGTGAGAGCGCTGGATTGTGAGTCAGATGACTTAGGGTTGCCTCCACTCCTGGCCAAGAAAGACAAACAATATGGCGCCTGCCCTCAAGGAGTTCATATTCTAATTGGGGAGAAAACACGTAAACAATTAAGTTTGTCGCTGGATCATAGAATATATAGTGGGGAAGAAAGTACAGAAAGACTGAAAAGATGGGAAGGGTCCAGGTTATGGAGGTCTTTAAATGCCAAAAAGATGATCATATATTTGATCCCTGGGGCAATAGGGAGCCACTGTGGTTTGCTGAGTGAAGGCAGTGGGATGACATGATCAGGTTCATATTTTAGGGAAATCTCTTTAGTGGAAGGTTATTGCAGAAGTACAGCTAAAGGGTGATTTGGGTCTTCACCAAGGGGACAGTTGTAAAAGGAGAGAGAAGGGGATGAATACAGGAGATGTTATGATAATTAAAAACAACCAAGACTCAGTCAACAACAGATTGGACAAGTCAAGGATGATGCCCAGGTTGCCAGCCTAAGTTTCAGCCCTCAACTGTAATAAAGAGGTAAGTTAGAAAGAGGGGAAGGTCAAGGAGGGAAGATAAGATTTCTGTCATAGAAGTACTGTGTTTGAAACTCAACGTCCAATTCAAGATGTCCAAAAGGCAGCTGGTGATGTGGGACTGGAGCTCAGGAGAAAGACTAGGGCTGGGTATGTAGGTACGGAAGTCATCTGCCTAGAGACAACTGAACCTATGGGAGCTAATGAGATCACCAAAGAAGACAGGAAGATAGAGGGAGAAGAGAAGAGGGCCCAGGACAGAGGGACACTGGGGATACCCACAGTTGGCAGGAAAGTACAGCAAAGGAGACTGGGAAGGAGCAGCCAGAAAAGTAGAAGTGGGAGAGAGAAACGTCAAAAATATCCAGATAGGAGAGAATACCAAGAAGAGGGTGATGAACAGGGTCAGTGGCTGCAGAGAGGTCAAGAAGGATGAGAGTTGGGAAAAGGCCATTGGATTTAGCAGCTGAGAGATCACTGGTCACTTGGGGGCATTCTAGTAAACAGTGCAAAGTTCCTAGTACCTGGTGCACGTGCAGCTACGAGGTGCCAAAGTGCGCAGAGCGCAGGGTCTGAAGGGGCAGCTAGGTGGCAGAGCACCGGCCAGGAGTCAGAAAGACTTATCCTCCTGAGTTCAAATGGGGCCTCAGACACTTCCTAGCTGGGTGACCCTGGACAAGTCACTCCACCCTGTTTGCCTCAGTCTCCTCATCTGTAAAATGAGCTGAAGGAAATAGCAAACCATTCCAGTATCTTTGCCAAGAAAAACCCAAATGGAGTCATAAAGAGTCGGAGACAACTGAAAAAACAACTAAACATTGTTTTAACTACCTAATGCAAGGCCTGACATATAGTATGCGCTTTATAAAAGCTTCCTGATTGGTGGTGATTACATTAGAATGTAAGGTCCTTGAGGGTAGAGACTGTTTCACTTTAGTCTTTGTATTTCTAGGTCCTAGTGGGAGACCCGGCACACAGTAGGTGCTTAATAAGTGTTGTTCATTGTCCAGTCCTCCCAAAGGCTTCAATCACCAGGCAAATGATGGTCCATGTGGATTCCGTCTAATAACTGGCCTCACTAAGTGTGGAGAGGCTCGTCATCAGAAGGGCGGTAGGCAGTGCAGGCCAGCCCAGAGATGGAATGCCTTGGCCAGAGCGAGTAAGGACCATCAGATCAATCAAGCAGAATCAATCAGAGCCATAAATTACCTCATCTCCCCTGGAGGAAATTCAGCGGTAGGGGTTTTAATAGGGAGGAGGGGAAAAGGCTACAATCTGCATCCCGGGAGATGTATGAAGAATGTTCTCAGGGAATTCTCTGGGGGGAACAAGAATAATCCAGGGGTTCTTAACCCAGGGACTGTAAACCTACTTATTTAATGTCTTATGTTACATTTCATATATTCTTACATGTTTTAATAACTGTATTTCAATATATAATGAGTTTCCTTTATAATTCTCTGGATTTTATTTGATGCATTTAAAAACCAGATTCTGAGAGGGGTCCCCGGGCTTCAGCAGATTGGGCCAAAGGGGTGCCTGGCACAAAATAGGTTAAGTATCTCTGATCCAGACCACAGAACCCCATACATTATTATAATTACTACTAATAATAAACTAATATAACAGTTGACATTTATATGTTGTTTTACAGTTTGAACCTGGACGCACGTCCATTAGTTCATTTGAGTCTCCCAACGACCCTGTGAGGTAAGCACTATTATTATCCCCGAATTACAGATGGGGAAACTGGGCTCCAGCAGTTTAAGAGGCTTGTCCAGCGACAGGGAGCTGGTAAATGTCAGGACCAGGGTACACACCCAGGTCTCCCCGTCCAAGGCCAGCACTCCCTCTCCACAAGAAATATCTCTCAGAAAGCACAAGACTGAGATGGTTTTTCATCCCCTTCAAAACCCAGATACAACATGAACTAAACGTCTCAGGTGAGGCTTCAGCAGTAGGAATCAATTTTGGTCAGACTGGTTTGCACAGAAACACGTGTGCTGTGAGGGCAGCCCAGGGCCGAAGGGGCGAGCGGTCACGTGGGTGGCCCAGCGGAGCCATCTTCTCAGCAAGATGTTCGGGCTTTTGTCCGCCTGCCATCACTTCTGAGAAGCAAGGCTCACACACCCAACATCTCCTACAGAGCACCCGGCTGGGGAACATCTGGTCTTCAACCCCACCAGAGGCCACTGGAGCATTCCTGAGAAATAAGCTCAGAACGGGGCCCAGGAGCAAAGGGCTAGGAGAGAATTCAACATGGTGGAAGGGAAAGAGCCCTGGGCCACCACCAGGATCCCTGCTCCCATGCCAGCTTGGACATTCTGTTCTAAGGTCCTTCCCAGCTCTGACATTCCCTGTTCTAAGGCCCCTCCCAGCTCTGACATCCCCTGTTCTAAAGCCTCTTACAGTTCTGACATTCCCTGTTCTAAGGTCCCTCCCGGCTCTGACATTCTCTGTCATTCCACATTAATAAAAAACAAAGGTCAATCCCACAGTCTATGCAGCCAGCCGATAGCCCTGGTTCTCATCCAAAAACCTGAGGACGGTCCCAGTACTTTTGCTAACTCACTTACTTTGTGGCCTTGGCCAATCCTGCCCCCTTTCTGGGCCTCAGTGTGCTTTTCTGCAAAATGGGAGAGTGAAACCAATCCTGCAAGCACTTAGTGCTGGGCATAAAGGCCAAACTAAACCAGTCTTTGACCTCAAGAAATTTACATTCTCCTGAGGGAAAAGCATATAAACCATGTAATTGCAAATGGGAGGAAAACACGAATAAATAACTGTGGAGGAGTAGGAAAGGCCTTGTGCAAGAGGTGATAGGAAGTCTGAGAGACAGAAAAGTGAGGAGGAATGGCATTCCAGGAGGGCAGCTTGTGCAAAGACTCAGAGGTGGGAGATGTTAAGTTATGCAACGGGGAACAGCAAGTTGGCTGGAACAGGAGGGAAGACAATGTGAAATCAGTCCAGAAAGATGGCTGGAACTAGGTGGTAAATAGTCTTAATCACCAAACAGAATAGTTTGTGATTATGATGCAGGAATCCGGTAATGACCCGCTCAGACCTGTGCTTTAGGCAAGGAGGGAGACTGGAGACAGAGAGGTCAATTAGGAGGCTATTACAATAACCGCCCAAGCAAGAGGTGAGGAGGCCCGGCACTAGGGCGGTGACTTTGTGAATGAGAGAAAGGACAGATGGCAGAGATAACTAGTCCTGGGCAGCCACCTCCACAGGGACAGCGCCAGTGAAAGTGACCCATCTCTGTCAACTGTCAAGGGCCCTGTCAGCTGAATTCAGTTTAATTCAATTAAATACACACACGTCCAGTTCACCTCTCCTGGGGATTAGCGTGCATAAGATAAGAGTGTCAGTCAATCAAGAAGCATTTATTAGGTGTCTACTGTGTGCAGGCACTGTGATAAGTGCTGGGGACATGAAGAAAGGCCACAAGAGTCCCTGCCCTCAGGGAGCTCACAGCTTTAGGAGGGAGAAAATATGTAAACAATATGGACAAAACAGGGCTAGAGCGCCAAATTTGGAGTCAGGAAGAGCTGAGTTCAAATCCAGCCTTAGACACTTCCTGGCTGGGTGACCCTGGGCAAGTCACTTCACCCTGTTGGCCTCAGTTTCCTCATCTGTAAAATGAGCCAGAGAAGGAGATGGCAAACCACTCCTGTACCTTTGCCAAGAAAACCCAAAATGGGGTCACGAAGAATTGGGTATGACTGAAACCCCTCAACAGCTATGGACAAACTATAGCCAGGAGCAATTACAGATAGTCTCGGGGGAGGATTATAAGGAGAGAAGGGAAGGAAACAAGCATTTATGAAGCTCCTACTATGCACCAGGCATTGTACTAAGCTCTTTACAAATACTATTTCATTTGATCTGGGCCTGGGAAAGACTTCTTGTAGAAGGTGGGAATTTAGCTGAGACCAAAGGAAGCTGGAGGAGGACGTGAGGTAGGAGATCATTCCAGGTATGGGGCAGCCAGTGAAAATGCCCAGGGTCAGGAGACAACCAAACCGCCATAGAACCGAAGAGAAATTCAGCCAGAGCTCACTAGGGAAATTGTAAAATGTAAAGTGTAAAGTAAAGGAAACCCAAGGTAGGGGGGTTTAACTTTGAATTTTTTAAAATAATACTAATAATAAAAATGATAATAAAATAAGTAATAAATAAGTGAAATAACAATTTTTTAAAACTTGAAGGCGCCACGGTAGAGAGACAGGCAGTGTACAAACTGCCAGTTCTGGAGTCTGAGGCTCCGGGTTCCAAGAAGGCTCCTACCACTTACTTCCCCTAAGACCTCAGGGACGCCCCTTAACTTCTTGGGCCTTTTTCCTCATCCTGTTAAGTGAAGAGAGGGGACAAGCTGATCTTTCCAGCCCTCTTACTGCTCTAAATTTAGATCCCTATTCATAATCAAATTATCTACATAAGAACAGACACGAATGAACTGTGGGGCAGGGAACAGGACGTGGGTTTTTAAGGCTAACTATCACAAAGGAAGGCTAGATAGACTTCCTGAGAAAGAGCCCCCTCCCTCGTTAAGGAAATGAGGTCCCTGGAAACTCACTGGGCTCCCCCAGTCCGGCTGGGCCTTTATTCTCAGGGCCCAGCTCGGGAGCTCTCTGGACTTCCTGAGGCCAGGCCCCTGCCTAGGGTAGCAGATGCCAGGAGGAGCCGGATTCCAGGTCACCAAAGCCCACCCCAGGCCCAAAGATAAGCGCAGTCAGGAAGCCAGGAAGGCTGACCTTTTTTCAGAAGAATTATCTAGTTTTCTGCAGTGGGAAATCAAACTATTCCCCTGAGGGGTTTCCTCTCCCTGTTCTAGTTACCCTCGCCAGGAAATGGTGCCCAGGGAGATGGCCGAGGGGCAGCCTGGGCCAGTTCTGACAGCACCAGGACGACAGACAAGGATTCTGGGTCCGAGTCTCACTTCTACTACTTAGACAAATCCCTGCCCCCCTCTCTGGGTCTCAGTTTCCCCATCTGTCTAATTCAATCCAATTCAATTACCATTCACAGTGCAAGGCACTGGTGATAAAAAGACACAAAAGGGCACCGTCCCCATCTACTAATTCAACCGGCTCATCTTGCCTCCAGGACAAAATACGAACTGTTCTGTTGGGCATTTCAAACTCTTCCGAAACTGGCTTTTGTCTGCTTTTCGGCATTCCAGGCAGGCAGTCCCCAAAGCCTGGAATGTCCTCTTTCCTCCTAAGCTCGGGAAAACCGCTGTGATTCCAAGACCTCCTATGAGACAGCCAGTCTGGACACACCGGGGAACAGTGACCTCGGCCCAGAAACTGCACCAACTTTGCAAAGAGTTTGTATTGACTTTATGGCCGGCCTGGTCCTTCCCTCCCCACCCAGCCCCTATAGAATGCAGGGAATGGTTCAGTCTTGTCTGTGTATTTTCATTGGCCTCCCTGTGGGGCAACTAGGTGGCTGGGTAGATATGGGCCTGGAGTCAGGAAGACCTGAATTCAAATCCAGCCTCAGACGCTTACTAGCTGGGTGACTCCAGGCTTAACCCTGTTTGCCTCAATGTAAAATGAGCTGGAAAAATAAAAAGATAAAATGATCTAGAAAAGGAAATGGCAAACCACTCTATGATCTTTGCCAGTCTTAAGAGACTGACCAACAAAATTTCCCATTCCCCAGAGCCTCGAGGCCGCAGGTTCCCCACCCCCGAGCAATCCCTGGCACATGGTAGGTGCTGAATAAATGCTTATTAAATGAATCCAATTCAACAAGCTGTGTGACCTTGTGTGACCTTCTCTAGGTCTCAGTTTCTCCAGCTGTCAAAATCAATTCAATTCCCACCATGTGTAAGAAACTAAGACTAGAGAGACAAACAAGAAATAGTCCCTCTAATCTAATCCAATCCAATGCAATCCAACAAATATTTATTGAGCACCTACTGTGCTAAGCTCTAGGAACACAAAATAAAAACAAAAAATCTCTGCCCTTAAGGCTTTTATATTCTGTAAGGGAATATGGGATATACACCAACAAAACCACTGGATTGGGGGTTCCTGGAGAGCAGAGACTTTTTTTTTTTTTTAGCCTTTCTTTGTAGCTGCAGTGCCTGGCACATAGCAGGTGCTTAATAAATGCTTACCGACTATTGACTACACACAGGAAGTGCATGCCTGGCAGAATGACTTCAGAGGTAAGATGCAAGACCTTCGATCAGGACAACTGAGGTTTTTCAGGCTGTGTAACCCTAGACAAGTCACTTAACGTCTCTGACTTTCTGTGTCACCATCTGTAAAATGGGGATATTATTTGGAGCACCTGCCTCACCAGGATCATGGCTGCAGAGCCGGAAGGGCCTTCGGGGGCCACCTAGCCCAATGTCCTCATTTTACAGATGAGGAAGCTGGGGCCCAGAGAGGTTAAGGAATTTAGCCAAGGTCGCACAGCTAATAAGAGGCAGGGGTGGCACGAGTGCCCCCCCACAACAGGCATTTGTCCGTGTTGACTTGCCGAAGGTGCCAGAGCCCCTGTCACAGCAGGGGATATAAAGGCGAGAGATCTGAGGTCTAGTCAAAGCTCTGGCAATGACTCAGGGGGCAACTCCCTGATATGTGAGAGTGAAGTGAGTATAAGATCTGAGCTTGCGACCCAGCTTTAACTCAGTGTCCCTACCGATTAATTGCTAACATTTATATAGCATCTACTACGGGCCAAGTTATCCTCACAACAATGCTGGGAGGTAGGTGCTAATATTATCCCCATTTAACAGATGAGGAAACTGAGGCAGGTAGAGATTAAATGACTTGCCCAGGATCACATAGCTAGTTGGCGTCATAGGCTGGACTTGAACTCGTGTTCCTGACTCCAACACTCTGTGGAGTATGGCACTACCAGCTGCCGGGGAGAACCGAGTACAAGAGGGTTAGACCAAATGATTTGTAGACCCACTTGAGGTCTTTCTGTGGTTCTCAGACAGCATAGTACGATGGGAAAGGAAATTAATTGGGAATCAAAAGAATCAGGTTCTACCACTGGCAGCCTGGAGTGACATAGACCAGTCAGGGCCTATTTCTTTAACTATACACGAATGAGGTTGGACTAGATTGCCAGGAAAAGAGAAGCCCTGAAAGTCAGAGCTCCAAGAGCCCTCCCAGTTCTAACACCCTCTGTTCTAAGGCCCCTCCCAGCTCTGACATTCCCTGTTCTAAGGGCCCTTCCACCCTGACATTCCCTGTTCTCAGGCCCCTCCCAACTCTGACATTCCCTGTTCTCAGGCCCCTCCCAGCTCTGACATTCCCTGTTCTAAGGGCCCTCCCAGCTTTGACATTCCCTGTTCTAAGGGCCCTCCCAGTCCTGACATCCCCTGTTCTAAGGCCCCTCCTAGTCCTGACCTCCCTTGTCCCTAAGGCCCCTCCCAACTCTGACATTAGGTGAGTCTGATTTGAAAGAACAACTCACAGATGTATTATTTCAATATGCCAGAAGCAGAGACATCCAAAGTATTTCAGCCCAAAGCAGAGGGGCCCAGCCTACCATATAGCTCCCCCCAGCTCAGAGGTTCTTGACCTTTTTTGTCCTAGACCCCCTGGCCTCTGGCAAAGCAAAGCAATCCTTTCTCAGGAGGACATTTTAAATGTACAAAACAAGATGCACAGGATTACAACGGACACCAGAGTTGGCTGGAAGTGAAGGTGAAGTGTGTTCCCATCCACATTCCCAGACCCCTTGGGGTTCCTTGGACCCAGGTTACGAATCCCTGCGCAAGAACGTAGAACAAACCCCCACAGTCATTATCACCCACTGAGAGAACAGGGAAGGGGGCAGTGGTCCACAGGGCAACAGAAAGGTTTTTCCAGATGTCTCCCCTAAAGAATCCTAACCACCACCACCACCACCCCCCCCCAGTGAGGCCCAAGGCCAATCCTGGGCCACAGTCCATCAGCCCCACAACAGAAGGAGTGTATGGGAAGCTGAAAAGCCTCTTTTGAGCTGGAGCCATGGAGAAGGAGAACAGGCTCAGGTCTCCAAAGTATCCAGACAAAGAGAGAGCCCTGGTAACAAGAGAGAGCAGCAAACAGAAGCCTCGTGGCTGCCCACCCTGTGAATCTCATCCCCGGGTCAAGCTGGCCCACTCTGACAGGGAGATACAAGACAGGTTCTCCCCACCTGACTGGGCAGGTCTATTTTTAACAATCTTGGGTATGAGCAGCCTGATAGAAGAGGATAACATCAACACCGGCACCTGGGATGAGTGACGCTGGTATAGGATAATGTCTACACCAACACCACATATGGGTGAGTCTAATACAGGAGGATGGATGTCAACACCAGCAGTAAGGACTGACATTTAAGCTTAACAAAGTGCATTACTTCATTTGGGCCTCACAATAGCCCTGGGAGGTAGGTGCTATATTTCACCCATTTTATAAATGAATAAATTGAGGCTTAAGGGGTTCAGTGACTTGCCCAGGGTCACACAGCCAGTAAGTGCTGGAAGTGCGATTTGAACTCAGTTCTCCTTAATGCCAAGCTCACCCTTGCATCCACTCTAACACATGCGTGCACCAAAGAACTCTAAGCTGGTTTCAGGACCTGGATTCCAGATCCACTCTCTCATTATCTCCTCTTCTCCCAGCTTCAGTTTTTCTCTTCCAACAAGGAAGCTGGCCTAGGTGCTTTTGAAAGTCTCTCAGCTCTGATGTAAAATGATTTCATGACTAATACGACATGTTTCTCTATACCTGACGTTCAATCTTCAGAAAAATACTAACAAACCACTTTTTTTTTCCTTTGTACTGCTAAGAAAAATCAGAACACAGAAGTAAGTCGGTGGGTTCTGAAAGAACCCGTTGGTTTCTAAGATCTCTGAGCTTAAACTATGTTTGTCCACATTTCTAATTTAGTAACGTATACTCTTTGGGGCCTGGGTTTCTAGGTAATTTCCACCGTCCTCCAAAACCACAGCATTATTTATAGATGCCCAGCTGCCCTTTCTCCGTAATCCTTCAGACACTCTGCTCTAAATGGAGGAGACCCTACCACTCGTTAAGGGGAAAATCATTCAGCTCCAAAAGAGCCCAAACTGACCAGCTAATGGCGCCTTGCCTCACATATAAATACAGCTCTGTGATCTCTCTCCAAAGAAAGCCCTTCTCATTTGAGCACGTTTCCCAAATGAACAAACACTGAGAGGCATGGGTACTGACCGTCCACTCTGTAACCAAGACACTGCATTGGGAAGCCAGAGTGCCATGCCATTAAAGTTAAATGATGATGGCGCACGTCTAGATAGTTCTTTGGTTTATCAAGCATTTATCAAGTACACCTGCCCTGCAAGGAAGGCAGGGAAAAGTAGGATTATCCCCATTGCACAGATGAGAAAAAAGAGGCCTCAGGCAAGGTGAAATCAGTCTGCCAAAACTAGCATTTATTAATTAAGCAATTACTACCAGGTACCGCACTAAGCATTAGGCCACAAATGAAAGCAAAAATAGTCCCTGACCTTTGGGAGTTCTGATGGGTAAGACAACATGTAAAAATTGTTCAGGTTATATATACATATGTACACACATACATATATATACATATACACACATACATATTTTATATGTCTATAAATATATTTCTATGCTTACAAACATATAAACAAATATTTATAATATATTTACAAATATATTATAAATATATAAAATATACAAAATGTTTTCAACATATTTGTAAACAAACAAAATATATTCATATATTAAATTATTAAAATATGTACATAAGTATGGCACATTTTTATAAATATATTTATATGGTTACATATCTATAAATATATTTACAAATATGTAACATACATTTATACAAATATGTAAAAATATGTTTACAAATATGTTTACATGTTTATATATCTATAAATATATTTACCACTACATCTTATAAAAAGAGGCAATAACCAGTAGAACATTTTACACAGTAACAGCCACATTGTTCCATGACTGACTTTGATAGACTTGGCCCTTCTCAGCAATGCAAGGACTTAAGACACCTCCAGAAGTCTCATGATGGAAAATGCTATCCACATCCAGAGAAAGAACTATGGAGTCTGAATGCAGATGGAAGCACACTATTTGCTCTCCTTTTCCTTTGTGGTTTCGTTTTATTGCTCCATTCTCATGGTTCCTCCCATTAGTTCTAATTCTTCTTTATATATGATTAATGGGAAAATATGCTTAATATGAATGTATATGTAGAGCCTATATCAGATTGCCCGCCATCTTGGGGGAGGGTGGGGAGAAAATTGAAAACTCAAAAGCTTACGGAAGTAAATGTTGAAGATAAAAAATAAATAAATTAATTATTTTAAAATAAATAAATAAATAAAATGGAGGCAATTTGGGGGCGGGGAAGGAAGACACAAGGAAGAGCCTTCCTCAGAAGGCCAGAATCCAGTTGAGTAGAGAAGGAAGCCCAGATTGCCAGGAGGCAGGGTTGAAGAGGGAGGGCATTCCAAGCATGGAGGATGGGGTAAACTCAGATTCTCAAGATGGGGTACAGAGTTCTAGGCACAGCAAGAAGGCTGGTGTCGCTGGATCATAGAGCGTGCAGAGGGGACTAAATTATAAAAAGACTAGAGGGATACAAGAGGCTGAATGTGAACAGCATTTAGTATTTACTCCTGGAGGTGATAGGGAGCCACTGTAGTTTACTGAGTAAGATTGTCAGACCCATGCTTTACTCACTTTAGTGGGCGAATGGAGGACACACAGGAGTGGGGAGGGACTTGAGGCAAGTAACCCCCCCACCCCCAGCAGCAGCTACTGCAGTAGTCCATTAGGAGGCAACGAGGTCCTGCACCAAGATGGCAGCCGTGTCAGAGAGGAGAACTGGGAGTATTTGGGAGACGATGCAAAGGTTAAAACAACACAATTTGACAACAATGTGGATATGGGGCATGAGTGCGAGTGAAGGGCTGTGGATGGCCCTGAGGTGGCCCAAGGCCATAGAGTGAGAGGGGAGCAGAGCTAAAATCCAAGCCCAGGTCTCCTATTAGAATTTCAGGCAAGTCCCATGTCTGAGGCTCATCTTGGTTAAGTAAGTGCCTTGGCCTGAGGATATTCAGCTTGTAAATTACAGCCGGGGGATTTAACTCCATTTTCAGGATGATGGGGACCCTGGCCCCCCTGCCAATCACTAGCTGTATAAATGCCAAGAGTGTCACTTTGCCCATTCTGAGTCTATCTCCTTCTCTGTAAATAAAGGGAGGGATGGGTTCGATGGTGTCTAAGAACCATTTCAGCTCCGCCCTTCTCTCATCTAAGGGTCTCCAGCTTGGACACTTTCCAGAAGAAAGTAAGGCTCAAGAGGCATAGGACTTTCTCAAGGTCACATAGGTCCTAAGAGCCCACGTAAACATGTTGAAAAAGACCTTCAAAGTCACCTGTCCAACCCTCATATAGGCTCATCAATGGAGGGGCGGGAGACCTCTAAGGCCATCCATCCTAACCCCTAGGACCCCAGGGTCAAGAGAGGGAAGGGGACCTATCCAAGGTCACAGGATCATAGACCCAGAGCAAGAAGGCCAACTCCAACATCCTCATTACACATGAAAGTGGTCCAGACAAACGATGTGACTCTGACCACAGTCACACAAGTAAAACTATGACTTTGGGCCTCTAGCTTGAAGGGACCCTGAATGTCATCTAATCCAAGCCCATCACTTTACAGAAAAAGAAAATGAGAGTCAGAGAGGTAAAATGATTTGTCCAAGGTTACACAGGTAAGTCTAACCCCTTTATTTTACATGTAAGGAAAATGAGGCCCACAGGAGCAAAGTTTTTTGCCCAAGGGTCCCTGGGTGGTAAGTGTAGACTCCAAACCCATCACTCTTTCCTGCTCCCATCTCTCACCTCCTCTGTGCTTTCTTGCAGTTTAAGAGGCAGCTAGAGAGCCAGCCTTCGCATTCTGGACAGCCCAGAACACAGGCCTGAGGGTCCTCCCTGCATCTTCTCTGGAGCCAGCCTGTCTGGAAGCAGCTATTCCCAGACAGGCTGCTGTCCTCCTGGCCTGGTGCCCACTCTTCCTGGCCCATCAAGGCCTCATTGTGTTGACCCCTTCAGATAAAGACCTCTTTACTTCATCTGGAGCTCTGAGGCCACTCTCTGTCCCCCTGGGGATATCTCGGACAAAGCCTTACAAGCCTACCTGGGATTCCAATATCTTGAGCAGCCACCAGCACAAAATTATAAGGCAAATCCTACAGAGCCAGAGCCAGCTATAAATCTATATCCAATTCTCGCCCAGGCTCCAAATTCGAAAAGCTTCCAATCTGGAGCCAGAGGGCTAGGGTTCCACTCTGAGACCTGATAGGACCTGGACCGTCTTAGTCAAGTCTCTCCCCAACTCTACAATTCAGTTTCTTCCTCTATAAAATGGAAAGGTTGGACCAGGCACATGGCCCTAGCCTTGGAGGCAGGAGACCTGGGCTGGAATCCCATTTCTGCCATGAGACACTGGAAAGGTCGCTGGCTTTGGGTTCTGAAGCTGAGTTTAAAGCCAACCTCAGTCACTGGCTACCTTCGTGACCAGTCAAATGAGGGGCCACGAAGGTCCAGATGGAAAACTGGGCTCCTGCGACCTCCCTGCTCTATCATCTCAGCCAAGTTGCCGACTCTCTCTCTCTCTGAACCTACTTCCTCATCTGTAAAATAAAGGCCTGGGTAGCGGTGGAAGGGGGCCCTTCAGCTCAAAATAGGTGATCAGAAAACTCCAGGAGACACTCAGGACTTCAGTATGGTAGAAAGAGAACTGAACTAGCCACAGATCAACCCACTAGGAGCTGGGGATACAAAGACAAAAAAGGAAATCATCCCTGCCCTCAAGGCGCTTATAGTCTACATAGATGCAACATTTATCCCTGTGTAGCGTTAATATGGAACTGTCTCACTTGAACTTAGTACAGCGCCTGACACACAGTAAGTAAACACTTAACCAATGCGTTATCATTCATTCATTCATTTATCCATCATGCCTTGGGCTTACTAGCTAAGTGACCCTGGACAAATCACTTAACCTCCTTATGCCTCATTGTTTTCATCATAGTAAATAAACACTTATTTAATCATTCATTCATTCATTCATTCATTCATCATCATGCCTTGGGCCTCCTAGCTGGGTGAACCTTGGGTAAGTCACTTAACCTCCTTCTGCCTCAAAGTCCTCTTCTGTAAAATGGGATGATAATATCTATCACCCAGGGTTTCAGTGAGGATAAAAGCAGGTGTTCATCAAGTGTCATGCAAACTTTTAAGTGCTACAGAAATGCTGGGTAATATTATTTCACCAAAAGTTATTATTGAAAATAATAACAACTCACACAGTGAAATAAGAAGACCCACTGAGCTGCAGCCAGAGGAATAATATATATTGACTACAATAAGGCAAGTGTAAATAAACCCAAAGGAAGCCAAACTCTGAGCAATTAAAGGGGGAAAAGCCATAATGGTCTGGTAGCACCGAGAAGGAAATAAACAGGTATTCCTTCTCTCCTCTCAGCAGAGAGGTGGGGGACCGAGGGGCCAGAATGTTGCCTACACTGTCTGCCTTGGCTATTGAACTGGGGACCTTTCTTCGTTCAACTATGAGGGGGTGGGGTAAAAGCTAGAAGTCACTATGATTTAAAACAAAAGACATCTACAACACCTTTTGTTTTCTCTTTTAAAGTGGGAGACCTTAGATGGAAAAGACTTGGAACCATCAGTTTCTGTTGAAATATCAGTCACCTCTCTCTAGGCTCACTGAAAATGCATCATTTTTTTACCCCATCTCCACCCCCCAAAACATGAAAATAAAACCACCTCGGGAGATAGGAGCTATTATTAATTATTTCCCTATTTGATTATTTTTATTATATATTATTATTATAATTATTATGCCTATTTTACTGATGAGAAAACTTGAGTCAGATAAAGGCTAAGTGATTTGACCAGGGTCACACAACCAGGAAGCTGTTGAAGGAAGATCTGAGCTCAGGGCTCCTAACTCCAGGTCCAAAACGCCATCCACTGGGCCTCCTGGCTTTGGCACTTCTTAGTCATAGGACCCTGGGCCAGTCACTTTGGTCTCTCTCTGCCTCAGTTTCCTCATCTGTAAAATGGGCATACTGGTCTACTTACAAAACCTCCACCGGACAGAATCATCGTAAGCAAAACAAAGTACTTCGCAAACCTTATGGGCACTAGCAAGGTGAGAACTACCCTCATGCTTGTCCATCTGACCAGGGTACAATCTGTTCCCGGGTTGTCCTTTGGGAAATGGCCTTAGTCATTACTGCCTCCTGCCGGCTCTCAGGGATGCAGCCAGGCACAGTTAGACCGAGCCTAGGAAGTGCCCTCAGCCTCCAGGAGATGATTACCATGCAAATCATCCTCCAGCATCGCATAATTACCTTCATCACATCCCAGCCAAGCCAACAGCCCGGGGAATGAGTTGCCCATGGGGACAGGGAGCCCACAGTGGGGGAAATGGACTCCTCCGGGGACTGCAGGATCAGCCTGGCATGGATTGGGAAACCTGCTCCCCCAGATGGCAAGAAGTGGCAGGGGGCTCCCCAAACTCCCCTCTGCCCTTTACCAGCTGGAGGACCTCACCAGTCACTTCCTGTCCTGGTTGTTTCCTCCCCTATCAACTCAAGGGGCTGCACTGGACCTCTAAGGCCCATCCCAGCCCTGACATCCCCTGTTCTAAGGCCTCTCTCAGCCCTGACATCCCTTATTCTAAAGCCCCTCCCAGCCCTGACATCCCCTGTTCTAAGATCCACCCCAACTCTGCCACTCCCTGTTCCAAGGAGCCTCCCAGCCCTGACATCCCCTGTTCTAA
>NW_020941065.1:12418744-12424682 GCF_900497805.2 Vombatus ursinus | reverse complement strand
ACTCCCTGTTCCAAGGAGCCTCCCAGCCCTGACATCCCCTGTTCTAAAGCCCCTCCTGGCCCTGACATCCCCTGTTCTAAGCCCCCTCCCAGCTGCGCCATTCCCTGTTCCAAGGCACCTCTGGCTCTAACATTCGACGCTCTACATTCCCTCCAAGGTCTAACCTCGTCCCATTCTATGAAGACAAGGCTCTCAGGTACCCAGTGCATCCCTCCGCCTTTCCTATTAAGGCTGCAGACTGTTCCCATTCACAACTGCTTTCTGTGAAATCTGCCCAGCAGGTCACGCTCCCTGCCTGGCAGATCTTCTCAATCAGAGAGGTCAGTGAGAGCCCTCCTAGGCCGGGCAGCCGCGTGATCCCCAGGAGCACCTGGGTGGGGGCAGGGTGCCAGCAGCAAGGGGCATCCACCAGCCTCGGAGGCAGCAGGTGCAGCAGGGGCACAAACCCGTTTCACCACCTTCCCTGGGCGTGGGGCAGGAGCAGGCAGGTTCGCAAGGAAAGAAAACACCTTCACCTTCTAATCCGCCTGAATGGCCTCCCCCAGGCCCCACCTCCTGCCCTGGGGCCTGATTCATTTGACTCATTTCTCAGAATCCTGGCATCCTCAGCCCCCACCCCGGGGGTGCCACTTTGCACAGGCAGGGGCCTCTGGGGGAGGAACACCGCCTATAATGTCATGCTTTGTGGATATTTTCATTGTCCTGATTTCTTCTCCCATCCTCTTTTAAAAACTGATTCTTTTAAAGAGAGGCTCTTTGGGAGGGGGAGGGGAGAACACAATAGGAAATCACAAAAGTCATGCCATTCTCAAGGTGTGCAGTGGGCAAGGGCCATAGCCAACAGCACGTCACCCGGGGAAGCAGCAAGGTACAGGTGGGAATTCAGGCTGACTCATGTAAGATCTTTGACAAGTGGTCAGGGAAAGGTTGCATCTGGAGCCAGAGGACCTGGGTTCAGGTCCCGCCTCCCATTCTGTGAGACAGGACTCATGTGATTTCTGGCAAGTCATAGTTTCCCTCTCTATAAAACGAAGGGGTCGGCCTTTTTGGCTGTTCAGTCATTTCAGTCGTGTCCGACTATTTGTGACCCCATTGGGGGTTTTCTTGGCAAAGATACTGGAGCGGTTTGCCATTTCCTTCTCCAGCTCATTTTACAGATGAGGAAACTGAGGCAAAGAGAGCTAAGTGACTTGCCCAGGGTCACACAGCTAGTGAGAGCCTGAGGTTGAATGGGCTAGGTGGCTTTGAATACCCCTTTGAGCTCGATCTAACCTATGATCCTAAGGTCTCCCTCCTCCCAGCCTCAGTTTCTCCCTTTGTAGGGTTCTAAAAATCAGTGACTTCTCCCACTGGATGCCACTAACAGGTGCTCCAGAAGCCCAGCTGGGACAGCCAGAAGCAGGAAATGGGCTCCCTGAAATCTAATCTTCTCATGGGCAGACTCCCCCCTCGGGTGCTGAGGACAGCTCTCTTCTTACACTGAGCACGGTTGGCTGGGAGTTTTCAAAGGTACCCATCCCTCCTGCCCACTCACCTGCCAGGCTGCCAGAAGTAGGAGCACACCCGCCCAGGGCTAGCTCACCAACCTGGGGACCTTGGGCTGCTCACACCCGGAGGATGGACACACACACACACACACACACACACACACAATGCCCTAGTGATACCGTATGACCACTGACAACTCACCATCACCCCTGAGGGCCTCGGTTTCTGCAGACAACCATAAACATACTTTTAAAAGTGCATTTATTAAATCCCCATTATCTTATATAAGTATAATTATTAAAGTTGATTTATTACATACCAACTATTTGCCAGGCACCAGGTTAGGTTCTGGCAACAGAAAGACAAAATAGGTAAAAAAAAATAATAATAATAATAATAATAATAATGAATCCATCCTTAACTCTGAGGAGTTTGCATTCTAATATACTTCAAAATATACCCAAGCATGAGATACAACCAAAAATAATGTTATATAAAAATAATATGTTACATATACATGTGATATACCCAAATACAGAAAGGATAAGGAGAGGGCAAGGGTTCTCACCCTGGGGGCCACAGGCCTTCAAGAAATCTGTGGAGAGCCATGTTGTGGGATGACTAATATTGATAGAATTAACCCTTCCCAGCAATACAAGGATCTAAGACATCTCCAAAGGCCTCGTGATGGAAAATGCCATCCACATTCAAAGAAAGAACTATGGAAGTTGAATTGCTATTTTTTTTCTCTTCTGTTGAGTTTTGTTTCCTCTTTCTGGTGGTTCCTCCCATTGGTTCTAATTTTTACTTACAGCATCACTAATGTGAAAATATGTTTAATAGGAATGTATATGTATAGCCTATATCAGATTGTGCACCATCTTGGGGAGGGTGGTGGGGAGGAAGGGGGAGAAAAATTTTAAACTCAACAGCATATGGAAGTAATTGTTGATAATTCAAAATAAATAGATTTAAAAACTATCATTATGGGGAAAAAAAGAAATCTGTGGAGAGAGCTGGACCATAGAAAAATTTTATCTTTTTTAACAGAGTTGTTTTCCTTTATATTTGATGTGTTATATATTTATAAACTTACATATTATGAATTTATATATTAAGTATTTTTATAAATTCTTTTGCATTTAATTTTATCAAATTCCTTTATTTTTATTCTGTTTTATATTTTTTAAATAATATTGTATTTTCCCCCAATTACACATAAAACAGTTTTCAACAGTCATTTTTTTTTAAAGTTTTGAGTTCCAAATTCTATCCTACTCTCCCACCCTGTATTTAATTTTATGCATTTATAAACATGATTCTGAGAAGGGGTCCATAGCCTTCTCCAGATGGCCAGAGAGGTCCAGGACACACAAAAGGCC
This sequence comes from Vombatus ursinus, assembly GCF_900497805.2. NCBI lineage: Eukaryota > Metazoa > Chordata > Mammalia > Diprotodontia > Vombatidae > Vombatus > Vombatus ursinus. The sequence continues at coordinate 12,421,812 of NW_020941065.1, read as the reverse complement.
CAGGATTCCTGTTGCAGGAGATAATGAGCCCTCAAAGAGGCCGAGGATTCTAAGGGAGAGAGGTGAAGAAGGAGAGTGTTCTGATCATGAGGACCTAGATAGGAGATGGAATATCAGGCGAAAGGAACAGTGAGCAGCCCTGTCTGGCCACTGGACCAAAGAACTGGCAAAAGGGAGTAACTGATAGAGAATAAAATGAGGCTGGAAAGGTAGGTAGGAACCAGATTTGAAGAGCTTGCAAAACCAAGCGGTGATACTGTTTTTATCCCAGAAGGCACAGACATCTCCTAGACCAGGAGAGGGGGACCTGTGGCCTCTCCTAGACCAGGAGTATACTGGGTCATGAATGCAAAGGAGTTTGGGAGTACCGAATACCAAAGACTAAGAAGGATTAGGTCTTCTCTCACATGGGACCCCCTGACAACCTTGAGAGGTAAGTACTACAGGCATTATCATACCCATTTCACAAAGGAGGAAACTGAGGGTCAATGAGGTCAACCGGTCACAGAGCCAGCATCAGAGGTATCAGAGGCATCCCCACCAAGTGAGGAAGAGATCGCTTACCAGCCAGCAGGTTCAGAGGAAATGCTACCTGAGGTAGGCCCCGAAGAATTCTGAGAGTTCAAGGGGAAAAGGAATGGCATTGAGGCGTGCAGACTGGTTTGTGCAAAAATATGGAAGTGGGAGATGAGAACATCAAGGTCCAGGAAGTGTTTGTGGGCCAATTCAGTGGAAGACAGAATACACACAGAGGGGATAGTATGAAAGAAGCCTGTAAAGGTTGTTAGAGAGTTGGGCCTGGACTCAGGAAGACCTGAATTCAAATCCAGCCTCAGATATTTACTAGCTGTGTGATCCTGAGCAAGTCACTTAACCTCCATCTGCCTCAGTTTCTTCAATTATAAAATGGAGATCATAACAGCACCTACCTCCCAGGACTGTTGTGAGAAGCAAACGAGGTAGTATTTATAAGTCGATTAGCACAGTGCCTGGCACACAGCAGGCACTTAATAATTGCTTGTACTTTTCTTTCCTTTCCTGGAAACGTAAGCGGGACCCAGATTGCAGAGGGCCTTCAATGCCAAGCTCAGCCGGTCAACCAGCATTTATTAAGCTCCTACTGTGTGCCAGGCACCGTGCTAAGCCCTAGGTATACAAAGACAGATCAGGTCCCCAAGGACACTCCACCCACTCTGCACAAACAAGATAATCAGAAGCGCCTGTGGTTTACCCCAGAAGCAAAAGGGCAGGATTTTCAATACTGAAGTGACACGGCCAGGCTGCTCCCCTAAGAACATCATTTCTCTATTTTGCATGACTTCACACATATAATGAATATCATATTTCTTGCCTCCTCAGTGGGTGGGGAGGAGCTGGAAAGAGAGAATTTGGAACTCAAAATTTAAAAATAAATGCTTAAAAAAAAAAAGAAAACATTATTTTTCATTTCCACAGCTCTCTCACCCCTTGTCTCATCGATCCTCAGGACAGCTCAGCGTCCTGGGCAGGGAAGGGGTTATTAGCCCCATTTTACAGATAAGGAAACTGAGGCCTGAAAAGGGCCCAGGGTGACACAGCTCCCAGATCTCCTGATTCTTCTAGGTTACACCCCACTGGCTCATCCCCAGCTTACAGACTTCTGGGAAAAGGACAAGAAACAACTTGAACATGACTCCAAAAAACCAAGCAGCAGCCACCCCAAACCACCCCTGCCTGGCTCTGGTCAGCCTCTTTCTCATTCTTGCACAAGAGCCTCTTAGTGCAGCTCAGCGCCTGCAAGCATCTCTGCAGGGCCCTTCTCCGGCACTGAGCCGCCGGCTGCTGGTTCTGGCTTTGACAGCCGAGCTCCCCAGGAGCCGTGAGAGCCCCAGGTCCGGAGACACCGCTTCCTCATCTCTGGCTGCCCCAGCGCCTGGCACGGCCCGCGGCATGCTGCCAGGAAGCCCAGGGTTCTCATGCTGCCCCCGATACCTGCACCGTGACCCTGGGCAAGGACATTCCCCCTTCAGGATGCAGCTCACTCCTCTGTAGCCTGAGCAGTGGCTTGTCTGTGGCTTGTGTTTTCTTATCTGTGGACGTGCTTCCCACCAGGACAATGTAAGCCCACTGAGGGTAGGGACATTTTTATTTCTGCCACAGTGTTCCCAGAGCCTGGCACCAGGCTTGGAACACAGGAGCCACTTAACAAGTACTTGGTGTATGTACACACATACACACACACACACACACACACACACACATATGCATATATAAAATATATGTCTATAAACACATAAGCATACACATAAATGTATAAACGTACATATACACACATGTAGTCGGACCATTTCACGTTACCTGTAATACATGTTTATTACATATAATACACGTATGCAAACATAGTCAGACATATATATAGTCTGCATAATATAGAAGACTATATATATATATATATATATATGAAATATGTCTTCCTATATTATGCAGTTCCTATATGTGCTTGGCACATAAAAGCCACTTAACAAATACTTGTGTGTACATACGTGTGTTTATATTTTAAATGTATATATGCCACATGTTTATGTATACATACTTACACATATATAGTCAGACTATTATGCATAGCTGTATGTGCATTATGCGTGTATAGTGTATGTTTATAGTATGTTACACGTGTGTGTATAGATATAGGTGTATAGGATATGTTACACAAAAGATATAACCACATACATATGTTATATATAGTTACACATAATGTAATAGATACGACAAATATCAAAGCCTGGCTATATATAATAGTCTGACTATATGCGTATGTATGTATGTGTTATATAATCATTTGTTTATCTTTATATACACGTGTATATATGTATATATATATACATACATGCCCATATGAATTTAAGTTCCTCCTATGCGCCAAGCATATGTATAATATGGAAACATATATACATACGTGCGTGTATATAGTCTGGTTTATATATAGGTGACTATATACACACACATATCTGATTGTACATAATAGTCTGATATGTGTATATGTATATACATATATTTGTATGTATGTGTTTTATATGTACACACTGGTT
>NW_020941065.1:12363776-12418734 GCF_900497805.2 Vombatus ursinus | reverse complement strand
ACACACACACACACACACACACACACACACACACACATATATATAGTTTGACAATACCCTTCGCCAGTTCTTTGGCCACTATATGTAACATGTGTGTGATGTGTGTATATACATGTTATACACAGGCAGACTTTTAAAATATTTTAGGTGGTTTTGGTGGGGCAGACCCAGATGGAGAGCTAGGTCTGGAATAAGGAAGACCTGAGTTCAAATCCTGCCTCAGACACTTCCTAGCAGTGTGACTGTGGGCAAATCACTTCACCGTGATCAGCCTTAGTTTTCTCATCTGTAAAATGGGGATAATATCAGCACCTACTTCCAAGGGTTGTTGTGAGGACCAAATGAGAAACTTATGGAAAATGCTTTATAAACCTTAAAGCGCTATATAAATGCTAACTAATTTTTGTTGTTGTCGTTATAAGAGATTTCTCTCTCTGGGAGGGAAAGGAGGAAGGAATACATTGGGAAATCTAAGTGATGAAAAACAAAAGAGATCAATAAAAATTTATTTTAAAAAAATATACTATCTGGCCTCAGACGCTTGACACTTACTAGCTGTGTGACCCTGGGCAAGGCACTTAACCCCGTTGCCTAGCAAAAGCAAAAAAAAAATATATATATCTATCTATATAGATATATATATACTTATTGAGTTGAATTGAATTTTATTTATCTCCTGAGGGGGCTATAAGATTCAAATGAGATAACAGCCATAAAAAGTGCTTTTCAAACTTTCAAAAGCAGCACATAAATACCTAGTCTCATCATGATTACTTATCATTCATATGTCCATAGCATTTGAATGCTTACAAAGCACTTCCTTTACGATGACCTGGTAAAGCAGGTGGGATACCTTCACTTTACAGATGAAGAAAAGGAGGCTGAGAGAAGTGAGTGGTGTCAAAGCCAGCACTCAAACTCTGATTCAAAGCCTCCGCTCTTCCCACTGTATCCCCTCCAGGACCAGCTGCACAAACGCATGGTCCACCCACCACCTTTCTTCCCCCTGAGACCCTCAGAAAGGTTTCCCTTGACATGCAGAGGGCAAGGCTGACATCGTTCCCATCCGGTTCTAAAGCAAATGGTTCTGTGACGTTTAAAAAAGAAAAAACCACTTCCCAGGCCTTACAAGTCAGACAATGTCCTGAAGAGCACAGATTCCTATGGGACGGGGTTTGAAGCTGGCTTGACGCCAGGGTCAACCGCACTGCAAACCCCCTGCCAGTTGGAAAACAAACAACGGGCCCAGAACTACTCTAGGCCCACATGAATGAGTCATGCTTGGGATGCATAATAAATAAACGTTCCAGGTCATACCCCACATTCCCCCCAGTTTACAGAAAGGAAGGAGGAAGAGAGAAACAAAAGAAACTGAGAAGAAAAAAGACAGAAAGTGAGACAGACAGTGAGACAACACCATAGCCTAGCAGAGAAAATGCTGGAATTGAAGTCAGGAAGACCTAGGTTCAAATCCCACCTGTGACACTTGTTAAGTCATGTGGCCCTCTGGAACCTAAGCCTCATCTGTAAAATGGGTATAATAACGCCTAGAGGCAAAATCAAGGAAGGTAAAAGACATATTGGGTGGACGACACCCTGTGACAGATTTACTGGAGGGGGTCAGGGTCAAGAGTCACCTGGGCAGTGTGGCCGGGACTCCCAACAGAGATAAGATTAGAAATCCTTTGGAATTCTGGAGAAAGCAGACCTTGGAGGCTCAAAATGAGATAAAGGGTGTGAAGGGCCTTCAAACTTTTCTACTCCAATTAAAGGCCAGATCCCAAAAGGCCATCTCACCAAGTGACCCATCCTGGGCTCCAAGGACTTCAGGCCATTCAATCAGACACACTAATCCAGAACCTTGACCCCTAGGCATACACGAAGTGCTTAAGAAATGGTTACGGGAGGGAGACTTACACAGTATCCTCATCGGGGAACTATTCTATTTAATAATGACAAACCCTCATGTGAACCCAGCACTCCATAGTTATAGCTAAGGAGGCGCAGTGAATAGAACTCTGGCCCTGGGGTCAGGGAAAGTGGAGTTCAAATCCAGCTTCAGACACATCCTAGCTGTGTGACCCTGGACAAGTCACTTCGCCTCTGTATGCCTCGGTTTCTTCAACTGTAAAAAGGGGATCATACCATAACAGCACCCACCTCCCAGGGTTGTGTGAGGATCAAATGAGAATATCTGTAGACACTCAGCACACAGCAGGCACCTAATAAATGCTTGTTCCTTCCCTCTCTCTACAAAATACATTCACAGAAAAGTCTCATTTTAGAGCATTTCACAAAATGTACTTAGGCTCATTATCTCATCGGATCCTTCCACGAGCCTCGTCCAGGCCCCTCCAGCAGGTAAGGAAGGAAAGCCAGATCATATGTAGGAAAAAGCAAGAACTCCCAACTGAGTCCTTCACATCTAGCTCAAGCCTTCCTCCCCTCCCCAGGTCACTGTGAGAGCCTCCTGACTGGTCTCTCTCCTCCCGATTCATTGTCCACACGGCAGCCCAAAGGATACTTTCAAAGCCCAGGGCTGGCCGGGTCCCTCTCGAGGGCCTCTCTACACATAACACCCAAAGTCTTCTGTTTGGCATTTTCAGCCCCTCATGACCTGGCCCTAGCCTGCTCTCACTTCCCCCACCCTCACCCATTTTACATGCCAGACAAACTGCCCTACGTATATTCTCCATCCAGCCTCCGAACTCCAGAAAGTCCTCCCTTCCTTAGCTTTACCTGGGAGGTAAAGTCATGGTACTTTGTTCCAGACTCACCTCAAGCGCCACGGCCATCAGCCACAAGACATCCCATCCTTGGCGTGAGTGACGTCTCCCTCCCCCAAGCACACTGGGCTTACGTATCTTTTCGCCAGGAGAACGTAAGCTCTTTGAAGGCAGGGGCTGTCTTCCTTCTGTATCGGCAGCATCTAGCACTCTGCTTGGCACAAAGTGCGCATTCAATAAACAGAGGCTGAACTAGATTAAGCAGGGAACCGATTTCAACCTGGCGAAGTTATCCCCAACCTCCCACGGCCCGTCCTCACCTCTAGGAAGGTGCATGCCTGGGTCTGACACCAGTATAGACTTCTCAACGCTCCAGCAACAGGGTCTACGGGATCAGATCCATGCCCTCCCCCTGCTCACCTGCCTACCAGCAGGGATACTGGAGCGCACCAGAGTGGTTTTTCCGGTAGCAGGGACGGGCTTGCCCTGAGTCATCCTCACTCTCTCACCTAATCCCCGCCTCGTGGCCAAGGGCACAACACTGGTGGGCCGACCAGCCTGGTTTAGGGGTGTAGTCCTTGGCTGTGAATCAGAGTAAACCTAAGCCACCCTCTAGGAAACTGAACCTGTGATCTTGGCCTCGTTGGCAGCATGATTCTAATTGACTGAGCAGGATGGAGAATGCCAAAGCTGGGAGAGGCTTTGGGGAACTGTAGTTTATGAGAAATGTCAGACAACCACTCTGGAGAGCAATCTGGAACTCTGCCCCAAAGCGCATAAAACCACGCATACCCTTTGACCAAGCAATACCACTGCTAGGTCTGTATCCCAAAGAGATCAAAGAAAAAGGACCTATTTGTACAAAAATAATCATAGCAGACCTTTCAGTGGTGGCAAAGAATTAGAAATCAAGGAGATAGATGCCCACCAGTTGGGGAATGGCTGAACAAGTTGTACATGATTGTGATGAAATACTGTTGTACTATAAGAAACAAAGAGCAGGTGCTTCCAGAAAAACCTGGAAAGACTTAAATGAACTGATGCAAAGTGGTCAGCAGAACCAGAACACTGTATACAGTAACAGCAATAGTGTATGATGATCAACTGTAAATGACTTAGCTGTTCTCAGCAATACAATGGTCCAAGATAGTTGGGAACAACTTAGGATGAAAATTGCTATCCACCTCCAGAGAAAGAACTGATAGAGTCTGGATGCACATAGAAGTATACTTTTTCTTTATTTTTTTCTGAGTTTTTTTTTTGTCTGTGAAAGAAATTTCACAGCATGACTTAACGTGGAAATGTCTTTTGCATGACTACACATGTAGTGTATGTCAAACTGCTTGCCTTCTAACGAGGGGAGAGAATTTGGAACTCAAAGTTTTTTTTTAAAGAATATTAAAATTGTTTTTATATGTAATTGAAAAAAATAAAATATTAAGTTAAGTTTTTTAATTTAATTTTAAAAAATTTTTTTATATTAGCTTTTTGAGCTAGTAGCTTTTTGAGTTACTGAGTTTGTTAAATATCCATAGGTTTCTGATAGCTCAGAGACCTCCATCATCTACCTCCTATGGTTGTGGAGGGAGGAGTCCCCTCATTTCTATCACTCCTCAGAGAATGGCAAAGATGAACAAGACACGAACAGAGACAGAGAGACAGAAAGACAGAGACACAAAGACAGAGACAAAGACAGGAGGCAGAGAGAGCCAGAGACAAAGAGACAGACAGAGAGTGGTGGGTCCCAAGTGACTTAAACCTGCACCCCAGCCTCGGGCACCCCAGCCTCCTCCAGCCTTGTTCTGATTCCCCTCCCCTCCCCTGCCAGCTAAGCTGGCCATGCACCGCCCGCAGCCCCCCTCTCTCCTGCTTGTCAGGCCCATCAGCTGCTGGAGCTGCTGACATCCAACTCTGGGAGAGGAGGGAACACTGTCCCTCCTGATTCTGGTCTAGCCTTCACGGTTCCTTGTCCTCAGGCCCAGCTCTTTAATAAGAACCCACCACTCAGTCTTAAGGAGTAAAAGCCGCAGGGAATTTAAAGCTGGGAAGGACGTCTGAGGTCCAATCTAACCCATTCCTTTTGCAGAGGAGGAAACTGAGGCTCAGCGCAGGTCAATGACTTGGCCAAGGTCACACACGGGGAGTGAAAGTCAAAGGCAGGAAGCAAGCTGAGGCCCCCTAACTCCCACTGCAGGGCTCTGTCCCCCATCCTGGGAAGCCTCTCCTCACTGTGCACCCACTATTCAGAGATAGGGCGAGTGTGCTTGTTAGAAGGCAGGCCCCAAGAGTCCAGGAGACCTATATTCAGGCTGCATGAACCTGGGCAAGTCCACTACCTTGGGAACAATGAAATAAATCCAGACCAAAAAGAAGGGTGCGGGCCTCCACAATTCAATCCAGCAAGCATTTATTAAACACCTACTATGTGCTCATAAATCTGTCTTAAGCACCTACTATGTGTATCTCATTAAACCAAAGGTCCTGACCTCCAGGAGCTTACACCCCACTAGACTTCTCCTGCATTCTCCTGCATTAAGAAAACAGACACTGAAGAAGAACAGAAATTCAACAGAATCAGACCCATATCAAGTACCTGCTGTGCTCAACACTGGGGAATCCAAGATGGGTGGCACAGGGCTTGCCCTCAAGGAGCTGAGCATCTACTGAGGGGAGAGGACATCTGTGCAAATGCATATGATATCAGGAAAAACATTAAACAGGGCCACGAAATTCAGAAGGGCCAGTGAGGCAGTCTGGTATTTCCTGAGCAGACAAGGTCATTCCCTCTAATCAAATGCTAGCTCAAAGGCCACTTCTGCCATGAAGCCATCTCTGATTCACTCCCCAAACCCATTGGAAGTGATCTCTCTTCCTCCTCCTCTAAAATACAAGAATAACCTCCCCATGCATGCCTCAGTTTCCTTCTCTGTACAATGTGAGGGTTGGGCTAGATAATCACTGAGGCCCTTCCATATTTAAATCTATAATCCTACTTTATTCACACTTCTCTTTGGACACTAATGATATTCTAATTATCTTATAATTACTTGCTGACATAATGATTTTCCAGGCTAGTAAGACTCTCTGAGAGCACAGAGGATGTATTGTGCATTTCTGTATTGCCTGGAACAGTGGTACCGAAAGCAAATAAAAACAAGGGCCGCTAAATTGTACCTAAGGATCCCTGTGGGCTGAATGTTGACTTAGAAAACCACACGTGTTCATAGGTTTCTTTCTTTATTAATATATCAACACATTAAAATCAGATGGGAACTATATTTTAACTGGTTCAGGCCACACTCAGGAGGGCTCGAGGTTACATTCAGCCCAAGGCATGTGTTAGACACCTCTGGTCTGAAACCCCGAGGCCAGGGTCGTGCTTATTGCCAAGAGTCCATAAAGGGTCCACTGAATGAATGCTGTAATTCAGTAATTAGGAAATCTTTGGGACCACTGAAGTATATAGAACAGAGCTTTGAAAGAAAGGATGAAGATGAAAACAGAGACAGAAGGGAAGACTTATATGAACTGATACATAGTGAAGAGAGCTAGGAAAACAACATATACAATGGCTACAACGTAACTAGGAAGGATAGGAGAGTGGGAAGGGACTTTAGGTACCTTCTATCTAACCCACTCATTTTAGTGATGAGGAAAAGAAGGCCCAGAAAGGGGATAACTTGGCTATAGTCATAGCTAGCAACTAACAAAGCTGGGATTTGAATTCAAGGCCTCTGATTCTAAGCCCTGTGCTCTACAACACTGTGTCACGACTCACAGAATCAGGGGGATGTCAGAGGCATCAGAGAACAATTTGTCCTGATCCTTTATTGTATGGATGAGGAAAGAAGGGGAGAGGGAGAGGGAGAGAGACAGAGACAGATAGAGAAAGAGAGAGAGGAAAGAGACACAGAGAGAAGAGAGAGAGAAAGAAAGAGAGAGGAGAAACGAGAAAAAGGAGAGACAGAGAAGGAAAAAGGAGAGAGACAGAGACAGAGAAAGAGAGAGAAAAAAGAGACACAGAAAGAGAGAGGAGAGAGAAAGAGAAAGAACAGACAGAGAGAGGAGAGGGAGAGGGAAGAGGGAGAAGGAGAAAGAGAAGGAGGAGAGGGAGAGGGAGAGAGACAGAGACAGATAGAGAAAGAGAGAGAGGAAAGAGACACAGAGAGAAGAGAGAGAGAAAGAAAGAGAGAGGAGAAACAAGAAAAAGGAGAGACAGAGAAGGAAGAAGGAGAGAGACAGGGACAGAAAGAGAGAGGAGAGAGAAAGAGAAAGGAGAGACAGAGGGGGAGAGAGACAGAGACGGGGGGGAGAGAGAGAGAGAGAGAGAGAGAGAGAGAGAGAGAGAGTGAGAGAGAGAGAGAAAGGAGAGACAGAGAGGGTGAAGGGAGAAGGAAGAGGGAGAGAGACAGAGACAGAGAGAGAGGAAAGAGATACAGAAAGACAGGAGAAAGAGAAAGAGAGGAAAGTGACACAGAAAGAGAAAGAGAAAGGAGAGACGGGGAGAGAGAGAGAGAGAAAGAGAAAGAGAGAGATTGAGACAGAGCACACGAGCTTGAACATCTATTTGTAAATGCTTACTATGTGCCAAGTGCTATGTTAAATAAGCCCCTGGGATGCAAATGCAGCAATCAATAGGGTCCTTACCCTCAAGAAGGTTCCATTCTTTTATTTTTTAACTCAGAACTTAACAAACAGCCAGTAAAATGGGCATTTCCATATTCATAGTATAACAGAAGAGGATGATACTCAGAATTATGGGTCACAGAATTATGTAACTTTTGTAAAAACAGTAATTACAGCTTGCTTTTCTTTTAAATTGGTAATAAATTCAATATCTGTTTCTCAAAGCTGCCCCACTCGTCTGTGAGGCTTTCTCCCCTGTTCTCTCCTGTCCAATTTTTAAAACGCTTCCAATGACCCTCTTTTCTTTATTCTTGTTTTTTCTACCCTATGTCTATCCTCTCTCTCCATCCCTCTCCTCCCCCTTACTGGGGACAGAAAAAAAGAAGAAAAACCAAAGCCTTGTCATAAAAAGGCAGAATCAAACAAAACAAATTCCCACATTGGCCATGAAGAAACTCACTTCCTAAGGGGGAAGGGGCAGAGAAATACATGAAGGGAAGCTAGAAACTGGGGGGAGGGGAGGTAGCTCAGTGTAGGGATGGCCAGGCTTGGTTCCAGGCAAAGTTGGGTGAACTAACAGGGCCAGATGTCCCCAAAGCATAATCTGAGCTTCAGATAAGAAAGATGGCCAGAGTGGAAGTATCAGGGGGTGCAGTTGGCCAGGAGACAAAGGAAGTGACTTGCCCAAGGTCATGCAGGTAGTCAGTAGCAGAGTTGAGAAGCCTACCTCTCTATCTATGGGACTCCCTCATTCCAGTCAGGGGCCCCTTCCCTAAGTCACACCTGTGTTAATGGAGATGTGCTTCAGTGTTAGGCTTAGATTTCATTCAGAGAGGTATAATGAAGATGTGCTTCAGTGTTAGGCTTAGATTTCATTCAGAGAGATAGAAATTAATCTAGGAAGCCCAGGGAAGGGTTCCAAGGTTTGCTCCCAACCCCACCTGCACTTAGCTGGGGTGCAGCCAGCCTCCTTTCCCCTCCAGGAGAGATGAGTGTTGGAGGGGACCTCAGGACATCTAGTCCAAGCCATACATGACAGGAATACCCACCAAGATATGACCAACAAGAGGGCTGATTCTGCCCCTGCTTGCAGACCTCCCAGGAGGGTTGATCCACCCCTCCAATGGCACAAAGGCCAGCCATGACCACAGCCCCACCCCCACCTACATCACCCCAGCTCCTGGAGCCCCAGGTGGAGGGCCCTCCCCGCCTCAGGCAGGCCCCACGCCAAGCCAGAGAGGAGGACGCCTGAACTGCCCCTCTGCCGGGGCCAACTTCATGAAAAGAAACTCTGTTCCCAGAGAATCTGCTAATAGCGGTGTTGCTGTCTGGGGTTTGGCAAACTCAGCCACGCTACCTTTTAACTCTATGGGGCTCACCCTGTGACCACCTCCCTGCCCATCAGTCTATTGCTCAGCCCACCAGGGCCACCTCCTCCATGAGGCCCTCCTGGACCCCAGTGACCTCACACACCCAGCAAATCCCAAAGCACTTCACAATGAGGACAGTGATGATGATGATGATAACTATGACAGTATCTCCCAATTCTAAAGCCCTTTCAAGTTTACAAAGTCCTGTCCAGCAACCCTGGGAGGCAGGGACCACGAGGATTATCATCCCCATTTTACTGATGAGGAAACTGAGACCCTACAAGGCAAAACCAGGTCTGTAAGGCACACCCAAGGTCATAGGAGCCCTGCCTCCAAAGCTCAGCGTTCTTCCCAGCCCACACAATGGAATAATAGTAGCAATCTAATATTAAGTAGTAATATGATATTAATATTAATCATAGGAATGGGGACTGGACCATCCACTAGCGCAGGCTGGCACCTTTTCTGACTTTACAGTCTTAGAGAGCGGCCTAGATCACAGAAATGGGAAGTGACTCGTCCAGGATCACTTGTACTTATAGAGAGTTCTGAGGTCGGTAAAACACTTTAACCTATATCACTCATCTGTCACAAATTAAAAACTTCAGAGGGTCAGAGATCGACAGTTGGGACAGAGGTCATCTGGTCCAGCCTCATTTTATAAGGAAGAAAAATGACCTTTTTCTGAAGATTCAGAATCATACCTAGCCCCTCAGAAGTGATCCAGCCCAACCCACTGTACCATAATGCCTCCTAAACCAAGAGGAGAAGAAAAAGGCAATGTGGGGCAGTGGATACAAGTTGTAACTGGGAGTCAGTGATACCTTGATGCTCAAATCCCGTTTTAAATTAGCTGTGGGACCTTAAGCAAGTCACTGAACCCATGCCTGCTTCAGTTTCCTCATCTGTAAAAGACAGACAATGATAGTACCAACCTCCCACAGTTGCTTTGAGGATTAAAAATATATATATATATATTTGTAAAGTGATTTGCAAACCTTAAAAGCGCTATATAAATGCTGGCTACTCTTAAGTGTCAGTTGGTATTATAATTTTTAAACATTATTAAAAAGAGTTCTTGGCTGGTGAGTGTGAGGAGTTCTCAGAATAGGGACAGTGCTGTTCTCAGGGTCACAGCCATCATGCCCAGGCACATCACCTCTGCAGCTCCAGCCCAGCTTAGGAGACTTCACCATGGTGGCTCGGGTTGACCCCTGGCTGCACAAAGCTTGGCCTCCAGACCTCCTCCGAGGACTGGGCAATAAACATTGACATCCGGCTTCCTCTCTCTCAGGCACCTCTACAAATCACTCTACAAATAAACAGTGAGTTCCCCCCAAAAAATCTTAGTCACCAAGGGAAAAACTAAACAATACACATCACACCATCCCCTGGGGAGCCTGGCCGTTGGCCCCACCTGGAAAACAATCACACCCTGGCCATCCTCCCATGGGAGCCCAGACTTTCCTGGCCTTAAAGGCCTCTTGTGGAAATGAGACCGTCATCTTCTGGACACTGGAAAGAGCCTAGGCTCTGGAGTCCAAGGACCTGGGTTGAAGCCCCATCTTTGAAGATTATTACCTTTGGGCCTCAGTTTCCTCATCTGTTAAAATGCCGATGTTGCACCAGATGGCTTCTACGGAGCCTCGAGCCCTAAAGTTGTGACTCTGTCTTTCCCATGGTTTTTCCCACACTCGGTGTCCGGGGGAAAGATTTTAATAAACATCTCACAGATGGCTGCAGATGGCTCGTCCAGCCCCCTACCAAGCCCAGGCATCCAAGTTTCAGAGACGGGAGGGAGCCTGAGGGCATCTCCCTCAACCCTTCCTCCCCATTTTACAGATAGGAAAACTGAGGGAAAGAGCCAGGAAGTGATTTGTCTATGGTCACAAGGCCAGGTGCTGCTGACCAAGCCAGGATTAAGAACCAAATCTCCTGACCTCGTGAAGGCCTCTTTCCCCAACCCTGAACTGACTTCTTAGCTGGAGACAGCCATCCACTATTAAAGAAGTACCCACAGATAAATCTTAAACTTTCCATTTGGATAATGTCCCCAACCTCCTGGCAGGCTAAAGCCTGCTCTCTGAGCTGGGAGTGAACCACCTAGAACCCGAGAAAGAGCACCGGGCCTGGAGTCCCAAGATCTGCTGGCCCTGCCGCCTTCCAAAGCTCAGCTGCCTCATCTCCAAAAGGAGGGGCTTCGTGTGCGTGTGCATCAGGGACATCTTTGAGGGTCTGGAGAAGTCTGGGGACCCCTGATTAGAACCATGTTTACAAATGGAGAAAATAAAATACATAAAATTACAAAGGAAACCCATTATGTTGAAATGCAGTTATCAAAAAATTTTAAAAAGAAGTTTACAGATCCCAGGTTAAGAAATCCAGAACTACTATATCAGATTGTGTGCTGTCTTGGGGAGGGTGGTAGGGAGGAAGGGGGAGAAAAATTTTAAACTCAAAAGCATATGGAAGTGATTGTTGATAAATCAAAATAAATTGATAAAAAAAATATATCTATCACCTAAAAAAAAAAAAAAAGAAATCCTGAACTAGATGGTCTCTAAGGGCCTCCAAATCTGACATTCTACATTCTAATGTCTCCCTTACCCTAGCTGCAGCTCTGACACTCCTTGTTCTAAGCTCTCCTAGCTCTAGCTCTGACATTCTCTGCTCTAAGGCCAATCCCAGCCCTGAAATTCCCTGTTTCTTTTTTTTTTTTAAAGGCAATTGGGGTTAAGTGACTTGCCCAGGGTCACACAGCTAGTAAGTGTCAAGTGTTTGGTCTGAGGCCAGATTTGAACTCAGGTCCTCCTGACTTCAGGGCCAGTGCTCTATCCACTGTGCCACCTAACTGCCCCGAAATTCCCTGTTCTAAGGCCTCTCCCAGCTCTGACATTCCCTGTTCTAAGCTCTCCCAGTTCTGACATTCTCTGTTCTAGGGCCAATCCAAGTCCTGATATTCCCTGTTCTAAGCTCTCCCGGCTCTGACTCTGTTCTAAGACCAACCCCAACTTTGACATTTCCCTGTTCTAAGCTCTCCCAGTTCTGACATTCTCTGCTCTAAGACCAACCCCAACCCTGACATTCTAGCATTCTAAGATGGGATAGTTAATTTTTTCAGTGAGATTTTTGCACCATGGTTGGTCTGACAACTGCTGACAGACATGCCTTGGGCCCCCACTCCCCACCCCTGCTGCACTTCCTGGGTACAATTCATTTTCTTCATCTGTAAGAGAGGATCCCAATAGTTCCACTGTATCCCTTACAAAGCACCAACGAAACAAGAACTTTGGAAACTCTCTGTGTGCCTTCTCAACAGAAGCCAAGTGTCCTAAAGGGTCAGAGCAGGGAGGGGCCTTCCTTCCTCACACTCTGGGTACAAAAGGTTTAGTAGCCACTTAGAATAAAAAGATCACCCTCCTGGGCCATGCCTCTTCCTCTCTCAAGGCTAAAGTCTCCTCATCTGCAAGATCGGGCCTTTGACCTTTAGGCCCCTTCCAGCTGGGACCCTCCCTTGCTCTGTTCTGACATTCTAAGATCTTTTAAGAACAAACTTCCACATTTATATATAGACAGGAAAGTATTTTGCTCTCACAAGCAAACATTTCCTTAAATTATCAAATCACATTTCACTTAAATCCAAGAGGCAGATTTTCTTAGCAAGAAAATGAAGAATTTCCCTTCTTGAGGGGTTGGGGGGATGGGAAATCTACCCCACAGAACTTTTGTTCCCATTTCAAAGTCCATTAACTCCTTGAGAGCAGGAACTCTATCATTTTTGTTTTTGTATCTCTGTCACCTGACACAGGGCCTGGCACACAGTAGGAGCTTAATAAATGCTTGTTAATCGAGCTCATTTTTCTCTTTGGTAGAACTGTAGAAAGAGCACTGATTCTGGAGTCAGATGACTTGGGTTCAAATTCCATCTTTGATGCTTACCACTTGAATAAGCCTAGACAAGTAGCACTCAGTTTCCTTACCTGTAGAGTCACAGGGTTGGACCAAATATTCTCTGAGATCCTTAGGAGCTCTATATCTATGGTTCTCCTGATAAGGCCTTAGGAAAAGGGATGCCTTTGCTTCCAGTTAATTGTGTCCTCTGGCTGACTATTAAAGGTAAATACACCAGTGGGGGCTCCTGAGCTACACTGAATCCATAGAATTCCTTTACAAAGTAGCAGCCACTCCCTGAGAGAACGCAACCAGAAAACCTTCCAGTGGATGCGCTGAGGAAGCATCGCAGAGAGGGCAATACACAATGTCAACTTCTATCTCTGACATCTCTTAATTTGTGACCCCAGATAAGTCACTTAACCTCTCAGCTACGGGTGTTGGCCTGCATTGGTAGAAGGCATCTCCTCACTGGGAGTTCCCTACTCTTAAAAAAATCTGGATTTTTAAAAAATCTCACCTGCCTCCAGGTGTCCTTTAGAAGGACAACCCCCGGCTAAAACGATGGATGCCAACTGAAATGAGGGACACCACCGCCCAAGCAAACATCCCATTCCATTCCATTCTACAAAGTGTCTTAGATCTAGGAAGAAGATTTTTTTGGTTCTTCTTTAGGGGATGGGTAGGATGGTTAACACACTTTTTTTGTTGGTGATGATCTGACTTAACCTTGAAAATTCTCCTATTTATTCACTCTGCAAACAGGGAAAATTACCCATAATTACCACTTGGACCCCAAAATCAATCCCACAGTGATTCCTGTCAAAGGACACCATCTGACACCAGGAGGATGGCACCTTGGGCCAGGGCCTGTCCCTTTATGCTCAAGAAAGCCATGATAGTAGCACATTTCAGACCCCATTTGAGTGACAAAAAGGCTCCATTTTTGCTTATTCCTTGTAAGACCTTGGGCACACACCTCCCTGGGCCTCAGTTTCCTCATCTATAATTTGAAGTCTGGACTAACTGACTTCGGGATGCCTTCTACATCTATGGTTGGGCGATCCCATTTCACAGATGAGAAAGCTAAGGCTCAAATAAGTGACTGGCTCAAAGTCCTACATCTAGGGCAATGTCAGGCATGGCTAAGCAAGTGCTGAAAGCAAGATTCACGTCCTCGTCTCTGTGATTCCACGTCTAGCGCTCTCTCTACTCCACCACGCTAGAGAAAGCTGTGGAAACCGTAAGCTTGGCAGAACTCATTTCCTGAAATCATATCAGCTTTCAAATGTCTCTTTAGTGATAGAAAAAAAAAATTCAGTATGAACCATATGCAAAGAGGTCTGGGTATAAGCATGAGCTCATCCAACTTTGAAAGATAAATTTAACTCTTAAGATCAAAAATGTCCATTGAATGCGCCAATGAGCAGATTCTAAGATACAAACTCTCCCATCTGACTTTTCTAGAGCCTCCAGCCATTTCAACGACCGTGTGTGTGTGTGCACTGTTGGTCCACCCAAGCTGACCTGTGTCCCGTCTCCCAAAAAGCTGTCACACAGTCATATCAATGTCAGCTAAATGTTAAAGGCAAGACTGATTCACCATTTACACACACACACACACACACACACACACACACACACACACACACACACACACACACCTCCCATACCTAGAATGCCTTCCAACTCCCTTCTTCCTATCAAGCCTTCTGAGATTTATGCCAACTCTTAAAATGCTCTCCACCATTATCTATTCAACTGTCCATTAAATTAGCTGAAATCATTTCTTCCCTCCAGGCCTCAGTTTCTTCATTTGTAAATGTGAGTGGGTTGGATGGGACAACTTCTAAGATGCCTACCAACTCTGGCACTCTGTTCTAAATGCCCTCTCAGCTCTAAGAGTCTGTGTTCTAGGCTCCCTTTCAGCTCTGACATTCTCTTTTCTGAGGTCCTTCCCTGCTTGGACAGCATGTTCTAAGCTCCCTCCTAGATCTGATGGAGTCTGTGTTCCAGGCTCCCCAGCAGCTCTGACATTCTCTACCAGCTTTTCTGGCGTTGACAATCTCTATGACTCTCTGACATTCTGTTTTGTAAGAATTCTTCTCATTTGTAAGTCATTCCACAATCTGTGTCTTTCAGATTGCAAACATGAATCAGAGAAATTTAGAACTGAATGGGACGTCAAAGACCAGCTGCTTCTCTATTTGGGGAAAGGCATCTTTAGTATCTTTTATTTCATCTTCAAAAGCACCTGCTTTGGGCATGAGGGGTGACAGAACTAAGTGAGTCAGCCCTTATCCTCAGAGAGCTTACAATCCAGCAGAGTAGAACCCGCCCTGCCATGGACACAGGAAAACATAATACTAATTATCCAGTCCCTTTTTGTTGTTGTTAAGTCATTTCAGTCGTGTCTGACCTGCCATGACCCTGTTTGGGGTTTTCTTGACAAAGATACTAGAGTGGTTTGCCATTTTCTTCTCCAGCTCATTTTACAGAAAACTGAGGCAAACATAGTTAAGTGACTTAACCAGGGTCACAGAGCCTGAAGAACCCATGAAGACAAGTTTTCCTGATTCCAAGCACGGTGCTCCATCCACCGTGCCACCTAGCTGCCCAATTTTACAAATGAATAAAATGAGGTCTGAAGGCCAGATCAGGTGAGGGAAAGATAACTTCCACGGCACACAGTAGGTGCCAAATCAATGCTTCTGTTCACCCAGTTTCTTCTGTGGGGTAATCTATTACTTGCAGAATTCAAATCTTGGCTCTGTCACCGCCTATGTGACCTTCATAAATCACTCCCCAACCCACTCCAGGCCTCAATTTCACCCTCTGTAGGTGACCTCCAAGGTCCCTTTTAGCTCTAATCCCAAAATCCTAACACAGTTTTCTGACTAGGAATTCCTCACTCTCACTGCTATATCACACTGCCCGTCCTAACTGAAATCCTCATCACTGGGACACTGATTCTCCTAAACAGCTTCACTTTAAATCAATGCCCACCTCCACTACCTGGATCTTTTGTGAGCAAAAGGATTTGTTAAACAAACTCAATTTAAGAGCCTTGAATCTCACCCCACTACACACACTTACCAGCCAGATGGCCTTGGGGAACTCACTTCACCTCAGTGTGTCTCACTGCGGAGGCAGCATGGACACCATAATGGATGGAGTACTGGATGTGGAGGCAGGGAAGACCTAGGTTTAAATACAAATTCTGACACTAGCTGTAGGACCTTGGACAAGTCACTCGACATTTCTAAGCCTCTGTTTCCTCATTTAATAAAGTGACCCTATGACTGTAAAGTCCCTTCTAGCTATTGACCTGTGACCTTAAGCCACCTAGCAACGAATGCCCATATCAGAATAAGAAAGGACAGGAAATCAGTGCAAAGGTTGACCGGAACCATGCCATGTGAGGGAAAAAAATTTTTTTAATTACACACAATGAAAACCCTCGGGTAAACCCAGTGAACGATAAAATTGTGTAATTATAATGACCAATCTTGCCGAGTGGAGATAAAGAAACACACCTTCAATCCGAATGGCTCAAGCAGAAAGATGAAAGATCCTACCAGTCACAGAACTGAGTTCAAATCCTGACACTGTCACTTAGTACCTGTGGGTGTTTTGAGCTAGTGACTTAACCTCTCTGGGCCTCAGTTTCCTGCTCTGTAAAATGAAAGGGGTCAGCTAAATGGTCTTTTATAGCTCTGGAGAGGTTTGCAATGCTGTCAGACTGCGTCAACACATACCGAGTAGTTTCCCTTAGCAGACTTTTCTTTGTCATGGGGGAAGACAAGGGTGGAGGAAGTATATGACTGATTTGCGAAGAAAACTTTTCTTAAAAAAAGAAATAAAATGTTAACTTGCCACAAGCTGTCCACTCTGAAGTCTTTCCCTTCTTGTAGATACTAGCAAATCTGCTTCCAAGCCCTATTTATCTAGGGAAATCCCAATAATGAATGCTTGTTTCCAGCTAAAAATAAGCCTCTAGGCCCAGCCCCATCCTAGAATGCCCTAGTCAGGAGGATGGTCCAGATGACCTCCAAGGCCCCTCCTAACTGACTCTGTGTGTTTGAACCTGTGAAATCCCTTCCAGAAGGACGCTAACACTCCAGCGGTTGGGGGAGGCCCCCAATGTCTCCCAGGTCACCAACACCTTCACAGAACCAATCGGTAACTCAGAGATATTTTCAAAGTCGAGGCACACTGAAGGAGAGTGAATGCCCGGGATAAAAAGTTACTGATTAAACCAAACCTACTGAGCTAGGCTGGCCAAGACTTGACCCAGCCCCCCTGGAAACCAATTTCCCCAAGCTGCTAGATTAAAAGGGCCTTACCTCAGCTATAAGAGAATAGACAGTTGTAGAGGCAGAAGGAAGCCTCCTGAGAGACATAAACAGAGAAAATGAGGAGGGGGGGGGGAACATTTGGTACCAGGTCCAAAAACCACATCCCCCTCCAAAAGATAATGGATAATCTCTGGGAAAGTTAAGTATCAGCCTGGCATTAAACACAGACATCAGAACCAGTTTTAGGGCAAATTATGGATGTCAGACGCTCAATTATCTCCTCAGAGATAATAAGGTTTAAGTGAATGTCCCCGGCTACCAGGAAAGGGGCTGGAGCCCCAGAGCTAGGGGGCTGTTTAAAAGGTCAGATTCTGGGTGTGGGGCAATAGGCCATTTCCACGAAGCTGGGGGTCACCCATCCTTCTCCCCGCGGGGCCCCCTACCTCCCTCTGGTCCAGGCCCTAGCCAGGGGACCGGACTGCCTGGGCCCAACTAGGCTTGGGGGCAGGGAAGGCAGGATGACAGAGAGAAGGGGAAATCCTATGCAGCTCCCGGGAGAGTTGGGGTTAGGTTGGAGCTGGCCGCCTGAGCCCTTAATCCCATCAGAGCGACTTTGTTCTCCCAGCCGAGCCTCCGAGCAGATGCGGGGGAGCCAGGAAGGGGGAGAGCCGCTCAGCCCAGCCAAGCACCCTCAGGGACGCACACCGAGGACCCTAAGCCCCCCACCCCCTAGCCATCGGCTTTCCCTTCCTCGGCCCTTTGTGTGAGAAGGTGAAAATCCACGCGGGGCTTGGGCGCGCCAGGGAACACGAGCCCCCCAAGAGGTTGGCGAGGGAGCCTTCCAGCTCCCCGGGGAGAAGGGCGGACCGGAGCCTGGCCCGCGGGGTATCCCCCGGGAGCGGCTCAGCGGCCACTGCGGGTCTCCGGGCCTTTCCCACGCCCCGGGAGCTGTGGGTCCGCAAGGGCCCCACGGAGGCTCAGGAAAGTGAGAGTCCCCTTCGGTAACCCCGCTACCGGCTACAACCCTCCCGAGGACCCTGATTTCTCCTCCTATCCCCCTCCCCCACCCGCACCCCGAGTCCGGGGGAATCCACTCCGAGCGAAGCCCAAATCCCGGCAGCGGTCCAATCCTTCCTTCATCCCTCCTTTTGGGCGATCCACTCGCTCCCAGCTCAGAATCCACTACGGAACCTCGGACGGAGAACGGGGGAGGGTCGGAGAGGGAGAGCCACTCGCTCCCACTCCCAGCTCGCCCGCGGGGCCTCAGGATCCCGGTCGAAGTCCCCTTCCCCCCGACTCCCAAGTCCGGGAGGGAGATCGCTTGGGATCCACTCCTCTCCCCACTGCCGGCGCACCGGACCTCGATCCTTCCCCGCCGCCCCCTCCCCAGACGCTCGGGGAACTTTTCTGCTGGGGCAGAAAGTTTCCGGCCGCCAGGCACTCACTCAGCCGCCCGGGTCCGTGGGCTCCGCTGCTGCCGCCGCCGCCGCAGCCGCCGCCGCCCGCGCCTCGCTCGCCCCTCGCCCCGGGCACCGCCATCGCCCGCCCTCCACCTGCAGCCCTTTCGCCAAGGGCCGGACGGGCGGGCAGCGGGGCTCCCTCCCACTCTCACGCCCCGCCCCTCCCCGCCGGCTCCGCGGTGCAACCTACCCTGCGGGCCGGGGCCGCGGGACACCTGCCGCCACCTGCGCCGAGCCGCGCAGCGCTGCCCAGCCCCGGCGGCCGGCGCGCAGCCTAGCCTGCTGGGGCCGGGAGGGTGGGGGGCGCCAGCGGGGGGCGGGGCCGGCGTGAGGGGCGGGGCCTGGGGGCCGGGGGCCGCCGGGGGAGGGGGCGGGGAAGCGCCTCCGTGGTCATGGCAACCTGGAGTCCGGCGGCGCCTGCGCCGGCTGGGGCCCGGGGCGGAGCTGCGCGCGTGGGGAGGGGGGAGGGAGGAGGGAGGAGGGAGGAGGGGGCGGGCCGGGCCGGCCGGACGTGTGCCCCAGGGCTGGGCCGGGAGCGGGCGGCCGGAGGGTGGGCGGGCTGGGCTGAACCTGTCTATGCTGCTGGAGGAGGCTGACGGAAGGGGGTCAGCAGCCGCGGGAGGACCCCCGCCCTCGATGCCCTGTCAGAGTCCGAGGCTGGGGAACGGTCCGGGACGTAAAGGTCGGCAGACCCGGCCAGCCTGCGCTCTGTCCTTAGAACGTCCGCGGAGTGACCTTAGAACGTTGCCCCATTGCCCGCGGACACCTTCCCCCTCTCCCACTCCTCTCTCCCCACGCTCAGCGCCCCCCCACACCCGGATGGCAGTGTAAGAATTTCAACACCCCTCGTCCCCCCACGCAGGCAACCCTTACATCCACAAGCGAGGTGTCAGTGCCCTGCCGTGGGGAGAAGGGGTAACGGCACCTCTGGGACCGCCGGAGCCGGGCTGGAGGGGATCTTCCGCATTGCTTAAGGTCAATTTCCTCTTGGACACTTCCTAACCTGCCGGGCGAATCTGCGCAACTGCTCATCCTCTGTACTGCGTTGTGCAGCTTTCCAAGAGGACTGGAGTGAGGGGGTGTCCCTCTTCCCCAGGGGTTGCTGAGCTCCAGTCAGTGTGCCCCCACCCCCAAGGTGTCCTGATCCAGGATACCTACTAGCGGAGGGATTTTAGGCTAGTTATTTAAAAGCAACTGCTCAAATGGAGCTTATTCCTACAAAGACCCTGAGGTCACCATAGGGTAAATATATTTTTTTTTAGTGGAGATTTGTGATTTCATCAGCGTAGGTGGCTTTGTAGCTTCTCTGACTTCCTCTCAGCTCAAGGCTTTCCCAGTCGCCCTTTATATTAGTGCCTTCCCTCCGCGATGACCCCGTATTTATGCGGTGTTTGTACATGGTCATTTTATGTTGTCACCCCATTAGATTGTGAGCCCCTTGAGGGCAGGGACTCTTTCGCCTTTCTTTGAATCCCTAGCGCTTAGCACAGGGCCTGGCACGTAGCAGACATTTAATAAATGCCTGGTAGTGACCGAGTCCCATGGTAGATCGTCAACTTCTCTGTAATTAGACTTAGAATTAGTTGCCTAAAGCACCTAAACATTAAATGACCGGGGGGAGGGGGGGGAGTGTTGTCACAGCTCGAGGAAATCACAGCTTCTCAGGACTCGAACCCAGGCCTTCCCCTTCTAAGGCTAGTTTACTGCCTTCTTGCTATTTCCAAGCTGCCTGTCTCTCAAATACATTAATACCAAATCTCTGAAGGCAGGTCGATCATGCTCACTACAATCATATTCTCACTACACGTAAAGCTGCAGAGGGCCCAATCTTCTGTCTAATGGCTTATTTGAGAAAACGGATACCATTCAACCAGGATACTTAGCAGTGATTTAAACTGGGAAAAAGTATTACAGATCTCATCCCTTCAAGTGGGATTAGCAACTGTCTGAATCAAAACACCATCATCAATTAACAGGCATTTATTAAGCACCTACTATACGCAAAATGCTATGCTTAATTCTGGGAAGACAAATCCAAAAGCGAGACAGTTCTGCCCTCAAGATGCTTGCAGTCTACTTTTAGACTATAACCCGCTCTAAGTTAAGTGAATGCAGGTATGGGCATGGAGGGAGAATCCTAAAATAGAAGAATCAGGACATGTATCCAGAAGGGGATGGAGCTTGAGCTGAGTTTTGAAGGGAACTGAGGTTTCAGAGGCAGAGATAAAAAGAGAGAGGATTTCAGGTATGAGAAAGGCAAGGAAGTGTGTGCAAAGACGCTGCAGCAGGAGAGAAAATGTAATATACTGGTAAGTAGTCCCTTTGTTTGGAGCAGAGAGGGCAGGAGGGGAGTACTCTGCAAGAGACATACACAGGATTGGGAAATTGCAAAGTTATGTTAAAGTCTCCAAACTTTACCCTGAAATAAAATCCCATTTTCCAAAATATCCTCATCCTTCTGGTGATGTTGTATGTTTTTAAACCATGGAACACTGTGATCTCTGAAAAACAGAAACTAATGATCACCCAGAGGGCAATGCAGAAATGTGCGGGCATCTAGACAGTCTGGTAGTGGAGGTCCAAGACTGGATTGAAATGAGAAAATCACAGACCAGCTAAGAGTTAACAAAATGAAGTTTATTTAGCCATAGCAGGGAATGGAATATTTATCAAGGAAACAGTATTGATTCACTTGGGGATAGTTTCCCTTACCTCTGTGTTGTCTATGCAGGTTGGCTGATCAAGAGCCTGTTTTGCTGGCTTTTTTTTTTTTTAAGCCAGTAGGAAGCTTCTTAAGTGGTTCAAGCCTTACTTAACTCCCTCCACCAATTAAATCTAGAGGATAGATTCAATACCTTGTAAGAAATAACCAAGCTAGCCTACATGGCAGATGCTGCTCCTACCATAAGGTGCATGGTAGGGGCACAGAGGCTGCAACTTATTATAGATCATCGTAGCCTGGATGGATTGGCCTATGAGGGCCAGCCCTTAGAGCATGTGCAGATATGCTCTGCCACCTTCCAATCTAATCATGTGGAAACTTTGGAGAGCCATGAGTGGCTGAGGTGTTAACACTGCAAAGCCAAAAAGTCTTCTGTTTGCCTACAAAATCAGAACAGATGACTCAGTAGTTGCTGAGATAGAATTGAATGTGCATACAAAAGGTGTCATTTGACCCTAACTAGGTTTGTTTGTTTTTCCTTGGTGGTTTCCTGTTAGGAAGGCTGCTCTGAGTTTTTGAGTGGGGAAGAGCAGCTGGATGCATCCCACTCCCTGACCAGCACTGTCCATGTCTTTTTTTTTCTTTTTTTGGTTAGGCAATGGGATTAAGTGACTTGCTCGAGGTCACACAGTTAGTAAGTGTCAAGCGTTTGGTCTGAGGCAGATTTGAACTCAGGTCCTTCTGAATCCAGGGCCGATACTCTATCCACTGTGCCACCTAGCTGCCCCTACTTATTTTTTTAATGTTTGTTCTTTTCTACTATGAGACAAATGAGTACCCCAAGGTGGATGTATCCAAAGAGCAAGATGGTGAGAGACCTAAGGATTCAAAGGTGTCATCAGAGAACCCACCAGCAGCCAGTGTCAGAAGTGCAGTACCGGAGCTGGTAGCTAAAGGTCCAAACGTTAGACGGGGTTGAGCAGCAGCCTTGAGAGGGATTTACCAAGGAACTGACCTCGTGGGTATTTCAAGGTCTAGAGAGATGACAAGGTAGCAGCAGCAAGGTGGTGCAGTGGACAGAGCACAGGACTTGGAGTCAAGAAGACCCGAGTTCAAATTTTGCCTCAAACACTTACTAACTTCATGACTCTGGGCAAGTCACTTAATTTCTGTTTGCCTCAATTTCCTCATCTATAAAATGAGGATAAAATAGCAGCACCTACCTGTCAGGGTTGTGAGGATCAAATGAGATACCATAGGTAAAGCACTTTATAAACCTTAAAGCCCTATATAAGTGCTAGCTATCATTATTGCTGTTGTTATTGTTAGCTCAGCAGCAGCTGAATCCAGGGGGAATCAGCACAGTAGTTGGGCAACAGCTGGCTTCTTCTCCTTCTCCAGGACCTGAGCAGGAAGGGGAGAGAGGAAACCAACATCAGCATAACAGGATGACCGGCTGAATCTGAGAGATTCAGAGATCCCCATCATGACTGGAAGCAGCAGCAGACGCAGAAAGAAATGTCATCCAAGTGCCCCAGCAACTTCAAGGAATGAGACCCTTCACAATGTAAAAAAGTGCCAACTGGGGTCTCAAAAGAGGCATTGATCCTCTAGGCTGAGCTGGGTTTATCATTCACCAAGGAGCTACACCTAAGGGGAAAAAAAGGGAAAACACAAAGAAGAAGAAAAGGACTTCCAGGTCCAGGAGTCAATACATGTGTATTTTCCACGTGTGTTTTCTCTATGTATTCCTCTCTACCTTTTGCTTTAACTTTGAGACTACTCTCCTCAGAGAACTTACTGTATAAGCAGAGAGTATGCCCCTAGTTTGAGGTATGTATGGGGGGAATATTTTGTACCAAAAGTTCTTATTATACCTTGTGAGTAAATCCTTTTTTAAAAAAAAATATAATGGATTCAACTAGCTGATTGGTAATGGAAAGCACACCAGTGGGGGCTCATGAGATACAATGTTAGAAACCGCAATTCCTCAGAAGTACCCCTAGAATCTTGAAGGGAATCAAAGCCATTTGTGCTGGGCACAAATCTTGAGTGAGAAAGTGAACTGAGGGAGTATCCTTAAAATTTCACACAAGGAATTATGGAGAAGAGAGTAAAGATTATCATCTAAAAAAAATGAATGAGAAGAAAATATAGACTGGTTGTGTGGCATAACCAAGCTACAGCCCACATCTTCCATTAATATTCTATCAACATTAAGAGAAATTAAGGGGGGAAAAACCCAGCATTTTAGGTGGACCTCCAATGGCAAAAATATATAGGAAAGAATCACCTAGGATGAGCAGGCATGTGACATGATAGGCTATGATCTACATCATGGGGGTCGCAGGTCAATTTGAACATGTATTAGGTTCTGTGCTTACAAAAAAAAAAGAAAAAAGAAGCAATCCTTGCTTTCAAGGAATATATTTCAAGAATATATTCAAGGAGTATATTCTCCTTGGGAAAATACTGCATGTACACAGATAAATATATATGAGGTAGGGAGTGGTGGCACAGTGAGGTGGCACCATAGTGCACAGAGCGCTGGTCTTGGAGTCAGAAACATCTGACTTCAAATCCAGCCTCAGACACTTACTAGCTGTGTGCCCCTAAGCAAGTCACTTCACCTTGTTTGCCTCAGTTTCCTCATCTGTAAAATGAGCTAGAGAAAGAAATGGCAGACCACTCTGGTATCTTTGCCAAGAAAACCCCAAATGGGGTCATGACTGAACAACAAAAGTGGTGGGGAGGGGAGACAAAGGAGTATTTGAGGGATGGAGAGAACAATTCCAAGTTGGGGATCAGGGAAGGTTTCATGTGGGAGGTGTGTCTGAGCTGACCGTTGAAGGGGAGAAGAGTTGCAAAAGGCAGAGGTGAGTAGGGATGCATTCCAGGCATGGGAGGACAGCCTGTATGAATACTCAGAGGCTAGAGATGCCCAGGTGAATTAGCTAGTGGTCCAGTTTGGCTCTGACATAAAATGTGTACAATAGTATTGATAAATAAACCTGGAGAAGTAGGTTGGACCTGTTCAAGTGGACCCAGAGTGAGGAGAACAGAATCAGGAGAACAATTTATAGAATAATAACAGTAGGGAGAGGAGTGGGCAGAGGTCCCACATGTTTCAAGGGCTGTCACTGTTTGGCTCCAAGGAAAGCAGCATAGACATCTCTAGCCTCTTCTCCTCCCACCCTTTTCCAAGGGAGACTTTGGTTCATGCCTGGAGAGGAAACAGGAAGTTGGGGCAGAAGGATACTCTGCTCTCGGCAGAGGGAGGGAGTGCCAGGCTAGAATTATATCCATCTCCTCCCTTAAATAGTGTTTGTCTAAGGAATATTCGAATTTCTGATCACTTTGTCATTTCTGGGAGAAAGGAAGACCCCAAGCTCTCTACTCAAGGCTTGACCCCTTTCCAACCAAATACCAATTCCACAATGAAGCCACATAGTATCAAAGAAACCCATTTATCCAAATCGTAGCAAAACTGAGATCAGAGAAGGTATACATAGGAGAATATATATCAGACAATTCAGGTTGAAGGAGTCCTCTCAATGGGAGATAATTCAGCTCAACCAAGAGAGACTGTCCTTGATTTCACCCAAGGGGAAATTCTCCAAAGTCTAGAGTAGCACTCTGGGAACAGGGACATGTTAGAGACAGCTGGCTCCTCTCAGGTCTTCCCAAAGTCTTCTTCTTCCATCTTCCTCCAGGAAGCCAAAAACCAGAAGCCCTGAAATCACCTTGACACTAGAAAAATTTTGGAAGGGGGACCGACTCAGAAGAGTTGAAGATTGGAGCTGTCTAGCTCCTCACCAACTCAGCCCTCCCTCTCATGCAGGGCTAGGCATTCATCTCCACCAATAAGGAGAGAGTCCCAGATCAAAGGGCTTTGGGACAGGGGTGCCCTGCAATGTAAAGACAAGCTTCTCAGAATGTCTTAAGAACTCTGATCAATGCCAGGACCAAGCATGATTCCAAAGGGCTGACGAAGCACTAGTTTATCTATCCTAACAGATAGGGTGGTGGACTCAGGGAGCAGAATGAGACATCCACATATGCAGACTTGGCCATTGTGGAAATTTGTTGAGCTTGGGTCTGCATATTTGTTACAAGGGGTTTATTCCCTTTTTTGGGGAGGGAAGGGATGTGGATAGGTGGAAGGGAGAGAAAATAAATGGTTGTTAATTTTTTTTTTAAATTTAACTTTTAAAAAAGAAAGTCAAGTTTTGGCCATATTACAGAGGGACTTAAATGCCAACCTAAGCAGTTTATATTCCATCCTGGGGACAATAATGAGCCATCGAAGGCTGTTAAGCAGTGCTCTGTGCTTAGAAAGCAGAAAACTTCTTTTGTAGTTCTTCCAGCTAACACAATGCCTTAACCCTACTGTTCCAGTGCACTTTTCACCAACAGGTCCTTGAAGAGGGAAGCGGAGGAGTGGGTTTGTTTCTGCTCACCCCTCCTTCAGACAGAACCCCCTGAACAGGGAGGCGTGTTGATTTAAAGGGGCCAAGCAAGGATGCATAGGAGTCTGACTTTGGCTTATCAGGGAGCCGGTTCAGTTCTCCCAGCCCAAATGTGACCTTCAAAGGAAGGAGAAATTCAAGTTGGGGAAGGTCACAAGGCTTAGTTTCTGAAAGCAGCAACTGGCCCCTGGGGATCTGAAAGCCTAGTGAGGGTGACAAATCCTTGGTTAGTTTGGAAATAAAGGAGAGAGGTCCAGGGTGCTTATCCTTAGGGTAGGGGAGAAGGGGTTGGAAGGGATTCCTTCCCAAGGATTATTCACAGGAGAGTCAGGAATACCACCAAGCCTGGAGAAACACAATGAGACAAATGAGGGGGAAAAACAACAGCACATTAGACCAGAGTTGGGAACACCTAGGTTCTGGTCCCAGGAGTTTGGAGTCTAGAGAATAAGTAAGGGTAGGGTCGAAAGCACAAAGGCTTTAGATCCTAAGAGGGATCAGGTTTCCAAATAATCTGCTCTTGCCATTTACCATTTGTGTGATTCTGGGCAATTCAGGGAACATCTCCAGATCTTAATTTTCCCATCTGCAATAGAATATGACAGCTGCCATCCTATAGCCCTTGGAGCTTTGTGAAGCATTTGGGTAGGGAGAAGAGTTATCAGGTTACCCCTGATCAATTAAGTCCCCCAAGATGCTGTCAGATTTGGAGCAGCCCATTTGTTGCTAGAAAAGGCAGGAGTCCTAGAGAAGTCCATTTACATATGAAGGGGTCGGATAACTCAACTGAGGAGTGATGGAGACAATGGACCAGCTCCTTGGGTGGCCAGGGTGCCATTTCTTGCCCTATTCAATTTTCTGGGAGAGTTTGGGTTTAAAAAAAAGTGAGGAGATAGATCCTAAAAAGGCAGAGGAGAAGAGAGCCAGTCATGGAGGAAGAACCAAGCTTTTGGAGACGTTCCTGACTCTTGGGAACTTTCTTGTGTGTCAGGCAGAGTGTGCAATGTACCTGTCAACCAATGAACAATTTACCTTTCTCAATTAGCTATGTTGTCTCATTAGCAGCACATGGCCATTGGAGACATTTGCTTGTCTCGGGGGACACACAACCCAAGGACGTGGCTTTCCAAAACCCAACTTTCTGTCAAGTGAGTAGGGGAGAGGGGAGCTTGAGTCCTGCTGCCCAGGAGATGGTAGCCCCCAGACCCAAACCTATGAAAGAGCAGAACTGGGAAAGTTTCTCAGTTGTCTTAGGGGAAAAGTTCTGGCTCTTTCTGAAAAAGCCTGGCGTTATCTTAGCCAAGGATCGCAGCTGAGCCGGGTGACAGTGATAGAGTATGACCAAGCAGGAGAGCCATGCCCAGCCTGGCCCAGCAGAGATATCACATTCCAAGTGCCTAGCTCTTCGCTGGCCAAAGAATGCACAGAAGAGAATAAGGTATGCTTACGTTGGAAAGGTGAGTTGGAGCCAGGCTTTAAAAGACATTGGAGTTTGTATTTGATCCAAAAGGTAGGAAGTCACTGGAGTTTACTGAGCAAGAGAATATCGTGTTGGGCCTATGTGTTGGAAAGATCTCTCACTAACTCAGCCCTCCCTCTCATGCAAGGCTAGTCATTCATTTCCACCAATAAGGAGGGTGTGCCAGACCAAAGGGCTTTGGGACAAGGGTGTCCTACAATGTAAAGACAAGCTGCTCAGAATGTCTTGAGAACTCTGATCAATGCCAGGATCATGCATGATTCCAAAGTGCTGATGAAGAACTATCTTACCCATCCTAACAGACTCAGGGAAGACAATGAGACATCCACACTTTTGTGGTACATTGGATAGAGCATCAACCCTGAAGTCAGAACGACCTGAGGACTTGAGTTCAAATCCAGCCCAGATACTTACTGACTGTGTGACCCTGGGCAAGTCACTTAACCCCATTTACCTCAAAAAAGAAATCTCTCTGGAAGCAATATGGAGGATAGATTGGAAAGTGGAGACACTTAAATTAGCAAGAAAAATTAGAAGGCTTTCGCAGTGTTCCAGGCAAGAGGTGATGAGGCAGGTGGGTAAGAGTCAAAAAAGGGGCATATATGAGAGTTATCCCAAAGTGAGATGGACTGTCTTGCAAACCAGTGGCTTCTTCCCCCCTTAATAGTTTTCAAGCAAAGGGCTTTATGACCAAGGAAATGTATTTATGAAGGAGTTAGGAGTGCTTTCTGAGCCCTTGGTAAAGAGTGAAACTCATTGGGTCCTTTTTCTATACTCTGTGGTAAGCACAGTGCCTGCTGCATAGTAGGAGCTTAATACATGCTCACCCAACTCTTGCTCCCATTAGCACTGAGCTGAAAGAAGATAACCTGTCAACCAATTAACAAGAATTTATTAGGCAAGCATTGGGAGCACCAATACAAAATTAAATCCATCCTTTCCCTTAAGGAGCTTACATTCCATTTGACCAACCAGAGAAAATGCTGCCACATAACCAGGCCATCCTCCCTCTTCTCCTCGCCGTATTCACCTGCTTCCATTTTCCGCCCTCTTAGTCCATATTCTGCAAGGACCAGTGAGAAAAGCCAAGGCAAGCTGCCATTTCCTGAACCACATTGAGATACACTCAAAGGTCTGCACACATGAAGTGTGTATTCACTGATGATAAAGAGGCAACATTACCAGGTATCTGGCCTTTAATAGCATTGATGTAGGGCTTTAAGGTATGCAAACAAAGCACTTTACAAAAAATAATCTTGTGTGATCCTCACAACAACTTTGAGAGGTAGAAGCTTATTATTTGCCCCATTTTATAGATGAGGTGACTGAGTCATTTCAGTCGTGTCTGACTCTCCATGACCCCATTTGGGGTTTTCTTGGCAGAGACACTGGGGTGGTTTGCCGTTTCCTTCTTCAGCTCATTTTACAGATGAGGAAAGTGAGGCAAACAGGATAAAGTGACTTGCCCAGGGTCACACATCTAAGAAGTGTCTGGGGCAGGATTTGAACTCAGGAAGATGAGGCTTCCTGACTTGAGGCCTGGAGCTCTATGCACTGTCTCCTTTGCAAGAGTGAAAGCTCCCTGGGGAACATGAACAAGATTTGGCAAGCCCTATCCAAAGCACTGGTACACACCCAATCCTAGACTCCTGCAGGACTGCATGAGTTCTGGGAGAAGTTCTCACCCATTAAGAGAATGGCAAGAAAGACAGACCACGCAGGCAGAATGACGCTATTTTGGCTGCTACATTATCCTTCCTGCTGAAGCATCTGCTAACCACCAAATGGTAAGGTACCAGTAACTGGCATTCATTATGGGGCTTATGCATCCTGGTGAGTCAGGCTGATGTGTTGGAAATAGCTGACACTCCTCTAGCTCCTTAAGGCTGGTGAAGTATTTTACATATATCATGTCATTTAATCATCAGAATGACCCTGTGGGGCAGGTCCTGTGGCATTATTATCCCCATTTTATGAATGAGGAAATTAAGGCAGACAAAGGATGAAGGTTAGACTTGACCATACTCACCCAGCTACTAAGTGTCAAAGGCTAGGCTGGAGCCCAAGTCTTCCCGATTCCAAGACTAATGCTTTATCAACTATAATGTGCTACCTCACTGAAGACCAGGGTTGGAGGGGACCTTGGATGTGATTAAGTGCCCTTCATTCTACAGAACAGGAAACAGAGGAGATTCCTTTAATTCATAGGCTAGCCAAGATGGCTGCTAAGATCCCCTTCCAGCTCTCATTTTCTGTGATTTATTTTGAATATGGTTTATATTTACTTATATGTGTTCACTTGTCCTATAGAAAGTAAGCTCTTCAGGGGTCAGAACGATTTAATTTTGTCTTTGCATTCCCAGCACAATGCCTGGCACATAGTAGGCACATAATAAACACTTGTAAATTGACTTAACAACCACTGATTTGTATATTGATTTAAGATGATAATAGTAGACATTAGTGTAACCTTCGGTTCCCAGGGCCAATTGCATGGGACTCTGTCCTCACTGGCAGAGATTGATTACTCTTTGCTCCTTGCCCGTGTGAAGGGTGGGTGGAGTCAGGGAGAGTGTGAGAGAAAAGAATTGAAGTTTCTTTAGGTTCTTCTAGCTTCTAGCTTTGAGAGAGGAGATTCTTGATGGCAACCTCTCTTTAGGTTTCTGAAGGGAGAGAAAGTCTCTGGGAAGAAGCCAGCATGAGAAGAGCTGGCAGTCTCTGTCATGTCTCTATCCCAGCTTGCTATATTTCAGGAAATATTCCCCTTCATGAGATCTGGGACCTTTTTCTTCTCCATCTCCTCCTCCTCTTACTTCTTCTTCTTCTTCTTCCTCTTTCTCTCTCTCTCTCTCTCTCTCTCTCTCTCTCTCTCTCTCTCTCTCTCACTCCTTAATGGAAGAGATCCTTTAATTCGTAATGTCTGCTTCTATATTCCTACATGTATACTTTGCTGTGATTTCTGGTTTACTATCAACCTGCACAAATGAGTCTGAATAGGACAAGACCATGCCCTGTAGAATGTTCCCAATGGTCAGTCACCTGACCAGGCCTCAGGTGAGCAGGAGATCCAACGGCCATTCACTTTGGGATTGTTAGGAGGGTCTTCCTTACGTTGAGTTGAAATCTGCCTCCTTTGCAGCTGCCGTCCATTTGGCCTGGGGGGCCAGACACAACCAGTCCAATCCCTCTTGCCCGTGACAGTCCTTTTCTAGGCTCGACATCCAAAGTTTCTCTAGACTGGGCTAGGCTGGGTGCAGGGTTCTGCAGCTCTATCACCTCTAGCTTCATTTGTTGTTTGGTCATAATCTCTACCCCTTCTATCTTCTGGTAGAAGGAGAGGGGTTAGACTAGATCAGTGGTGGTAAACTCAAATGAAAATGAGGGACGCTAAACTGTATCTAAGGATCCATGTTGTTGTTGTTCAGTCATGGCTGACTCTCCATGACCCCATTTGGGGTCTTCTTGGCCAAGATCCTAGAGTGGTTTGCCATTCCTTTCTCCAGCTCATTTTACAGATGAGGAAACTGAGGCAAACAGGGTTAAGTGACTTGCCCAGGGTCACACAGCTAGTAAGTGTCTGAGGCTGGATTTGAACTCAGAAAGATTAAGTCTTCCTGACTCCAGGCCAGTGGCTCTGTGCACTATGGCGCCACCTAGCTGCCTTCAAGGCCAGATATTGACTTGGAAAACCACACAGACACACACACACACTCTCTTTATCTCTGTCTCTATCTCTATCTCTATCTCTATCTCTATGCACACATACATATACACAACCATACATACACACCTAGATATACATACATACATACATACATATATACATATACGTATACTGTGTATATGTAACTGTATATATACGTATACATACACATACATACATGTATTGTAGATACATGTGTATATGTTTGTATATGTACATATGTTTTTATATAATATTATTAATAACACATTTAATATAAATATTTTATTACTACATCAAGACATTAAAATAAAAAAGGAACTGTAATCTGATTTGGGCCACACTCGGTGATTGTATGAGCTGGGTCCTTGACTCCCTCAGACCAGCTGACCTCTAAAGTCCCTTTCAGCCCTAAATCTATGACCCCATGAAAGATATGAGGTTATTGGGCTGGTCAAACACCTTTTTACGTGTTGGCCCTTTAAGAATTGCCTCACCTGTGACCAAGTCTGCCTCCACCCTATCATGAGGATGATAAGATTAGAGGCACCTCTGGTTGTGTAGAAATTCTGCTCTTTGGAACAGGAAGGACAAACATGCCTTCCCCAGACCTGCCTTTCTGAAGACAGAGCCATGGGAACTAGCATGAGTGACTAGATTTGTCTTCTGAGGATATTAGCTGGAAATTGAAGAGAAATTGATGCCAACATGGAATCCTCTAAGGTAACCCCAATTCATCTCTACACTTTCTTGGGCTGATGCATGGGGAGCTCATAAAATTATGGGATTTAGATCTGGAAGGTCCCTTAGGGGTTATCTAGTCTGACCCCCATATTTTACAGATGGGGAAAATGAGTCTCAGAGAAGGGAATTTAATTGGTCAAGATCAAATAACTGGTAAATGGCAGAGAGGGTATTTTGCTCCTTCCATAACTAGCTATTTGTCTCTGGGTCTGTACCAAAAGGAAGAATGAGAAGTTATGTGGGTCTGAAATAATAATAATAAATAGCAATTATATATACCATTTTACACTTTTCATCTGTCATTTCTTTTGATCCTCACAATAACACTGCAAAGTAGGTGCTATTATCAATCTGGTTTTACAGATGAGGAAACTGAGGCCAAAAGCTGTTAAGTCACTTGCCCAAGGTCACCTAGCTAATAAGTGTCTGAGGTTGGATTTGAACTCAGGTCCTCCTGACTCCAGGCCCCTCGCTCTATCCACTATGGTGCCCCCTAGCATAGATTCCCCTAAGATAGCCCCTATTGATGGTCTATGGACCCCAGGGTAAGAACCCTTGGACTAGATGGTTTCTGAGGTATTTTCCAGCTATAAATCTCCATGACCCAGTTTAACCACAATTTTTTTCAAAGACAAAAAAGAAGACAAACTCTTAAGTAATGTGGAGATGGGTCTGTGTGTACGTGGGCTTACAGAAAGGTCAGATTAGTTTCATTTTAAGGACGCTGAAATGTACCTAGCATATAGTAGGTGCTTAATAAATGCTTGTTGATTGATTAGTCAATTAAGTGGATCTATGAGCTTACCTCCAGCAGTGCCTCATCATCATATAACTCTGTCTCTGGGTTCTCCAAGCCCACACCTGCAGAGCTCAGAATTTAGCAGGTCCTTCCAAGTTGGAAAGACTTAGAGAGTGGGCTGGGTGAGGATTGTGTGTTTGTCCAAGGAGGACCAGCCTAGCTAAGTTTAGAAGCAACTCATTACCAAATAACACTGGGGAGGAAACACAGAACAGAGAAGGGCAGAACAGAGTGGGACCTTGGAACAGGGAGTGTTAGAGCTGAGAAGGACCTTAAAATAGGAAATGTCAGAGCTGGGAGGGGCCTTGGAACAGGGAATGTCAGAGCTGGGAGGGGCCTTGGAACAGAGGATGTCAGGGCTGGGAGGGGCCTTGGAACAGGCGATGTCAGGGCTGGTGGCATCTTGGAAGACAATGCTAAAAGTGACTAAGGTCTTTAGAAATAATCTCCCTGAGCCTTCTTGCTTTACAGATAACCTTGTGGTCCAGAGATGGGCCATGACAGTCTCCAAAATAAAAGGCCTAATTCACTGGGGAGAAGCTCCTGCACGTCTCGTATGTACAGCAGGTGTTGAGACCCCAGTGCCTGGAACTCCCCATGAGGGACCACAGGGACAGTGTGGGCTCAGCCCTGGCTTTCTGCTTGGTCTTCATCTCTGCCTGTGGCCTAGTCTCCCCCGTCTGGTTCCAAAGTGATATCTTTTCTTTTGGACTCTTTGCCTCATGCTCCTGGCCTGTGGGTAAAGCCTGGAACCAGACCTGTGTGGCTTACAGGACCCTGGACGACATACCTGACCTGGCCTGGAAGGTAGTGATCATTTGAGACAAAACCCAGTGGCTATCCTCCAGAAGTGAAGGAGGGAGGGAACAAGAGAAGAAAGAAAGGAAAGAAGGAAGGAGGGAGGGAAGAAAGAAAAGAGGGAGGGAGGGAAGGAAGGGAAGAGAGGGGAGGGAGGGAGAGAAAAGAAGCAAGGAAGGAAGGGGAGAGAGGGGAGGGAGGGAAGGAAGGGAAAGAAGGACAGAAAAAAGGAAGAAAGGAAGGGAGGAAGGAAGGAAAGAAGGAAGGAAGGAAAGAAGAAAAGAAAGAGGGAGAGATGGAGGGAGGGAGGAAAGAAGAGGGGGAGGAAAGAAGGAAAGGGAGGGAGGAAAAGAAGGAAGGAGGGAAGGGAAGGAAGGAAGTAGGGAGAAGAGAGGAAGGAAGGAAGAAGGAAGGAAAGAAACAGGCATTAAATAACACCTACTGTGTGCCAAGCACCGTGCTAGGCACTTTGCAAATCCATCATTTGACCCTCCCATATCCCTGGGAAGCAGGTGTCATGATTCCCATTTTACAGCTGAGGACACTGCAGCAGAGGGCGGTTGAGTGACTTGCCCAGGGTCACCTTCTAGCCCAGACTACTAAGTCTCAGAAGTCACATTTGAACTCAGGACTTCCCGCCTCCAGGCCTAGCACTCCACGAACTCATTGCTACTTAGCTGCCTTTAGAAGTTTAAGAGACCATCCATCAGGCAATCGACAAACATTCATTAAGTACCAATTATGTGCTCACAGGCTGCTGAGCAATAGAGATACAATAAGCCATTTTCCCAGGACCCACCGACAGGATCTGACCTTTCCGCCAGTATCAGTCCTCAGTATCACATGGGCAGTTTAAGAAGAGGCCTTCTAGAGGCATGATGTTACAGCCCAAAGATAATCCACGTTTCCATACCGGTTCCCAGAGTGCTTGGCTCCCAGCCACCCTGAGAGGTAGGTCTTGAAAAGCATCTCCCCAGGAGAACATTGTCCTTGAGAGCAGGCTTTGTATCCTCATCACCTGGCACATAATAGGTGCTTAATAAATGCCTGTCAATAGATTGATTGACCCCATTTTGCAGATATGGAATCTGAGAGGTGATTTAGGAAGCCAAAGGAGCTCTGAGATCATTGGGGTCCTAGGATTTGGGGCTGAAGGAGATCTAGTCCCACTGCTAATTTTGCAGAGGAGGAAGAGTGTGTGATTTGCCAAAGATCACACAGGGATTCCAAATCTTTCATTTTACTGATGGGTAAACTGAGGCTCAGAGAGGGGAGGTGATTAGCTCGAGGTCACACAGCAAGTAAGAGACCGAGCTGAGAGATGAACCCAGGTCTCCTGACCCCCATTCCAGTGATCTTTATAGAAACAATACCAACATAATCTGCCCTGTCATATCACAACTAGCTCATGAGGAAGGGGAACTGATCAGTGGGGTTCTTTTCCTTCCCCATAGAATGCTGCAGTTTGAAAAGACCTTCGTTTTACACCGAAAGCAAGTGGGTCCCAGATAGGAGATGACTTGACCAGATAGGAGATGACCTGGGTCTCTTTCCAGGGCATCGCCTAATAGGAAGCTAACCTTATTAGTGGCTGAACTGAAATGGAGGCTTTTGTGGTTTCTGGGGTCTCCGTCCGCCTTTCTCTCCTCCAGGCCTCAGCTGCGCTGCTTCTGGGAGGCTGGCTCCTGCTGGCCTTGCGGGCCCTGCTCCTCCTCTCCTGGACTATCCTCCCTAAGGACTTCTGCCCCATGAAAGAGCGCATCCCAACCCAGTACATACAAGTAGCATCTGGTGAGTGCCTTGACTATTCGTGACCCTGTTTCTGGCTGAGCGAACTCCTGACTCTAGGCTGACAAAGTCAGAAGAGTTAAACTGACCTTCCCAAAGTCCAGCAGAAAAAGCTCTGGATTTGGAAGTCAGATGACCTGTGTTCAAATCCCAGCTTTCCCGTGACTTTACCAACCCCCCGCTGCCTCAGTTTCCTCATCTGTGAAATAAGAACGTTGGACTTGTTGGCTTCTAGGGTCCTTTCCAGTCTTAGACCTATGACTGTATACTCCTATTTTTACTTGGAGAAGTCACTTCTCTCCAAGCCTCAGTTTCCCCATCGATAAAATGATAATATTAGACCAGATGATTTCTCAAATCTGCCTTCCATAGGCCCATCAGAGACTAGCAAAATCATGAAGCCGGCCCATTAGTATCTAAGTTCCCTAAATGAAAGATCCAGTCTTGTTTTTGTATTTGTATCAATCAATATTTATGAAGCACAATTGTGGGGCATACAAGAAAAGGCAAAAGACAGTCCCTGCCCTCCAGGAGCTTGCAATCTAATGGTGCCTGGCACAAAGCTTGACAATCCAGTAAAGATGACTTTCCTCCTCTCCTCTTCTCTCCCTCCAGTCATCGCCACTCTCATGGGCCTGTTGCTTTTTCCATTCAGCCTGGCCTCCCAGGTTGCTCAGGACGCCTGCGGTCCTTCGGCCGTGTACAGCAGTGGTCGGTGCCACCTGGGCTGGGGCTACATCACCGCCATCTTGGCTCTGGTCTTCACCAGCTTCTTGCCCATCGTCTGGAGATTCCAAGGAGACGAGACCCGGGAGAAGATTCTTTTCTCTAGCATCACTGAAAGAATTGTCTTCATTTCAAATAGATAATGTCCAGCTTCTCCGCAAGTTACTGCTTCCTGCTGCCACCTAGTGGCTGCAGTGCCTCCTGCAATATGGACCTCTGCCCAGGGATGAGGGTAAGGATGAATTCCTTAAGAGGCAGCAGGCCTGCCCCTAATTCGCTGTGAGATCTTGGGCCATTCACCTGCCCTCTGGGCCAAACAATAGGCGTGGACAAGTCTGAGGCTCCTAACTTGAGGTCCATGGACCATGACTTCAGATAGAATTTATGGGGTCTATAAACTTGGATGGGAAAAAATTCTATTATTTCACTAACCTCGAATTCAGATTTGCCATTTCCTTCATTTCCCTCACTTAATAGTATTTTATTTTGTCCAATTACATGTAAAGATAGTTTTTAAGATTCACTTTTATAAGATTTTTGGGTTCCAAAATTTTTTTTTCCTTCCCTCTCTCCAAGATGGCAAGCAATCTGATATAGGCTATACATGGACAATCATATTAAACATATTTCATTTCCTTCATTTAAAAAAATAATTCTCCTAAGAGAGCCATAGGCTTCTCTAGACTACCCAAGGCATCCATGATTCAAATGAGGATAAAAGCCCCTGGCCGGGATAGCCTCTAGTATCCTTTCCATCTCTCAAGCCAGAGGTGTTAAAAGGATGTAGAAAAGGATGCATATGAAGAACACAAGAAATATGGGCAGACAACATTATGAAAAGTATCAGATATGCACCAGATAAACACAGACCATGATGCTGCGAAAAAATTTCAAACTGCAGAGCCCGGGGGAGGGCAGGATGACAATGGGGCACAACTAGGTGGGTCTCCACCCCCCCACTGTCACCAGTTGCATGGGTAGGCTTGACCTGCAGCCAAGATGTGCTCACCAGTCCAAAGCCCCCATGCCACTCAGGGTTCGAACTTATACAGGATTTTAGACAAACAGCTGATTTGGCACTATTAGGAGACTGCCATGATCAAGGCAGTAAGGTAGTCTAGACCCCTGAAATGAGGGTATTCTCTGAATTGGCTAATAAGGAATGAGAAATAAAGGGGCAGGGAGCTAGGAAACTTCCCTCTAACTGTGTCACAACAAGCAAGTGACTGGGGAGGGGGCCAATGCCTGGTCTCTGGGTCAATTAAACCTTAACTTGCATCATTCCTGGGGCATACCAGCCAAACAAATTCTTACTGTCTCCCCCAAATCAAGAAGGCAACAACATTCTTTTTTATTATTATTATTTTGAGCATTTTAGTATTTTTTTTGAAAATAACATAAACAATGAACAGGCTTTAAATGCCTTTAAGAATCTAATTTTAGGTAAATGGTTTCCCAAGGGACAATACGGAATCATTTTCCTAGAATTGTTTTTCAGTTGTTTCAGTCACATCCGACTCTCTGTGACCCCATTTGGAGTGTTCTTGGCAAAGATAGTGGAGTGGTTTGCCATTTCCTTCTGCAGCTCATTTTATAGATGAGGAAAGCCAGGCAAACAGTATTAAGTGACTTGCCCAGGGTCACACAGCTAGTAAGTGCCTGAGGCTGAATTTGAACTCAGGTCTTCCTGACTCCAGGGGCTGGTGCTCTATCTATTGCACCACCTAGCTACCTTTCCTAGGCTAGTTTGAAAAATGAAGTAAAAACAACAATGTTTTAGAGTTACTTTAATGAATAGTGTCTAGAATTAGATGGTTGGACCATGCATGGTTTTTTAGATTCATTCATATCCTCACAGTTATGATCCCAAGGAAAATATAAAATGTTTAACTGACTCAATTTTACCTTTCTTTTAAAAAATATATTTTTCCAATTACATCTAAAAACAATTTTTAACAAGGCAACAATATTCTATAAGTCCCCAGACAGATTCATAAGGGGACACAGAACTGAAAAGTTAATACTGTTATTATTTAGTTTATAATAATTGCAGATTTCAAGCCTGAAGTCATCAACTCTAACCCCCTCATTGTACAGATGAGGAAACAGAAGCAGGGAGAAGTGAAGTAATTTGCTTAAGACCACCTTGGATAACAGTGGCAATGTTGAGATTCAACACCAGGTCCCCTAACTTCAAATCTAAAGCCTTTTGTCCTGTGCCTATCAGATCTTTTTCCAAATATAAATGTAAATGGTTCAGATTAAATAACATAACAACGATAGACTGTTCAAAGGAGGCCCAGTCAGGAAGGGGAAAGGCTCAACTTGGCCATGTTTAGCCAAAAAGAAGACTCAGGAAAGATGTGAGACCTGGATTCAAGTATTTGAGGGAGAAGGATTAGCCTTTTCCGCTGGACCCCAGAGGGGAGGCACACCTCAGAGCCTGGGTGGAAGTTAAAAAAAAGGTCAATTTCAGCTTGATGTCGGGAAGAACTTTGTAATGATAAGGGAGCTGTCCAACAGCAGGATGAGCTGCACAGATGACCACTCACTCTTCGGGGCGGGGGGGGGGGGGGTTGGAGAAGAAGCTTATTCAGGTAAGGGTTGGACTAAATGGTCTCTAAGGTCCCTTCTAAACTTTACATTCTGGGATAACTCACCTTTATATAGTCAATGAAAGTTTGCAAAATATATACATTTCCTTATTTGACTAGGGTTGGACTCCATTACCTAGAAGGCCTCTTCCCACTCTAAACCAATGACCCTGTGCTCCTCTGGGTGTGGTAAACAGTATGAGAATCATCATCTCCACTTTGCAGATAAGACTCAGGCTGGGAGAGGGAAATGACTTGTTGAATTTGAGCCCTGGACTGCCTATCTCCAAGTTCAGTTCTTTCATATGCTCATAGATCTAGACTAGAAATTCTTAGCCCTTTTTTGCAATGTGAACCCCTTTGGCAGTAGAGTGAAGCCTATGGAACCTTCTCAGAATCATATTTTTAAATGCACAAAATAAAATATGTGAGATTACAAAGGAAACCAATTTTATTGAAATCACTTTATCACAACATTTTTTTTTAATTTACAAACCACATGGATAGCCTATATCAGATTGCTTGCCATCTTGGGGAGGGGAAAAGGGAGGGAGAAGAAAATTTGGAACTCAAAATTTTGTAAAAGTGAATGTTGAAAACTATCTTTCCATTGAATTGGAAAAAATAAAACACTATTAAGTAGGGGGAAATAAGAGAAAAAAATTTACAAAGCCCAACAAATTCCATCGGGGAATCTCAAGTTGGAAGGGATCTCAGAAGCCCGCTACTCCAACTCTCTCTTTTGACGAAGGAAGAAATGGAAGCCTGGGGACATTGAGTGGCTTTATTGTTGTTGTTGTCCAGTCATTTCCAACTCTTTGTGAGGGTTTTTCTTGGGAAGGGTACTGGAGTGGTTTGTCATTTTCTTTTCCAGCTCATTTCACACATGGGGACACTGAGATAGACAAAAGTTAAGTGACTTGCCCAAGGTCACACAGCTAGTAAGTGTCTGAGGCTAGACTTGAACTCAGATCTTTTCTGACTCCAAGCATGGTGGTCTATCCACTGTGCCACCTGGCTGCCCCAATTGATTAATTCACCCAAGGTCAAACAGGAAGTCAGTCACAAAGCCAGCACTCAGACTCAGAACCAACGAGTCCAAGCTCAGTGCTTTATGCTTTAAGCAGTCTGCTTTATGAACTAAGCTGCTCTCCACGTCTGGTCCCTATCCACGAGAAAGAATAATCTCTGCAATTGGGATGAGGCGATGTGTTACTATAAAAGAGCATTATCTCTTAAGTCAGAGGACCTGGGTTCAAATCCTGCTTCTCCCACTTCCTACCTGATCACAAGCAGGTAACAGTACTCAGTTCTGCACCTTCGGTTCCTCACCAGTAAAATAAAGGAGTCAGGCAAGATGACCTCGAAGGTCCCTTCCAGATCTAAAGCTATGATCTTAATTAATCATCCTATGATCCTTTTAAAGGACCCCCCCTTTATCTTTTTGTTAAGGTTTTATTTTTAAAAAGCAAATTTTAACATCGACCATCAGTACAGCCATCTAAACTTGCTTAAAAACTATTTACATTTAAAGTAATTTTGCCACATAAAATGTCAGAACAATTTTTCATTTGTTCCATGTCCTTGTTAGAATTTGTGGTTTATCCACTTATTCTCATTAGCTTTCCCCCTTATGTGACTGCAGTTGATGTATATCGCATTTTTCCGGTCCTGTTTTCACTTTGCATTATATTGTTTGGGTCCTTCTGGATTTCTTTTTATTTCTCATATTTGTCTGTCCTAATTACGTAATAATATTCCATTGTGTTCCCCAGTTTATTAAACCTTTTCCTCTTCATTTTTGGATATTTGCTCCCCTTCCACCCTCCCCCACTCCCCCACTCTCCTCATTCCTCCATCCCTGCACATATACTTTTTTTTTTTTTTAGTCCTTACACATAATATGGCTATGAAAAATCTTGGAACAAATAGATCTCATTTTTTCTTGCTTTTGATAAAGATCTTCAGGGTATATTCCAAGCAGCAGAATTTCAGATCTGAGAGTATGGTTATTTCTGTAATTTTCCCTCTGTATTTATCAGATTGCTTGCCAAAAAGATTTTACAAGTCTCCATTTCCACCAACGATAAATGAGAGTGTCAATTCCTCTATAACTCCATCAAGATCAAAGTTTGCTACTTTTAATTATTTTTGCCCAAGAGATTCTATAAAAAAGTTTGCAGTTCTACCAGCAATGAATGAGTGTGCTTGCCTGTTACCGAATAGCCTTACCAACACTGAATTCTGGTTCTTTTAACAGTTGCCAGATGATAGGTTTGAGGGCCCACCATTTATTTTTTACCATAAATATCGCCTTCTTTTCTGATCCCTCTTCATAGTTGCTCATGTGGACTACATAAGTAATGAACCAGCAAATTTTGCAGTTCAGAAAAACTACTGTTGTTTTTGTTGTTTGTCTTTTGTTTTCAAAGAGGTCTAATGACATCACAAGGTGATGTCTCTCGACTTGAGCATGAAATGGATTTAAGTTAGGCAGAGATGCACAAAGTTGTCAGCCTTACTCTGTCCTCCAGAGTCATCAAAGTCCAGTGGCAGGACAAAAGTCAAGATGACTGGTGATGGCTTGGGATGCACCTTGGCATCTTCCATGTCCGACCAAGCTCTAAGTGCTTCACAGTGCTTGCTTCAAAAAAACTAACCAACATATTAATTGCCCTTTGAAAACCTCAAATTGTCAATAAATCAAAGGCATAAACAAGGTGATTTTTAAAAAATCTTTAATCAGTTTGGAAGAAGTGAAATACTTTGAGCCATTGGATGAAATGAAATTATACTACACAGGAAATGATCTGGGATTGGTTGACGGGAATAGACGCTCCATTGAGAAGAAGATTCCTGGGGGAGTTGGGATGGGGTACCCACTAGGGCAGCTGAGTGGGAGTCATGGGAGGCATGGAACCCTGCCCTACTCACAGAACCCTGCCTACATCCTCCTCTGATGCCTCATTGCAGCATGCTACTTGGCAACCTCTCAATGATTTTAACAAATTTTATTGATATCTTTTTTTTATTGCCTACATTTCCTAATGTAATCCCCGTCCCACAGAGAGCAAATTCTCAACAAATAATTTTTTTAAAAGAAAGAAACAATTTAGCGAAACTAATGTATCAATTGCATTTTGAATATCTAAAATTGGATATATCCAACCTTATTCCCCCCCC
The DNA here is from genome assembly GCF_900497805.2 of Vombatus ursinus. NCBI lineage: Eukaryota > Metazoa > Chordata > Mammalia > Diprotodontia > Vombatidae > Vombatus > Vombatus ursinus. Next base: position 12,377,438 of record NW_020941065.1, on the reverse strand, counting down.
CCAAACCCTCCCAGTTCTTCCCAATTTTCCTATTACTGTGAAAGGAATCACGATTTCTTACAAACTTGGTGTCATCGTTGACTCTTCATTCACACTCAGCCCACGTAACCAATCTGTCGTCAAGTCTTTGAGTTTCTGCCTCCAGAACATTTCTCCTGTCTGTCCCTTCCTCTTCTCTTCCACAGCAAACACTCTGGTGCAGGCTCTCATCTCCTCATGGCTAGATTTCCATCCCTTGTGGCTTCTCTCCCTGCCTCGAGTTTCTTTCTACTCAAATCCAGCCTCCACACAGCTAGCTGCCAAAGGGAAGTTCCTAAAGCGAAGATCTGACTGCCTTCTCTTCTTGTTCATTAATCTCCATTGGCTCCCAAAGACCACCAGGATCAAACAGAACATCCTTTGTTTGATTTTTAAAACTCTTCACCACCTGGCCCCTTCCTACTTTCCAGCCTTCTCACTTTTACTACCTTCACTACCCACGATACCCAGTGGTCCAGGGATGCTGGTCTTCTCACTATTCCTTGAACCAGACACTCCACCTCCTAATTACTGCCTTTTTATTCCTTGTTCCACACATCTGGAGTGTTCTCCCTCCCCCACCCCCAGCTTCCCTAGACTCCTCAAAGTCTCAGTTCAAATCCCAGCTTCAATAAGAAGTCTTTTCCAGTCTCTTCCCCCTAACCCCACCCCTAGAAGCAGCTGGACCTCAAATCAGGAGGACCTGACTTCAAATTTAACCTCAGACACTTAATAGCCGCGTGACCTTGGGCAAGTCACTTAACTGTGTTTGCCCCAGCTTTTCCAACTGTAAAAAGGGGATAATAATAACACCTTTCTCTTTTTGTTGCTGTGAGGATCAAATGAGATAATATTTGGTGTCTAGCACAGTGCCTGACACACAGTAGGTGCTTTATAAATAAATTCCTTTCCCTTCCCCCCACCCCAGTGCCTTCTTCTGATGTTACTTTTATTTTCACTGTATATATCTGATAAGTACCTAGTTATTCTCATGTTGTCTGGTCCAGTAGAATACAAACTTTTTAAGGGTGGGGACAGTGTTTCTGCTTTTATGAGCATCTCCAGGGTTTATTGAGACATTGTCTGACACACAGGCAGAAAGAAAGGCCCCCTATGCACAACAGTATTTATAGCTGTGAACTAAAAGCAAAGTAGATGCCCCTTTATTGTATGTAACTTGTGGCTCACGAATATGATAGAATATTCTTTTGCTATAAGACATTGCATCAATCAACAAGCATTTATTAAGCACTTACTATTTGCTTTAGTCTTGATAGGGTGAGAACACCCCCCCCCCCAGTTACAGATTCAATCAAATGTGTCAGCTGGTGTGAACACTTCCTGGATACCATAATCAACATAATATAATCAATCAACCAAAAGCATAAACTAAACGGGGGAAAGTTCCTACTCAGTTTGGAAGGAGGAATCATCAACCAATGGAGGAAATGAGGTGATGCTATACAGAAAATATATTGGGATTGGTTTAAAGAATTGTTGTTCAGTCATTTCAGACTCTTTGTGACCCCATTTAGGTTTTTCTTGGCAAAGATACTGGGGTGTTTTGCCATTTCCTTCTCCAACCCATTTTTACAGATAAGGAAACTGAGGCAAACAGAGCTAAGTGACTTGCCCAGGGTCACACAGCTAGTAAGTGTCTGAGGCCAGATTTGAACTCAGGAAGATGAGTTTTCCTGACTTCAGGCTCATCGTTCTCTCCAATGTACCACCCAGCTGCCCCTTAAGGAATTAAATCTAGGTATGTAAGAGAAGAAGATTCCAGCACAAGTTTTTCCAACAACTACTTTGGGAGCCAAGTTTTGAGGGCTTGAGGAAGCTTGGAGGGCAGCACAGGAGGGTAGGGAGAGAGATTCACACTTCCGTCCAGACCCCTCACCATCGCCATGTCATCAGGGAGACTGGACCAATTACAAATAAGTGTTCTAAGGAGCAGAGTGAAAACAAGTCAGCCATGCAGAGAGAAGCAGACGGCTTCAGGATTGCATAAGGGCCCATTCCATGGGTCTAGCAGGGAGCTATCCAGACCTCGGGGAAACTTCACAAGGACTCCATGATAGGAGAAAGAACATCCATCCAACCAGGCGCTGGGTGGTATCCATTGGGCACACGTGCTTTCTAAGCTTGAGATCACCTTCCCCTGGAGTCAGGATGTACCTGTGGGAGAGTGTGTCCCAGACTCTTTGTGGGAGGTTATTATACTTTGGTCCTTGCTATATCTTCTCAGTAAATATCCTTTTGTAAAAGCCAATGGATATGAATTGGTTAATTGATATTAAGAAGCTGTTAACTGGTTAATTGATATTGGGGCACACTGGATAGGGGTTCGTCTTCTGGAAGCTAGACCTGCTCATCCAAGTTGTGAGTCATAATTCAAAATTGATTTCCCAGAATGTTGAGATTCCTAGTTCAGCCAGCAATGCATTAGTATGGACACCATCCCATCTGAGATCATTTTTTAAAATGCCTCCCAACAGGCTGGATGTAGAAGACAAGTGTTGGGATGATTAATTCCTTTCTTGGAGGATGAGTTCTGAGACTACGCTCCCCTGCCCAGAATGGCTTACCTTTCCAACTCTGATTTCGTTTTCATAGACAGAATCACCACTACAGAATTGTAGGATCTTTAAGTTCAAAAGGACCTCAGAGACCATCTCGTCCTACCCAAACCTGGATATGAATCCTCTTTATACCATCCCCAACAAGCAATCGTCCTCGAAGGGCTCTGCAGATAGCCTATCCACTTGTGAACAGATCTTATCATTGCTGGGATATTTTCCCCTATCCAGCTTAAATTTGCCCTCAAGACTAAGTTTTATCTCTCGCCTAAGGGGCTCAAAGGGCATCATCTTATGTCCTCTTGCCATCCAGAGGTTAAGACCAGGTGAGGAAGTCAGATGACCTGGGTTCAAATCTCTACGATTTATTTGTCTGTGACCTTGGACAAGTTGCTTCTGAAAGACGATGGACTTGGATTAGGGTTCTCCCCTTTCTAAAGTCCATTGGCCTATAAAAAAGGCAGAATATATTGGTCTAAACTCCTAGGTTCAAAGGATTCTCAGCCTCGAACACAAGTTGTATCCTCATGGTTGGGTTGGCCACATAGACTCAATGGAAGGATTCATGGAGAAAGGGAGATGTTAGCCATGACTGTCTAGCTGGTCAGTCCTAAGCAGTCATGGCTGCTCCGCAAGGCTTCCTTGGCCCTCCAGGACACAGTTGGTGCAGGGCAAAGAGCACTGGTTCTTAAGTCTGAGGATGTGGCTTCAAATCCTGCCCTTGAGGGTTATTACCCGACGAATATGGGCAAGTACCCTGGCCACCCAAGGCCTCAGTTTCCTTCTCTGCAAAATGAAGGGGATGGCCTGGGTGGCTTCTGAGCCCTTTCCGCTCTAGAGCTGAGATCCTCAGTTATGATGTCTGAATCAGGAGACAACAACCAGCTCTGTGAGATCGCTGCATGTCCACAGTTGGCAAGGCACCCACTCTGTCCTGGGCTCAAGGGGAACAGAGGCGGATGGGGGCTGCTCTGACTGACTGAGCCTCTGGACAAAAAGATGATGTGCAGAGGGGATTGGGAACCCTCTGGGTCACAGACTCCACTCTTGGCCTGGCAAGCTCCCAGGCTTGGACGATGTGACCAGGCCCAGGGGAGCTGCAGTAGGGGACACTGGCTTCCATGAAGGGGCAGGCAGAGGGCTTTTGGGGTATGGGGAATGTTAAAAGAAGCATCCTTAGAATACAAAATGTCAGAGCTGGGAGGGGCCTTAGAAGAGGGGATGTCAGGGCGGGGAGGGGCCTTAGAACAGGAAATGTTGGGGGAGGGAGCCTTAGAACAGTCCTTCACCCCTTTCCAGGCTCCACTCCTGAGTCTTTCTCCACCATCTCCAGCAGCTTTCTCATATTCAGAGATCCTTTCTCCTCAAATTACCTTCCTCTGGTCAGTTCTGCCTGGCACCTCCATTTTAAGAAAGAGCCCCCAGACCACCCAGGTCCACTCTTCCACTTCTCTCCCAACTTCGATCCTGCCTCTCTGGAATCTTTCTTCATCTCACCTGGCTCAAGCACCTTCTCTCCTCCCTCCCTCCCCCAGCCCCCCTTACTACCTTTTTTTATTCTATTAGAATGTAAGTTCCCTGAGGGCAGAACTTTCTTAGTTTTACTTGTATCTGTATTCCCTGTGCTTAGAACAGAGCCTGGAACTTATCACTGCACTTATATGTATATATATAACAGGACACAGACAACTTCATTTTTCTATTCTCACCCACCCAGTAGAGTGCCTGATATATATACAGAAGGTGACTAATTAGTGCTTTTTGACTGATTCAACCCCAGATAAAACATTGAACATGGGACCAAGAAAACTTGAGTTTGAATACCCCTCAGACACTTTCTAGCTATGTGACTTCGGACAAGTCACTTTGCATGTCTGAGCCTTAGTTTCCTTATCTGTAATATAGGGATAATAATACAGCACCTACTACATTGGGTTGTTGTGAGGAACAAGTAAGCTACTATCTGTAAAGTATTTAAAGTATTTAAAAGAATATTGATGAGGTAGGGGCAGCTAGGTGGTACAGTGGATAGAGCTCTGGCCTTGGAATCATAAGGACCTGAGGTCAAATGTGGTCTCAGACACTTGACTCTTACTAGCTGTGTGATCCTGGGCAAGTCACTTAACCCCAATTGCCTCACCAAAAAGTAAAAAAAAAAGAATATTAGGGACTAGGCTTGTGATTTTGCTGGCAAAGGGAACTCCTGGGTGAGGAAAGTTTACCAGTTCAGGTCCACACCTTCTCTTCCATTTGCCCTGGTAGGCTGCCTAGAATGACTTGCCCAGGGTCACACAGCCAGTATGTGTTAGAGGCACGATGTGACTTGAACCCAGATCTTCCTGATTCTTTCTGAGCTCTATCTACTACACTGGAAAGAGTTTGCAAACCTAGATTATTATTATTATTAATTATCCTGCTTCATTCCCTGTAAATATCCCCTCAGTCCAAGAACAGAATCAGAGAGACCAACTAGTAATGATTTTATTGTTCTGAAAACACAGAGACCATAGGGACCAGAGTTTGCAACTGTTTTTTTTTTTGGAACAACAATAAAGAACAATTTACAATAAGAAAAAAAAAGATAGGGCCAAAACCCATATAAAATATATTAAACCACCACATGGAGATCACATGTGCTCATAAATTGGTGACACGGATACACGATATCATAAAAGCCACAACATCAACTGATTTCATACAGAAGGATTCCCCCCCGACCAGGACAGCATCCAAGCTAGAGACACAGAAGCCCAGCATCACCCTGGAGACTGAACCGAGATGCTAAGTCACATATGCATTATTTATTTACTTTCAAAAAGACCTAGGCTTCCATGACACAGAGCCTTCTCTGGGGTTATTTCACCAGAGACCTTATGGGTTTGGAGGACGGGGCAGAGGTTGGTGCCTTTCCTCCCAAGTGAATGAACACCCTGTTAGAAGATGATCAGGTTTTGGGGAGGGGGGGTAAGGTAGGAAGGGCCTTTCTAATTTATTCCTGAACAGGGGAATGGCTACAGAGCATTTTCCAAGCTCTGTGACTGTAACAGCCGGAGAGGTCACCCATTTATCGAAATAGGGTTCTAAAGAAGGGAGGTCTCAGGGTCATTTGCAGCAATTTACCTCCCTTTGCTGGTGTTAATGAGCAGCAGGTGTAATCCTGATTGAAAGTCGGCACTTCAAAGATAATTGAATTGTGCTATTGTGTACGTACCTTCAGACTATTAACTCTCTCCCTATCCCTATCCCTAAAATCCTAGAGGCTGTAGCCTGGGGTCCTCTAAGATAAACCCTTCAGGGTCTGGCCCACCCACCCCACACCAACTTACTTTCTCCTTCCTGCACTGGGAGGGTCTGTCTCTTTTCCAGGAGAATCCACGAATAAGAGGCTGCATGCCCTTCCATACCGATAAGCCTCCAAGTGATCGAATGCTTTGAGTAAGTGAAGCTTGGGGATTTTGTGAGTGCATATGGAATGGTCCCCATTGTGAACCTTAACCAGCAGAAAGAGCATCATCTGAGTCAGAAGACCAGGGTTCAAATCCTGTCTCTGCTACTCACTAGACACACGACTTAAAGCCCTCTTTCTGAGCCTCAGTTTCCTCTTCTGTAATTTAAGGCGATTGGCTTGGATGATCTTTAACCTTTGTGGCACTAAATCTAACGATAATGTGATTTGATTTCTGCTCCTGGGCCCCTGTCACTTTCTCAAAGTCTCAAGGCAAAATAGTCAAGGGAGAAAAGGTGAGCTAAAGATGAAATGCCAATGAAGTCTGGGTGACAGTAAGGACCAGGCAAATACCCCAAGGAAAGAAAAGGATTGGAATTCTGAGGGGTCAGGGAGGAAAAATGAGTGGACAAGCTTCTGGTTCATCCCCTGGGACAGTTACAGGAGCCCTGCCCCCCAATTCCATTGCATTTATTTTGTAAAGTGAATACAATTTATTGTGTCTTGGTACAGTTTGCGCTCATTAGAGCTTAATGAAGCTTAAGCTTCACTGACTTTTGGGATTCCCTGTATTTGGCCTTCACTTAGCTCCGTACATCTTATAACTTCTCATTGACTTTTTGAGGGCAGCAACATTTCTTTTTTGCCTTTGTATGTCCAGCACCTACAGTGCCTGGAACACTTTTTCTGGGGGGAAGGGGAAGGAGGCTGGACCTGAGATTTCATTGGTGTAGGGAACTCTCAATGAGGACATTCTCTCTACTAATGCAGGGTATCACAACTTACAGTCTCAGAAAATTGCTTAGGTTGACAACAGCTTAAGTGACTTGCCCAAGGTCACACAGCTAGTGTGTGTCAGAGCAGGCCTTGAATCTGAGTCTTTCTGACTCCAAGGCCTTTCAATTGGAAGACAGCAGGTGCTTAATAAATGGTGGGATCAGGGAGGGAAGAGGGGCAATGAACCAGAATGGATGAGTTCCTTCCTGTTATCTTGGGCTCAGCTCCCCTGCCACAGGGAGAAAATTATAAAAATTAGGGGACTTAGAGATCACCTAGACCAAGAAGCTTATTTTACAGAGGAAGAAAATGAGGCACAGAAAATCTAAGTGACTTCCTGAAGGTCTCACACCACAGGCAGTAATAGTAGAGTCATGCTTCAAACCCAGAGTTGTCTGACATCAGATTTGGTCATTCTTTCTACTATGTTGCCTGCTCACCACATCAGTCTCCAAGGAGAGGGAGAAGAAGAAAGGGAAAAGGGAAGGGGAAAGAGCTGTGAAATACTTTGCACTCACTCAGAATTGTGGGGAGGTAGGGATTAAGTAGAGTGGTTAATGGTGGAAACAACGTGGTCTTCCTCTTTCTTCCCAACCCACCTAGGCATAGCTCTGACCCTTCTGGGGTCATCTTCATGACCAAATAAAGAAACAACCTATGGTCTTACATTTGGTTGGCTGGGAGAGGAAAAGTCCCAGGAAAGAGAAGGGAAATCATGCCAGGGCATCACTCAAATGTCTTTGTGCCGCCATCTTGGTCTTAAGTGGAATAAATCCAATCCACATGAAACCTTTCACAGAAACATTATTCTCAGTCTCACCACTACAAGAGGCAAAGATGTGTGAAACACACACACACACACACAGAGACACACAGACACAGAGACACACAGACACACACATTTTGGGAACAAAGACCGCGTACTTCCAAAACTCACAAGTCAGGAATGCGTAAAGAAGGTGTGGCCAGTCCTTCATCCATGACTACAGAAAGGTCAGATGAATGCAGTTGTGTAAGAAGTCCTTTACAAAAAGCGAGAACATTAACTTAGACTTTTTTTTGTTGTTTGTAAAAATATACCATTGAGAACAAGGAGAGCAGTAGTGCATTAGATTAGGCATTTGCGCCAGTTCAACAGGTATGTGGGCGCCCTGCTCCCCACGAGGGCGAGCCCAGACGTGGGTCTGCAAGCATCAAAGGGTAGTTATGGTGTGTGACAAGAAGCCCGTGTACACCGAACTAAGGCTGAGGGGGCATGAAGCTGGCTGAACGATGGCAGAACTATGGGACCGTTGGGATACCGGCCATTGCAATATAAGAATGTGGATGCTGGGAGAATGATATTGGGGGAAAGGGGCTGTTGGAACAGAACAATGAGGCTGGCAGACAAAGAAACAACATGAGAACTGAGATATAGAACGGAATCAGAACAATGAGAGTGGCAGAACATGGGACAGTAAGGCTGGTGGAGGGGCCACAGGTCATGGGTACCTCAGAAATGTCTGCAATCCCATAGATTTCCTTTAGTAACCATCAAAAGGACCAAATAAAAAAGTGTCACTAAGATCAAAAATGCAGTTGTTGGGTTGTTGAGTTGTTTCAGTCAAGTCTGACTCGTCGTGACCCAATTTGGAGTTTTCTTGGCAAAGATACTGGAGGGGTTTGCCATTTCCTTCTCCAGCTCATTTTACAGATGAGGAAACTGAGGTTAACAGGGTTAAGTGACTTGCCCAGGGTCACACAGCTAGGAAGTGTCTGAGGGTAGATTTGAACTCAGGTCTTCCTGATTCCAGGCTCAGCGCTCTATCTAATGCGCAACCTAGCTGCCCTGGACCAAAAATACAAAATCTTAATACCACCCGCTGCTGCTTCATGACTTTCTAATATTTTGGATCTATAACCAATCCTCTAGGATGAAGCGAGTGGGCCATACCATGTAAAAGCTCAATACCCAAGTGGTATGTTACTTGGATGTAAACAGATACCTGACAGTATCTGTATTTTTAAAAATATAGTTTCTGATGGAAACTCACTATATAAGGTCAACCCTGGCCCCATTGTTTGTTTTGTGCCTGCCCTGGGCAATCAGGGGGGCCAGGGGATATCTACCTATTATCAATTACTTAGCGACCAGTGACAAGAAGGAGCCACAAATGGAGGGGATTCAGCTGTCAACCTCAAATTCAGGGAAAGACATTTCTTCACTCTTCAATGATCAACATACACACCAGGAAATATGGGAGGCTAGAGGGATAGCTCCTCTGGGAAAATTCCTTTGGGTATTCTCTCTAGGTCACCATGAAGGACCTTCCTTCTTGTTCCACAAAAAGAGTCCATCAGTTAGGTGACTCTCATAAGCAGAAATTCTGTAAAGTCACCTCTGGATGACTGGTATTCTGGAGTTTGAACGTATGTATGTGATCTGACAGCATCTGGATTTGTGGTTCTGGTCCAACTTAATAACTCACTTTGACTGGCTAATAAAACCAGGTGCTGTCCCACTGGTGACTCACCTAGCATGGCACCATCTCCCTGGTCCATTCAGGGAGTTTTTGGTGAATATGTGATCTGTGGGAGATGGCAGGGTTGGTGAAAATGCAAGACGTTGGAGAACCACTGATTTAAAAGCCTGTCAGTCTCTATACACTGTTCACATGGGACAAGTCGGAGAGTGAGATGGAAATTCTCCCTCTGATGTGAAAACTACTCCGATCTCCAACATGGTGTTTCACTGTTTCTCCTGTGGCCAGGATCTGCTGCTACCCTTGGTCAAAGCTGCTTCAATGTCTAGCCCAGTTGGCTGATGCTAATGAGCAGCTCTGATGCCCATTTTTGGAAGCCTTTTGGAAACAGGTGTTTTCTACAGAAAACTGCCTTTGCCCTTGGGAATTTTTAAACCCGAGTTAAGCCAAAGAAGGGACTAGATTAATAACGCACAGGACACATCATACATTTTAAACCAGTCTTATAAATAAGGACTTGAAAATTGACCAGCTCACATAAATCATCCCCCTCAAGAGAGAGAGAGTGGATGCTAGTAGTTAAAAAAAAAAAAAAAAAACAAAACAAAAAAAAACACCAGCATTCTATTTCACTTGCCTGAGAGAGCAGGCAAGTAACTAGCTCCAAGGCTGTTTTAAACATTCCAAAATTGAAAATGCCCATCCTCAACCCCCTCCATGAGGTAGGTTAGGCAATAAATAAGTCAAAGTTACCTAATATATCTCTATATGTTTTATACCTATACATTTGTATATATATATATATATTTATGTACACGTTGAAACTTCAGATTAGGGCTATGTTCAGCTTCATAGCCTCGTGCAATCCTGAACATAGACAAATGGGCATCCACCCACATGGAAGAAGAGGCGAGTCAAGGGTCCTTTCTCTGCCCTTAATTTTTGTGGGAGTAGCAGAAGAGTTGGCATGAGAAGAAGATCACATCTGGACACATCACTGGAAGGGAGGGAAAGCATGAGCCACACAGTTTTCAGAAGCAAAAAGTTTCTTCCCAAAATAAATAAATAAAAATGATTAATAGCCTGACCCCCTTCATAGACTTCTCTACATTTGTCCATAGGTAGATATCAATACACCAAGGATCTGGGATTTTGTCAATGGAGGGTTCCTACACCCAAGCAGACTGAAGCTTTTAACTTAGAGAAGTTTTAAAGAGAGCAAGTGACTTGCCCAGGGTCATACATCTAGGAAGAGGCAGGATTAGAACTCAGGTCTTCCTGATTCCAAGTCTAGCAAATAAATGCCTTCTGTCCTACAGAATGTTAGCACCTCCAGTGGTTAATGCCTCAAAGGCAGGGACTGTGTTGTGTTTTATTTTGCCTTGTCTTTGTATCCCTAGTGCCTAGCCCAGTGAATGGTACATAGTAGGGGCTTAATAAATGCTCACTGATTTGCACTGAATTGTACCACCCTGCCTTTCCTGTGTGTATATGTGAAAAGAGAGATAAGTCTCTGGTGAACACTTACAAGATACATATATAACACTGAAATGCATCAGTCTCTTTGGCCAAATGACTCACAATTGCTTGAATCTGGTTATGCATGGACACATAAGATGTAGAAGAAACAGGGTTCCAGAACATAACCAATGAGTAGCCAAGATGGCTTTCTGGAAAACCATCAGAACAGAGAGAAGAGGTTTTGTCCAGGATTTCTCAGATACTTTGTCCAAAGCAAGATGACTTGGGAATATTTGGATTTTTAAAAATGTCTCTAAGGGGCCTTCTTAGGTGTTTGATTGTTTTTTGTTCCCGAACACCTGGAAAGCAATGGGAGACCAAGCGGGTGACGTCAAACAGAATAGAAGAAGATAGCACTTTCTATCTTGAGATCAGTGTTAAGTACTCAGACTCTAGATGATTAAGATTGATTCTGAAAGTCCTGTACATATGGTTCCTCAGGGTAGGGAAGACCAGGCTTCCCCAGGGTTCGCCAAGTACACTCTTCTTAGGATTAAGTCAAGAAAAACGACCCAGATCCAACAGGGGAGAGAGGGGACAGTGCAGGGCAGATAGCAAGAGAGCCTTCTCCTCCTGGAGGGAATGGAAGATGCAAGGAAGGTGGAGAATGTAAGCTCCCCGAGGGCAGGGGCTGCTCCACTTCTCGCGCACTCAGCGGGTGCTTAAGAAATGGTTATTGAATTGAACCTGGAGCCGGGAGACCTGGTTTGAAATCCCAACTCCGACACTCAGGAGCTGTGTGAGTCTGAATTAGTCACTTTGCCTCCGAGTCTCAGTTTCCTCGTCTGTCAATCGGGAATAAGAGAACGTAGGTAACTGTCTCACAGAGCTTTGAGGAGAGAACTTTCTGACTCTGGAAATGAGAGTCAAGGTTCCCACAGACGATTTCTGCTTCTCTCAGATTGTACACACACGCTGAAGAGCCCGTGGTATATAGGACCATCGCTTTAGAGCTGAAAGCGGCCTCAGAGACCGTCCAGTCCAACCCTCTCATTTTCAAGATGAGGAGGAAACTGAGGCCCACGTGCCCAAGAGAACACAGGTAATAAGAGTCTGAGGCAGGATTCACACCCAGGTTCTTCCTGAGGCTAAGCCCCCCTCCCCACACCCTGCTGCCTGTCGCGTTTTCTATGGTTCTTGTTTTGTTTCCCTGGAACCAATTCAATGCTATTTATGCATTTGGCAGGAGAGATTTTAGGCAGGTCGACAGCCAGGGGAAGAGTCAACCTCAAAGGGACTGAATGGTTTTCTGGGAAGAGGGAAGGAGCTTCACTATCCCATCTGGGCTGTCTTTCTCTGATCGGTGGCCTTGGATCAGAGTTAGGGCATCGAGCTCAGAGAAGGGAAGGTGGGGAAGAGAAAACCCAGCCCTGACATCCCCTGTTCTCAGTCTCCCTCCCAGGTGTTTAGGGTGAGTCTGTGGCCAGAGGTCATCCCAGCTGGACAACAGAAAAGGAAGGAGCCCCTAGTAGAGATTTATCCGAACACAGACTGACTTCTCAGTGGGACCTTTCTAGGGAAGAGACCCCAGCTGAGCCCCACTCTGGCCTCATCAAGGCTTCACCCAGCCAGACCTCTTATGCTCCCTGCTGAGTCAGCAAACAGGGCTAATCCTTGCCTTCCTTCTACCTGAGTTAAAAAAAAAGAAAAAAAGGTGAGAGGGGAACACGTAGGAAGGACTTTCCAATCTTGTTCATCCTTCTGGAATTCACCACAAGGAAGCCCTAGTTAGCCCCCTTGAGAGCTCTCAGGAAGAAATCCTTATCTGCTGGGATTCAGAATTTGGCTGGCACTGAGGTGTGTAAAGAGAAGCTTCCCCATGAGAAAAAAAAGTGCGTCCTCCTGGGAAGGGAATGAGGGAGCAGCATCGAACAGAGACCCAAGCATCAGAAGGAAGCTGGGTTATCCAGTGCACTTCTGGATTTTTTCCTTGTCTGGGCTGGACTGGGGGCTGGGGGCAGCAGATCTTGGCAGTGGGTGGAAGAAGGTGAAAGAGACGTGGATTCCTTCATTACGGCCATCCGCGGTCCTCCATCCCTGCCCGCTGCTCATGCAAGGGACAAGGGACCCTGCCGGGCAGCCAGGTCAGCCTCCCCACTACAGGGCAGGGCAGAGCGCTCCCCCAAGACCACTTCCGGGAAGGCTCCATTGCTCCCGCTCTGCAGAAAATCACGGGGACCACTTGGACCAGGGAGGTGGATCTCGAGGGAAGAGAGGAATAAGACAATGAGGCAAAGGAGGAACATTTCCCTTCTTTTCCAGTCATCCCCTTCCTGCCCCTAGAAGAGACTGACTCTGACTTGGAGATCTTTGGTTGAACACATAAGCACAAAGTTGCACAAAGGGACAAACCATTCCGCTGCCTGCCACGTATCTGAACTGGAGACGCCGTCAGACGCTGCCAGCACAGCCTGCGTCCTTGGCCAGGCCCCAGAGTCTTTCTTGAGGGTGTGGACACCTCCAGATGAAAGAAGATGGAACAAAGCCTCGGGCAGGGACTTCCACGGGAAGTTGGCCATCTATTTGTTCTCGATCAGAGTCTGCACCTTGTAGACGAGGTCTCGGGCGAGCTTCAGGATCTGTTTAGTATTGTGCCTCTCTGCCATCTCTGTGAAGAGACAGGGGAGAAAACTGAAGTGAGCAAAACCACCCGGACAGCCCTGGGCCCGGTGAAGCCCCCAGCTCCAGAGGAGGGTCAGAGGAGGCAGGAGGGTTGGATGAGAACTAAGGATGCTGAGAAAGCGGTACTGCATTTTAATGAACTCATCATAGAATTATGGGATGTTATACCTGGAGGGAAACGTAGAACAGGAAAGGTCAGGGCTGGGAGGGAGACTCAGAACAGGGGATGTCAGGGCTGGGA
>NW_020941065.1:12306596-12363766 GCF_900497805.2 Vombatus ursinus | reverse complement strand
TCAGGGCTGGGAGGGAGACTCAGAACAGGGGATGTCAGAGCTGAGAGGCGCCTTAGAGAGAGGTCCAGTCTTAAAAGAGATTCAATGGAAGGAAGTTGTCTTGTTCACTCTGTTTTTGGAAAGAATGGCATTTAAAATGAACAGAATTCACTCTGATAAACCTTCTTTCTTTTACCACTGAGTCAGCCCTAAACAAGATCTAGCTTAATGTACTATTTTCCTTCTGGACACCCAGAGCTCGCCCCTTTCTCTTCTTCCCCTGGCAGTCCCTCCCCTTGCAGGACCCATACCATTAAAGAACTTGATGATGTCTGTGAAATCCATGTTGTTTTCCAAGATGATGTCTCGGTATACCTCCACCAAGGCCAAGGCGATGAAAAGGACATAGTGGGAGGAAGAGACGTGTTTGGCAGCCCAAATGGTTTCCCAGACGGAGAAGACATCATCGTAGACTAGTTCTATGAAAACACCAAAGCACAGCTTCAGGGAGGGTCAGAGAGCAGACCCTCTGCTCAGAACTGCCCCACTGCCCCTCACTCAACCACCTTGAAGAAAAACTCGGCTCAATCCATGGCTAATCCTTCATCCCGCTCAATAGATGGGTACCCAACGGCATTGACAGCCTATGGCCCAGTACCGACAACATCAAGTTCTTGGGACATCCAGATTTCCCCAACATCAGGTTGCTCATACCTCAGTTTCCCCAGTAATAAAAAATGAAAATAATAATACCTGCTTTACTGGGTTCTTGTGAGGCTCAAATAGTATTATTATGTAAAATATTTTAGAAAACTTTAAAGTATTACAGAATTGTCTGATACTCTTCATGACTCATGCTTTGGTCACTTTTAGGGGTACCCTTGTGAGAAGAGAAAGAGAAAGGAGAAAGAGAACTGGAACTGGAGTCACACGTCCTGGGGTTGAATCCCAGTTCTGCTACTACAAGCTGAATGACCTCGGGTCAATCACTAACTTCGCTATGCCTCAGTTTCCTTTTCTGCCAAATGAAGAGGTTGGACTCCGTGTCCTCCGAGGGCTCTGTGTTCCATTGTTGCTGCCTTCCTTCCACTGCATGGCTCTGCCTCCAGCACAACATGGAAGCCCACCCCTCCCAAGGCGCGTACCTCTCTTAAAATCCAGGAGGAACCAGCGGTAGCAGAAGTAGAAATGCGTGTAATCGCCGTTCTGGTGCATGAGCTCAAAAAGCTCTGAGTCCAAAATCTGCGCCAGAGAAGAAAGTCATGTCAGCACGCGCCTGGAGGGAGGGTCTCCCACTGACCCCAGGAGCCTGTTAGTGGGCAGTTCTCCCCGAGAGTTGGATTATTAAGAAAAAGAAGAAGAAAAAAATGTATCTGCACAAAAAACCCTACCACATACATTATTCAGAATAGTCTGGAGTCAGGAAGACTTGAGTTCAAATCTAGCCTCAGACACCAGCTATGTGACCCTGGGCAAATCACTTCACCCTGTCTGCCTCAGTTTCCTCATCTGTAAAATGAGCTGGAGAAGGAAATGGCAAACCACCCCAGTATCCCTGCCAAGAAAACCCCAAATGGGGCCATGGCCAGGACTCAACAGCACCACCACCAACGACAAAACCAGGCTAATGCCTCTTCCACGTGACAGCCCTTGAAACAGATGAAGACAACTCACATCTTTGCCTTCAATCTTCTCTTCTCCAGAAATGAATGCTAATGAATAGTATTGTTCTATGAGCAAACTACTTCCTCTCTCTAAGACTTATTTTCCACATTAGTAAAATGGGTATAAGAACTTCTGGACTGTCATACTCAAAGAGTATTATGGGGGAAGGGATCTCAAACACCCTGAAGTGCTGTAAGAAACGTGAGATTTTATTATTTTAACAATGTGGTTGAGAGGGGCTGGCCCCAGAGGCAGGAATTGGGCACCTGGTCTGTGCCAGCCCCTGTGCTAAGTGTGGGGGTCACAGAAGCCAAAAAGAAGGCAGTAGCCTGGTACAGTGAAAAACAAGACTGGTTTGGAGTCAGAGGACCTGAGTTCAAATCCCACTTCTGCTACCTAGTAACTGGCAGTCAGTCAACACTCATTTGAAGAAGTGAAATGGGCCAGCCCTCACTGGCGAGCATCCTGGGCGCCCCCTTGTGGCTCTGCTTTGTCTCCTCCACATCTAGCATCTCCATGCCTTACCTGGATGAGGGACCTCATGTTAGCAAAGTGGGTGTCCATGGCGCCTCCGTGGGGGAAGTTTTGGTTCATCCTTTTCATGAGTTCTGTGAAGCAGCTGAAAGCGAGGGCCTCTGGAGATGCAACGGAGAAGAGAAGAGGTCAGACAACAACCAGGGACTCCTGAAGACCCTGGGGGGCTCTGGAGCTGGGAGAGATCTCAGGGGATCAGCTCATCCAGTACCGCAGCTAGGGGGCGCCACAGTGCATAGAGCACTGGGCCTCAAGTCAGGAAGACCTGAGTTCAAATCCAGTCATTTACTAGCTGTGTGACCCTGGGCAGGTCACTTCACCTCTGTCTGCCTCAGTTTCCTCAATTATAAAAATGAGGATAATAACAGCCCCTACCTCTCAGGGTTGTTGTAAGGATCAAATGAGAAATTTGTAAAATGCTTGGCACAGTGCCTAGAACAAAACAGGTGCTTAATAAATGTTTATCCTATCCATCCATCCAGTATAGTGAACAAAGAGTGAAATCTGGAATCCAGGACCCAGCCTTCACATCCCAGCTCTATCACTTCTAAACTCTGTGACCTTGGACAAGTGATTTTCCTTCTCTGGGTCTCAGTTTCTTCTTCTGTCAAACGATGGGCTCAGGCTTTATGATCTTGAACTTCCCTTCAAGGTCTTAAGCTCTGATCCTCTGAACCCTGGCATTTTACAGAGGAAGAAACTGAGGCCAGGGAAATGCTCCATTATATCAAACCTAAATCCATCTCTCTGTAACTTCCATTAGTTGTTCTGGTGCCAAGCTGAACAAGGTGAATCCCTTCCCAGATACTTGAAGACGTTTCTCGTGTTCCCTTCCTTTTCTCTTCTCCAGGCTAAATATTCCCATGTCTTTCAACTAATCCTCACAGGACAAGATCTAAAGTCTCTTCGCTCTCAGGATACAATTTCCAGTTTACTGATGTCCCTCCTAAACTACGGTGTCCAGAACTGAACACAACACCTGACCAGAGCAGAAGACTGTGGGATGGTCATCACCTGGTCATGGGAGCCCGGTCTCTCTCAATGCAGCCTTGTCTCACCTTGAGCATGTAGACTACTAATACCCCCAGATCTTTTTCAAACTAACCATATGTTAGCCATGCCTCCCATAGCTTATAATTATGAAGGTGATTTTTGGAATCTAAGTGTAAGGCTTAACATTTATACCTATTAAATTTCACCTTCATATGTTTAACCCAATGTTTTAACATGTCAATAGCTTATTTTTGATGCTGATTATCATGTGGCATATTAGCAATCCCTCCTATCCCTGCAAATTTGATCACCCATCAAACCAGTTTTATCCAAAGTACTAATAAAAAGTGCTAAAGTGCCCAGCGATAAATAACTGAACAACAACAATAACAGAAGCACAGATCCCTGGAGCACTCCACTACAGACCTGTTTCCAAGTCACCATCAAGACATTTAATGACGACTCTTTGGATCCAGCAATTCACCCAATTTATAATCCAACTACCTGTTCTATTTCTAGATCACATCTTTCCATCATACCCATAACAACAGTATGAAAGACTTTGCCAAATGTCTTGCTAACTCCAAGGTAAATTTTATCCACTACCATAGTAGACTGGTCTAGTAATCCAGTCCAAAAATGAAAAAAAAAAAAACAGAAAGGAAATGAGGTAGTACGGTATGACCTGTTTTGGATGAAGCCTGACAGGCTTCACATGGCTTCTTGAAGAGCAGCTCACTGTCCACAGGTTGGGGTGGGAGGAGGTAAAAATGAAATTGTCAAACTCATCCCACCACCCAGATGGAAGAGCAGAGGAAGTCACAGAAGCCTGGTGGTCACTCACCATCGTCCAGGATGACCAACAACGGGGCCAGGAGGTCACACATGCCCTGCACATAACCAATCTCGATGTGCTGCCAGATGTAACTAAGAAGAAAACAAGGGAGATCACAATGCCAGGAAGAGAAAGAAACTGACATTCTATTACAGGGTTCAGGGAGGTTTAGCTAAGTTCAGGAATGATGAATGGTCATAGGTACCTTGGAGAAGGTACTTTACCTAGTCTAGGGGATCTCAACATAAGGGTGGGTAACCCCGGGGGGGGGGGGGGCCACAAGAAGCTTGTTAAGAAAATACAGGAGACATTTATTTATTTCACTGTGTTCTGATGACCAGTTAACAGCTTCAGGATTCTAAAAATGTTAGGTACTAAATTAAGTTTTCTTTATGAAAAATTATTTAGTTTTCTTTCAATTAAATTATTTTATTTATGAAAAAATAATTAATATCTTTATTTTATTTATTTCTTAGTGTTCTCTGTCCTTTCTCTTTCTTTAAATCCTTTGTTACAAGCTTAGCCCAGTGCCTGGCACATTGTAGGCACTTAATAAGTGCTAGCTGGGGGCAGCTAGGTGGCGCAGTGGATAGAACACTGGCCCTGGAGTCAGGAGGACCTCAGTTCAAATCTAGTCTCAGATACTTAACACTAGCTGTGTGCCCCTAGGCAAGTCCCTTAACCCCGACTGCCTCACCAAAAAAAAAAAAATGCTAGCTGATTGACTACAAGTGATGACTCACTGGAAGGGTTGAATTTGATGTAAAAACGATACGTCGATAACAATAAAACATTGAAAGATATTATTTTGGAGGTGCTTAGAAGAGGCATCAGAGACAGGAGAGCCTGACAGTCATAAGATGATCACATCAGGGATTACAGCTGGAAGGGCCTTGGCATGCCATCAAGTCACACTTCCTCTCTTGGTTTGGGTTTTTGGAAGTTTTATGTTTGCCTTTTCATTTCATGACACACTTGTTGTTCCTTAATTCCCTCCCCAAACCCCTGTAACAAAGAAAAACACTTAAGCAACAGATCTATGCAGCAAATGTACTGGGACAACGTATACCACATTCTGTACCCGTGGCCCCCCACCTTTCTTCTGAGAGGTGGAAGATGAACTTCTTTATCCATTCCTCAGGAGTGACATGGTTCATGACAATCCATCAGAGTCTGACCTCTTGGTGACATTATCATTTATTTTATTGTAACCAAATATATTTCGACTCGCATTTTACAGATGAGGAAGCCAAGAGGTTGAAGAACTTACCAAAGTCACATAGGTACTAACTGGAAGATCTGGGGTTTGAACTGAGGTCCTCTGATTTCAAATATAAAATTCTTTCATTGCAATATGATGCCTGGGCCACAGGCAACTTTTAAGATAATAATAACAACAATAATAGCATTTTATATAATGCTTTAAGATTTGCAAAACATTATCTCATTTTATCCTTATAATAGGTGCTATAATTAACCCCATTTTACAGATGAATAAACTGAGGCAGAAAGCAGTTAGGTGACTTGCCCAGGGTCACCCAGCTAGTGTACTCAGGTCTTCCTGACTCCAGGCCTGGCACTCTATCCACTATGGCACCACCTAGTGGCCCAGGTACAACTTGTAACATCACTTTCACAGATGGGGAAAATGAGATTAAGAGAAATTAGATATCTTGCTTGTGGTCAGATGGGTGGCTAGGTGGCACCGTGGACAGAGTGCTGAGCCTGGAGTCAGGAAGACCTGAGTTCAAATCCAGCCTCAGACACTTACTAGCTGGGTGACGCTGGGCGAATCACTTCCCTGTGTTTGCCTCAGTTTCCTCATGTGTAAAATGGGCTGGAGAAGGAAATGGTAAACCACTCCAGTATCTTTGCCAAAAACAACAACAACAAAAAACTCAAATGGGGTCACGCAGAGTCAGGCAGGAATGAAAATAACTGAACAATAACTAGAAAAAGGTCAGACAGCAAATAAGTGGCAGAAATGAGATGGGAAACCACTCCCTGGTTCTGATCCTCCAAAGGCTCCACGACAGCCTTTGGAAAGGCCTAAAAGTCAGGCTAACTCTGCCCTGGGCACTCTCTCTGGCTGTCCTCCATGCCTGGAACACTCTCCCTATTCTTCTCCAACTGCTGACCTCCCTTTCTTCCTGTGAGACCCAGATAAAATCCCATCTTCTACCGGAAGCCCTCCTAAACACCTCAAGTCCAGTGCTTTCCTCTGTTAATTACTTCCTATGTGGGGCCACTTCCAGTCGTCCTGATCTATATCTGGCTACTGGACCAAGATGGCTCTGGAGGAGAAAGTGAGGCTGGTGACTTTACACATTCCTCCCTCACTCAAATTCAATTCACTTGGAAGTCACGGCAGCACCTTCCTGACATCATAGTCCTCTTTGAGAATGAGAACAAAGGACAAATGATAATAGCAACAGAATTTTCCTGTTTATCCTATATGTAGCTTGAGTCGTATGTATTTGTTTGCATGTTGGCTTCTCCTTTAGATTGTAAGCCCCCTGAGAGCAGGGACTGTCTTTTGTCTCTTTTTGTATCCCCAGGGCTTAGCACAGTGCCTGGCACACAGTAGGCACTTCATAAATATTTATTGAAATGAATTGGAAAAAAAAGAGATCCCCGCCTAGGTGGCACCAGAGCTACTCACTGAAATCGGACCGCTCCTCCCTGGCAGAGGGCTTACCTGCACATGATGTTGCGAAGTTTCTCCAGGTTGGCAGGGGTGAAGTACCAGTAATTTCGGTCACACCTCTGGACATCCTTCTCAATGCGGTGCAGGTTCACTGTGTACATATCTAGCAGTTCTGGCTGAAAGAAGTAAAGTGGGAGGAGGAAAGAAAGGGGAGGGTCAATGCTAGATCATCCGCAACCTCTCATAGTGGCCTCGGGAAAAGAGCACTGGCTTTGGAATCTGAGGACCTGGGTTTGAATTCTGACTCTGACGCCAACTACCTGTATGACCATGTACCTGGTCATCTCAGAACCTCAATTCTCTCATCTGTAAAATGGGGAGCTGGGTTCAAATCCTGCCTTAAACCCTTACTGGCTGTGTGACCCACAGCAAGTCACTGGACCTATCTGTGTCTCAGTTTCCTCATCTGTACAATGGGAATAATAGTAGTGCCTACCGCCTAGGGCTGATGTGAGGATCAAATAAGTTAACATATGGAAAGTGCTTTGCAAACCTGAAAGCCTTATGTAAATGCTAACTATTATCAAAAAATTCTTATTGACTGACTGCCAGTCACTGTGCTAGGCACTAGAGATGTAAAATCAAGAACAAAGGAGTCTCTGCTCATCTCTCAACCTCATCGTTTTGCAGGGAGGCACAGAGGGTAGCCTGGGCACAAGGGTCCAAGTGGATGGGCTGGAATATGCACCCAGGGCCTCTGCCTCCAAACCCAAAGCTCCTTCCACTAGCAGAGGTTGCTTCCCAGGCATACTACAATACCTACTCAAAGGGCTATCCCCCCACCTTGGCATTCCATCTCCCAACTCCACGCCTTTGCATAGGTTTGTCCCTCAGGCCTAGGAGGCCCTGCTCCACACACTCACTTTTTAGCATCCTTAGCTTCCTTTGGGCTCACCTCATACCCTGGAACACCAAGTTGGGCTCCAAAAAGATCTCTCCAGCTGCGGAGAACATGCAGCTCATGCCTGGAACACTCTCCCTCCTCAACTCTGACTACTGCCCTCTTTGGCTTCCTTTAAGCTCAATTAAAATTCCACCTCCTATAAGAAGGCTTCCCCAACCTCTCTTAATTCCAGCACCTTCACTTTGTTAATTATTCCCTATTTACCTGGTATAAAGCTCACTTTGTACATATTTATCTGCATGTTGTCTCCTCCATTAGACTGTAAGTTCCTTGAGGGTTGGGTCTATTTTGCCTCTTTTTGTATCCCCAGTGCTTAGTACATAGTAGGTGTTTAATAAATGTTTACTGATCAATTAATTGAATAAGATGAAATTCAATAGGGGATCAATGGACAATCTTACACTTGGGCCCAAACAATCAATTTCCCATGTACAAGAGAGGAAGCAAGGTTAGACAAATCTGTCTTAAGAAGCTTTGGAGGTTTCAGTAGACATCAAAGTTAATATGAGTCAATAGTATGCCAAAAAGGCAAACGTGATCTTAGGTAGCATGAGAAAGGGTACAGTTTCCACGAATAGGGAAGCAACAGTCCTAACATTCTCTGTCTCAGTCAGCCCACAAGGATCATAGCTCTATAACTAGAAGGACTGTGGTAGACATCCAGCCCATCTTCTGCATGAACCCTTTCCTGATGCTCCCAAGTACCAGTGCCCTCCTTCCCAAACTCTTCTATTTAGCCATTTAAAAAATAGATTTGTATTTATTACCAGTCTATACTTATATGTGTCCTACATAGAACCTCCCCCATTAATTAGAATGTAAGCTCACTGCAATTAGGGATAGTTTCATTCTTGGTCCTTGTACTCTGTTAGCACCTAGCACAGTGCCTGGCATATAACATAACAAATAAGTAATTAAGTGGATAGAGCACTGGCCCTGAAGTCAGGAGGACCTGAGTTCAAATTCAGCCGCAGACACTTGACACTATGTGACCCTGGGCAAATCACTTAATCCCAATTGTCTAAAAAATAAATAAAGAAGTAATTAATATTCGTTGGTTGATACAGATGAGAAAACTGAGAAGTTAATTAAGTTGGTCAGAGTCACACAGCTAGTAAGCATCTGAGGAAAAATTTGAATTCAGGTTCTTCTAACTCCATGTTTGGAGCACTGAGTTCATTTCTAAGTAACACAGTTTAGGAAAAACATTGATAAGCTGGATAGCGTCCAGAGGAGTCAATGTCACATAAGGACTGATTGAAGAAATTGGGGGTAGTTAGCACGGAGAAGAGAGACTAAGGAGGGACTTTCATCAATCAACATTTATTAAGCACCTACTATGTGCCAGACACTGTGCTAAGTGCTGGGGTACAAAAAGGGGCAAAAGACAGTTCTTGCCCTCAAGGAGCTTACAACCTAATGGACATGACAGTGGTCATCAAATACTTGAATCGCTGTGGTGAAGGGATGAAACTTGTTCTGCAGGTTGGAATGTAAGCTCCTTGAAGGCAAGTACTGCCTTTTGCCTTTCTTTGTATCCCCAGTGCTTCGCACAGTGCCTGGCACATAGTAGGTGCTTAATAAATGTTTACTGACTGACTGATTGCTTTGGTCCCATAGGGCAGACCCAGGGGCAATGGATGAATGTTGCCAAAGCTAGAATTTTGTCTGGAGGTCAGGAAAAACTCCCTAACAATTAGAGATGCAAACATGGGTGGGAATTCTTGGGAGGTCACCTCCATGGCCGGAGGTTTTTAAGCAGAGGCTGGAGGACCACTTTGAGGGACACAGACTACAGGGGATTCTGGTTCAAGTACAGGCTGGAATAGAGCATCTCTTGGTTCCCTCCCACCTCTGAAATTCTCAGATTGCATGAATGGATATGGTTCCACCAAGCCAGGCATTTTGCTCTCAAGCGCCATCTTCTGGATGTCAGCAACAGCCGTGGCTCCTTGACCCAACTGTCTTTCCAGATCCCTGCTGATGTGAGGGATGTGGCTTATTGGATGTCCTTACAGTGATTCATGTTGTACCTCCTACAGGAAGCCCCCCAATTATTAGCTTTCTGTCCCCTGAAACATTACTTCTGACACCACTATCATCACCATTTCAATGCTTGTAAAACCCTTTACAAAGATCATCTCATTTCATCAACTCTGGCAGAAAGATACTATTATTATTCCCATTTTACAGATGAGAAAACGGAGGCACATAGAAATGAAGTGACTTGCCCAGGGTCACACTGCTAGTAAGTGTTGGAGGCTGGATTTGAACTCCAGTCAGCTCTCTTTCCACTGAGCTACCTAGCTTCCTATAGTTAATATATACTCGGTATACATATTTTGTATTCAGTTATCTGTATACATGTTGTAATTACTCATTTGAAGGTAAGCTCCTTCGAGGAAGTGACTTTTACTTTTGATTACACGTAAGGTGCATAGAGAGTAGATACAAAGTAACCTTAAAGAGCCCAGCGCAAGCCTCTCAGGGGACTGGAAGCCTCCCACATAAGGTAGGGATTAGGCTGAGTCTTGAAGAAAGACAGGCATCTAAGAGACAAAGGTGAAGAAAAAGGCCTTCCAGGTATGGGGGCCAGCTAGGGCAAAGCCCAGGGGTCGGAGACGAGCAGGAAATAGAGGAGGATGTCTGGATGGCAGAGTTTGGAGGGAAGGAATGTGTTAGAAGACAGGAAAGACGGGAAGGGCTTCAGGTGCCAAACAGGGGAGCTCAGATTTGACCCTAGCAGTAACAGGTAGCCACTGAAGTTTACTGAGGGAGAAAGGTGATAATTCATAGGTCCTGTGGCAGCTTTTTTTTTCCCACCATTCTGGGACAGCTCCAGTTGTTAGAAAGCTTTTCTTTATATCCAGCCTCAATTTCTCTCTGTAAGTCTTCCATCCACCCTCAGAAACACAAATGCAGATGACGATGACGCAGGGAAGACATTTAGTGAGGTCAGGCAGACCGGCATGTTACCGAGGCTAATTTATTCAAACAAACAAACAAAAACAGCTTCAAAGACAGTGTGTGCAAGAGAAAGGAAACACGTGGCCTTGTTCGGAGAGTCTGGGCCAGCGTGAGCGCTGCTCTGGGGCTATCTAAGGGCTGCAGAGCCTGAAGGGAGGTCTTCAGGGTGGTGGGCGGATGCTCTCCGGAGGCCTGGAAACAACACTAACTTGAAGGATCTGCATTCAGATCCCCCACTCTGCCATGCATTACCTGGGTGATCTGGGCCTCACCTTCCAAGACCTCGGTTTCCCTACATGTAAAATGAGGGGGAGGGGGAACTAGATAGCATGTGAGAGGTCCCTTCCAGCTCCAGAACTCAGATCTCCCGATCCTATGATCTTAGTTCTAGAAGTCTTATATCCTAAGACATGGACCAGAATGACGCCGCATGAAAATGGGTGGATGGGTTTCGATCTACATTGGTGGAGAGAGGGCCCATGTTGACATGACTGTGGAAACATCAAAGCCACGAAGGAACATCAAGGAAGTGTGGTATAGTGCAGCCCTTCTTAAACTGTGGGTTGCAACCTAGGTTTCTGAAAGTGCAATGACCAAAAGTTAATTAAAAATCAAATGTATAATGAATCCGAGGTGTTTCCGGCAGTGCTGGCCCGTGTTGCACTGAGCAACTTCACTGCAGCCTTGGTTCTAAACACAAAGCATGCGTACTTTGCACCGTGCATGCCCTCAGGCCACACAACACCAATGGAAGCTGCCCAAACAGAAAAGGGGTCTCCAGTAGAAAAAGTTTAAGAAACCCTGGTATAGTAGATAGGAAACTAGGCTTGGATCAGTGAGGCCTGGGTTCCAATATCACCTGAGATATTATCCTTGTGACTCTGGATATGTCACTTAACTCATCTGAGCCTCAGTTTCCCTATCTGTAAAATGAGGGAGTTAGAAGAGAGGCCCTGAAATGCCCCTTCCAGCTCTTAAGCAGGGGTTCTTAATTTATTTGGTATCATGGAACCCTTTGGTACGCTGGACCCCTTCTCGGAATCATGTTTTTAAATGTTTAAAATAAAACACATAGGATTATAAAAGAAACTAATTGTATTGAAATACAGTTATTGAAATTTTTTTAAAAGCCAAGTTCACAGACCCCAGGTTAAGAACCCCTGCTCTAGAGGCAGTATGGTACAGTACCTAGAAAAGGCATTTTGGAGTCAGAGGACCTGGGTTCAAATCCATTTTCTACCAGTATGACCTTGGGCAAGTGCCTTCACCTTCCTGGGCCTCAGTTTCCTCATCTGTAAAACTGAGGGTGTTGGGACAGATGGCCTCTGAGGTCTCTTAAGAACTCTAAATATATAATCCAATAAAGTCACTTAACCCCTCTGGGCCTCAGTTTCCTCCTTTGTATAAATGAGGGTGGGAGAGGAGAGAATTCTAGGAAGATAGCAGAGTAGGTCAGAAAATTCCAAGCTCTCCAGATTCCCCCCATAAACAAGATAAAATAGCACCTCAGGGTGAATAAAGAGCTATTAAAAAATGAATAAAATCTGGGGCAGAACAGTGGTCCTCCCAGCACAATGGGAGAAGAAAAATCCCAGGATGACTTTTGGTCCCTGTGAAGAGTAAACACCTCCAGACTAGTTTCTCTGAACCCAAAAGCCACAAGCCCTGGGGCTAGCTAGATTGGGAGGTGGCCTCCACTCCAGCCGTGGGAACTTTCACCTCCCAGACAGGGAGGGAAGTTGGGTATCTGAGCCAGGGAAGGTCAAGGTTGGCTGAAGACCCAGCTGTGCTGCAGAGATGTGGCCCTGGGTGAGAAGGAAAAAGCACACACCTGGTGAGTGCAGAAGTAGTGGGGCTAGCTGTGGGCACTTATGGGAGGTTGGAGGTCTTAGTTTTGGTTCCAGATCACAGGGGAGAACTGAAGGAGGATCTGAGGCCAGAGGCACCAACCCCCACACCCCAGGACTAGAGGTGATTACAAAAATTAAGCCTCTACAAATTAAAAAAAAATGATCAAGCAAAGGAGAGAGAATACAACCACAGAAAGTTACTATGGGAATAGAGAAGACGGGAGTTTGTCTTCAGAGGAGGATATTGAAGAAAGCCTCCCCTACTCTAAAGAGTAATGTCAGATGGTCATCTTCCCAAAAAATTCACAGAAGAACTTTAAAAAGACTTTAAAAATCAAATGACAGAGATTGAGGGAATTTTTTTTTTTAAAAATAAGAAGAATTCAAGAAAAACAAGAAGATTATGAAAGTCAACCAATTAGAAAAGCAGATCCAGAATCTTAAGGAAGAAAATGACTCCTTGAAAACTAGAATTGGGCAAGGGGAAGCCAGCAAAGTTATAAGAGACCAAGAATAATAAAATAATATAGTAATAAAATAATAAAGTAATAAAAACATAAATATAAAGAATGAACAAATAGAAGAGAATGTGAAACATCTCATAAGAAAAACAACCGATCTGGAGAACGGATCAAGAAGAGAAAACTTAAGAACAATCAGACTACCTGAAAGCTATAATAAAAAAAAAATGTTGATATAATAATACAAGAAATAATTAAGGAAAATTATCCTGAAGCATTAGAACAAGAGGGGAAATTAGAAATAGAAAAAATATACTGAACACCATCTGGAAAAGATCCTATGAGAAAAACCCACAGGAATATTATAGCCAATTTTTGAAACTTTCAGCTTAAGGATAAAATATTACAAGCAACAAGAAAAAAACAATTTAAATATGGAGGTGCCACAATTAGAATCACACAAGAACTTGGCAGCAGTGACACCAAAAGACCACAAGTCTTGGAATACTACATATTGAAGAGCAAAAGAACTGGGGCTGTGGCTGAAAATATGACACCCAGCAAAGTTAAGTATAATCCTGAATGAGAAAAAAAGACCTTTAATGAATTGTCAGACTTTCAGGATTTTGTTAAAAAAAAATCTGAACTTAACAGAAGATTTGAGATACAAAAGCCAAGAGAAATATAAGGTACATACCAAAGACTAATTAAAAGGCACACAAGAAGAGACTGCTTACCTTCTACATGAGGAAATATAAAATATATGTCTAAGATTGTTACTAGTAATTGGGTAGTTCATAAGAAAGATTGGGGTAGACCTGAGGATGATATGATTTTAAAAAGTAAAACCATTTAGGAACAGGTAAAAAGAAATTATTTCATACAAATGGGGTGTGAGAGGAAGAACTGACATAAAAGAATTAGGTAGGGGAGAATGGCTGGTAGTTCTGGAAACCTACTTTCATCGGGAATGGATTTAAGAGGCGTGTGTGTGTGTGTGTGTGTGTGTGTGTGTGTGTGTGTGTGTATGTGTGTGTGTATCTAGAAGGGCACAAAAGTCTTCTAATTTCAGAAAAAAGGCCAAGGGGATAGGGAGGAAGGAGAAGATAAGGGAGGGATTTTTAGAGAAGACGATGAGGTACTAGGATAATGGGTGGTATAGAAAGGTGTTTAGATTAAAAGGAAGGGGAGGACAAGGGAGGGATCCTTGGGGGAGGGGTAGCTTAAGTAATAGTAGGGCAAGGCAGTGGGTAGAAGTAAAGCAGAGGAGTCAGGAGGGATAAGAAATAGGAGATACACACAAACATATATAAAGAGCAGGAGTAGAATTTGTTAGGGAAAAAGGAACAGGGGTAGTAATCATGATCTTGGACAAAGTTAAGGCTAAAATAGATTTAATCAAAAGAGAAAAATAGGGAAACTACAGTATATGTCAGCCATATTCATCAGTGTTGTTTTGGACTACTTAAAAAAACTAGACAATATAAGGTGGGAATATTGTTGTGGTGTAGGAAATAATGAGTTGGTGGACTTGGAAAAATATGGAAAGACTTGGACCTGTGAAGGAAGAGGTTATCCACCCTCAGAGAAACAGAGGACAAACAAACATAGTATGGTCTTACATAGATGCATATGAATGTATGTGTCTGTGTATGAGTATGATTATAGATATCTAAGTATATCTGTGTTATGTAAGAGTATGCATGTGTATATGTATGTATGTATATATATTTGTGTGTATATGTGTATATATGTATGGATGTATATATGTATGTGTGTGTATGTATAGGTATATATACGAATATGTGTGTATGTATATGTACTTAATTATAGTCTTGGGGGGGCTGAGGGGGAAAAAAGAACAAAGTAAAAAGTGCACAGCAAGAAACAAAAGAAACAAAGAAAAGATGGACAGCTCAGAACACAATGTGTAGTATTTATTATATCGGCTTTCTTGAAATGGAAATTTATTGCTGCCTATTTTGAATCCTCTCCTATTTTTTGGTGTGCACATGGCAATGCTTTTTTTTTCTCATTGTATATTTAAGTTTTTGTAATTAAGTTTAAAATTAAAAACAAAAAACGAAGCAAGGTTTTGGGCCAGACAGCCTCTGAAGATGGCTCTCTGATACATATGACCCCCCACTGGCTATCAGAGGAATAACCATGCCTCCTGTTGTCTACTTACCGAGTACGTCACTCCACTAGAAGACACTGGGGAGGCCTCGGTGATTGTGGAGTCCACCACGGTCAGTGATTCCAGCTGGGGGTAGAGACTTTCCATTTCGGGCTCCTCAGACAGGGTGTCCTCACTCTCCACCAGGCTCTGCTTCTCTGCCTCGCTGCCCACCCAGCTTTCCACCACCGAAGAGTCCTTCTCCGGGAGGGCCATGTCGAGGCTCCCAGGCACAGACATGAACTCGTCCAGGCTTTCATTGGTGAGAAAGTCCCCTTCCAGGCTGTCCTGGATGGCCAGCTCCTCTCTTGGGGCCTTGTCCCCAGGCTGGGTGGCAGTGTCCAGCTCATGGCCATCCTGGGCACTGGGTCCACCAGGCCTCGCCAGTGGCGGGGTGTTTTTGAGGGGTTCCATGACGCTGTCTTCTGTGCTGAGACTGTGCTCGGACTGGCCCGAGGAGAAGTTGTGGGAAGAGGGATGGCCAGAGTCGGGGGAGCAGGTGCCATTAACCACCGTCCCATTGGGGACCTTGGGCTGCTTTATGTCATCCTGCCTGCTGTCTACCTCCACCTGCTCTGTTTCATCCACGGACTCAAACACCTGAGGAAAAAGAAACAGATATATTGTTCAGGCCCAGGACAGACAAAGATGGCGGGTCAGCTTGTGAGCCTCTGAAACTAAGCGTGGCCCAGTGGAAAATGCATTGGGTCAAAACCCTGTGGAAAATTCCTTGAACTTTGAGTCAGAAGACCTGGGTCTCACTATGTGACCTTAGACAAGTTGCATCTCTGAGTCTACATTTTCTGACCTAGATCTATAACCCCAAAACTCTATATGCTAGATGTGAGTTCAAATCATGATTCTCAAGCATTTAAGAAATAAATGCTCATTGGGGTGAAGGAAGAAAAAAAAAGGAGGGGAAAATTAACATGATAACTTTATTGTATATTTAAAAGGAATAGCAAGCAGTACACAACAGATTTGCAGTTTCATGTGCAATCATCTTTTCTATAATACCGTTCTGAAAATGCTTGTTTTAGTCCATTAATTAATTAATAGGTAAATACTTATCGATTGATAGATTGCTACCTGGGTGACCTTGAACTAGGGACTCCCTTCTCTGGGTCTCATTTCCTTCCTCTCTAATGAGCAGTGGGGTGGGATAATGTAATCTGCAAGGTCCCTCTGAGCCCCTCCTATCCTGTGATCATTGCCTACCTGGGTGCTGTTACTGGAGTCGCTTGGCAGACGGACGTGATTTTGTCTTCCTGAACTGCAGCTCTGAGAAGACTAAAAGGAAAGGGGGAAATGGGGGGAAGGGGTCAAGTGGGATTCTCATTATCTTCTGCAGCTCCATGCCTTTCATCTGGGTTGGACACCCTCCCTCCAGAAGATCAGGCGAATTCCCAAGACACTGACAGGGCCATTGGGTAGAAAGAACTTCAGTCTGAAGGGTGGGGGTTTCAAGGGCTAGGTGGTGCTTGGTATGATGTCATTAGGGGACAGGACTAAGGCCAGAGGTAGCTCAACCCAGAGATCAATGTAAAGTCCTCCACGTGTGTCCACAAAATTAATCTCTAGAACCGCTTGTATGAAAGAAAACCAGAGGTTTTAGAGTATTTCAATCTCAACATGAAGAAAGACCTAAGATTACATTAATAGACGCTCAGCCCTGCTCCACCTCCCCCAATGGCGAGTGGACTACGGAAGTGGATAGTCCTGCTGTCCTGGTCAGACCACATCTGGAGGGCTGTGTTCAGTTCTGGCTACCACAGTGTAGGAAGGCCATGGCTAAGCTGAGAGTATTCAAAGGTGGGTGCCTGGGATGGCGATGGGAATGGTCCAGAGAAGACCTAAGGGGCATACGAGAGCTGACTCCCGGTATGTGCAGGGCTGTACCATTGTCCTAGGAGCGATGGGAGGGAAGGTGCAAACAGGCAAATATTGGCTCAATGTAAAGAAATTCCTGACCACAAGAGCTGGCTCAAAGTAGAATGGACTGTGTCAAAGGTCTTTCAATAATGACGGAATGACCACTCCCTGGGGATGCTGTCTGGGCAGGTATTGCTCAGGTGTGGGTTAGACCAGATGGTCTCTGAGGTCCCATGAGACAATGAGAGTCTGTGATCTGCTGGCATCTGCCCCTCCACTCACACCCGACCTCTCCCAGCCTGGTCCCCTTTCGCAGGGTGGGGGGTGGGGGTCTCATCCCAAACCAGTCACCTCATTGCTGATGGTGGAATCCCGATGCATCATCCTCTGGAGGTGGCTGTCCAGGCTCGCGCCCGAGGAACACTTGGCGAGGGCAGCCGCGTGGGACTCCTTCTCCCTCTGTCGGACGATGGCCTCACAGCCCAACCATTCTGCCATGGTCTGCTCATAGCAGGCGTGAACCTGATCATCCACCTGTCGCCAAGACAGACACAGCCGGGCCCAGGAAGCCTGAGTCCACATGGCCCCCTCCCATGAGCAGATAGCCTCATAC
Source organism: Vombatus ursinus (assembly GCF_900497805.2). Classification (NCBI taxonomy): domain Eukaryota; kingdom Metazoa; phylum Chordata; class Mammalia; order Diprotodontia; family Vombatidae; genus Vombatus; species Vombatus ursinus. Next base: position 12,346,210 of record NW_020941065.1, on the reverse strand, counting down.
TGAATGGGGAATATCCTAACCATTCCCAGCTCCCAGTCTGGCTTTGGGTAATACCAGTTTCCTTCCTCTTCTTCCCCATGTCCAAGTTGGTAAAATGGTTGCTTTTTAAAACAACTAATAATTTCACACCTATTTTTCCCCAAATTCTTTTCAGCATTTGGGGGCGGGGGGGAGGTAAGGGTACAGTCTTTAGCTATTTTGTTTTTAAATTGTCAACAAGTCATAGGACCATAGCTTTAGGACTGCAAAAAGACGTCAGAGATGAACTAGTCCAAACCCCTCATCTTATGGAGGAAGAAACTGAGACCCAGAAAAGTTAGGTGACTTGCCTAAGGTCACATACGCAGAGCCAGGATTCAAACCTAGGGCCTCCAACTCCAAATCCATTTTCTTTCCCCTAGAGCACACTGCTGGCTGCAATCTCACTTCTTCCCATGAGGACTTTGAGAGGAGATGCACTGGAGAAACGAAGACTGGAGGACCTGGGTTTGATTCTCAGCTCTGCTGCTCTATAATCAAGCTAAAGTGCTATACTCTTATCTCCCACTGCCATGTCTTTGCACTGGCTGTACCCCGTGCCAGGAGCACTCTCCTCCTGATTCCTAGCTTCTCTGGCTTCCTTTAGACTTGGCTCAAATCCCCTATTAATCTATCAATCATCAAATCCTATCACTTTGATTCCTCCATTTCAAGGACTTACTTTGGGGTGCTACCTCATCTTAAACCTAAGGAACTGATGAACAAACAGAAATGTATGTTGTTACAGTGGATAGAGGACTGGAGTCAGGAAACCTGGAGGAGGCAGCTAGATGATGCAATGGGCAGAGTCCTAAATTTGGGGTCAGGAAGTTCTAGATTCAAATCCTATCTCAGACACCTGCTAGCTGTGTGACCTTGGGCAAGTCACTTAACTTTTCTGTGCCTCGATTTCCTCATCTGTAAAATGAGGGGATTAGACCTGATGTCCTCTAAGGTCTCTTAAATCCATGATCCTATGACCAATCACAGAAAAATCACTTCATTTCTTAAAGCTTCAGTCTACCCAGCAGTAAAAATGTGCTAACATACTGCCTACCTGACAGGGTTATTGGGAGGAAAGCAGTTTGCAAACCTCAAATTGTAACAGAAATGGGAGTTGTTAGGGGCAGCTAGGTGGCACGGTGGATAGAGCACCGGCCCGGCAATCAGGAGGACCTGAGTTCAGTTCTGGCCTCAGACCAAACACTTGACACTTACTAGCTGTGTGACCCTGGGCAAGTCACTTAACCCCAATTGCCTAAAAAAAAAGAAAAGAAAAGAAAAGAAAAGAAAAGAAAAGAAAAGAAAAGAAAAGAAAAGAAAAGAAATGGGAGTTGTTGCTATTACTGTTTAGGCCCAGACTCTGTGCCTCTTCTTTCATACGCCCTGCAGTGACAAATTCTAATCCCACCTCTTCAAATAGAGGAGTCAGGAAACCTGGAGGAGGCAGCTAGATGATGCAATGGGCAGAGTCCTGATTTGGGGTCAGGAAGTCCTAGATTCAAATCCCTCTTCAAATAGAGGTGGCTTTCTCTGCCTCGGATGGGGCACAGAGGGCCCATCAGACCCCATTCATGTGCAAAAGAGAAATCCCAAACCAGCTCCTTAGGCCAAGCCAGACCCACCTCCTTCCTCTCGGCCTCTGTCATACCGAACTGGTAATGGCCCAGCAGGAAGGGCCATACGTCCTTGCGGATCTCGTGCTGAATCCCCCCAAAGTAGATCAGACGCAGTAGCTCCTGTTCTTCGTAGCTCTGTAGGAGGAGAGGGAGCCATTGTGAGCCACTGAGAGAATTGTCCCAAGCCTAAGGAAGGACGTCCCCAGGGCTCGGCCGCTGGGGCACACCACCGAAGAGTACAGATCGGCTCTGCATCAATGCCAAGTGACCCAAGGGTGGCCCAGCTGCCAGCCCGGGACTAAAAGCACAGCAGTTACACAGACGCTTCAAGGAGCTTTTTTTTTTAATTATCTTCTTCTTTCTCTCTAAATCCCATCCCCTCAAATAAAAATGCAAAAAACACAATCCTTGTAATGAATAAGTGTATCCAAGCAAAATTAATCCACACATTTGATTTAGTGAAAAACATCAGCCTCAGTCGGCACCCCAGGCTCATCACCTCTCTGTCAGGAAATAGACAGCAAGCCTCATCATTAGTCCTTAGGAATCATGGTTGATCATTTAGATGATTAAAGTTTTTAAGTCAAAGAATATTCTTTCAGATTTTTCAAATTGTGACCAAAAAGTCACTAACTGTGTATATAAGCCCTTTGACCCACTTCGACATCACTAAGAGATCAAAAAATGAAGAAAAGGATTTATATGGAGGAGAATATTTATAGCAGCTTTTTGCGTGGTATTAAGAACCAGAGGGGCAGCTAGGTGGCACAGTGGATAGAGCACCGGCCCTGCAATCAGGAGGACCTGAGTTCAATTCTGGCCTCAGACCAAACACTTGACACTTACTAGCTGTGTGACCCTGGGCAAGTCACTTAACCCCAATTGCCTAAAAATAAAAAAAAGAAGAACTGGAACGTAAGGGGGTGCCCTCCATTGGGGAATGGCTGAACAAGTTATGGGATGGTTCTTATCCTTTGAGCTTGGAAGGCTCTACCACAGGTCAGGTACAAATAGTCCACATGACTATTGGATGGGATATGGATGTAATGGAATACTACTGTGCTATCAGAATTGATGAAATGGACAGTTCCAGAGAAACTTGAGAAGACTTTTATGAACTGATGCAGAGTGAAGTGAGCAGAACCAGGAGAATGATTTCTGTAGCAACAACAACATTGTAAAGACAAATTGAAAGACTTAAGAGTCTGGATCAATACAATAATGATCCAGCATGATTTTAGAGTCCCTATCAGAAGCATGCGACCTACCTCCTGATAGACAGTTGATGGACTCAGGCTGCAGAATGAGACACACATTTTTTAGACATGGCCAATGTCGGAATATTTGCTTGATTATACATATTTGTTACAAGAGTTTTGTTTTTCCCTTTTTGAATTAGGGGTGAGGTGGAAGGAATAAAAAATAAATGAGGGAAATGATTATTTCTTTCACATATTAATTACTAATTATTGAATTAGGACCATGGTTTTTCCCCTTTTCTACTTCCTCATCCAAAAATCAACCAGTGTGGGAAATCTTGAGCCGAGACTTACCCAAATGTAAACCCAAAGCTTATTTTTCTCAGTCAAGCAATCTGTTTACCATCTAAAGTCCTACCCTGAGGAACGCTCCCTTCCCATCCCCTTTCCCAAATCTATAGTCTAACTCTGTAAATCAGATAAAGGAGGGCAGAGATAGATTCCCATCTTAAATCAGCTGTCACTAGCGGTATAACCCTGGGCAAGTCATTTATCCTCTCTGTGCCTCAGTTTCCTCCTCTGTAAAATGCAGAAGTTGTACTCACTGGCCTCTAAGGTCCCTGCCAGTTCTAACTCCATGATTCTATGGCCCAAAGTCCCTAAACACAGACTTGCTCTGGATGAGCCCAATCAGAGCAGGAAAGACGTCACCCCTTGGGCCATTGGCCTTTTACTGCCCTCCCGAGGTCTTCTTCAGCCCGGGCTCGGCAACCTTTGCAGCTCTAGGTTACAGTGTAGCCAGGTCATGGCCCTGGGTTCTAGGAGCTGGCCCAGGATGCAGCCAAGTCAGAGAAAAGAGAACAGGAGAATCGGACAGGTGTCTGGCCATACCGTGCTGTCGTTCAGGTACTGCTCCCAGATGCCCGCGGTCAGGCCGTGGCCGGCATCACAGGGCAGGTCCGGGGACACGATCATGTGGTTGACCAAGGCTGATAGGTGGGTCCTCACAGTGGACAAATGCCTGCAATAGGCTAGCCCTGGGAGGATAGAGAATGGAACAGAGGCTGAAAAACCAGTCACCTGGCTAGCACCCTGGAGACAGTGAGGGCTGCTTCCATCTCAGGCTTGCAAATGTACTTGGCTGGCATTCACCCTGAGTGCAGAGGCCTGGCTCTGTGTTATTAGTGCACTCACTGATAGACGTGTGTGTGTGTGTATGTGTGTGTGTGTGTCTGTGTGTGTGTGTGTATGTAGGGTGGGGACAACAAGAGCACAAGCTGAGTCGGGGCCCAGTGACAGAAGGCTTGCCTGTCATTCAAGGACTCGCTGAGCCCTGTGTGTGTATTTGTGTATGTCAAGTGGGTGGGTACGTACATGAGACTTGTCCAAGGTCATTCAGGGAACAAACCTCAGAGAGGAGATTTGAACCCAGGTCCTCTGGCCCCAGAGACAGGGCTCTTTCCAGTGCTACAGTCCCCCCCACAAAGTAAATGTTCCTTCCCTCTAGCTAAGTTCTAAAGTGGATCTTCCCCTCCTCAAACTGATCCCAGGATGATGAATTATTTGGCCGACACAACTCGTGAAAAACACCTCCTCATTCTGGGATGAGCTAGGTGTGTATGTGTGTGTGTGTTTGTGTGTGTGTGAGTGTGTGTGTGTTTGTGTGTATGAGTGTGTGTGAGCCAGGCTGACACAATGATGAGCTCTGTGTGTGTGTTTGTGTGTGTGTGAGTGTGTGTGTGTGTGTGTGTGAGCCAGGCTGACACAATGATGAGCTCTGTGTGTGTGTGTGCACGCGAGAGTGTGCGCACACATGCGCACACACCACGCCAGATTGCTGATGCACGCAGGCCTCATGGGGCCATTGATCTCTGCTCCCAGCTGCCAGGTGGAAGGAGGGGTCTTGACTAATCACCCTGGGAGCTGAAGGCAGGACCAATCCCCCAGCAAGTGCATCACCCCGAGGCTTGGTAAGAACCACGTCCCCAGCTCCCTTTCTCACCTTCTCCAGACCGCCATCTCGCTGGAATTCCCACACTTCCAGACGCGGGCAAAGACTTCTGAGTATTCTAGCTCTCACATGAACAAAATAGCTGTGTGACTTTGAGCAAGACCCTTGACGTCTTTGGACCTCAGTCCCCTCATGTTAAAGTAGGGAGGTTGGACTAGACAATCTCTAAGGCCCATTCCCAGCTCTAAACCTTTGTGATTCTGTGATCCTTCACCTCTCTGGGCCTCAGTTTCTTATTCTGAAAAATGGGAAAAGGGTTTGACCAGATAGAGTGCACTAGACCTATGGTCAGGAAGACCTGAGTTCAAATCCTGCTTCAGACGCTCACTACCTATGTGACCTAGGCAAGTCACTGACCTTGTCTGCCTCAGTCTCCTTCATTGTAAAATGGGGATAATAACAGCATCCACCTCCCAGAGTTGTTTTGAGGATCAAATAAGATAATAATAATTGTTATTATTATTTAAGGGCTTAGCATAGTCCCTGGTGCATGAGCAGTGTTACATAAATGTTAGCTATTATTATCATCATCGTTTCTTTCTCATAAAAACAGAGTGGGAAAAAGAAGACCCCAAACTCCCCAAACTAGGTTACTTCAACTTCCAAGTCATTAGAATTCCAGATAAAGAGTGAAGATAAATAATAGTGATGACAACTCTATCGGACCAGTCCATCAGAACACAGGTCTTAGACAAGGCTGAACTCTCGTTTGAACCCAGGCCCCCCAGCTCCCAGCCCAGGGCTTTCTTTGCTTCCTGTCAGTATTCATCTACGGAAATCTGCTTTCTTATATTATTTCTTACATGATTACATTCAGGTTCATTCCCAAGTCCTTTCCTGAAGCCTTGGAGCTCGGCAGAATCTATCAGAAGCTGCACTGGCCCAGCCTTCAAAACCCAGGGTCACCTCCAATCAATGGAAAAACTAGAGGGCCATAAGTGTCAAAGTCCCCAAGTCTACGTCGAGGCTGCCAACACCTCCAGGTGGAGGATTCTGTCTCCTGGGACCTTAGATAGGGAGCTAGAAGTGCCCTCGCAGGCTCTCTGGTCTAACTCCTCCATTTTACAGATGGAGAAACTGAGGCTCGGGCAACTAGGCGGCACAGTGGATAGAGCACTGGCCCTGGAGTCAGGAGAACCTGAGTCCAAATCCAGCCTCAGACACTTGACACTAGCTGTGTGACCCTTGGTAAGTCACTTAACCCTGATTGTCTCACCAAAAAAAAAAAAAAAAGAAAAGAAAGAAACTGAAGCTCAAAGATAAAAAAAAAAAAACTGACATTCATAGAATCTCACAGTTCTAGATATTCATAGAATTCACAGTTCCAGAGCCAGAAGGGGCATCACAGGCCATCAGGACCATAGCCTTGGCTTTACAGATCAAATGATTAACACATAAAGTGCTTTGCAAATCTTAAAGTGCTATACAAATGTTACTGTTGTTATTATTGCTATTATAGCTGGAAAGGATCCATAAGCCATCTCGTCCAATCCCCTCATTTTACAGATGCGGATACGAAGGCCCATAGAGGTTAAATGACTTGTCCAGGGTCACACAGCTCTGTGTGTGGGTGTGTGTGTGTGTGTCAGACATAGGATCTGAACCCAGGTCTTCCTGACTCCAGGCCCAGAACTCTAGCCACTATACCGTATTGCCGTGAATATACCACATTCCATGGCATCTATTACCAGGTGTTGGTGCTGAGTGGGTATCGAATCCTGCCAAGATCACCTCCCTCTCCCCCTACACTGAGTCTGAGAAGGGACCTCGGCTACGTACAACCGTAGAAGGCTCTGGAGAGGATCTGATGCTTCATGTTGTCACAGAGGAGTTTCAGAGGAGCCCTGGAGAATGAAGACAAAGGAGCTGAGATCAGAACAGACACAAAAGACCAGAGGCTCTGTCATCTGGGGTGTGACTGCAGAGCATCCCTCCCCCACCCTCCCAGAGGCTGAAGGCTCAGGAGGCCCAGGGAGGACGCAACAGATCCAGTCATGGAGATGGGGGCCAGGCCAGGGGAAAAGCCGGGATATCCCAAAGGACCAAATGCTTCTGGACTTTTGTGGTTCCGGAACGAATGTGATGGGCACCCTGCCCTCAACACTGTACTGTCACTTGGCCCCAGGACGGACGATGGTCCTAAGACCCCTCGTGGATGGTCCTTAAGCACTATTCATCATTAAAATTATGAAATTATATGATATATAATGATACATTAATATATTGCATTATATAACACAATACATAGATATATAATATCACTATATTATATCTAACATGTTATGATGTTATAATCTATGTTATAATATATACGTTATATCTATACTATGTTATAGATAATGTATCTAACATATGTACCATATAATCTATAATTATGAAATTATGAAATTATTTCAGATTTGTTTGGGTTGTTGTAGGTCAGAGGTCTGTACTGCATTAGTCACCAAGGTCCTTTCCATCTCTGATAGTGTGGGATTCTGGAAATCCCCAGGAAGTACCCGACCTTAGCAGTTCTGCCCACTAGACTGACATCCTAGCAGTCCTCCCTGGCTACTTAGGTGACCTCTCCAAGACGGGCCTTTGTGCCCCAGCACCCCAGCAGTCATCTGGCGAGAATGCCCATCTGGACCTCTCAGACTCATCTCTATCTCCTGACTGAATCAGAGACAGAAGGCACTGGGCTCTTCTATTCTACCCATGTGTCTCTATCAGGGTAGACTGGGACGTGGCATTAGTGGACGGCTAGGCTGGGCTCCCAGAATCACAGGGTCTTAGAGCTGGAGGTGACTTAGAGACATCCAAAAAACATCCTCTGTACATCCCCAACATGTGGGTATCCAGCCTCTACTCAAAGACTCCAGGGAGGAGGGACCTTTAACTGTAGGAAACTTTTCCTTATACAATCTTAAATTTGCCTCTCTGATACTTCTAAGAAGGAATAAATGCTTAAAAAATTCTTGTCTTTTCCTTCCTTCTTTCTTTTCTTCCCTTCGTCCCTCCCTTCCTTCCTCTCTCCCTTCCTTCCTTCTCTTTCTCCCTTCCTTTTTTCCTTTCTCCCTTCCCTTTCTTCCTTTTCTTTATTCCTTCCCTCCATTCCTGCTTTCCTTTCTTCCTTCCCTCCTTCCCTTTTTCTTTTCTTCCTCCCCTCCCTCCCTCCCTTCTTTCCCTTCCTTCCTTCCCTGCCTTCCTTCCTCTTTCCCTTCCTTCTTTCTCTCTTTCCCTTCCTTCCTTCCCTTCATTTCACTCACTGTGCCCAGAAAGAAAGAAAAGAAGCAGGCTGAACAAATCTATCTGCTCTTCAAAAGCACAGCCTTTCATGCACTTCACAGAGAGCCATCATGTCTGACCTGAGCCTCATCTTCTCCAGGCTAATCACCCCAAGTCCTTCAGCAGACCTTTATATGTACTGGACTGAAGCCCTTCACCAACCTGATTGCCCTCCCAAGATACTCTTCAGCTTCTCAGTGTCCTTCCTAACCTGAGAAGCCCAGAGATGAATGAAACACTCCACATTTGGTCTGACCAGAGCGCAGTAGGACTATTACGTCCCATTCCAGGAAGACATGCCTCTCAATGCAGCCCAGTTTGCAGCCATCTCTCCACTGCAGTCTCTCTGGCTGTGCTACTCAGGCTGGAACACTCTCCATTCTCAATTCCACCTCCTGACTCCCCATGTTTTTTTCAAGTACCAACTAAAATCCCACCTCCTACAGGAAGCCTTCCCCACCCCCTCTTAATTCCAGTGCCTTCCCTCTGGTCCTCATTTCCTTTTTACCCTATCTAGAGCTTGCTTTGTATATATTTGATTGCATGCTGTCTTCTCCATTAGACCGTAAGCTCCTTGAGGGCAGAGACTGTCTTTTGCTTCTTTCTGTACCTCCAGCACTTAGCATAGTGCCTGACACACAGTAGGTGCTTAATAAACATTTATTGATTGACTGATATCATGCCAGTGAGTCATATTGAATGTGAAGTCTCTTAACCTACAAGGGATCTTTCAGGCAAACTACTGTCCAACCATGCCACCTCTATCCTATACCTGTGAGGTCCATTTCTTGAAGTCAGGTGTAAGACCTTGTATTTATGCCTTGTAAATTCCTCTACAAAAGGTAAACTCGTAGGAGCAGCTAGGTGGCATAGTGCATAGAGCACCAGACCTGAAGTCAGGACTACCTGAGTTCAAATCCAGCCTCAGACACATAACACTCATATAGCTGTGTGACTCTGGGCAAGTCACTTAGTCCCAATTGCCTCAATAAATAAATAAATAAACAAACAAACAAACAAATAAATGAATAAATAAACAAAAAGTAAACTCGGCATTTTCCATGGGATGAGAGTAAGGCTTGAGCCTCCCAGAAACCGGGACTTAATTAACCTTCCAGGTGGAGTGTGTCCCATTCTGGACACAGGGACCATCCTGGAAACATCTAGAAAGTCAATGACAGAGCCCACCTGCTCAGAAGTAAAAATGACACCTCCCAGCCCTGCTATGTCCTAAGATATTTAAACAATAACATTCAACATTTATTAAGCACCTACTGTTGTATGAAGACCTGTACTCCTCACCAGGGGTTGTATACAGTTTATTATCAGCAACAACAATAATAATAATAATAACTGCATTATCTAGTGCTTTAAGATTTGAAAGCACTTTACAAATATTATCTCATTCAATGCTCACAACCATCCTGGGAGGTAGGTGACATTATTATCCCCACTTTATAGATATGGGAATTTATGTGGACAAAAATCAAGTGACTTACCCAGTGTCATGTTGTTAGGAAGTATCTAAGCATATTCCTTGCCCTCATGGAACTTAGGGTTTAGAACGGTGTGAGGAGATACAAGGGAGAGAGGTCTGAACTTGGAGTCAGGAAGATCTGAGTTGAAATCCTGCCTCAGATTTTTCTGAGCTACATGACCCTGGGTAAATCACTTAACCTCCCAGTCTCAGTTTCCTCATCTGTAAAATGGGGATAATAATATCACCTACCCTCTAGGGTTATTATGACCATCAAATGAGATCAGATACATAAAACACTTTGAAAACATTAAATCACTATATTAAATATTAAGTATATACATATGTATGTGTGTGTGTGTATATGTACATACATATATATATTTAAGTTAGCTGTCATTATTATTTTTGTTGTTGTCATTGTAAGGCATGAGCCTGCCTTATATAATTCATTATGCCTGAAACAGCTCGAGGTACTTAGAAGGCACCCATCAGTCCAGGTTCATTGCAGTCTATCTCCCTTACCCCCCAGCCCCCATCCTCCACCCACCCCACCCTATGACACCCTGTACCTCTCGTGATTACATCCATTGGATGCTCCACTCTCCGTGGAGCCTCTCTGGGAGCAGGATGAGCAGGACGACTTCCGAGGGCTGGGCTGCCACATGGAAGGCAGGCTGCTCACAGAGGTATCAATCAAGTCCGGGGGCACTGAGGAAAGGAAGAAAGGTGGGAACCCCCCCATTAAGGCAGGCACAGAGCCCTTGATCCAAAGCCAGCAGCTCCCCAGTAGCAGAGGTAAGGAAGAACCAGAATCTTGAGTCGAAACATCATGGTACCCATAAATGAGATTCAGCCCAGGACCCTGGAGCATTAGTGTGTGATCCGATGAAAGATACCCAAGAGATCCAGAGGACAGGAAGTACTCCCTGGTGGACCAGCTGAAAGAGAAGCCCCAGAAGGGTCAGCAGACAATGGCTACCACGGAGAAAGTTGGGAAAAGGGTGAGAGACAAAAGCCAGAGAACCAGGGAACCAAGATTAAACCAATAGGAAAAAAGAAAGAGGAGGCAAAGGAAAAGAGCCTCAAGCAAGAGCGCCATGTTGTCATTTATCCCTCCCCATGACCAAGCTGCCTATGAAGGGAGGGAAGGAGGTGTCCAACCCTGAGACCAGTCAAGGGACTGTTGTGTTCTCTTCTGGGTGCCACAGCCTATGAAGGACATTAAGAAGGAGAATCCTAGAGCGTCCAGAGGAAAGCAACTGGAAGGCAAAGAAGGGCCTGGAGACTTTGTCACGAGGATCGTTAGATGGGACTATGGCTGCTTCACCTAGATAAGAGGAGATTTGGGGGTGGCAGGGGATGGGCTGGTACATGATGGTGGTCTGCAAATATTCGAAGAGCCATCTTCTAGGAGCAGGGATGGACTGATTCTGCTTGATCCCATGGGGCGGAGCTTTATCATTTCCCCCATTAGAGTGTAAGTTCACTGAGAGTAGGGATTGTTTTACTCTTTGGACTTGTACCCTTAGTACCCGGCACACAATAGGCACTTGACAGATGCCTGTTGATTGATCGGCTACAGTTGTAGCCAGCTGTCAAAGTGATTCTCTTAAAGTGAAGGTCTGACCATGTCACTCCCTGCCCCTCAATGTTTAATAAAATCCAGTGGTTCCCTATCACCTTCAGGACAAAACATAAACTCAGGTGTTCAGAGCCCTTCACAACCTGGCCCCTCCCTGTCTTTCCAGTGTCTCATACCTCAGACCACTCACCATAGGATTGTACTCTTCAGCCCGGTGATACTGGTCTCTTCTGTTCCTTGAATAAGAGCCTGTGGCCCTCAGTTCCAGGCATTTTCTTCTCTTTCCTTTTTTTTTTTTTTTTTTTAGAGGCAATCAGGATTAAGTGACTTGCCCAGGGTCACACAGCTAGTAAGTATCTGAGGCCAAATTTGAACTCTGGTCCTCCTGACTCCACTCTATCCTCTATAGCACCTAGCTGCCCTGGTTCCAGGCATTTTCCCTGGCGTTCCCCCATGCCTGGGATACTCTCTCTTCATCTCCACCTCCAGGCTTTCTTCAAGTCCCACCTTCAGCAAGAAGCCTGTTCCCCTCTTCTCTAATGTCTCCCTCTGTTGATTACCTCTCATTTATCCTATCTATAGAGTGTCTGTACACTGTCATTTGCATGCTCTCTTCCCAATTAGACTGAGCTCCTTGAGAACAGAGACTATCTTTTAGCTTTCTTTGTATTCCCAGTACTTGGCACAATGCCTGGAACATAGTAGGTGCTTAACAAATGTTTACTGACTGACTGGCTGACAAACTTCTCAAGTACTAGAGTTGGCAGGATGTAATGGACCGTCTCCAGAGGCAGTGAGGTCCTCCTCACTGAATGTCATCAGGCAATGATTAGATGATCTCTCCTTGGGCACACTGGAGGTGATTTTTGTTCAGGTTGGACTCAAGGGTCAATGAACTCTTTCCAACTCGGAGACTGTGTAACACCGAGTTCTTCAGAGACTAGAGTGGGAGAGTAGTGCGGAAAGGGGGGAAATGGTCTTTCTGTCTCCCCACGGTGTTCCATTGGCATGGAAAGGGAAAAGGGAAACAAGCATTTTGTGACCACTTACTATGCTATGATCTCGTTTGAATGGATACTCCTGGCACAGACACCACAATCTCTGATCATGGAGGAGAGGTCTTCTGTAGAGTCCCAGATAAAAAAGGATAAAGGGATACCTGACCAGAAGGTTCCAAAAGCAAAGCCGATCCCTGCTGAGGATTCTACCCTGTTGTCTGTGGGGTCAGATAACCTCAGATCATAGGAATCTACTCTGAACTGTACAAAGTCTAAACAATCAGAGATCACATGACGTTAGAGCTGGAAGGGCCATGAATGGTCATCCAATTCAATGCTCTTGTTTTACAGATGAGGAAACTGAGGCCCAGAGAAAGGAAGAGACTGGACTAAACTCACACAGTGAGTGAAAGGGCTTCTGATTCACGGTTAGGTGCACCCTCTACTCTACCATGCAAGTGACCTTGGGTAAGTCAGTTGACTTTCTACGCCTTGATTTCCTCCTCTATAAAATGATAGTGTTTGGAATAGATGGCTTCTAAGGTCCCTTCCAACTCTATCACCCTATGACCCTGATAAGGGGCCAGCTGACCATATGACATCACTCCATCCCATAATTCACCTTGCTCAGGAATGGAATTCAAATGACAACATGGCTGAGGTTAATAAGCAACAAGATGGTGGCTGAAGGGGAAACCACAACATTACTGGGGGGGAACGAGTCTGTGTCCGGCAGGGTAGGAATAGCAGCCCCTCCAGCGTGAGTGGACAACTGCCCCACAGCCATCACAACCATGGTCCGGCCCACCGGGAACACCATCCATGCTGATCTTGAAGAGGCAGGGGGAGGTGAATAGGAGTACTCTGCGGGAACTTGAGTCATGGTTTTAAAAGGAAAAAGAGACAAATGGGTAAGGTGAAGGCTCTGGGGAAGGAAGGCAACAAGACAGCCCCAAGTCTAGATTCTACTACGTTGTAACTCTTCTCTACCTTGGACAGCTGGAGGAATCTGAACTGGACAACCTCTGAAGCCCCTTCCTTCTGGCTCTAAATTGGTGATCTTCTGTCTGTCTATGATTTTATAGTGTATGACGGTTTCATGAGATCAGAAATTTAATCCCTTAGAGATAATCTAGGTCAACTCCTTCATTTTGCAGATGAGGAAACTGAGGCTCAGGGAGGGAAGTGACTTGTCCAAAGTCACTCTGGTGGTAGAGTTTGGATTCAAACCCCGGTTCATCCAAGTGCAAATCCATGGCTTTTTCTACTATATACCACATTACACACCTAATATTATACGTCTGACACCATTCCATGGCACTGCTCTGGGGGTAGGCAGGGCACGGGTCACCATGACAAGCTGGGGCAGGGTGATGCCGTCCCCTCTGGCCTGTCTACAATGGTAACTTAATTAAATGGATTATGATAGGAACCGAGGTCTACAGCCAGAAGGGATCTCAGAGGTCATCTGGTCCAACCCCTTAATTTTACAGAAGAGGAAACTGAGGCTCAGAAAGTGACTTGACCAAGGTGAAGCCAGGATCTGAACCCAGATCTTCTCCCTCCAAATTTCGTACTATTTCCTCTACCCCACAATTCCAGCCTAGTCCTAGTGACTTACCATAAGGAAATAGAATTATTATTTAGGATATTCTGTTTTCTAAACTCAAGATGAGTAGGTATAGAATTTAAGTTAACAGAGAGAAAGCTTCTATTGAATGGAGGGACCTCAGGCAAGCAGGTAAAACTGTTTTTTCTCCACAGCCTGGTTGTTCAGTCGTTTCACTCGTGTCCAACTCTTCATGACCCCATTTGGGGTTTTCTTGGCAACGATACTAGAGTGGTTTGCCATTTCCTTCTCTGGCTCATTTTACAGATGAGGAAACTAAGGCAAACAGGGTGAAGTGACTTGCCCAGGGTCACGCAGCTAGTAAGTGTCTGAGGCCAGATTTGAACTCAGGAAGATGAGTCTTCCTTATTCTAAGCCTAGTGTTCTATTCACTGTGCTACCTAGCTGCCCTTCGAGAGCCTCACACATAGGGAAATGCTAAGCTGATCATTCATCTCCTTGATGCTTTTAGACACCTCCCCCCCTGCTCAACAGTAGCAGGGGAGATGACCATTGCCCAACGAGCAGGAGAGTTTGGCTGCAGTGACCTCCCAGATGTTAGACACGTGGACCAGTCCATCCATTGGGCTCAGACCAAAAGACTTGAGCTCTGAGCTTTACAGGACGTGGAAGAATCTGTACTTCCCTCTTATACTCTTGGAGAGCAGCAGTGCCCGGGTCAGTCATGCCACAATGAGGCGTCTGAGGGCAACTTTAGTTCCAGGAGATACAACTCAGAGGCTTCCATGCCACTGAGAGACCATAAAAATGTCCTCGGCTCATGAAATTTCTTAAACACTTTTGAAATAATAAAACGCCATAGAAATCTGAGCCATGAGCATGAACAGCCAATTGTGCTGTTATAACAGGCTAGGGCTAAAGCAATGAAATATTTCAAAATCACATCTGTTACCAACAGTGAATTTTCATCTCAGTGATACATTACAGTGTACTTGGATGATGGCTGTATTTTATAATGAGAAGTCACATTTATCTTGGAATCCTGGGACCTTGGTTTGAATCTCAATAACCTATGTGACCTTGTAAAGCTCTCTGGGACTCAGTTTCTTACTCTGTAAAATGAAGAGGTTAGACTAGATGGCCCTGAAGGTCCCTTGCAGCTCTAAATGTGACTTTTTGATCCTGTGAGCTTTTTTTTTTTTTGTCTTGTTTTGTTGTTTTAGTTTTTGTTTTTTTCTTGGCTAAGCAATGGGGTTAAGTGACTTGCCCAGGGTCACACAGCTAGTAAGTGTTATGTGCCTGAGGCCAGATTTGAATTCAGGTCCTCCTGAATCCAGGGACAGTGCTCAATCCACTGCGCCACCTAGCTGCCCCTGATCCTGTGATCTTAAGGGGACCAAGAACAGAGAGGTTCATTGATTTGCCAGGGTCACCGAGCTGGTGGCTGAGCCAGGACCAAAAGCCAGGGCATTTAGCTCAGCTCTCCTTCCCTCACGGTACTGGGTGCCTTTTAAACCACCACCCTGGGTGGGTGCCCCGACAGCATCCCGTCAGTAGCAGGAGCCCAGGGGGACACAAACGGACTTACCGAACTCTGACTGCATGCCGGGGTAGATGATCCTGAAGACGTAATCTGTGGCTTCATCGTCTTCCTTGTCAGATGTAGATTCTGAGGAGCCCTGAGGGCTCCGCTTTCGGAGCTTCGGAAACACTTTGCCCTAAAAGAAGAGGTTCCCAACCCAACATACTGAACCCCTGACTCCTTACTCCTTAGTCCCATCACTCCAGGGCATGCCCATGGGCCAGACTGACATGCCCCAAGGGCCCCAACACAGGCTGGGAAGGAGGGAACAGCATCGAACACCCTGGGCTCCCAATCTCTCCTCCTCTCTCCCTCCCCTACTCCAGAGGCTGGGGCCAAAGCGCCTCCCCAGAGGCCAGGGGCTTCTTACCTTTCCTCGCTGGGACCACAGCGGGGGGTCCAGCTGGCCATGGGGTAGCAGCCCATTCTCCAGGCACGAGAGAAATTGTAGCAGATGGCCCCCCTTGGGAAACCGGAACGGGGGCCTCTGTATCCCATCCTGGCTCACTAACACCACCGTCCCACCACTGTCTACTATTGACGACACAAAGCCAGACAAGACATGGGGCAGAAATCACCCACTGGGCTGGTTACAAGAGGTCTCCCCCTCCCATCCCCACACCCCTTTAAGCACAGATGCCTCCTGGGCCAATCCATCCAAAGAGCCTTCTTCAGATCAAATCCCAGGCTTGGCCCCCTCACCCAACCAATACGTCAATCCACAAATACTAATTACGTGCCTAGTACTGTTCACAGTACTCTGCTGGGTGGCAGCTACACAAAGACAAAGTCAAATCATCCTGACTCTTAAGTAGCTTACATTCAATGAGGGGGACATAGCGTGTACCTGGGAAGGTCTCAATTAACAGACGTCTAGAATGGATTGAGGATCATAGACTTTTAGAGACTGTGCAGTCAATTTCCTCATTCTAATGATGAAGAAGTGGAGGTCTCGAGGTGAAGTAATTTGCCCAGGGTCATACATGTAGTAAGTATCTGAGACAGGATTTGAACTCCGCTCTTCCTGATACCAAGCCACTAGGTGGCGCCATAGTGCATAGAGCACCAGGCCTAGAGTCAGGAAGATTTGAGTTCAAATTTGGCCTCAGACACTTACTAACTGTGTTCCCCTAGGCAAGTCACTTCACCCTGCCTGCCTCAGTTTCCTCATCTGTAAATTGAGCCAGAGAAGGAACTGGCAAACCACTCTAGTATCTCTGCAGAGAAAACCACAAATGGGGCCTCGGAGAGTCAGACGCGACTGAAACAAATGAATAACGACTTTCTGATACCAAGCGCTATTCACTACACTATCTAGCTGACTACCATGCCACCTCGATAACATGTAGGAAAAGAAGAAGTGTCACATGGAGCCATATCCAGCACCTATCCAGTCCAGAATCCTGTCTCTCACAGGATTCCCCCAATGGGTAGTTTTGTAGGAGCAACCGATTGATTCTTTTTTATTTATTTATTCCCTTAAAATAGTCTGTGCCTCAGTTTCCTCCTCTCTGAAATGATGGAGGTTGGACTCAAAGGCCTCAAAGTCCAATTTGGGCTCTGAATCTACGATCCTATGATTCAATTCAATTCACCAACAGGAATTTATTAAACATCTAGCAGGTATTGGAGGCAGCTAGATGGCTCAGTGGATAGAGAGCTAGACCTGGAGTTGGGAAGACCCGAGTTCAAATTTAGCCTTAGACACTTACTAGCTGTGTGACCCTGGGCAAGTCACTCTTCAACTGTAAAATGGTAATAAAAATACCACCCCCTCCTTAGGGTTGTTGTGAGGATCAAATGAGGTATTTTTAAAGTGTATATAACACAGTGTCTGGCACACAGCAAACATGAAATCTTGTTGTTATTAGAAATGTACTCATTATTTTTTTTGGCTAGGCAATGAGGTTAAGTGACTTGCCCAGGGTCACACAGATAGTAAGTGTCAAGTATCTGAGGTCGAATTTGAACTCAGGTCCTCCTGACTCCAGGGCCAGTGCTCTATCCACCGCACCACCTAGCTGGCCCCAAAATGTGCTCATTATTAAAAGTGCTTAATAAATGTCTGTTGCCTTCTGACTACATATCACAGATTGTGTTAGGTGCTAGGGAGACAAAAACAGAAAGAAAAAAAAACAACAAAGAATCCCTTCACACAAAGAGCTTAGCTTCTCCTGGATCAACCTTAGAAAGTCAGAGACGTCCTTACACGGTTCTGTCTTCCTTCAGTGGGGCCATTGGTGAACCCATCACCCGTGGATATGTTCTTGCCTATTTACATTTCCAGCCTGTTCAGCCTCTTGTATTTAGTTTATATATTTTTAAAATACGTTCCTAAGCTGTCCACCCCAACAGAACGTCAGCTTCTTGAGGGCACTGTGTCATCCCAGTCTTAGTATGCCCAGAAATCAGCTTTGAGCCCAGTGTCCAGTAGGTACTTAATAATTGCCTGTGTTTGCTGATCACTTGACTCTTGGTTGTGAGTTTCTGTGGCTCGTTTCACCCAGGGTTATGGACTCAGGGCCCAGAAGAACCCCCGGTAGACCAAGACCAAGGCTTGAAGCAATGGGCCCGGAATCATCTGATTTGGAAGAGGGCGTGCCACAGGGAGGAGGACCGGAGAGTCACAGCACCACAAGTCTGTGGCTGGTAAGGACCTCAGACGGCATGGAGGTCAAGCCCTGAGGCCTTGGGAATTCAGGTGACTCCCCAGGGTCACAGGCAGGAAAGATGACACAATTACACCCAGCAGGTGTTTAATAAATGCTGACTAAATGAAGACACTCAAGTGAGGACCTGCTCATAGGCATTCATCACTCAGAGCTGTGCCACTCTGAAGAGACGGGACTGTTTTAATTGAACCTGAGTTCAAATCCTTCCTCAGACACTTACTAGCTCTGGGACCCTGGACAAGTCCCTTCAGCTCTCATCTTTGGTTTTCTCATCTGTAAAATGGGGATAATCACAGCACCTCTCTCTGAGTTGTGAGGATCTATTGAGATCATATATGTGTGTGTGTGTGTGTGTGTACATATATATATATATATATATATATACACACACACATATATATGTGTGTGTGTGTGTGTGTGTATCACTTTGCAAATTTTAAAGCCCAGTATAAGCACTAGCTGTTGTTGTTGTTATTGTTGTTGGGATGCGTTGACGCAGTGTGGCACAGTGGATATGGAGGGCCTGAGTTAAAATTTTAGCTTTGCTGGGTGATCTTGAACAAGCCACTTAAATTCCTTGGGCCTCAATTTCCTCCTCTACAAAATAAGGGGTCCTGGGACACTTTCAAGTTCAGATCTAGGATCTTATCATCCTAGAAAGGGCCTGGCCACAATACTCAGCTAGGCAGCCTGGGGTCTCTGGACAGGAAATTGACACAGCCCTGGGAAATCTGACCCCCAGTCCCCAGTGTCACCTCCTCCAGGCAGTCCTTACCCTGCTGATGGCAGTGCAGATAGACGATCTCCTCCAGGCGGATGGTCATAGCATAGTCCCAGTACACACTGAAAGAGAAGGAGGGCCTGGATCAGAAAGGTCAACCCATTATGGATTTTCCCAAGTCCCCTACCTCCCCACAAACAGAAAGGAGCTTGGAGAGCAGCATCTGCCCTCAGGCCTTCATCCATCATCCTTATCTGTCTCCCGCTAGAACCCTGGACCTGCCCCTGGGATCTCAGACCTCTGACAGGTGAAGCTTATTTTGCCAGAAATCAGGGCTCCACCACATCCTGCCTACCTCCTTCCTCCTGTGGTGTTCACTCATTTCAGCTGTGTCTGACTCTTCATGACCCCATCTGGGGTTTTCTTGGCAAAAATACTGGAGTGGTTGGCCATTTCCTTCTCCAGTTCATTTGACAGATGAAGAAACTAAGGCAAACAGGGGTAAGTGACTTGGCCAGTCTTTACCCACTAAACTATAGAAATTGTCTTCCTTGTATTTGTATCCCCAATGAGAACTATGTATGTGTCCATCTCTCTCTCTCCCCCCTCTCTCTTTGTGTATATATGTATACACATATATGTCTTTATACATATATATAAACATGCATATATGTATCTCTATACACATGTCTTTATACATATGCATATGTATCTACATACATACACACATGTATCTTTATATATAAACATGATATATGTGTATCTTCATATGCAGATGCATATATGTGTCTATATATACACACACATGTTTAAATACATGCATATATGTATCTTTCTATACACATGTGTCTTACATGCATATAAGCATCTATATACATACACATATATGTCTTTATATATAAACATGCATATACATTTCTATATACACACATATATGTCTTTATATACATATGCATATATGTGTCTATATACACATATACATACATCTTTATATACATGCATATATGGGTCTCTCTATACACAAATGTGTGTCTTTATATACATATGCATGTGTCTATATACATAGACACATGTATCTTTATATACACGCATGTGTCTCTTTCTATACACACATGTGTCTTTATTACACATGCACATATGTGTCTATATACATATACATACATCTTTATATATACATGTATGTGTCTGTCTACACATATGTCTTACATGCATATAAGCATTTATATACACACATATGTCTTTATATATAAACATGCTTATACATTTCTATATACACAATATGTCTTTATATACACATGCATATATGTGTCTATACATATATACATACATCTTTATATACCTGCATGTATGTGTCTCTCTATACACACGTGTGTCTTTATATACATATGCATATGTGTCTATATACATAGATACATGCATCTTTATATACATGCATGTATGTGTCTCTTTCTATACACACTTATGTGTCTTTATATACACATGCACATGTGTCTATATACATACACACATCTTTATATATGCATATGTGTCTCTCTATACACACGTGTCATACATGCATGTGAGCATTTATATACACACATATGTCTTTATATATGAACATGCTTATACATTTCTATATATACACGTGTCTTTATATATACGTGCACATATATCTCTACATACACATGTGTCTTCATCTATAAACATGCACACATGTGTGTCTCTCTATCTCCATACACACATCCATCCATCCATACATCCTCCCTAGCTCATGTGTTCGCTACCTTCACTTCCCTTCTCGCCCCCTCAGATAAACCACTTACAGGCTGAAAACAAGCCGCCTCTCCCTAGAGAGCAGCCCAGCAGCCCCAGGCCTTTCTTCCTTTGAAGGCAGTTTTGAGACAAACTTCCTTTCCAGACTGTCAAGAGCATTCACTTATCCAGCCCCACCCTGGGAAACAAGGCCTCCAAGTGCTCCCAGGGGCCCGGGCCTCTTGGTTGCATGGGATCTCCCATGGCTCCCATCCTTTCGTGGCCTGCCACCGACTGTCCACATTGACGATGGGTCGCGGGTCCCTGGCAGGCTTCCTCAGCCACCTCATAGCACAGGCTTCCTCCGAATGGCACCAGCCTCGTTTCCAAAGACTTCTCTTGGCAGTCTAAAAACAGCTAGTACCACAGTGGCCACATCTGTGTACACACGTCTTCTCTCCAACTGGACGGGGATATGTACCTACCTCCCAGGGTTATTGTGAGGATCAAAGGAGGTCATATTTGTGAAGCACCTGGCACAATGACTGGCACATAGTAAGTGCTGTATAAATGTTAGTTATTACCATTGTTATTATTATTATGTGTCTTATCTCTCTGAATGGATTATAAGCCACTTGAGGGCAGAGGCAATTTCTCTCTCTCTCTCTCTCTCTCTGTGTCTCTCTCTGCAAGGCAACAGGAGTTGTGACTTGCCCAGGGTCACACAGTAAGCGTCAACCGTTTGAAGCCGGATTTGAACTCAGGTCCTCCTTGTTTCCAGGGCCGGTGTACTACCCACTACACCACCTAGCTGCCCCAGCAGTTTCTTATACTGAGAGGCAAAACTGGGGTTAGAATAATCATAAGATTGTGGTATCCTAGATGTAGAGATGGAAGGTATTTCAGAGGGAATCTGGGTCAAATCTCTTCATTTTACAGATAAGGACCCTGAGAGCAGGGTCCAGAGAGGTTAAATAACTTGCCCAAAGTCACAAGGGCAGTAAGTAGTGGAGGCAGAATTTGAACTCGGGTCCCCTGATTTGAGAGATAGTATTCTTTTCATTCTTCCACCACCATCACTAGGCATAATGATGATGATGATGATGATAATGATGACAACTAGAATTTATAAAGCACTTTAAGATTTGCAAAGCTCTGTACAAATATTCCCACTTGAGTCTCACAACAACCCTGGGAAGGAGGTGCTACTATGATCTCCATTTTACAGATGAGGAAACTGAGGCAGACGACGGTCAAGTGCCTTGCCCAAGGTCACCCAGCTAATAAATTCTGAGGCTGGATTTCAACTCAGCTCTTCCTGACTGAAGCCCCAGAGCCCTATCCACAGCTCCAGCTTGCTGTGCAATAACAGGAATTGTGATATAAGAAGATTGAAATAATAATAATCAATTAACAAAATTTAATCTGTGAAATTTATATAGAGTTTTAATTTTTGCCAGGAGATTTCCATATGCTATTTGGGCCTCACAGTAGCTCTGAGATTGAGGGACTACAGCCTTATTAGCTGTAGGACCTTAGGGAGGTCGTTTCACTTTTCTAGGTCTCAGCTTCCTCATTTATAAAATGAGTGGGTTAGACTAGACAACTTTTAATGTTCCTTCTAGGTCCAAGTGTATGATCCTATGACTCTCTATTTTACAGATAAGAAAACAAAGGTTCAGTCATAAGGTGATTTACCCAAGGTTACACAGCTTATACTTACTGTATAAGAGGCTGAATTTGAACCCATATCTTCCTGACTCTCTAGTCAAAGGCTCTATGCCCTTTATCGTGCTCTTTCAATCTGTCTCTCTCTCTCTCTCTCTCTCCATATCTATATCTATATATAGATATAGATATAGATATAGATATAAATATAGATATAGATATAGATATAGTATATATAGATATAGATAGATATATTGTCTCCTTATGTATAAAACGCCAATGTTTTATAGTTGAGAGAATACTGGACTTGAACTCATAAGAGGCCAGAATTCAAAGTTCACCTTTGACAATTACAAGCTGGGTCGCTCTGGGCAAGAAGTTTCTGTGAGCCTCAGTTTCCTTATCTGTGAAATGGGGTCGATAATAACTGCAAATAACTCAAAAAATTGCTATGAGGCTGAAATATAACGTATGTGTTGGGTTTTGGAAATTTTAAAGCACTTGATAAATTTCATCGATGATGATGAAAGTGATGGTAATATGACAACTATTAATACCTTTACTACCTACCCCACAGCACTTAGCATCATGCCTGGAACATAGTAGAAACTTAATAAATGCTAGCTGACAGACAGGCTTTACAAAACTGCAATGTACAGCAGAAAGGTAAGCTACCAAGCCAGTCAATATTCCCCCAGAAGAGAAACCATCCCCATCAATTATCTTGTTTTAAAATCAGAATCAAAATCACCAAAATCAGAACTTCAGCACCTTAGGTCAAAAAGGATGTTAGCAGACCTCTGGACAAACCCATCCATGACAGAGAGTGGTCTCTAAAGCATCCCTTTTGATTGATTTTATTGTATCCTGAGGAATTCCTGGACCCCGGTTTGATTTTTAAAATGGGATGACTGATGAGGATGGTTTCTCCACCAAGGAAATAGTAACTGGCTTCCTGATTCCCGCCAGTCACCCTCCTTTTGCCACTTTCTAGTTTACCTTCTCAAAATAGGGTTCCCAGAAATCTACTGGGGGGCTGCCTTCCACTGAGCTCTTCATGCCTTGTGGTTTCTGGGAGAGATGGAATACGGGAAGGAGGCACAGGGAAGACTCTTCCAGGGGAATAGAACATCTCCAGGGCAAGGAAAGGGCAAGTAACCTCTGGTGAAGGCTGCCCAGCAGGCATCTTGGGGACTTGCCCAGCTGACTTGGAGATGGTCTTACCAGCTCCAGAGCTGCTTGTCCCCAGATCACCAGCAGAGGGAGATAACAGGTAACTATGGAGATAAGCTACCTAATGTTGCACAGAGAAGCAGGCTTTAAATCCAGTCTCTGCCACTTAACCTCTCTGGGCTTCAGTTTCTTCATCTCTGAAACAAGAATATTGGACTAGATGACCGCTAAAGTCCCCTCCTGCTTTAAATCTATCACCCTAAGTAAGAACAATGATTAGAAACTGCCAAGATTTAGGTTGGAGGTAAAGAAAAAACTGCCTAATAATTCAAGCTGTCTTAAAGTAGACTGGATTGTCTCAGAAAGTGAAGAGTTCTCCCTCATAGGGATCTACAAGCAAAGGTGAGAGGACCACTTGTCAGGGTTATTTAAGAAAGGAGTCCTGTTAGGGTGTGGGTTGGGCTAGATGGCTACTGAGATGATGCCTTCAAGCTCTGAGATTCTGTAAGTCAGTGACTTGGGAGAGTTGCTTGCCTGTAGAGGACCCTCATTAGGAGATGACCTCTGTGGGCAAGGGAAATGTTCTGGGCAACTCTTGCTGAAGGACATTCTCCAGGCCATTTCCAGGACCAAGGCTGGGAAATGGAGAGTGATAAGAAGAGTTCTGTTTTGAAGCCAGAGCTGGTGATAATTGGAGGCTAGGGATACACACTTGCCAGTGGGACCTCACCCTCATCTTCTATCCAGGCATTGAGGAATATGAGAAATAGAATTGGAAAGTGGAGCTGTTTGGGAGGGATTCAGTGAGGGAATGGGCGCCCAAATGGCAGTGTAGTAGGGTGGAGAGCTCTGGAGTCAGAGGACCTGGGTTCAAATCCTACCTCTGACAGTAGCTCTATGACCTTACATGAGTCATCTCTCTAGTCCTGTTTCTTCACTTATAAAATGATAGGGCTGTTCTCTAGTCCTCTGAAGTCCTTTTCAGCCCTAGGTCTAGGAGCCTAGGAGCCTCTCCTATGATCAAGCAAAGCAGAGCAGACGCTGCCAAGTCTAGTACCTAGGACAGCACCCGGCACACAGGAAATACTCAACACAACCACTTGTCATGGAGAGATGGAATAGAGGAAGGGGGAGCAGGGAACAGTGGAGGGTGTGTGCTGAATTGAATTGATGCTTCCTCACCAGCCCACCTGAGTGAGGGCCAAAGAAGAGAGTTAAACAAGAGAGCAAGGAAAATAGAAAACCAAACTTTTAAATGAGGTTAGATCCCAGATCAAATTTGCCCCTTCTGCATCCCCATCAATCCAAGTGGAAGATTCCATATTCGTCTTATGGATGACCTGGGAGGAAATCATGGATTTAGAGCTGTAGAGGGACCATAGAGGACACTGAAGCCAATTGCCTCATTTTATAAATGAGGAAAATGCATAGTAGAGGGCTTAAGTGACTTGCCCATGGTCACACAGCTATTACGTGGCTAAGATGGGATTTGAACCAAGGTCTTCCTGAATCCAAGTCCAACATTCTCTCCACTATGCCATTAGAGATGCGGGATAAATGGATGAATGGATTTTAAAGGTGACTCTGACCCATCCCAGCTTCCTTCCGCCCCACATTCTTGGATGCACCAAAAGAATGACAATCAAAGGAACACAATTACTGTGAGTCTGTTACATGCCTACTGTTCCCCCTTTAAGTTACATGCCTACTAAGGCAGTTAGATGGCACAGCAGATAGGAAGCTGAACCTGGAGCCAGGAAGATACGAGTTCAAATCTGGCCTCAGATTCTTCCTCACTATGTGACCCTGGGCAAATCTCTTAACCTCTGTCTGCCTCAGTTTTCTCATCTGTAAAATGGGGATAATAATACCTTCCAAGGTTGTTGTGAGGAAACAAATGTTTGTAAAGCACTTTGCAAACCTAATGCACTATGTAACTACTGGCTATCACCATTATAATATATGATCCCCAAGAAATAGGATGTGGTAGAAGCCATGGACCAGTCATTTCATATCTCTGAGTCTCAGCTTCCTCATCTGTAAAATGGGTTTAATAATACCTATCAATGAATCAATAAGCATTTATTAAGGGCTTTCTGTGTTAAGGGATTAGAATACAAAGAAAAAGTGAAATCAGTGCCTGACCTCAAGGAGCTTATATTTTAACGGCGGAGACAACATATACTCACCTCCCAGGGTTTGTGTAAAGATCAAATGAGATAATGTATGTAAACTGCTTTGCAACCTTTAACATGCAAGGCAGTATGGAATGGGGATAGACAGGTAACGGGTTCAAATCCTCCCTCTGACACACACTGTCTGTGTGACTCTGGACAAGTCATTTAACCTCTTGAGACCCTAGGTAAGTTTCTTATGACTCTTAAATTTCAGGGAATAAAATAGTAAAAATAGTAGTAGTAGTTGTAGTAGTAGTAGTAGTAGTAGTAGTAGTAGTAGTAGTAGTAATAACTTTGTGCCGGGCATTATGCTAAGCACTTTACAATTATGATGTCACTTAATCCTCACAACAACCATGGGAAGTAGGTGTGTTATACCTATTTTACAGATGAGGAAACTGAGGTAGACAGATCAAATGACTTGCCCAGGGTCACTAGTCTGGAAGTCCAGTCACTAGCATTGGAAAAGGATGTTTCTTCATTGGATCAATGAAATCCTAGGTGCAGACCATCCCTCCCTCCAAATTTTTTTTGTTTTGTTTCTTTGGATTTTTTTGGTGAGGCAATTAGAATTAAGTGGCTTGCCCAGGGTCAAACAGCTAGTGAGTATCATGTGTCGGAGTCCGGATTTGAACTCAGGTCCTGCTGACTCTGGGGCTGAACACTGGCCTGTGAATCAGAAGCCCTGAGTACTATTTCTGGCCCTGTCAATAGCAGGCTGTGACATGAGCAACTCACTTCTCTGGACCTCAGTTTTCCTCATCTATAAAAGGGTCTCTAAAGCCCTGATGCTTCAAAGTTTCTGATTTTCTCTCCCTGCTAGGGCCTGCCAAGTTATAAAAGGAATAATGGCTAGTGCTCTAGGTCCCCGACTTTGAAAGGCAGTGTGGTGTGGTGGATAGAGCAGTGAACTTGGTGGAGAGGGCAGGAAGCCCTGGGTTTGAATCCTGCCTCAAACACTTAACTAGCTGCATGACCCCTCAGTAAATCACTTAATTTCTTGGAGTCTCATTTTCCTCACCTGTAAAATGAGGGGTTTCAATTTAATAAACTCTAACTTCCAGCTCCAAATCAATGAATTTATGAGGAGTCAGGGAGTATCACTCAGTAAGGAAGAACCCAGCAGCCCCTCCTGAGGACCGGAAAAAGTAGGAGGGGGAGGGGGAAGGAAAGCGAGCAACCCTCAAACATAACCAGTCAGAGCCGCCACACCTCTCACCACCCCCCAGCTCGCTGTACCCATGGGAACTCCAGAGATTCTACGCATTCTCCTCATCCTGGCGCTCACATATTCCCTGAATATCATCAATTCAAGCGGGGACTCTTAGTAACCAGAAAGATGGCTGGAGGGGATAAGAACACTCATTAGAACAACCCCAGGCCCCACTGTGCCCCCATGAGGGGTCAGGGAAGAGATAACAAACCACAGAACTGAGGAGAGCCTTATCACATAGATCTGTTAGAATGTAAGCTTCTTACAGACAGGGATCGTTTCATTCTGGGTTATCTGTAACTCCCCCAGCATCTGGCACAGGGCCTGGCATACAGCAGGCACTAAATAAATGCATGTTGATTGCTTGATAGAGCATTAGAGCCGTAGAAGGGGCTTTCAGAACAGAGAATGTCAGATTTGGAAGGGGCTCTAGAGACCTCTCGTTGTACAGACTAAAAATAATAATAACAAAATTAATATAAATAATAACATATAGGATTTTAAGGTTTGAAAAATACTTTTCCTACAATCATCCTTCCCATTTTACAGATGAGAAAACTGATACTTTTTGACTTGACTTGAGCCAGTGAACTCATTTGCTCCTCATTTATGTAAAACAATGGGATTGGACTAGGCGAGGTCCTTTCCAATGCCACCATTAGTTGGTGGCAGAGCAGGGATGAAAAGTCCAGCCTTCCTCATGTTTAGGCCCCAGTAGCCCCACCCAACAGAGCTGTCAGCCAAGACAGACTCATAGGGGTCACAGGCTCTAGTGGTGGAGATCTAGGTCAGCTCGTTGGAGGTGCGCAGCAGGTAGGTTCATGTGAATCCAGGTCTCAGACGTGGGTTTCTAGAAGGCAAGGATCAATCTACCATCTCAGTATAATGAGGTCCTGTTATACCCTCTCTGAGGACAGGCTCAATTTCCTCATCAGTTAGAGAGCAACAAAGTTCAGTACCTTTATCAGAACCAAAAACCCAAATGCAGAGGAAATTTCCAGGTGCTGGATCAATTAAAATGGACTCATATATTTAGAATGAGAAGAGACCACAGACCTTTGCATTTTACAGAAGAGGAAACTGAATCTGAGAGAGGTTAAGTCACACAGCTAGTAAACAGCTAAAACAGGGTTAGAATTCAGATCTTCCTGATTCCAAACTGGAGTTCTACCCGCTGAGCCACCTGTCTTAGAAGCTAGGTCTACCCCCTCTATCCATCACCAAGGCCAAAGTCCCCCCACCCCTCACTTCATCAGTCCTCAGGGAGACCAAGAGAATGGCCATATTGGGTCAGTCACCTTTTCTCATAGTCCAGGTCTCCCATAGAGCCGTTCATCAGCTGGTTGGGGGTCCACTTCAGGGTCATGACATCAGCAGTTTGGTGCAGAGACAGGTACCCAGGAACAGCCTCCATGTCATCCCTCTAGGAGAGGCGGGGAGAAAGGGAACAATTGAGCATTGACTATATTGGCATAAAATGGTGATGATGATGATGATGGTGATAGAATTTATTTCAGAGTTTTCAAAGACCTTTATATACACTATTTCATTTGATCCTAAGGTGAGGTAGATGCTATTATTATTCTCCTTTTTCAGACGGGGAAACTGAGACTGAGAAAAGTTAAGTAACTCGCTCAGGGGTCACACAGATGTGTCTGAGGCAGGATTCCAAATCAGGTATTCCTGACTCTATCCACTATACCACCATGTTACCTGGATCAATATTAATTAATCAATCAACACACATTTTTAAAGTAACTTATGTGTGAGGAACTGTCTAAGGTGCTAAGGAAACAAAGACAAAGAATGAACTAGATCTTGCCCTCAAGGAGCATACATTCTATTAGCGGAAACATGTAATATACTAAAATAGTTTGGTTTTTTTCTTAATCTGTGATTTCACTAGTGTTGGAAACTTCCAGTGAGGAAATTCTCTACTAATGCAGGGCAGCACCTCTTAATCTTAGAGAGTTGCCTGGGAGACAAAGATGGATTAAGAGACTTGCCCAGGGTCATATGGCCAACATGGGTCAAAGAGGAGATCTGAACCCAGATCTTCCTGGCTTAGAAGATGGTTCTCTATCTACTATGTCAAATACAAAATATAGACCAAGTAAATACAAAGTAATCGAGGGGTTATGGAAGGCTCCAGAAAGATTTCATGTAGGATACAATGATCCAAGACAGCTCCAAATGACTCATGATAAAAAATGCTCTCCACCTCCAGACAGAGAACTGACGGGCTCTGAGTACAGACTGAAGCAGATTTTTAAATTTTCTTTATTTTTCTTGTTTTTGTGTGCGTGTATTTTCTTCTGTAACATGGCAAATATGGAAATATGCTTTGCATGACTTCACCTATATAATCGATGTCATATTGCTTGTCTTCTTAAAGGATGAGGGAGGGGTGGGAATAAGGGAGAGAATTTGGAACCATTTTTTTAAATTAATGCTAAAAATAAATAAAATTTTTAAAGGGCTTCACGTAGGAGGTGGTGCTTGGGTTGAGACTTGAAGGGAACCAGAGGGTCTAAGAGGCAGAGGGGAGGAAGGAGTGGGTTATCATTGTTAGGCAGCAGGAGATGGTGCATAGAGATCTAGCCTTGGAGCTAAAAAGACGTGGGTTCAATTCTGACACACACTGGCTGAGTGACCCTGCGTAAGCCATGTCTCAGTGCCCCAGGTGGCTTTCTATGACAATATGCCACAAATGAGTCACTAATCCAAATCAGTAGAATGAATTTCCACTCAGAATTTGCTACAGTTATGAAAATTCAGGTTCTGATGAATAATAATAGCTAGTTAAATAGTGAATCGCCCAGGGTCAGACAATTTCTTTCCTTTAAGAAGCCTCCAGAAGGAGTATTTCATTCTATTCCTGTACATTTGGCTTAGCCATTCCAAAATGACAGACATCTACTTTGTTTCCAGTTCTCTGCTACCCCAAAAAGTCCTTCTACAAATGTTTTGATTTATAAGGGGAGAAAAAGAAGCCTCCAGCCCCCATAAGATCCCATTAAGATCATAGGATCATTGAGTTGGAAGGGGCCTTCCTTACATGCTGTATACTCCAACCCCTTCCTTTTACAAATGAGGAAACTAAGGCCAAAAAGGGTTAAGTGACTTGTCCAAAGTCACACAGCCAAGCTCCCAGAAGCATAGATTTAGAGCTGGCAAGGACCAGCTTAGTGTGATCATTTAGTGTGATCCTCTAGTTTTATAAAGAAAGAAACTGAAACCCAGGGAAGTTAGTGACTTGTTTGAGATTGGACAGATTGGAAATGATACCAGAGGCAGGACTGGTTTCCAAATTCAGTGCCCCTTCCCCTTCACCAACGCTGTCTGCCTCATCCCCTGCGTGGCTGTACCAGCAGTAACCAGAACTGATGGTCTTGACCATACCCCTCCCCATCACTGCCAGTTTCAGTGAGAAAGACCCAGAAGCAGCCCTCAGGGTTTCCATGGTGATGGTAGCTCTTGACAACAAAAGCCAGACAACAAGAGGAGAGCCTGGTTCGTCTGGAGGCACGTTCCAAGACCCCGCCATCCTTGATGGTTAGACACGATCACACAATCTCCTTCCATAGTCCCCTGCCAAGCCCAGCTAAGGAGCTGAGCCCTAGGGAGTCTTTCAGTGGATACAGATGAGGAGGACATGGAACAATGGCCCGAGAGTCTGTGGGCCAGCTGGGAGGAGGTGGAGACAGAGAGGAGACAGTCGGTGCTAACAATGTAGAATAATGGAAGGGATATTGGATTTGGGGTCAAATGGCTTAAGGTTACAGAATCCCAGGGTTGGAAGGGACATGGGAGTATCTGGTTCAATATTCTGTGTGTCAGTCAGTCGCTCAACAAGCAGTGGCAATAGGGATATAAAGTAAGGCCAAAAAAAAGAAAAAGAAAAATGGTCCCTGCCCTCAGAGAGCTCCCATTCTAATTGGGGAGACACTGTGTCTAAATACACATAAGACACATACAGAATAGAAGAAAGATAATCTTATAGGGGAGGGCAGCTAGGGGGCGCCATGGTGCACAGAGCGCAAGGCCTAGAGGCAGGAAGACTCAATCTTCCTGAGTTCAAATATGGCGTCAGACACTTAGCAGTGTGACCTTGGGCAAGTCACTTAACCCTCTCTGCCTCCGTTTCTTCATCTGTAAAATGAGCTGGAAAAGGAAATGGCAAACCACTCCAGTATCTTTGCCAAGAAAATCTCAAACAGGATCACAGAGAGTCAGACATGTCTGAACAACAAACCAAAACAAAAAAAAATTTGGGAAATATTTAATGAAATAAATTTTTAAAAATTTAAAATTATAAAATTTAATTTTTTTATTTTTAAAAATTAAAAAAAATAAAAGTTGTTTTAATTTATTATATTATATTGATATTATATATTATATTAATATATTGATGTTATTATGTTATATATTACTTGTAAAAATGTAAGTTACTGTGTTCCAAAGATTCTTGTTTCATGGAACCCCAAATGGCACCCAGATTCCACAGCCTACTAGGATAAGAGAGGAAACAGCGGCAAGCAACCAGAGACAATGGATGGACTGACAGGAGGTCAAAGCTGGGTGGTTCTCCTCTTTCACTGGGGAAAGACCAGACAGACGAGTCCCCATCAGGCCCAGAGCTCAGTCTGGCACTCACCGGCTGCACCAGCACATTGTTCTTGCCATAGAGGAGAGTGGCCCGGGAATTCTGATGCAATGACTCCACGTAGTCCCGGGCAGAGAGAGAGGGCCGGTCGTCCATGCTGCCGCTGGAATGGCGCTTCTGGATCTGGAGGATGGGGGCAGAGAGGGATGAGATGCAGGGGGTTTTGAGCGATGCTCTGAGCCCCAAGCCCCATCTCCATCGGCCTTGCCTTTCCTCCTCCCATTCTCCCCAGGTCCCACTCACACAAAGCGCTGGACGCTTGGTGGGAGAGTCCTGGCGGAGATGGGAGCTATGGATTCGGTGCCGCTGGACCAGCTCGTCAGCGGAGGGGTCCGTCCAGAAATGGTCTGCTGTCTTCATTTTGGTATACTCCAGTGCGCAGGGGCCCACTGCGGGCAGAGAGAAACATCAGAGCCCAAACAGCCAGGCCGGGGCCCAGCTCTCCCAGCCCTTCTGCCTGACATAGAATCCTGAGATCCAACAAGCAGACACCCCCCGAGGGCAGGCATCATTACAGCTTTGTCTCTGTATCCCCACCGCTTAGCACAGTTGATGCTTAATAAGGATTTGTTAAACTGAATCAGCATTTATTATATGCCCAGTAAGAGCCGGAGACACAAATAAATTGTCCCTGACCCTAACGAGCTTACTCTACTGGACAATACAGTGTTTATCAGGTACATAAATACAAAATAAAACACTAATAAATGGGGGGTGGGGGATGAAGAGAGAGACTTTCAGGAAAAGCTTTAAGTGGGCAGAGATGCTTGAGCTGGGCTTTGCAGGAAGCTGGAGATTATAAGGCGGTGGGAGGAGGTGGGGGAGGACTTACCTAGCAAAGAAGCCAGGATGGGGCCATCAACGGGGTCCATCAGGAGAGCTTCCTTCTCGTAGTACTTACTAGCAGGAAGGTAAAGGAGGCACCAGTTTGAATGACTCGCAGCAGAAGGAACAAATCCACACAACCCAGTGTAATGCCATTGTCAAGGCAGTGCACATCGCAGAGCGCTTTACAGTTTACAAAAAAAAATTTATTTCTTTTTCTCTTTTTTTTCTTTTTAGGAAATTGGGGTTAAGTGACTTGCCCAGGGTCACATAGCTAGTAAATGTCAAGTGTTTGGGCTGAGGCCGGATTTGAACTCAGGTCCTCCTGACTTCAGGGCCGGTGCTCTATCCACTGCACTACCTAGCTACCCCCCCAATTTTACTTTTTTTAAATGTATATTATCTCAACCGAACCTCACAATACTAACATCAGCTATGCAAAGGGCAAAACAAAGTAGTCTTTGCCCTCAAGCAGCTTACAAACCCTAAGATACAGCTCTGAGGAACCCAACAGCTTATTATATAACTGCGCCCTACATGTGGAAGCCCCAGCGCAGACATAATAACAGGAATGTCAATATGCAATACACTGAATTGGCTTCCCACTACTTTGAGGGAACGAGATAAGATTTAGGAAGTACATCAGATAGGAAGGAATCTTTGACATGGCATTCAAGGCTTTCTTACAAGCTGGCTGCAAGGTCCCCTTTCAAGCATATTTCATACCATGCATTCTCCATGCCAGGCAAACATCGCCTCCCACCTTGGTGCCTTTGCAGTGGTGGTCCTTCGTGACTAGCACACCCTCCTTTCTTACCTCTACCTTTCAGAATCCTTAGGATGGAAGGATCACACTTTGAGAGCTAAAAGGGACCTTGGGGACCATCGGTCCAAACCCCTCCTTTTACAGAGATAGAACTGACTTACCTAAAGTCACAGATATCGAAGACAAAGGCGGACTTTTAAACCAAGGCCTCCGACTCCAAAGTCAGTGATCTCCTCACTGACCATGCAAGGCGACCTCCTGCCCTGATTTTCCCTAAAGCGTTTGATCAAGATCTCCCCTTGGCTCCACCACTCCCTACCACCCTGCATTACCTTCTGCGTACCCACCGTCCCCTCCAATAGAATGTAAGCTTCTTGAGGGCAGGGTCTTTGTGTGTACAGTGCCTAGCTCTGTGCCTGGTATGTTGCAGGTAACTCATAGATGTTGATTATGAATGTTTGTCGAGGGAAGAGCCATCATGGGAAGTAGTCCTTTCCTCCCTCCCTTCCCTATCCCAGCCCATCCCCCAGGCTCACCTGCTGTTCTCTACCAGGTAATGCACAATTTTATCCAAGACCTTTTCAAACAGGGCCGTGCGGATCCAGAGGTGCTTGAGGGCCTGGGGGGACAGGGTGGGCAGCTTGGGGAGCTTCCGAACGTTCTCCTGGAGACCCTGGAGCTGGTTCCGCCTTCAGTGACAGGAGCAGAGAGACGTGAAGGCTGATTTAGGAAGTTTCCCCACACCAGGGCCCCGGCCTGCCACGAGACAACCCTCCCACACCCCCAGGCTCCCCAACAGCCAACTCAAGGCCATCCTAACATCATAGATTGAGAGTTGGAAGGGACCTTAGAACACCATCAAGCCCAACTCTACCATTTTACAGATGTAGGTTAAGTGACTGGCCTGGGGTCATACATCTAATAAGTATCTGTAGTAGGATCTGAACACAGATTTTCTTGACTCAAAGTCCATTACCTTATCCCCTGTGCCATAAGGCACTTTGTACAACACAGAGAGTGCTGAACCTGGAGTCAGAAAGACCTGTGTTCAAATCTGGCCTTAGACACTGCATGACCCTGGGAAAGTCACTTAACCCTTGTCTGCTTCAACTGCAAAGTGGAGATAATAATAGCACCTACCTTGCAGCATTGTAAAGCACTTGGCACGGTTATTGGTACACAGTAGGTTCTATATAAATTCTTATTCCCTTCCCTTTCCCACGTTGCCTCTCAAGAAGGTAGCCAGGGCATAAAAGGGTTTTGGGGACTTGGGAAGAACACCCAGATACAAAATTGGCAAGATGAAGACTGAAATCCCTTTCCGGCAGAGGAAGAGAACTCTTCCTCAATGACAACTGAGAGAGCAGCAAGCTTTAAATGCAAGTTCCCCTTGGAACAAGAAAACAGGAACTCTTTCAGACTAAGGTGTGAATGACTTATCAGATTCTAAGAAGAGAGAAGAGGAGGAGAGCTATCATGTTAGACTATAAACACAGGGATCGTGTCTTTAAAATTTTTTTTAGTTTATTTTATTTTACTTTTAATCAATATGTATTTTTCTCCTTCCCCTTCCCTTCCCTCTCCACCAAGCAGTGGGGGAGGGGAGGCAGGATGAAAAGACAAAACCAAGCCTGAAATAAATGAGTATAGTCAAACAAAACAAATTCTTACATTGACTGTGTCAAGGATCTGGCCTTATATGACTTTTCTAACTTCCACTGCATGGGACCAGTGGATGATTAATTAATCATGTCTATTAATAATGTCTGTTAAGTGAAGGAAAATGAAATTGGGCCATCTACCCTGCTGTCCTTCCCTTCCCCGCCTCGCTCTAGTAAGGTGAGGACCCTCAGAGAGGGAGAAAAGCCAGCTTCCTCGGGAAGGACTCCTTCCATCAAAGTTGCCCCATGTTCATTTCCATTTGACTTTGACCTTGGAAAACGTTGGGATGGGGGAGCACCAACCGTGATCCCCGGCAGCACCACGCCCACCCTCACTCACGCGTTCTCGATCAACTGCTCCAGGTCTTGGACCTTCCGGGACAGCTCCTCTGCGGGTGCGAAGCTCTTCCCCACTTTCATGAACAGCGCCGCAATCTTATTGCTCCGAAGGAAACCCGCTGCCCGGCGCTTCAGGCCATGCAGCACACATGCCTCCACAGCAGCTGTGGGGGAGACAGTCACGGGGGTAGAGATTCAGACCTGGAAGGGACCTTCGAACCCCATCAGCCCAACCCCCTCATTTTTACAGAGAAGGAAACTGAGGCTCAGAATGGTTAAGGGCCTTTAGTCTATGTCAAGGAGCATATGAGCATCTGTTGAAAAATGTCTAACCTGAAAAAGAGAAGATTTGGGGCACACAGGAGCTGTCTTTAGGTATCTGAAGGCTGTCATACAGAGGAGGGATTGGGCTATTTTGTGTGGACCCAGGGCGCAGAACCAGGAGCAGCGGGTGGAAGGAAGTTTCAAAGAGGTGGAAGTCAGGAAAAATTTCCTCTCGGTGACAACTATCCCAAAGGGGGTTGGGTCGCCTGGAGAGGTCACAGCCTTGCCCTCACTGAGTATCTTCAAACAGAGGCTGCAGACCACTCGTCGGGCACGCTATGAGTTTGACTAGATGACTGCTAAGATACCTTCTAATTCTGTGATTCACTGAAAGTGACTCCGAGAAAGTCAGTTCCCCATCTGGGGACTCAGTTTCCTCATCTATAAAATGGGTCAGAAGAGCAGAGATCCAGATGGTCAGTGGCTGATGGGACATTCACAGAAGGCCAGTCCCTCAAGTGGGAAGGCACCTCAGAGGCCTCGAGTGCGCCCACAGAAGGGAGGCTGGCTTGGGCACAGCCCATCCAGCCTTAGCTTAAACACTTCTCCTGAGGAAAACCTCCCATCTCTCAAGGGAGCCCATTCCACACTGGGAATTCAAGGCTTCGCGTCCCGTTCATGAATTCTGCCTCATTTAAGGGTCTCAGTTATTCAGGCGGCTTCTGGGTGGGAAGGCGGCCACTCGGGAAACCCTCTTCCCGTTCTCTCCCCTTCCACCGGATCAGTGCCTAGGACAGGCCACTTTGTAAAATATTTACTCACAGCCACGTTCATTCTGATGAGGAAGAGAGCTCACAGGTGTCCAGGGAAAAGCCCTGGGTTGGGAGTCAGGGAACCTAGGTTCGAATACCAGCCCTGCCACTTAGCTGCACAGGGACCCTGGGGAAGTCATTTCTTCTCTGGGCCTCAGTTTCCTCATCTGTAAAATGGGGAGATTGGACTAGATGTCTCTGGATTTGGGACTCAAAAATGCCCTTATATGCCCTGAAATTCAAAACCCCCTAATCCTGGACGGTGACCAGAGATCATCACTAGAGTAGCCACAACTCAACGTCTGCCCGTTCTCTGCTATTCCGTGCTGTCGGCCGGGGTTTTCTACTTTCCCTCTGCTACTCTGCCCGGCACACGCTGCCCCACAAGCCTGCTGGAGACAGGCGGAGGGGTGAGTTAACCTTCCCCGCCAGGCTGGCTGGGATTATGAGAGAGTGAATTATTAACACACAAGTCACGCTATTTTCTGAGGCCTTGGCAAGGCGTCGACGGGAGCAGCGCCAGCTTCTTCCCCGAAGCCCATTGTATGCCCAGGGTCCCATGTACGGGGAAGCAAGCCAGGGCTCCTTTCAGCATATGCACAAGACCTCCCTTTACAGAGGATGGGCAGAGGCGTCGGCTCACCCGACCTCCACAATCAACCCAGCCAGGGGAGGCAGGGCACGGATTATCATCACCTCCATTTCACAGAGGGAAAAACTGAGGTCTAAGAGGTAAAGTCCAAAGCCATGTAACAAATTAATAATGGAGACAGGGGAGCAGGATGGGAGATTAGAATAATACAGCTTTATGGGACGACTGCCAGGTTACAGAGGGAATTTGGAGGTAGTGAGTGTGGGACCAGATGGCCTGAGACAATAATTCTGCTCCTCACTGTCTAAAGGAGGATGATTCACCTCTCCCGGCCTCTGCTTCCTCATCTGGAAAATAAGGAGGCTGGACAACGCGGCCTTTGAGGTTCCTTCCAGGCCTGGGATTTTATGGCTTGTTACTTGTGTGACCTTGGGTAGATCACTTCACTCCTCAACGTCTCAGCAGACTTCATCTCTAAAATGACAGCTGCAGATGAGGACGCTTCTGAAGGCTACTTCAGTTCCGGTCATGTGAGCCTAGACCAGGCCCCTCTCCAATCCACCAACCTGCTCTGGGCCCTGATAGTCTCTGTCCTAAGATTCTTCCCTTATTCTTTGTTCTAAGGCTCTCCCAGCTCTGGCATCCCCTGTTCTGAGGCCCATCCCACCTCTGATATCCCCTGTTTTCAGGCCCCTCCCAGCCCTGACATTCCCTGTTCTAAGGCCCTTCCCAGCCCTGACATCCCCTGTTCTGAGGCCCCTCCCAGCTCTCACATTCCCTGTTCTAAGGTTCCTTCCAGTTCTCAAATTCTGTCATTTCCAGCTCTAATAGTCACTAAATATGTTTTAAGTACCTACTATGTGAAAGGCACTATGCTAGGTGATGACAATAAAAAGACAAAAACAAAAACAGTCCCTGCCCTCAAGGAGCTTACACTCCACTGGGGAGAAACAACATGTCCTCAGACAAGCAAACATCAAATCTATTCAAAGTCAAGCCCAGGTCATTTCTCAGAGATGAATGAGGGGATCAGGAAAGGCATATCTAAGTTGGAATCCAGGGATGCCAAGAGGTAGGAAAGAGGAGAGAAAATGTTCCAGACAGTGGTAAAAGCCTGTACAAAGGCCTAGAGGCATAAATAATAATAATAATAATAATAAGAATAATAATAAGAATAATAGCTAATAATCTATGGAATCCAGATAACAGGCCCCAAGAGGCAGAAAGGCCTCCAGCCCATCTGGGATGCTGGGGCGGGGGGAGCTCACCCTCAGTGTGCCTTCCTAGTAACTGAGCAAATCCTTCCTTCCTCCCACTCGCCCCAACACCCCTCACCCCTGTCCCATAAACCCTGAATGCCATGAAGCTGCAGGACTGACCAATGTCCAGGGTAACTAGAAACAGCCCATCTGTTTGGCTCATCCATGAAAAAACTAAGTCTGGTGCCCCTGTGCCCTGGTTGGTCATTGATGGGTAATTTGAGGGCACAGGCCTCCTGTTTTACTCCTCTCACAGAACATTACAAGCCACTGCTTGGCGCTGGCCTGCAAAAGGCTGCCAGGGACAGAGGAAGGTCTGGAGATTAATGGCCAGGCCCCAGGGACAGTAGCCTGTGACAGATTCCCTTCTGCCCGTCTGCTTTTCTGGGGGTGAGATTGCACGTCCGATAGAGAAATGGCCATGTTCTTACAGAGTCAGACACTGTGGCTTTCAGATCATCAGCAGCCGGTAAGGCTGTCTGCATAGATATTATATGTGTAATTATATATGTACATATGTATGCATATATACATATCTCTATATATGAGGGAGAGATGGAGTGAGAGAGAGGGGAGAGAGAAAGAGAAAGAAAGAGAGGAGAAGAAAGAAAGAGAGGAGACAGAGAGGAGAGATGGAGAGAGAAAAGAGAGGAGAAAGAGGAGAGAGGGATCAGAGATGGAGGAGAAAGAGAAGAGAGAGATAGGAGAGAGAAGAGAGAGAGGAGAGACAGAGAGAAAGAGAGAGAGGAGAGAGATGGAGAGAGGAAAGAGAAGAAAGAAAGAGAGACACACACAGAGAGACAGACAGACAGACAGATAGACAGAGACAGAGAGAGCTGCACAATCCACCAGGTGATTGACTGAGAACAGGGACCCTCAGGTTGAAAGCTAAACCCTGTTAACTTTCTGAAATCAGGCACTGCTC
This sequence comes from Vombatus ursinus, assembly GCF_900497805.2. Classification (NCBI taxonomy): domain Eukaryota; kingdom Metazoa; phylum Chordata; class Mammalia; order Diprotodontia; family Vombatidae; genus Vombatus; species Vombatus ursinus. The sequence goes on along the minus strand of NW_020941065.1, from coordinate 12,307,420 downwards.
AGATTGGTCACAGCTAAAAGAAAAGGTGACTTGTCCACAACCACCCAGTTGGTCAGTGTAAAATCAGACAGAGGGACAAAATGGCCCCAGGTCCATTTTAGCTCTAAAATCTAAGCTAGCCAAGACTTCTCAGGAGAACAAACTCGGGTCCAATGACCCGAACACACGCGAAGTGCTCTGTGTTCCAGTGCGCTGCATGTTAAGGGCTGACTGCCAGAGCACTCTGCAGCCCTCTCCGCCCTCTCATCCCAAGCCCAACACCGCCCCATCAGAGCTCTGCTGATTCTGAACTCGGGGGTCACCAGTTTCAGCCAAGCAGCTCGATTCCTCTAGAAAGGAAGAGCAGAAAGCACCTTCTCAACGCCTCCTCTGATCTCCCTGCCCCCCTCCCAAGCCCCCCACCTGGGGTCTCTCAGCGCCCCCACAGGAGGCCCCCAGGCACCTCTCCTGTACTAATGATGTAAATAACGTGGCCACCTCAACGTGTGTTCTAACACAAATTCCTAATTTACCGGTGGCATTTAATAAGGACAGGGTGGGACCCCTGGTGTCTTATCCTAAACAGTGCCTGGCTGCTCATTCATCACGGAACCTTCACCAGATGAGATCTGGGGGATGAGGTGAGCTAGTCGATCCTGTCCCAATGTTCTAATAGACAAAAGGGACTTCAAAACACATATGGTTTTTAAGTGGCAGCAAATCACACTGGTCTGGTAGAATCATAGACTTTCAGAGTTGGAAGTGCCTTCAGTGACTTCCTAGTCCATACTACTACTACTACTACTACTACTACTACTACTACTACTACTACTACTACTACTACT
>NW_020941065.1:12301423-12306586 GCF_900497805.2 Vombatus ursinus | reverse complement strand
CTACTACTACTACTACTACTACTACTACTACTACTACTACTACTACTTCACATTTCCATAGCACTTTAAGGTTTGCAAAGCACTTTACAAATATTATCTCATTTAATCCTCACACCAACCCTGGGAAGTAGATGCTATTATTGTCCTCATTTTACAGATGAGCAAACTTAGGTAAAGTGACTTGCCCAGGGTCACACAGGTAGCAAGCGTCTGTGGCCACATTTGAACTCAGGTCTTCTTGATTCCAGGTGTAACACTCTAATCACTGTGCCACCAGCTGCTTCTATTCCATCATTTCCATTAAAAGACCAAGATCTTTTTTTTTCAGATGAGTTTTCTTACCATTCATCTCCCATCCTCTACCTGTCAAAAATTTTTAATAAAAATTTTTCCCAATTGCATGTAAACACAATTTTGAACATTTATTTCTGAAAGACTTGAGATCGACATTCTCTCCTCTCTCCCTTCCCTCACCCCTTCCTGAAGTGGTAAGCAATTTGATACAGATTCTACATGTGCTATCATGCAAAACGTATTTCCATATTAGTCACATGTGAAAGAAAACACAGAGAAAAAAATGTTTTTAAAGTGAAAAAAGTCTGTTTTGATCTACAGTCAGACTCCATCAGTTCTGTCTCTGGAAGGGGAGAGCATTTTTCATTATGAGTCCTCTGGAAATGTCTTGACTCATTTGTATTGCTCAGAAGAGCTAAATCATTCACAGTGGATCCACGGACAACATTACTGGTACAATGTTACTGTCTGCACCTGTGAAATTGAGTTTTTGAACCCAAGTGTAAGACTTTACATTGATCCCTGTCCCATTTCACCATCTTCAACCTAAGCCAATTTTCTGATCTCTCGAGATCTTTCTGAACTTTGACCACTATTCTTTGTGTTAACCATCTGTCTTAGCTTTGTGTCACCTGCAAATTGGCTACATTTGGTGGCATGTGCCACCTCTGCTTTTATCTAAATCACTGGTAAACATATGAAACAACATGTGGCAGCTAATTTTTCTCATGATGTCCCTGTAGTTACGCACTTTCATTCTATCTTTACAAAGAAGGAAACCAAGGCTCATACATGGACCCACAGTGATAAGGTGCATGAGCTAGGATTCAGACACATCTTCCACTTTCCAAGTTCAGTGATGTTTCCACTATATCACACCATTGCTCAAAGTTGCCACCTCGAGTCCTTGAGTGAACAGAGATAAAACATTTTCCAGTGGTCAAGATGAATCCCAAATATGGAACCCCTTCTTTCTAAAGGGCAGCCACTAGACTCACCACAGAATGAGATGATATGGCTGCTGTCTTCGTGGACAAACTTTCGGGTAACAGCCTCTTCCATGATCTGTTTTACCTGTGGGACAAAGGAAGTAGAGGGAAGAACAAGCATTTATTAAGTGCCTACTGTGTACCAGGCATTGCGCTAAGTGCTTTACAAATATCTCATTTCACCCTCACAATAATCCTGAGAGGGAGGTGCTATTATGATCCCCATTTTACAGTTGAGGAAACTGAGGCAAACAGAGTGACTTGTCCAGGATCACACAGCCAATAAGTGTCTAAGGTTGGATTTGAACTCAGGTCTCCCTCACTCCAAGCCCAGTGCTCTGATCACTTTACTACCTGGCTCCCTCAAAGGGATACTGCGTAGGAAATTAAGAAAACTCATCCACAGGGAGATGCCCTTCCTGAGACTCAGAATGATGCTTCTAACATTCTGCTGAGAATAAACATGCTTCATTTCTCCCACCAGTCTTGTACAAAGTAGAGGCGGCAGAGGGAACAGGATGGTGACCAGTGGGCTACCCTGAGCTCCCAGGAAATTGGAAGAAGTCAACAAATAGAAAAAGGAAGTCACCACTGACAATTATCTGGGTCTCTGAAGTTGGCAAAGCCCTTTAAATCTACTAACTCATTTGATCCTCACAGCAAATCTGTGAGGTGGGTATGACAGGTATTAATCTCATTCTACAAATGAGGGAACTGAGGCAGACAAGTGAATTGACCTGCCCAGGGTGACATAGCAGATAAGTGCCAGAGGCAAAATTTTGTGTCCAGGTCTTCCTGGCTCCAAGTCCAATACTCTGAATTCAGGTGGGGGGAGGGACATTGAGAGTCAAAGAGCCAGGGTTCGAATCCTCCTGCTGTCACTTGGTATCAGTGAGACCTTAGGCTAATGACCTTGTGTTACTTTGGGGCAGTCACTTAATGTCTCCAGGCCTCAGTTTCCTCATCTGAAAAATGACAGGACTGGGTTCCAAGGCATCCAAGGTCCCTTCCAGCTTCTGACCCATGATCACTCATCATGAAGCACCTGAGCGAAGCTTCCCAGAACATACGATTGAAAAGTAAGATCTGGACAAGGTGATGAGAATCCAAACAATTTCCATTTTTTCAGCTCTTAAAGGCTTACAGAACGGTTTCCTCACAACCACCATTTTCAGCCAATGAAGGCAAGTCCTGTTCTCCCTGTTTTAAAGATGAAGAAGCTGAAGTCCAGATAGGGAGATGTGACATGGAGTAGTGGATAGACATAGAAGACCTGGGTTCTTTCTACCTCAGACACTTACTGTGTGACTCTGGGCACTCCATTCCCCTCTCTGGGCCTCTGTTTCTTCATCTGTAAAATGGGGAGGGTGGGGCTAAATACCTTCTGAGGTCCCTTTTCCCCCTAGAACTAAGACCCCATTGTGTTGGTGGGCAAGACCCTTTACTTCTCTGGGTCTCGGTTTCCTGACCTTTACAATGAGGGCATTGGCCTCAGTGACCTCTACATCTTCTTTTAACTCTAAGATCCTACGTCCAGGGTCACATAGGAGTGTCAGGGGGGATTTCAGCTCTGGCCTCCTGGCTCTGAGGACTGTCTGCACCATACCATTGTTTCCCAAGACTCCTTCACCATGGAGTTCTGGAAAGGAGAGACCAGAGTCTTAGGGACCTAGACTAATGGTGGGACCACCATCAACCTTTTGGCAGGTTGGAAGACGGGATTCATCCTATTGTTTCTATGATAAGTATTTGGGGGCTGGACTTCAATACAACACAACGCAACGCAACGCAACACAACATTCTGTTCCTTCCCCAAGGAGGTAATTTGACTTGCCAAAGATTACATCGGTTAAACTCCCAACCTCTTCTCTTCTTCATGGGCATCTGCCCCTTGAAGTGGCTATAGCCCAACTATAAACCTGGGCACCTGTACCAGTAGCTACTCAAGTAAAACTCCCCTCCCCCACCTGTGGTACCTGCCTCTGGATCATCTCAGAGCTGCAGAAGATAGGTCTTCCTCCCCACCCCCCACCCCCATCCTCCTTTGAGTAGGGAATATCTGTGGGCTGAGAGCTCTGGTGAGTAAGAGCCCACCTCCTTCCTTTTCATTTTTGGTGGGATAGAGTGAGTCACACAAAATGTGGAGACACGGATGAGCTGTGAAATGTATCACAGGTCTCATGATGCTATGTTTCCATAGGAGCCTGGGGGACAGAACACTGGATCTCAAATCCCAAGAACTCACATCAAAAATATTCACCCAAGTTTCAGTCCTCCAGCAATGGCCAGTGAACCTAGACACACACACACACACACAGTCATCATACTATACACAAAGTTACAGAACTGATAAGAAACCTTCTAAAGAATTCAGAATGTTTTCCACATTCTCAGAATATTAATAATAATAATAACCACTACATTTCTATAACTCTTTAAAGTTAACCAAGCATTTTCTTCATAGCAAGCTTTTGAGAAGTAGGTAATAAAAATATTATTATCCCATTTTGTTTTACAGCTAAGAAAACAAGGCTCAGGGAGGTCATTTGGTATGAATTAAGTAAGATTCATTCATTCATTCATTCAACAAACTTTTACTAAGTTCCTGTGATATGGCAGGCACTGTGCTAAGAAAAACAGATACAAAGATAAAAACAAAACAGATCTTGCCCTTGGGGAGCTTACATTCTATTGAGGTGGGGGTGGGAGAGGAGAGGAGCATTGGGCTAAGCACTTTACAAACATTATCTGATTTGATCTTCACAACAACCCTGTGAGGTGGGCACTATTATTATCCTCATCTTACAGTTGAGGAAACTGAGGCAAATAGGTTAAGTGACCTGCCCAAGGTCACATAGCTAGTAAGTGTCTGAGGTCAAATTTGAACTCAGGTCTCCAGGTCCAGCACTCTATGCACTATTCTACCTAGCTTTCTCAAAGCCAAACGAGAGATATGTATTTTATTCTAGTGGCAAGAAAGAAGTATTAGAGTTTATTGATCAGGGGAATGACCTAGTCTGACCTGGGTTCTAGGAATAGCATTTTGTTGTCCATGTGGAAGATAGACTGGAGAAGGAGAAAGAATGGATGAAGACAGAACAAATAAAAGAGGATTGCAATGGACCAGGTGAGAGGTAATCAGGTCCGACAAAGGGGTGAGTGTGGCTGTCCAAGACAAGAGAAGGGGATGGATGTGAGATAGCATGAAAGCAAACCAACTGTTTACGCATGATGGACAAGGGCAAAGGGAGACTTGAGGTTGACTCCAAGGTCATGAAGCTAGGAATGAAGGGAAGAATGGAGGTGCCTTGTTAGAAAAAGGGAAGTTTAAAACAGCAGAGGTTTTAAGAGATAGATGATGAGTTGTGTTTTGGACATGCTGAGTTTGAGACATCTATTGAATATCCAGTTGGAGTTTCCAATAGACATTTGGTGTTGCAAGAGTGGAAATCAGGGGAGAGACTGGGGTTAGATATTCAGATCTGGTAGTCATTTGTATAGAGGCTATACCTGAATCCAGGGGACCTGACGAGGTCACTACAACTACTACTACTACTACTACTCCTAGTATGTCTACTACTACTTATATTTCTACTACTACTTCTAATACTACTACTATTACTATTACTACTACTACTACTGCTTCTACTATGATGATGGCAACTATTACTCCTACTACTATTAGCTAACATTTATATAGCACTTACTATGTGCCGAGTATTGTGCTAATAAGTAAGAACTTATAATTATTATCTCATTTGATCCTCACAACAACCCTGGAATGTAGGTACTATTATTATCCTCCTTTTATATATTAGGAAACTGAGGCAAACAGGGATGATATGACTTGCCCAGGGTCACATAGGTAAGTGTCTGAGGC
>NW_020941065.1:12298366-12301023 GCF_900497805.2 Vombatus ursinus | reverse complement strand
GCCTCAGACACTTACTATTACTAGCTGTGTGATACTGCCAAAGTTTTTAAGTGTCAAATCTGGCACTCGAAGTCAGGTCTTCTGATTTTAAGACTAGTGCTCCTGACAGTATACCACACAGCAGGTGTGAGAGAGAGATAGAGACAAAGACATATACAGAGAGACAGAAACACACAGAAGGACAAAGAAAGGGGCAGCTAGGTGGCACAGTGGATAGAGCACTGGCCCTGGAGTCAGGAGGACCTGAGTTCAGATCTGGCCTCAGACACATAATGCTTACTAGCCGTATGACCTTGGGCAAGTCACTTAACCCCACTGCCTAGCTGAAAAAAAAAAGGACAAAGAGAAAGTGACGGGGAAGAGAGGGACAGGGACAGGGACAGAGAGAGAGAGAGAGAGAGAGAGAGAGAGAGAGAGAGAGAGAGAGAGAAAGAGAGAAAGGAAAGGGAGGTGGGAAGGGAGTGGAATATGAGGAGATAGTATTTAGGGTTAGTAGAGGCAGGGATGGAAAGACACAAAAGCATGGGATTTTTGGTCAATGGTATTTTGTTTGTCACTGACACTCTGGGTCCACCCCAATGGGGCTGGTCCCATTTCCAATAGCACAGCTATCCCAATACCATACAGGCCCCTTTCCAAACTAAAGCCAGGGAACCCGAGGGTTCCTTCCCTGTTCTCAATGTTGTTGTTCAGTCATGTTTGACTCTCCGTGGTCCCATTTGGAATTTTTTTTGGCAAATATAATGGAGTGGTTTCCTTCTTCAGCTCAATTTACAGAGCAGGAAACTGAGGCAAACAGGGATAAGTGATTTGCCCAGGGTCACCCAGCTAGTGTCTGAGGTTGGGTTTGAACCCAGCTCTAGGCACTATGGCGCCACCTAGCTGCCCTTGTTCTCAGAGAGGCACCATCTACACAACAAGGTGACCCCAGCTACTGTCCACAGGATAAGAATATCAAATATGATCTCATTTAACCCTCACAACAACCCTGGGGACAGATGCTATCAATATGCACATTTTACAGATGAGAAAACTGAGAGACACAAAGTGATTTTTCTCTGGGCTTCAGTTTCCATATCTGTGAAATAGAGGGTTGAACCAGACGGCTTTTCATGTTCCTTCCAGCTGCAGATCCAGGATCCTAAGATCTTCCGAAAAGCAATTAAATCAGCCTGACGAGCATTTCTGCAGCCTCTGCTATGGACTAGGTGTCCTGCCTGAGCCTCTCTGTAAAATCTCAGCCCATCGGGCAGTACTTCTGATGCAGTCCTTTCAGGCAGAAGAGCCAGTAATCCCAGAAGGGCCACCAGATTCCCTGACAAGAGCAGGTGGCCACCTGGAGACTCACACAGGTGGGAGCCAGCTGCCTCCAGCCTGGGCACCCAGCCAGCCCAGGCTCCCCTTTGGGCCAAGCTCCCAGAGGCCCAGGGCCTCACCATCCTGCCTCTTCCCAGGCGCCCTCTCCTCTCCTCCTTCCAGAGGGTGTGAGCCAGTGTTTACATGTAATCCAATTAACCAGGAATCTAGCAGGAAGTGGCTTGTCAGCTGGCCCTAGATGTTCCTTCCTGAATGAAGCTGGTGAGTGTAAGAGGGGAAGAAGGGGCAAGGGATAGGGAGCCCTGGGAGGAGAGAAACAGGATTCATGTCAGACAGCAGGCCCCTGGGGAGAGGATGGGAAGGGGCTTGGGGCTCTCCAGAAGGGTCTAGAGGGGCAAGACCTTAGAACAAAGAACGCTGGGCTGAGGGCTGAGGGCTGAGGGCTGAGGGCTGGGGGTGGGGGTGGTGATTTAGAACACGGAATGTCAGAGTTGGAGGGGCCTTAGAACACTGGATATCAGAACTGGGAAGGGCCTTAGAACACTGGATATCAGAACTGGGAGGAAAATTAGAACATAGTGTTGGAGCTGGGAGACCCTAAGAACTTTTTAACACCAACTTTGGAGCCAGTCAGCTGATATATCCCCCAACCCATTCACTGTCCAGTCTCCAATAGGTTCCCTTCCCTTCTGCCTAAAGCCCAGTGCATGTGGAGGAGAGAGGGAGCCATGCTGATCCCACAACACTGTTAGGTAGGCTTGGAGGCCAGTGACAAATCAGCTTCACCACAGGCTAGACACAGCCTACAAACAAGCTGCTAACTATTTCCCATCTCCCTCCTGCCCTCAGATGAGCAGTGGCACTCAAAGCCTGAACCAATCTACCCCCCACAAGCCCTTGGCCCCCTCCCCACCCAGGCCAATCATCCCAGAGAGGCAGCCATCTGCCCTGCCCTCCAGGAGAAAAGCTTAAGTAGGCTACTCCACAGGCTGTCTGGCCACCTCCTCCGCATTGGGAAATGGACTTGTGTTAGGCTCCACCTGCTCCCACAAAAGAAAATGGTGACCTTCAAGGAGACGCATCCTAGCATTCCTCCATAGGAGAGCTTAATGAGGTGTCAGGAGACATGGGCCGAGTTCCAACTCTGCCCCTCACTGACATACAGAGTGAATTTGAATACGTCACTTCCCAGCTCTGGGACTCAGTTTCCTCATCTGCAAAAGGACGAGTTTGAGCTAAATGCTCTTGAAAGTCTCACCCAGCTTTGACACTCTGTCTTCTAACATCCCATCCAGCTCCCTCCCGGTTCTGATATTCCCTGTTCTAAGGGTCCTCCCAGC
>NW_020941065.1:12296528-12298356 GCF_900497805.2 Vombatus ursinus | reverse complement strand
CTGTTCTAAGGGTCCTCCCAGCTCTGACATTTCCTGTTCTAAGCTCCCTCCCCATTCTGATATTCTCTGTTCCGAGCTCCCCCCAACCCCCCCTATTACTCTTTGCTCAAAGAATTGTAGGTTTGGATGTCATGGCCAGGACATACAATTCTGGACCCGCGTCCTGCTCATTGCTTATCCACTGACTTGCTGTATAACCTTGAATGATTCACTCTGAACCGCCACCCCCTCACCACCCCTAACCATCTGTAAAATGACAAACTTTCCCGTCCCTCCTTCTCCCAAGACTGTGAAGAGGCTGCTGAAACTGCTTTACACATTGTATTATTAAAATTGCATTGCATTCCTTATAATAAATACCTGACCAGGTTAGATGGGTTTACTAACCTATTGCATAGATGGGGGAACTGAGGCACAGAGAGGTCAAACAACTTGCATAAGGTCATCCAATACATTGGGATTCTTACAAAAAAATGAATCCATGTCCCCTGCCTGCCTGGCCTGCTGGTCACCCGGTTCCTCTGCCAGTCCAGCAAGGTGCCAAGGCCTCATCCGTTCAAGGATATGTGCTTCTGAAAAGCGTTTCTCCGCCTTGAACCCAGACAGGAAAGAATGACTCACAATCCTCCTTTGGGAAGCTCTGCCAGCGCAAGTCTGTCTCCATGGCAAAGTTCCACCCCGCCCCCATGCAGCTTCAGTCCATCCCCTTGTTTCCAATGTAATTCACTGGAAGTCACTGATGGCTTAGACGGCAGAGACAGGAGGGAGTCAGGGAAGAGAAAGAAGAGGGAGGAAGGGAGAGAGGAAATGGGCTTCTGGGCAGAAATCAAGCCTGGAATAACACCTCACAGTAGAGCAAGATTTCTACAAAGCCCAGGAGGAAGGTGAGGAGAACTCTAATTCAGCTGGTTTTCAGGTCAGTTATGGGAGAGCAGAGTCATCTTCTTTTAAAGGGCACTTGTAGGCACACACAGGACTGTCTCTCTTTATCCTGCCCCGTGGTAAAGACCCCCAATCAGCCAGACCCTGATTCTCCCCAGAAGTTACCAAATTTGGGGCCAGCCTTGCCTGTCAATGGCTCACAACCCCATGCCAGGCGGGTTCTAACCCCTGGACCTCACAGAATAGTTAACATTATATAAGTGCTTTAAGGTTTGCAAAATGCCTTACAAAGGTTACCTCATTTGATGTTAACAACAACCATAGGAGGGAAGTGTTATTATTACCCACATTTTACTAATGGGGAAACTGAAGCAGACAGCAGTTAGGTGACTGCCTAGGGTCACACAGCTGTCACTGTCTGAGGTTGTATCTGAACTCAAGGCTTCCTGACTTCAGGTCCAGAAATCTACCCACTGTACTCATAGCTGCCCGAAAGAACCATGTCACCTCTCTAGATTTTAGTCACCTAGTATCAAAGGAAAGAGTTCGACTCCATGGCCTTCGAGGTCTATGATTCCTTGATATCAGTCCAAGTCTCTCATTCAGCATTAGAAAACTAAAACCTAGAGAGGTGATATGATTTCCCTGAGGCCATGAATGTAAAAACGCAATTGATCATTAATGTTGCTTTGGGCTCTAAATCCTCTGTTCTAAGGTCCCTTCCAGATCTAGCATTCTATGTCCCAAATTTATTTCCAGCTCTGACGTTATGCTAGCATGATAGTCTAGGTTATAAGCCCCACCCCAGTCCAGCTGACTCCTCTGTTCTAAGCTCTGTTCTAAGCCCCTCCGAGCTCTGGCATCCTCTGTTCTAAGCCCCTGCAAGCTCTGGCATCCTCTGTTCTAAGCCCCTCCGAGCTCTGGCATCCTCTGTTCTAAGCCCCTC
>NW_020941065.1:12294329-12296518 GCF_900497805.2 Vombatus ursinus | reverse complement strand
TGTTCTAAGCCCCTCCGAGCTCTGGCATCCTCTGTTCTAAGCCCCTCTGAGTTCTGGGATCCTCTGTTCCAAGACCCTCTGAGCTCTGGCATAACCTGTACTGAGGTCCCTTCCAGGAGGCAGCACTCAGAGGAGCTAAATTTCAAGTCTCCTGTGTGTTTGAGAAAGGACAGTATGAGGGCATTGAAACAATAGACTGCCTCCTTCCCAGTAGTTTGTGAAACACCAGGAAAGACCAGGAGAATAATACAGATAAAAAACATGACCCACTTCACCATTTGCCTAGCATTGATCCACAGAAAAGTGTTGGGCCTGATCCCCAAGAAGTCGCCAAGTCAGCCGAGGGCAGCAATGACCAGAGAGACCAGGAAATTTCCCAAGCAGGAAAGAGAAGGAAGGAGGAACAGGGCTGCTGTAGGAGCTGTCCGATTAGCACTTGCCTGCTCCCTGGCCCAGTCCAAGGAAGCTTTTCCTGGCATCAGCCCAGATGGATTGCTAAGGCCAGAAGTCCCAGCTGGTTCACAGAGGGGCAAATGCAGAACAGGGGAAGAGGAAGTATGGTGCTTGGATTTGGGTGGCCTAGAAAGGTACTACTTTCCTCCTTAATGGGTGATTCCAAACAAAGGCTGAACCACCCCTTGTGATGTATGTTGTAGGGGGGATTCTTCTTGGATTACAGTTTGGACTACATAAGCCCCTGAGGTCTCTTCTGACCCTGACATTCTTTGATTCTGACTTAGAATCCCACTTCTGACACTTATTAGTTGACACAACCTTCTTTGAGTCTCAGTTTCCTCATCTATAAAATTGGGACAAGAATACCCACTGCACCAATATATCATGGGGCCAGTCTGAGGCTCAGATGGCATATTTACACTGTATACTCTTCAAACCTACAGCACTACATAAATGTCATCAAGGAAGAGGAGGTAATGGGAGGCAGCTGTCAGGGTCAGCAGAAAGTACATTGGAACTGGAGTAAGAGGACCTGAGTTCAAATCCCAACACTGCTATCTGCCACTTTTGTGATCCTGGGTAGAACATGGGCCTCCATGGGCCTCAGTTTCCTTTTCTGTAAGAAGACTGGTTTGACTCCAAGGTCCCTCCCAGCTCTAGTTCTATGATTTTGATGATGATGGAGAGAAGAGTCTCTCCAGCCAAACCATTCTAGGTAACAAGCTCCCAAAGCATACATTTTTATCCAGCCTATGGCCTATAGCTAAGGTTGACCCAAAGAATAGCTGAGCATCACAAGCTTAGCCACAGGGGTTTTCCTGCTCCCTGATGGCTCCGAGACTCAGAGTCGTCCCCACGCTCAAGGCCCCAACCAGACCAAAGTTACCTGGTGTTGCTAAGCAGCAACGTGAGAAAGTTCTGGCTTCCACATCTCTGGCTTACGGGTCCATGAAACTAAGAGCACTGTAAAGTGATGAAGGGAAGGAGCCCCAGGAAGGGAAGAAGAGCCAGGTGATGAGAGGGCTGAGAAACTCCATGAGCAGAAACAAGATGATAATGGGAATCGAGGGCACAGAGAGGGAATGAGCCTGACTGGACCAGTTGGCCAATGCTGGAGAGCAGAGGGAGATGACAATACATAGGTAAGATAGGACTAGCTCAGAGTTGGCAGGGACGTCAATGGCTATCTAACCCATCTTATTCCTGAATAGGAAACACCCTCATTGGGTCACATATTTAGAGCTCGAAGGGACCTTAAAACCTATTGACTCCAACTTCCTCATTTCACAGATGAAGAAACTGAGGCACAAAGAGGTCAGATGGCTTGCCTAGGATCATACGACTAGGGAGTGTCTAAGGGTTTGACGATTTACTTGCAGACCTTCCACCAAGTCAAATTAACCACCTCTCAAGGCAGTGCATTCCACTTTAAGACAGCTATGAATCGTTAAAAAAAAAAAGTTTTTCCCAACAACATCTAAACCTGCCTCTTCCCTCTGCGTATCCCAGTTCTGCCCTCGAGAACCAAGCAGAACCAGGCTAATCCCTCTTAAATGTGACAGCCCACCAAATGCTTAAAGACGGCTACCACATCTTCTTGGAGTGTCCTCTTATCCTGGAGAAACATCCTGAATTCCCAGGTAGCCAAGTGGCCAAATCGAAGAGTAGGGCTTTAATACATATATATATATTATATTATATTATATTATATTATATTATATTATATTATATTA
>NW_020941065.1:12291924-12294319 GCF_900497805.2 Vombatus ursinus | reverse complement strand
ATTATATTATATTATATTATATTATATTATATTATATTATATTATATATATATTAGAGCCAGGAGGGCCCTCAGAGGTCAACTAGGCCATCCTAAAGATGTGGAAATTAAGGTCTAGGAGGTTAAGTCACTTATCCAAGGCCACCTAGGAAGCGTCAGTGGTAAGATTTAAACCCAGGTCCTCTCACTCCAGAGTCAACCGAGTTTTTTTCCTATTGGAGTTGCTCCACAAACAAAATCTAGGTATTTATCACAACTGATAGAGGTCAGCTATTGCCTCCATGTGCCATTCATCTCCTACCTCCATGCATTTGCACAAGCTGTGCCCCATGCCTGAAATATAAGACCTCTTCATCTTTGCTCTACAAAATCTTTTATCTTCCTGCATAGCTCATCTCAGTGGTGTGGTGAACACAGGTCTGAACTTGGAGTCAGGAGTCTGGGGTCCTAATCCATCACTTTCACTTGCTAGCTGTGTAATTCCAGGAAATTATTCTGCCTCTCGGAGCCTTCTGAGTTTCCTCATGTGCAAAATGAGGAAAATAATTCTTGTTCCTCCTCACTGGATCATTGTAACAAAGGCACCAGGCAAATCCTGCAGTCCTATAGAAATCTGACTTCTCATTACTTTTCCACACATCACCACCCCTCCACCTCTGGCTGTCAGTATTCACTCTCTTCCAATAGTCCTAGGACACTCTGTCCAATCTCTTCTTTGCCGCTTTCATTCCTTAATTGTACTTACTGGTGAACATGTTGTATCTTTCCAGTAGAATACAAGTCCTCTAGCTCTCTCATTCTGCGATTCGAAGAACCAGACCAAAAACGGGCACTGGTTCTAGAGGCAAAGAATCTTGCTGACTCGAATACTTCCTATTTCTGTGACCTTGGACAAGTCATTCAACTTCATTGGGTCTCCCGTGTAAAATGAGGTTGAACTGAACTGCCTCTGGGGTCTCTTCCAGGTCTATGGTCCTATGACTTTGGGCAAATCGCTTCAGTTCTTTGGTCCTCAGTTTCCCCCGCTGTAAAATGAGAGGGTTGGACTACGTTGCCTCCGAGATCCTTTCTAGCTCTACATCTGCGGTTCTAGTAATTCTGCTTTTCTGTGTCTCATAAACCAAAAGGGGCGGGCTAGATGGCTGCAGCTCTGATCCTAAGCGTCAGAGACGGGATTTAAAGCCAGACCCTTAATCCTCGTTTTCAGGACTGACTGGAGCGAAGTCTTCTGATGCCTGGTTTCCTTTTGCCCCCTCTTCGTTGTTGCCTTTCCATTTCTTTCCCCCAAGCTGCGGTTGTCCTTAGAGCTCGAGAGGTCAGAACAGCTTTGTGATTAATGACTCTCGTAGGGACACGTCGCCTCCCCCACTGTTCTGGTAGTGGCTTTCTGAGAGCCAGCTCTGTTGAGGACCTCATCCCTCCAGTTCAGGAGACAGGTTCCTGTCTGGAATACTAACACGTCTGTCCCTGCAAGACTCCAGGGCCATCAGCTGGGGGTTACCCCTGCTCCCTCCCTGTCTCAGGCCCTAATTTTCTCATTAGTAAGTGTTCAGGCTCCCTTCCTGGGCTCTCCAGAGAAGGTTCTCTCTACCTGCCTCAAACTGCTTCATCTTTCCTGCCCTCTCTAGCCTCCCTCCCCACAGGGATAAATGAATCATCTCCTTCTAGCCCAACAAAAGATCCAGCTGACAGTGATGGAGCGCATGGGGGGGATGGGCTGGATGGAGGACAAGAAAAATAAGAGACAAAGACAGACAGACACAGAAAAACGGAGCCAGAGAGCAGACGGACGGAGAGGAGAGACAAGCAAAGACCGAGAGCAGACAGACAGTAAGACAGAGAGCCAGCCGATCGACTTGATCACCAAACCTTGCCCTCATCTCCATTACTGTCAGAATTACCTTTGAGGGAGCCCTAAACCTTAGTATTTGGGCCACTGCTGATCAGAAGGGGTAAAGTAAAGGGTACTACAGAGCGGAAAGAAAAAAGATTTTCATCCAAACCAAGGCAAGAGGTGCGGGAGAACCAGACCAGCCTCCAGTGCCTGCCTCCGGTCTGTCCCCACTCCAGTGCAGCTTCCATTTAGTCACCCGAGCAATTTTCCTAAAGCTCAGGTCTGCTCTTGTCACACGCCCCTGCTCAATAAGCTGCAGTGGCTCCCTATTGCTTTCAGGAACAAGTATAAAACCCTCTGTCATTCAAAGCCCCTCATGGTCTAGTCCTCTCCTACCTTTCCAGTCTTCTTACATATTACTCCCCTGCACGTATGTCCCAATCCAGTGACACTGGTCTCCTGGTTGTCCTATAAACAAGACTCCTCTTGCCTCTGGCCATTTTCTCTGGCTGTCCTCCATGCTTAGAGCTCTCTCCCTCGTTTCCATCTACTGGCTTCTCTG
>NW_020941065.1:12291556-12291824 GCF_900497805.2 Vombatus ursinus | reverse complement strand
GTCTTTGTCTCTTTGCTCCATCTTTGTCTCTCTGTCTCTCTGCTCCAACTTTGTCTCCTTCTCTGTCTCTCTGCTCTGTCTTTGTCTCTCTGTTCCATCTTTGTCTCTCTGGCTCTGCCTCTCTGCTCTGTCTCTGTCTCTCTGCTCTGGCTCTGTCTCTCTGCTCCATCTTTGTCTCTCTGGCTCTGCCTCTCTGCTCTGTCTCTGTCTCTGTCTCTCTGCTCTCTTTGTCTCTCTGCTCCATCTTTGTCTCTCTGGCTCTGCCTCT
>NW_020941065.1:12280135-12291456 GCF_900497805.2 Vombatus ursinus | reverse complement strand
GTCTTTGTCTCTCTGCTCCATCTTTGTCTCTCTGGCTCTGTCTCTCTACTCTGTCTTTGTCTCTCTGCTCCATCTTTGTCTCTCTGTCTCTCTGCTCCATCTTTGTCTCTCTGGCTCTGCCTCTCTGCTCCGTCTCTGTCTCTGTCTCTCTGCTCTGTCTTTGTCTCTCTGCTCCATCTTTGTCTCTCTGGCTCTGCCTCTCTGCTCTGGCTCTGTCTTTGTCTCTCTGCTCCATCTTTGTCTCTCTGTCTCTCTGCTCTTTGTCTCTCTGCTCCGTCTTTGTCTCTCTGGCTCTGCCTCTCTGCTCTGGCTCTGTCTCTCTGCTCTGTCTTTGTCTCTCTGTCTCTCTGCTCCATCTTTGTCTCTCTGGCTCTGTCTCTCTGCTCTGTCTCTGTCTCTCTGCTCCATCTTTGTCTCTCTGCTCTCTGCCTCTCTGCTCCGTCTCTGTCTCTCTGCTCTCTCTTTGTCTCTTTGCTCCATCTTTGTCTCTCTGTCTCTCTGCTCCATCTTTGTCTCTCTGTCTCTCTGCTCTTTGTCTCTCTGTCTCTGTCTCTCTGCTCTGGCTCTGTCTCTCTGCTCTTTGTCTCTCTGCTCCCTCTTTGTCTCTCTGGCTCTACCTCTGCTCTGGCTCTGTCTCTCTGCTCTGTCTCTGTCTCTCTGCTCTGGCTCTGTCTCTCTGCTCTGTCTCTGTCTCTCTGCTCCATCTCTGTCTCTCTGCTCTGTCTCTGTCTCTGTCTCTGTCTCTCTGCTCCATCTTTGTCTCTCTGGCTCTGTCTCTCTGCTCTGTCTCTGTCTCTCTGCTCCATCTCTGTCTCTCCGGCTCTGTCTCTCCACGGGTTTTAGTTGTGTTAAATGGGATGATGATACCCCTAGGACTCACCTCCCTCGGTCCCTATGACAGTCAAATATAATGACTTAAAATAAAACACTGTCTGTAAACCTTAGGGTGTTATGTAAGTGTCAGTTGTTATTAATATTATCATCACTATTATTCAATTAATATTTAATGAACTGAACTGACTTGACCCAGTATATCTTATGCCCAACAGTATTCATTCGCCTCCTCACTACGTGTGGGAGTGGGGTAGGTGGAAGGTGGAGAGCAAACCAGGCCACTCTCTTCCCTCCCAGTCTTTGGAGCACAGCTCCCCTGAAGTTAATGAAAGGCTGGCCACCCCCATGTCAAGAGAGGAAATTAAAACAGGATGATTAATACAGGGAACAGGTGAGTCTGAGGCAGCAGAGAGGCCTCCTCAAAACACAGGGACGTGGGTGGGTTAGTAAGGATATGAGATTACCTCTGTGCAGGTTGCCGGAACAAGTCTTGGACCGGGAGTCAGGGGATTTGGGGTCAAATCCTGTCTCTGCCACTTACTAGCTATGTGACCCTGGGTAAGTAACTTTCCCTCTCTGAGCCTCAGTTTCCCCCACTGTAAAGTAAATAGATAGGATCAAATTATCTTTAAGGTCCCTCAATTATATGAGCCTGTGAAATCGTTGCCACGGGAACTTCCTTGAAAAATGAAAGAAACAGATTCTTGGAATAGGCACATGTAGGGAGAAACCCAACTGGCAGAAATGTCATAAAATAATCTCAATGCTCCTTCATCATTCTTCTCTAGGGGCCTTTCATGGCAGAAATATTTTAAGTCAGAAAGATATATTCAAGGATATAAGAGAAGTGAGGGTGATAGAAGGGAGGGCAGATTGGGGGAGGGGTAGTCAGAAGCAAAACATTTTTGAGGAGGGACAGGGTGAAAGGAGAGAGAGAATAGAATAAACAGGGCTGGGGGAATAGGATGGAGGGAAATACAATTAGCAATGGTGACTGTAAAAAAATTTTGAAGCAAGTTTCTCTGATAGAGGCCTCATTTCTCAAACATATAGAGAACTGAGTCAAATTTATAAAAGTAAGAGCCATTCCCCAATTAATAAATGATCAGAAGATATGAACAGTTTTCAGATGAAGTAATCAAAGCTATCTACAGCCATAATTTTTAAAAAATGCTCTCACTCACTATTGATTGGAGAAACGCAAATTAAAACAATTCTGAGGTACTTCTTCATACCTATTAGATTGGCTAATAGAACAGAAAAGGAAAATGACAAATGTTGGAGAGGATGTGGGGAAAATGAGACATTAATGCACTGTTGGTGCTGTGAATTGATTTGACCATTCTGTAGAGCAATTTGGAACTATGCCCGAAGAGCTATAAAACCACACATACCCTTTAACATAGCAATACCACTACTAGATCTGCATCCCAAAAGAGATAAAAAACAAAAAGTAAAAGGACTTATTTGTACAAAAATATTTATAGCAGCAATTTTCTGGCAGCAAAGAATTGGAAATTAAAGGAATGCCGATCAATTGGGGAATGGCTGAACAAATTGTGGTATGTGATTATGAGGGAATACTATGGTGCTATTAGAAATGATGAGCAGGACGCTCTCAGAAAAACCTGGAA
Organism: Vombatus ursinus; assembly: GCF_900497805.2. NCBI lineage: Eukaryota > Metazoa > Chordata > Mammalia > Diprotodontia > Vombatidae > Vombatus > Vombatus ursinus. The sequence continues at coordinate 12,288,988 of NW_020941065.1, read as the reverse complement.
AGACTTACATGAGCTGACGCAAAGTACAATTACTGTGTACAAAGTAACAGCAATATTGTAAGATGACCAGCTGTGAATGACTTAGCTATTCCCAGCAATACAACTATCCAAGACGACTCTGAAGGACTTATGATAAAAAATGCTATCCATCCCTACAGAAAGAACTGATGGTGTCTGAATACAGAATGAAGCAGACTTTTTTTTAACTTTATTTTTCTTGAAGTTTTTTTTTGGGGGGGGGGGGATCTATGTTTTCCTTCACAACATGACTAATATGGAAATAGGCTTTGCATGACTACATATCTATTACCTATATCAAATTGCTTGCCTTCTCAATGAGGTGGAGGGAGAGAGTTTGGAACTCAAAGTTTTAAAAACTCATTAAAATTGTTTTTACATGTAACTAGGGAAAAATAAAATACTAAATAAATTTTTTTAAAAAAAGGAAAAAAAGATACATTCATATTCTGCCCCAGACACTTCCTCAGGGAAAATAACTTAACCTTTTTTTCCTCATCTGCAAAATGGGGATAATAATGAAGCAGCTGGTGACAATGGATAGCATGCTGGGCCTGGAGTCAGAAAGATCTGAGTTCAAATTCAGCCTCAGATACATACCAGCTATGTGACCCTAGGCAAGTCACTTCACCTTTGCCTCATTTAACCTGTCTGCCTCAGTTTCCTCATCTGTATTGGGGATAATAACAGCACCTACCTCCCAAGGTTGTTGTGAAGATCAAGTAAGATAAATGTAAAAGGGCTCAACATGCTGCCTGGCACATAGTAGGCATTATAAAAATGTTAGTTATTGTTACTATTAACTTCACAAAGTTGTGGTATTAAGATAATATATGGAAGGGGCAGCTAGGTGGCGCAGTGGATAGAGCACCAGCCCTGAAGTCAGGAGGACCTGAGTTTAAATCTGGCCTCGAACCAAACACTTGACACTTACTAGCTGTGTGACCTTGGGCAAGTCACTTAACCCCAATTGCCTAAAAAAGAAAAAAAATTATATATGTGAAGCATGTTGCAAACCTTAAAGTATTATGTAAATGGGAACTATAGAACACCTCTCTTCTCTGTCCCCTTCTCTCTTGTCACACAGCCACCACCCTAGTTCCTCACCACCTCTTGCTTGGACTATGATAACAATCTCCCTTTTTATATTTTTTATTGATAAATTTGGTCTTTACATCATCACATTTTAAAATATTTCCTTCCCTCCTCTCCTATCCAAACAGCCCCCCCCATGAGAAAATAAGTCAATTCAGCAAAACCAATCACCATATTAACTGTGTCTGAGAGTAGATGCAGTATTCCATACCCATAAACCCCCGCCTCTGCAAAGGGTACATTTGATCAACTCTTCCAGGGCCCAGCTTGGCCAAGTAATTACTTGGTCAGAGAATGCTATCTCAACTCCCATTTTGTGTCATTTCCAAATTGCCCTTCAACACAGCTGCTAATATAGCCTTCCTAAGGACCAAGTCTGCCCACATCAATGTCTTTCCCTAGAGAGCCCAGACTTGCCCAGAAGATGGCATTTAAGGACCTCTCCAACCTAGTTCCCACCAGCTTTCCCAGCTTTATTTCACATAAATGCTCTCATGCATTAATAAACTGCCAGATAAATAGCCTAACTAGTCAGTCCCTGAAATCAACATGTCATCTCCCGACTCCATGAATTTGCTTCATTCCTGAAATACTTTCTCGTTTCAACGCTGCCTTCAGAATCCTTCTCTTACTTCAGGTTTCAGCTCAGAGTTTCTCTGTGAAGATTTCATCAATCCCCTGGTCAGCAGGGTCCTTATCTTGGTCTTCTTTTTGGTATTGCCAGTGCCTAGCACACATTCTCTGTGCTAAAGAGTATACAGCATTGGGTTGGGAGTCACCAAATCTGAGTTCAAATCCTTGCTCTGCCATTTAATATTGCAAAACCTTGGTTAAGTCACATAATCATCCTGGGCCTCAGTTTCCTTATCTGCAAAATGCAGTGATTGGACTAGATGGCCTCTTGTTCCCTCCAACTCTATGTTTATGATCCAATGGATGTTCCTTAGTCAATAAACACTTGTTAAGTGCCTGCTCTGTCAACAAACATTTATTGAGTACCTACTGTGCCAGGAATTGTGCTAATCCCTAGAAGTACAAAGAAAAGCAAAAGCCAGTCCCTTCCCTCAAGGAGCTCACAATCTAGTGAGGGAGAGAAGATGCAAACAACGATGTACCAATAAGCTATAGACAGGACGAAATGGAGATAATGGATGGAGGGAAGGCACCAGCATTAAGGGGGACCAGTAAAGCCTTCTCATAAAAGATGGGATTATAGCAAAGCCTTGTTTGGTGTCTTGGATTAGCTATCCACTTCCCTCCTCAGTCTTTAGGCTTTAGAGATGCTGGGTGAGAATAATTAAGTTTTCTGGGCTGAAGCTAAACTTCACACAGCTAAAAAGTTCCTTAGGTAGGACTCAAATCCAAGTCTCTTGACTAAATCTGGCATTTCTCTACTACATCATGTCATTCAATGTTACTGCCTTTGCGGTGTTAATTATCTCCAGTCTAACCCTTCTATATCTCATTTGCCCCTAGTTGTTTGCATGTTACCTCCCCCATTACAGTGTGACCTCCCTGAGGGCAAGAACTATCTTCTACTTTTCTTTGTATCTCTAGCACTTAGCACAGCCTGGCACTTTCTTGTTGTTCGGTTGCTATTTTTTTCACTCATGTCCAATTCGTGACTCCATTTGGGGTTTTAACGGCAAAGACAATGGAGTGGTTTGCCATTTCCTTCTTCAGCTCATTTTACAGATGAGGAAACTGAGGCAAACGTCATTAAATGACTTGCCCAGAGTCACTGTAAGTAGTAAGTAGCCTGGCACTTAATAAATGCTTTTGACTTATTGACTGACTGGCTCTATCTTTTACTTACTGAGAGAGTGTAAGTCACTTCAGGGCACACAGTAGGTACTTAAAAATTGATTGACTATTCCTCCCCCCAGCAGGAGCTGAAGAAAAGTCCTTTGGAATTAAACCACAACATTACTTTTCCTACCTTAGGAAAGATGTGCACCGGAAAAATTTCAGGCTTGGAAAGAAAATTCCAGCTCTGCATAGGCTGGTGCTTTGTATATGTCTGAAAGGTGATTCTATTCTTCCTCAACAGGGAATAGATGTTAGGGAAAAATGGAAATGATCCCTAGGGCAGGATGAGGAAGTTGGACATGGGTCCAATTCTTCCAGATCTTACAGATTATTAGGATGTGCAGACATGTATACATATATTGAATGTATATGCAAGGTAAAAACGAATTAACATTAACAGTTGGTGGGAAAGGGGAGGGGAGATCAGAAAAGACTGGCAAATGGGAGTGTTCATCCTCAGCTGATCCTTGAAGGGCTCTAGAGAAATGAAGGAGTAGAGATGGCTAGGGACGGCATTCCAGGCATGCCTTCCTCCCTTGTCAACATGGAGTCGAGCTTATTAGCCCCAGATTAGGGGGAGTGGCAGGTTGAGTGTTTCAGATGGGCACAAGGTTCCTGGTCATTCACCTCACCTGGGGATGGGATAAGTGGCTGAGAGGGCTGGACATAGAGTGACCCTCCAAATCAACTTGGGAAGCTTTTTGTCTTTTCCGACCTCCACCGACTACCTCAGTGGCCCCAGCTTCAATCTGAATTATAATAGGATTTAACAGGCACCAAGCATGGCCTCTGTCCAAAAACTATCTCCTTTACTCCAGTCTGTCACAGGGCCCGAAATTCTGCCATGATGGACTCAGACTTCCGGGATTTGAAGACCTTGGTCTTCGAGGCCCTCCTATTGAAATGCAAATACTATGGGAGGTTTACCCCTTGGGATGAAAACTTGGCATAGGCTCTCAAAACCACTTATTTAGAGTGAAAAAAAAAATCCAGATTCAAATCTCAGCTCTGCTCCTTACTACTTATGTGACCTTGGATAAGCCACTTTCCCTCCTTGGGCCTCAGTTTCCTCCTTTATAATATAGTAAGCAGATGGCCTCTGAGGTACCATCCAGCTCTAAATCTCTGGTCCTCAGTTTCTTCTTCTGTAAAATAAGGGGGTTGGACCAGGTGACTTGTGGGGTCCCTTCCGGCTTTAGACCTCTGATCTTACAATCTATAAAATGAGGGAGCAGACTAGATCTGGGGTTCTTCACCTTCTTTATGTCATGGACCCCTTGGGTGGTCATGGGCACACCCGGTAAAGCCTTCTCACAATAATGTTGTTCAATGCATAACATAAAATACACAGGATTACAGAGGAAACCAAATACACTGAAATACAGCTATCCATGGTTAATATGGTTTTGCATGACTTCATATGTATAATGAGAATCACATTTCTTGCCTTTTTAATGACTGGGAGAGGGGTGGAGGGAGGGAAAGAACTTGAAACTGAAAATTAAAAGAAAAAGAAAAACTGTTATAAAAATTTTTTAAGATAAGTTCACAGATCTCTGGTTAAGAACCTTTGGGTGCTCTCTGAGGTTCTCCTTCCTTCTGGCTCTAAATTTTTGGGTTTCTATGATGCCAGATGAGAGAACACAAGCCTCAGCTTCTGCGTTCAAGGAAGGGGAGAGGACAAAGTGTCCTGAAAAGAAGGGGAGCGTGAGGAAGGGACTAAAGAAAATCCCAACTTTGCCTCTTTGCCAAGGGCAAGCAATGGCAGCCACCTTCCTCTCTGGATCTCCCTCCCAGCTGGCTTACCAAGCAGAGACCTGTCACGTCACCCAGCGGGGGAGGAATCCAAGAGCAGATGGCTATGTCCAGCCTCCACACTACTCAACACTACTGTATAAATAGCATTCTTGACAGTCACCCACTCTGGAACCCAGGCAAAGATGCTGCTCTAGCCACCAAGGGCCAACCACACCATCCCTCCTGGGTACCTTGCCCCAGAATTCCCAGAAGTGCAATTCCCTCCCCAACTCCTTTAAAGTCCTACCCTGTTCCACTCAAACCATCTCTCTGTCTCTATCTCTCTCTGTCTCTCTCTCTCTCTCTCTGTCTCTCTCTCTCTCTCTGTCTCTCTCTGTGTCTCTCTCTCTCTATTTCTCTCTCTCTCTCTTGCTCTCTCACTCTCTCTCTCTCTGTCTCTCTCTCTCTCTCTCTATTTCTCTCTCTCTCTCTCTCTTGCTCTCTCACTCTCTCTCGCTCTCTCTCACTGGGCACTCACTATGCTTGCCATTCACACAAAGTAAAAAACATCCTCAGAAGGAACGTGAAGAAGTCATCTTCTAGATGACTCATCCAAGAGAGGTGAAGTGACCCACAGAACTTGGAGGTGCAAGGGGCCTGAGCAGCCATCTGGTCCAACCAAGAACCCCTCCTCTAGAACACACTTGACAAGTGGCCAGCCCATCTCCGCTGGCAGACCTCCAATAAAGAGGAATGCCTGGCACACATCCACAGCAGGAAGGGACCTGAGAAGCGGAGCACACTCGCTTTGACAGAGGAGGAAACTGCAAATCATCAAGGTTAAATGATTTACCCAAGGTCACACAGGTAGTGAAAGGTAGAGCCAGGATTCAAATCCAGGTCCCATGACTCTAAATCCAGCAAACTGTTCCAATGTGGTTGGAGGCTTTTGTCCTGATACAAGCCCAGATTCACAGCTTTACAGATTCTGGCCCCAGGTCTAAAGAGGACAACTATAATCACTCCTCCACAGGACAGCGCCTCAAATACTGGACGACAGCTTTTCTGTTCCTCTTCAGTTTGTAGTTTTAAGAAAGATGCCAGAGACACAGAGAGAATGAGTGAATTGACCAGAGTCACACAGCCAGTATGGAAGGGAGAAAGAGAGGGGAAAAGGGAGGGAGGGAAGGTAAGAAGGAAGGAAGGAAGGAAGGAAAGAAGGAAGAAAAAGAGAAAGAAAAAGAATGAATGAATGAAATTTATAAAGAACTTTCTATGTGCCAGGCACTGGGCTAAGCACTTTAAAATTAGTCAATCCTCACAACAACCTGGAAAGTTAGGTGCTATTATTATCCCCATTTTATAGTTGAGGAAACTGAGGCAAACAACAGTAAAGTGGTCATCCATTCTGAGGCAGGACTTGAACTCGGGTCTTCCTGGCTCTTCATGTTTGAGGCCACACCACCTCTCCTCCCCCATTTTAAAATATCAGAGAAGGGCAATGCCACGTTGGTCAAATCCTAATAGGCAATCAGGTGATATTGTGGATAGAGCACTGGGTCCAGAGTTAGGAAGACCTAGGTTTGAATCCAGTCTCAGACATATACCAGCTGAGTCTGAGAGTAGTTAAGTGACTTGACCAGTGTCGAAGGCAAGAATCCAACTCAGGTCTTCCTGAATAACAACGATAATAACAATTACACCTGTGATGATGGTAACGATAGTAACAGCTAGCATTTACATAGCACCTACTATGTGCCAGATACTACACTAAGTGCTTTACAAATAATATCTCATTTGCTCTACACGACACCCTGAGACGTGGGTGCTGGTATTATCCCCCCTGAACTGCCTGCCTCTCAGACACCAGCCCAGCTGTGTGACATGAAACACATCATGTAATGTCTCTGGGACCAAATTCCTCAGATGTAAATGGCCCCAAAGAACCTCCTGGCGGGTCCCCTTTAAGCCTCACGCCCTCCCTCTGCTGCTTCTCTCCAATGCAGCACCTAGACAGCTTGTTTGTACACAGCTGTTTGCCCATTGGCTCCCCTATTAGACTGGGAGCTCCCTGAGAGCAGCAACTTGGGTTTTTGTTGGGTTTTCTTGGGAGGGGTTATCATCTTAGCTGCCCCCAGTGCTTAGCACAATGCCTGGCTCATAGCAGTCACTGGTAAATCCTTGTTGCCTTGGATTCCAGGGCTAAATCTATGCCCCTGGGACTTGGGTTCAAATTCTGGCAGGCCATTTACCGCCTCTGTGACCTTGGCCAAGGGCAGTTGTTACAAGTAATTTGCCCAAGATCACATGAATTATAAGTGTCAAAGGCAAAACTGGAAGCCATGTCATCTGTTCACAGAGCCAGGGCTCTTTCCATATTGGCCTCCAACCTGGGTTTGAACCCTGCCCTACTGACTGTGTGACCCTGACCCAGTGGGCCTCAGCGTCCTCATCTGTATAATGGGGTGGTTAGAATCACTGGCCTCTGAGATCACTTCTAGTTCCAGAATTTAAGTGACCAGGCAGCCTTCTGAATTCATATCTGTGTCCCGACTCTGAAGCATCTGTCCCCATCAGTGACTCCGGAGGACACACGGCTTCTCCACCAACAGGTGAATTCCTGGGACACACTCTCAGGCCTCACCCTGCTGCGCAGATGCCGCCATTCAGCCACGACTCGTGTTGGCTGGGAACCAGCCCCCTCTTCCCCAAAGCCACCTCCTTCCCCTGCAAATATTTAAACAGCATAAAGTTGGATTACTGTCAGGGCCAGGGCAGCACTGGGGACTTGTGGGTGGAGAGACTTGGAGCAGCTTCAGGGAAAGAGGGTCAGGACCCCAGCTCTTTAGAACTCAGTTTACTCACCTGGACATGACAAGGATGCCAATTAACATTTTTATTGGCCATAAGGTTCACAAAGTGTTTTATGTATTCACTATCCTCACAATAGCCCTTTGAGTTAGAGACTATTCCTATAATGATCATCCCCATTTCAAGGGATTTTACATTTTACGTTTATTAATGTGCCAGGCACTGTGCTAAGCACTAGGGATACAAAAAGAAGCAAGACAGTTCTTGCCCTCAGGAAGTTTACAATTTAATGGGGAAGACGACATGCAAACAAATATATACAGAGCAAGCTCTATACGGGACAAATAGGAAATAATGAAGAGAAGAAAGGGACCAGAATGACGAGGGATTAGGAAAGGCTTCTTGTGAAAAATGGGATTTGAGCTGGGACTTAAAGGAAGCCAGGGAGGTCAGTGGTCAGATTGGAGGAGGGAGAGTGTTCCAGGCATGGGGACAGTCAGCGAAAATGCCTGGAGCCAAGAGATGGGGGGGGGGTCTAGTTTGTGGAACAGCCAAGAGGCCAATGTCATGGGACTGAAGAGGAGAGGAAAGGAAAATCAGACTGAAAGAGATCAAGAGACTTGTCCAAGGCCACACAGCTAGTAAGTGTCTGAGGCAGGATTTAAAACTATATCAATGTCCATCAATTGGGGAATGACTGAACAAGTTGTGGCATATGAATACAATGGAATACCATTGTGCTATAAGAAATGATAAGCTGGTAGACTTCAGAAAAACCTGGAAAGACTTGTATGGACTGATGCAGAGTGAAATGAGCAGAACCAGGAGAACGTTGTACACAGTAGCAGCCATGTTGTTTGATGACTGACTTTGATAGACTTAGCTCTTCTCCGCAATGCAAGGATCTAAGACATCTCCAAAAGCCTCATGATGGAAAATGCTCTCCACATCCAGAAACAGAACTCTGGAGTCTGACTGCAGATGGAAGCAGATTATTTGCTATTTTTTTTTTGCTGTTTTTTTTGTTTTGTTTCTTCTTTCTTGTGGTTCCTCCCATTAGTTCTAATTCTTCTTTACATCACAACTAATGTGAAAATATGCTTAATATGAACATGTAAGTAGAACCTATATCAGATTGCATGCCATCTTGTAAAGGGAGGAGGAGAGGGAGGGGAGAAAATTTAAAACTCAAAATCTTATGGAAGTGAATGCCGAAAACTAAAAATAAATTAATTAATGATAAAAAATAACTATATCTAAGTTCCCTCATAGCTCTAATATTCTTGTATTCCCTGTTATAAGGCCATTCCCAGCCCTGACATCCCCTTTTCTGAGTCCCCTCCCAGCTTTGATATTCCCTGTTCTAAGGCCCATCTCAGCCCT
>NW_020941065.1:12265594-12280125 GCF_900497805.2 Vombatus ursinus | reverse complement strand
GTCTGACATCCCCTGTTCTAAGGCCCCTCCCAGCCCTGACATCCCCTATTCTAAGGTCCCTCCCAGCTCCGCCACGCCATAGTCTAAGGTGTCTTCCAGCATTAGTATTCTATATTCTAAGGGCCCTTTCAGGAGTCCAGTAGGGAGGGCAAGGAAAATATCTGAAATAAGGGAATCTCCTCAATGTTGCTCAAAATCATACAAAATTTCCTCCTCCAAAAGACCGGGCTGCTCCCCTAGCCCTTACTTTGGGTAACCCCTAGTTTAGCCCTGAACTTCTTGAAGTAGTTTAATCCCAAAGAGCCTGAGTTTCCTCCTCAGTAAAATGAGGGAGCTGGACTAAGATGACCTCTAAGGGCCCTTCCATTTCTGCTCCGGCCGGACAAGTCAAAGCAAAAGAAATAACCACCTCTAAAAGAGGTTACGATACTCTCCCAACTGAAAAGTTTTATCCACTGGCCTGTAGACTTAGTAACTGATTAAATGAGCCTCCATCTAAATTCTAAAGCAGAAAGGACCTGTGTGCTTTAAAAAAAAAGTTCACCCTTTCCCACTTCCATTTATAAAACCCATTACATTAACTAGCTCAATTAAGCTTAGGCACAATATGATGGCCCCAAAGAGAAATACATGGTTCTCTTCTCTGCTGCTTTAAGGAATTTATTTTAAATGAAAGGTTATCCATTTCATCACAATTGCTCTGCACCCCAAGGTAGGAAAATTTCCAACATTTAGGCAGAGGTTGGGCTCTCTGCCTTACTTACATTTAGGTAACCATCTCTTTGTGATTAAGGCAAAATTCAGGTTTCTGAAACTATTTGGGAAACGATACTACAGATTATATTAAGAGTGTCTGATATTGATAGCAGGAGGTTAGGGCAAAAGCAGACTTTCTCAAGATTTCTCTCAGTCCTGGAGTAGGGGGGGTAAAATGGTGGCATCCTCAAAAGTCTTCCGGCCAAGATTCCAATAGTGTCAATGGCCCTCCTCAGTATATCCCTTCTCGGCCACAGCTCTCTCTTCTGGTTCTTTCTGGCTTAGCTCTGTACGCCCCTACTCCTTCTCTTCAAAAAAAATCAATTGATCAATATTTATTAAATATCTACTATGTTCCAGCACACTGTGCTAAGTGCCAGGGATACAAAAAGAAGCAAAAGATAGTCCCTTCTCTCAAGGAGCTTATGATCTAATTAGGGAAGAGACAACATGCAAACAAATACATTCAAAGCAAGCTATATATATATAGGATAAATAGGAAATAATTAAAAGAGAGAAGGCACTGGAATTAAGAGGGGTTGGGGAAGGCTTCCTGTAGAAGGTAGGATTTTAGTCTCATTCTGAATTGGATTCTTTTTTTTAATAGTTCCTCAAACAATGGCTTTGATTGATTCAAGGAGGTGTACAGGCCCTGTTCATTCAAATTGATTAAACCAATGAAGAAGTGTTCTTATATAACAAAAGTAATTGCCTTTTAAGTGGCGGTGGAGCAATTAATGGAACCCCATTCTTATATCCTCCCTCCATCCCAGTTTCAATATTTCTTGACCTCAGTAAATTTACCAAAGTGTGTTTGGCAAAGTCCATCATCCCAAATCCTTAGATGTTATGTGCCCTTACAAATCCACACAATGATTTACTGGATTCTCACAACAACCCCGAAAAGTCATTTGGGCAAGGAGCATCATCTTCATATCACACAGGAGCCAAGTGAGGCTCAAAGCAGATCAACTGTGGAAGAAGAGGTATCTCACTACATAGATAGAAAGACAGGATAGAGAGATAGAGAGATAGAGAGATGGATGGATGGATGGATGGATGGATGGATGGATGGATGGATGGACGGATGGATGGAAATACACAGAGATATAGATATATAATTTCAAAAAGGGAGAGCATTCTTTAGATTGATTCAGAGTAGCCAGACAGGGTGGTTTTGGGGGGTTATAGACAAAAAAGCTCAAGTCAGAGAGTCCAAGAGGCCTGATGGGGAAAATGATAGAAGGCACTTTTAATATAAACAAACAACAACACATTTCCACAGAGTTTGAAGATTTTAAAAAGTTCTCTGCCTTCTTAAATTATCTTATATTTACTTATCAGATAAAATAATATATGTAAAGAGTGCTTTGCAAACACTAAAGTGCTACATAAATATATAATTATTAATTTCATTTTTCATATTTTTCAATGAAGATCAGATAGAAATAGCCCTACAACAAATCACTACTCATTCTTTTTTTTACTCTTATTCTTTCATATTTAATATTCTGTGAACTTTTACAGGAGTGAATAAAATTTCTGTAATTGAATATTATTATTTTCTGTATATCTGCAGCCCAGTTAGGAGTGCCAGATGTGCAGGCCCACAATTGCATTTCTGGAGTTGTGAACTGGAGGTCCAGACATTCTGGAAAGCAATTGGAGTTATGGTCCAAAGTCACAAAATTGTGCATACTCTCTGACCCAGTGATACCTCTACTAGTCCTATACATCAAAGAAAGATTAAGAAAGGACACATATGTGCATCAACATTTATAGTCACTCTTTTTGTGGTGGCAACAACTCAAAAGTAAAAGAGTGGCCATCAATTGGGGAAATAGCTAAACATGGTATTTGAATGGAATGAAACATTATTGTGCCATAAGAAATGATGAAAGGGATAGTTTCAAAGAATCACAGAAGACTTTCATGAACTGATGAAGGGTAAAGTGAGCAGAACCAGAACAATTTATACAATAACAACAACATTGTAAACTCTTAACTCTGATCAATGCAATGACCCACCATGATTCCAGAGGACTCATGTTGAAGCTTTCTCCCTAACTCTTGATGAAAACGTAAGGAGCAAAGTCAAAATGTAGAATAAGACATAGATTTTTCGACATGGCCAATGTGGGAACTCATTTTTTATGATTATACATATTTCTCTTTCTCTATCTCTATCTTTCTCTAAAGGAAGCAGGGGATGGAAGGGAGAGAAAACAGATTTTTGTTCATTGGAAAAAAATTTTTAAATCCAATGTCTGATATGGAGTGAGAGGGCATGGGTTTGAATCCTAACTGTCATTTGCTCCCTGTGGGATCTCAGCTCCTCTGAACCTGCTTCCTCACCTGTAAAATCGAGAGCATTGGAGTTGCTGAACTCTGAGGTTCCTTTAAGCTCTGACTCTGAGTCTGTTGTCTATAATATATGCTCCCAGAAGGATGTAAACTCCTTGAGGACAGGGATGTCTATGTTTTGTTGGGGGATGAAGTTTGCCTTTGTGCCCCCAGCGTTTAGCACAGTGTCCAGCACACAACAGGTGCCTAACAAATGTTCAGTGAACTGAACAGATACAAAGTCCTTTCCTCACAACAAGCCTGTGAAGGAGGTAGAAACCATGAGAGGGACCCGATGAGTGCGTGGGAATACATTCCTTGCTAAACTTGTGGAAGTGTGGTCTAACAGCTAAGAGTCAAAAATAAATAACAGCAGCTGACATTGACACCACACTTTCCATTTATTATCACCCTGGAATCTCACGACAACCCCAAGAGGCCAAGAGTACATGCATTCTTGTCCCCATTTCACAGGTGAGCATACTGAGACTAGGAGAGGTGAAGCCAGGACTCAAACCCTAAGATCCAGTGCTCTTTCCACTATAGTACTATACCTCCAGAGCCAATACCTGGGATCCGAGCCCCACATTCACCCTTGGGACTTTTGGCCAGCCACAGCAGGACTCAGATTCTAAAACTGAAATGCTTATACCCCCAAGCTACACAGACTCTGTCAGGCTAAACAGGAACAGCAGATGATAAGCAGAGATGGTCTGGAAGCCAACAGCTTTACGGAAATAGCTGGCGGCACTTCTTTCCTAATTAAGCCATGGGTGAGGCACGAAGGGGAGCATCATTCAGAGGTGCACAGGAGAAGAGTCAGAGCAGACCGGGAGGAAGGAAAGGAGATCTGGGGAGTGTTCTAGTGAACAGACATAAACACACTGGGGGGGGGGGGGGGATGACAAGGTCACTCTGAGCTAATAAGATCCAGAAGAGAAGGAACCCAGAACCGAATAAATGAAAAATGCCATGAATTTGGAGCCAGAGGATTTAGCTCCTGCCACCTGGGTGACCTTAGGTCATCTTATGGGTCTCAATTTCCTCATTTGGAAAATGAAGGGGGGGGCAGCTAGGTGGCGCAGTGGACAGAGCACCGGCCCTGAAGTCAGGAGGACCTGAATTCAAATCCGGCCTCAAACCAAACATTTGACACTTACTAGCTGTGTGACCCTGGGCAAGTCACTTAGCCCCAATTGCCTCACTAAAAAAAAGAAAAGAAAAGAAAAGGAAGGGGTTGGATTAGCTTGCCTAAGATTTCTCCTTTGATGCTGCTGGTGGATGGATGACAGTCATATATTTCAATCTGAAAGGGACCTCAAAGATCATTTTATCTCAAAACCCTTAATTTCTCATGACTTACCCATGGTTGCACAAGTCACAGGATGATATAACAAAAGATGTCAGGGACCTCAGAGGCCAAACTAGTCTGATTCCTTCATTTTCCAGATGAGGAAACTGAGGCCCAGGGAGGTCCTGAGATCACAGATGTGATCAGCACAGGGTCAGCCGCTAAGCTTCAGCATGAGTCCTCTGGACTCACGGTGGGTCATTGCATTCATCAGAGTTAAATCTTTATAATGCTGTTATTGTATAAGCTGTTCTGGCTCTGCTCACTTTGTCCTTCATCAGTTCATGAAAGCAAGATGCAAAGCCAAGCCCTCTGACTAAACTCCACTAAATCATGACTTGCAATGGTTCTCTCTGGTTGCTTCTAGTCCTTAACCCTAGACCTGTCCCCTCCAGTTCTGGACAGTTCCTTACAAAAAAACCCTTGGACATCATTGTGCCAATGCCCCTGACTTCCAGCAACAGCACCTCCCCTGTTCACCCTGCCTCAGCCAACCTCGGGGTTCCTGCCGGTTCTGACCTTCCCCACACCAACATCTCAGTTATCCTCAAGGGAACAATCTCCTCATCGCTGCCCTTTCTGCTAGAGGCAATTCTGTGCCTCAGACGGTTTAAATAGGATCATTAACTATGAGTAATGTCTTTTCCTACTTTGCCTACTTAACAGGTAAGTTTCTAGGGCTCCATCTCCTGCGGGAGTGCAATCGGCACCTATTTCCATAAAGATTTCCTTTGGCCTAGCTGTCTTCATTTTCTTTGCCATTCCTGGAAATGCAATCAGAGTGTTTCTACAGTTTGATTTAAGGTTTTCCTGAAGGAGCTTTCCAGTCATTCTCTCATGAGCACCAGAAGACTTAGGGGTCAAGGTCAAGGCTCTGTCTGGGACCACAGCTGAGTGGCATATTAACCTCCCTGAGCCTCTGATTCTTCATCTGTAAAACAGGAATAAGACTGGTCCCACCAACTTCCCAGAGCCCTTGAAGGATAGTTCTTTCAAACCAGATTTGTGATATCATGGATATGGGAAGCTCCTAACTAGGGGACACCCTCTCCCAAGTCCATACCTTCTCTGCAACTTCTAACCTTAAGGGCTTGTCTACAGCACTGAAAAGTTCAGTCATTTCCCCAGGGTCATGCAGCCAAGATGTACCAGAGACCAGACTTGATCTCAGGTCTTTCCGCCTCCATGATGCCATGATTTGTCTCTTCAGAATTCCACAGCATAATCCCCATTCACATAGAGTTCCATGGTGGGCCCCCTCTCTCATCCAGAGTAACTGTCATCGTCAGAAAGGCATCATCTCTCCCCACCATCCATGGCACTTCAGCTGCCGTGCAAGGCAAATTCTCCCAATGATTCACAGGTAACATAAGGCAATTTAGCATCTGTACCGGGCTTGGCCCTGAGATTGGAGCTTTTGTGGAATCCAGAATGGGAAAGAGCACCACATATGGGCTCCTACCTACTCATTCCTCATATGTTATTAGTCACACGCCAGAAATCATCTCCAAGCACCTGCTCGGAAGAGATCTATCCCTGGAGACCAGGATCCTGATCAGGAAAGAAAGCAAAAGGCCCCAGTACATATACAGAAGGTTCTGTGGTGGAACCCTCCTGCACACAGCCAGAGTCCCATGGCAGAAGCTGCTTGCACACGGTTCTCCAGCCAAACCACTTTGTCCCCCAGAGTCCTATGGCCAAAGCTCCAGTCACAGAGGGTTCCAAAGTAGAACCTTCACACAGAAGCAGAGTTTCATGGTGGGAAGCCCAACCACTCAGATATCCATGATGGACTAATGTATGTTTAGGACCTGCCCCTACCCCTGCCCCCACAAAAGGCACCAAGAATAAAAGGATCAGCATTTGAACCTTCTCAGGCTTAATACAATTCTCTTCTCAAGTCATCAAACAGAGCCTTAAAGATATGTTAGTCACACTCAAGTCAGATTACAAGCAAATGCCTCCAACCACACCATTTACTGCTCGATGCCAGCCATAGACCTATCCAGTTAATCGTTGACTAACAAACTATAAATAGACACGACGCATTATGTTCCAGAACACTGAAGTGAGCTTTGTAGCGCTTGCCATAAGGGGCCCTGGGGTTTCCTGGGGCTATTATTAAGACGTTTGTAATAAACTTTATCATGTCACACGTGCTTCATACATAATAAATCACAGAACCTCAAACCCTGAGGGCTCTCAGAGACCGGCCGGTCTATCCCACACCTGAAAAAGGACGCCCTTTATGATACACAGTAAGGTCACCAAGTCTTTTCTTCAAGGCTTCCACTACCTCTCAAAGCAGCCCCTTCTACCTAAAGTCAGTTAGTCCCAGAATGGTGAAGTCCCTCCGCTCACTTGCAAGATGCACAAATTTGGATTACGTTACTATCGTTCTCATGCTCTGTCTCTCTGCGATGGACCAGTTCATACCTTGGAAAGACCGCTTTCACCTAAGAACTCCATCTATAGGATCCTTGATCTAAGGCGGGAAGGATCCTCAATGGTCACCTAGTGCAACCCTTCTCATTTTACATATGGGGAAACTGAGGCCAAGGTCACACAGGTAACAAATGGCAGAGAGGAGACTCAAATTCAGATCTAAGGCATAGCTGTGTTTCCCCTTGTAAGGGGAAAGGCTCAGGGAGAAAGGGGAAGGAGAGGGAAAGGGAGGATATTGCTGCCATATCGAGGGGAGCCTTGAATGCCAGGCAAATGAGCTTTACTTGGCAAACAACAGAGAGCTACTGATGAGGGAGTCCGGTCTAACGACCGAGGCCCCTTCCAGTCCCAGAGCTAAGATCCTAGAGATGGGGTTCTTAGAAATGGTATCTCCAGGGTGTGAATTGGTAACATAACCCAAATCTGTGCATCTTGCAGAGAAAAAACTGGAAGTGAATGGAGGGCAGGGATCAAGGAGAGAGGGAAAGGGGGATAGAGGGAGGGAAGAAGTGAACCAGGCCTTTATGAGTTACTTACTAATAAAAACAGCTTAAATTTATATAGTGCATGAAGGTTTACAAAGCACCTTACACGCCTCTAAAGGAATTAGGTAAGCCATTAGGTCACTCAATGGACAGAGCATTAGACCTGGGATCAAGAAGACCTGGGCTCAAATCTGGCCTCAGATATTTACTAGCTGTGTGACCCTGGACATGTCACTTCATCTTTGTTTGCCTCAATTTCCTCATCTGTGAAAAGGCAATAATAACAGCACCTCCTTCACAGGGTTGTTGTGAGGATAAAATGAAATATTTGTAAAGAACTGCAAACCTTAAAATGCTGTATCATCATCATCATCATCATCAATCTATACAACAACCCTATAATACTATAGTCATTATTATGATCCCCATTTTACCAATGGGGAAACTAAGGCCCAGAAAAGAGAATCCATTTGCTCATGGTCATACAGGTAGGAAGTATCAGATCCAAGATTCCAATCGAGGAAGATGGAGTCATTCCTGAGATAGCTCCCATCCATCTCCAGTAGACTGTATGTTCCCTGAGGGCAAAGACTGCTATTTTTCCCCTGCCTGCCAAGTGGCTTTGCTCTCCTGGCACACAACAGATGCTTGCTAAATATTTGTTCAAATGAATTTGTTTGTGGAATTGTTTCAGAAGACCTGATGCCTTTTGGTTGGTTCAAAGGAGAACTCAGGGGCCTCTTAGTAATAGGAAAAGTAAGAAGACACCCCAGGGGGAAGGGGGGAGGGGAGGGGCAGAGGAACAAGAAGCTTGACCCCATAGTGGCCTTTCCTAGGGAGGAAATGATAAAAGAATCCCAAGCCTTTCCAAGACATTTGACTTCTTATCTTCTGCCAAAGAACCTTGTAGGCATTAATTCCGGCTTCTCTACCCCAGAACTGGAGACTTTTGCATCAGCAGCTGACTGATAAGAGGAGACAGGTTAGGGCTGGGGCTGGGATGTAGGGATGCTTATGGGGGGTGCAGCTTCCCCTACCAGATTCATTAAGAGGTCCTGTCCCTCCTTCCTCTGGAGTTCACTTGCAAGTCTTAAAGTCTCGGGCGGTAGAGTATAGCCACCCATTCATTGATTAACAAACATTTATTAAATGCAGAGCATTGGCAACAAACATCAATTAAGGATCTATGTCAAATCAATAAGTGCTTACTATGTTCCAGGCAATGTGCAAAGGGCTGAGGATATAAATAGAAATTTTAAAAAAAGACAGATCCTGCCTTCAGGGAGCTTACCTTCTAATGTGGGAAAATACCACATAAAATGACACCCATAGGAGAGGAGAAGTACCCTGGGGACGGCAAGGTAGAGAAAGAAGTCAGAAGCCAGGTGTGCACAGAAGCTGTACTGGAAATGGGAGTCACCTCCTAGCCTCCTCAAGGAGTTTACAGTTTAGCAGGGACAGAAGAAAGAAAGTAACAACCAGAGACCACCCTGGATTCCATGGTGGGAGGGGCTGCACTGGGAAAAGCACTAGATTTTGAACCAGAGGTCAAGGAAGGAAGGAAGGAGAGAAAGAAGGAACGAGGAAGAGAGAGGAGGAAGGAGGGAAGGGAGAGAGGAAGTGAGGGAGGAAGAAAAGGAAAAAAGAGAGGAAGGAGGAAGAGAGGGTAGGAGGGAGGAAGGGAGAGAAGAAAGGAGTAAGGGAGGAAGGAAGTCCTCTTCCTTCCTCCCTCCCTCCCTCCTTTCCTTCTTTCCTTCCTTCTTTCCTTCCTTCCTTCTTTCTTTCCTTCCTTCCTTCCTTCCTTCCTTCCTTCCTTCCTTCCTTCCTTCCGTTCTTCCTTCCCTCCCCTCCTTGCCCAGGAAGCAGAGCTGTCCACTTTATCTGGAGACACAACTAGAAAATAAAGTTGGAGACATCATTTGGTGCCAGACTGTGGGGAGCCTTGAATGCCAGATAAAAGAACTGGAACTTTACTTGGGAGCCATTGGGAACAAAGAGCCATTGATGATTTTTGAGCACAGGAGTGACATAACCCAATTTATGCATTATACAAAAAGATTTTTCTGGCAGCAGTATCAAGGAAGTAAGAGATAATGGAAGCAGAAGCCATTTTAAAAGAATATTGCAAGAGCCCTAGCCTATCAACTAACCCCAGACTCATAGGAACCTGCTATTTCACTGACTTCAGTATGCTACTTCCCTACCTCAAGAATCCACAATGGCTCCCTGTTGCCTTCAAAATGAGGCACAGAACCTTAGAAATTGTCTAACTCAACCTAGACGTTTTCGAGATGAGAATGTGGAGTGCCAGAGAGAGGGAGGGCAACTTGTCAGCATCCAAATTCCTCTGTGCAGCGTTGTGGGATGGACACAATCTAGTCACACCCTCCCTTATCAAACCCACTTCCCCAGGTCTTGGCTCTTTGTCACTACAGTTGAGTCTTATCCTAGTCAAACATTCCTTTAGCTAAGAGTCCCAGGAAATCTGCCCTTTCTCAATTCACCTAATTCTTTTTTTTATGGTAATTTTTATTTATTTTTTTTGTTTTCAACATTTACTTCCACAAGATTTTGAGTTCCAAATTTTCACCCCATCTTGCCTCTCCCCCACCCCAAGATGGCATGCATTCTGAATACCCCTTCCCCTAGTCTGCCTTCCCTTCTCTCTCTCCCCCCCTTCTCTTATACCCTTCCCCTTCTATTTTCCCGTAGGGCAGGATCGATTTCTGTACCCCATTTCCTGTATTTCTTATTTACCAGTTGCATGTGAAAACATTTTTTTAAACATGTTTTTAAAACTTTGGGTTCCAAATTTTCTCCCTTCCTCCCTCCCCACCCACCCTCATTGAAAAGGCAAGCAATTAAATATAGGTTATATATGTGCAGTTATGCAAAACACTTCCATAGTAGACATGCTGTGAAAAACTAACTCTATTTCTCTTAATCCTATCCTGCCCACCCGTTTATTCTATTCTTTCTTTTGACCCTGACCCTCCTCAGAAGTATTTGCTTCTGATTACCCCCTTTCCCAATCTGCTCTCCTCTCTATCATCCCCCTACTCTCTTGTCCCCTTCCCCCCCTATTTTCCTGTAGGGTAAGACAGATTTCCATACCCAATTGAGTGTGTATGTTATTCCCTCCTTAAGTCAAATCCTATGAGAATAAGATTCATTCATTCCCTCTCACCTTCCCCTGTTTCCCCTCCACTGTAAGAGCCTTTTCTTTTCTGGTTTTTTTTGTGGGATAATTTACCCCATTCTACCTCTCCCTTTCTCCTTCTCCTAGTATATTCCTCTCTCACCCCTAATTCACCTAATTCTTAAGGCAAAGCCAGAGAACCTGTCCTCTTCTCCAATTCCCTGCAGAAACTGATAACTAGGGAAGCTACAGGACTTCTCTCTCCTTTGGGCCAGAGGGGAAGAAACAAGGGGAAAGACCACAATGGATCTGGGGCAGGAGTCCAGTCTTTCTCATTTTATATCAATCCTTTCCATGCTTACATTTCAAACTGGTCCCCCAGCTGTTCGCCATGGACAACATCATCTCCCACCTCCAAGCGTTTGCACAGGCAATTCCCCGTGCCCCTCTCTCCTCTGCCTTATACAGTCCCCAGCTTCCTTCATAGGGGCCACCTCCTACACAAGGCCTTTCTTGACCACCGTCCTGTACCTGGGTTGTTAGCCCTCTCTCCTTGAAATTACTTTATATTACTTTGAACATATTTTGGATTTACTTCTTTGTGTACAAGTTGTATTCTTTCTTCACTCTGCCTAGTAGAATGTAAGCTCCTCGAGGGCAGGGGCTGATTGCTTTTTATCTTTGTATCTCCAGCACATAGTCAGGCATTTAAAAGTCTATCCGACTGAAATGAATGGAAAAGGTTTGAATTCCAGGTCCATTGCTTACTCCCTTGGTACCTGTGGCAAATTCCCTCTCTGAGTCTCAGTTTCCTCCCCTCTGACAAGAGCTAGTTGGACAGGGTAACCTCTGAGATCCTTGTAGCTATGATTCCATCCCAGATAAGGTCCCAGATCCTTCTTCTTTAAAACAAAGGGGTTTGGATCAGTTGGTCTCTGAGGTCCCTTCCAGCACCAGTTTCATGATTCTATAAGCCCTCTCTGGGCCTCAGTTTCCCCTTCTGAAAAATTGGGGAGAGGCAATCGGACTAGATGTTCTGTAGCGTTCCTTTCATTCTTAAGCCCGCGACACAGCAAGTGTGTGAAGAGCCAGAGAAACAAAATGTCTCTTTAAATCAGGGTGGCCCAGAGAAACTGGGAAATAACCCATCACGTCTCAGTGCCCTGGGAGGAATTTCATTTCACAGTTGTTTTCCTTGACGAGAGCCGAGCCCTCCAAAAAGCTCCATTCTCCAACAAGCTTCAATAAATCTAAAATGGAAGCCCTGAGGGTGGAGAGACTATAAGGTTTTCAAGGTTCTTAAAATCTCTTATCAGTAATGGCCAGATATAGTTAGTACGTATTAAATACCACAGACTGTTAGGGACCTTTGATCTCCACCGTCACCACCTCCTCATTTCACAGATGAATAAACTGAGGTCAAATAAGGGAGAAGTGATTGACCTAAAATCATAAACCATGTTACCAGCAGTGTGGGACTGGTTGGGGAGAAGGAAGGAAGGGGATAATAATAATAATAATAATAATAATTAATAATAATAATAATAATAAATACAGACACATATACTATATATAGTATGTATATAGTATGTATATGGAATTGTTCAGTCATTTCGGTCGTGTCTATCTCTCCATGACCCGATTTGGGGTTTTCTTGGCAGAGATGCTGAAGTGGTTTGCCATTTCCTTCTCCAGCTTATTTTACAGATGAGGCAACTGAGGCAAACAGGGCAAAGTGACTTGTCTAGCATCACACAGCTAGTAAATGTCTTAGGTCAGATTTGAACTCAGGTCTTACTGATTCCAAGTCTAGTACTCTATCCACTGTGCCATCTAGCTGTGTCCAAATCTTACCATGAGTTTCCCTGTCTAAATAAAGCTATCAGATGGGGAACCAAAGCCAGGGTTGCCAAGGAGGAAGCTGCAGTTTTTTTAAAATAAATCTGGGAGATATCACTTTAAAGATGGCAGCCCACACCATGCCAAGGACCCAGACTGTCTCACTGATATCTGATCAGGAGCTATCGAGGGCTGCCACAGGCCATCTCCAAGATCAATAGCTACTGATCCACATCCAGAGAACTACGGAGTCTGAATGCAGATCGAAGCTTACTATTTTCACTTTTTTTCTTGTTTTTTCCCTTTTGTTCTGATTCTTCTTTCACAACATGACTAATGTGGAAATGTTTAGCATGATTGCACTATATCAGATTGCTTGCTGTCTTGGGGAGGAGGGAGGGAAGGGAGAAAAACCTGGAACTCAAAATCTTATAAAAATAAATATTGAAAGCCATCTTTACACATAATTGGAAAAAAATAAAATACTATTAAGTGCAAAAAATATCAATAAGTACTGGAAGGCACGTTTCTGGAGCCCCAAACCATGAAAAGGCAAGATGCTCATCTTTTTGCATAATTCATGAGGAGGGCTGCTTCTGTCTGCGGGCAGGAGACATAGTTGCAAACAAACTGATTGGAGTAAGAGACACAGAAATTGGAAAACCTGAAATATTTCATCAGATTCTTCCGGCCTTCGAGTAGTCACAGAATATTCATTGAGCACCAGCTGTGGGCAGGTTTTTCATAGGGATTCTAGATCCAGACCTGGAAGGGACCTTGGAGCACCTCGAACTCAACCCCTTCATTTTCCATAGGAGGAAACTGAGGCCCAGTAAGTTGAAGTGATTTGCCTAAGGTATCCCAGGTAGTGACAGGCGGAATTTGGACTCAGGACCTTCCACTGGACTTTCAAGCTTCCAGAAGCAGGCAAGAATGCCTACAACCCACCCAGCCCATCTCTCCCAATCCATCTCTGTCCAGCCTCATCCCTACCTTCGTCTCTTTCTTTGCCACATGGTAGGATAGAAAATATACTAGATTGAGACTCAAAAGACCTGGGTTCCCATTCTAGTTCTGCTATTTACTAACTGTGTGAACTTAGCCAAATTCCTCCTCCATTCTGGCCTCAGTTTCCTCATCCGAAAATGAGAAGGCTCGATAGCATTGGCTCTAGATCTCTGATTTGCAAAATGACAAGGTAACAGTAGATGAGCTAGACAATCTCTTCCATCTCTAAAGAGGTGGTCCTCTCATTCACCCACCTCTCCCTCCCTTTTTATTCCCTCCATACTTCTGAGAACCTTCCTCTAGAAGCCCATTGCCTTAATGGGAGGCAGTGTGGCACAGTGGGTTTGGAGTTGTAAGATCTAAGAAGGAATCCCAACTCTGCCACCATCTTTATGTGACCATGGACCAGACACTTAATATATCTGGGCCTCCATTTCCTCCTCTGTTAAAAACTGGGGGTTGAATTAGGTAGGACCCTTCCAGCTCTCTAAATCTATGATCTTATGAATGACTCTCCTACATGCTTTAGACTAGAGGTTCTTAACCTTTCATTGTGTCGTGGACCCTTCAACAATCCAGAAAAAAGCCTATGAATTTGTTCTCAGAAGAATGTTTTCGAATGCACAAAATAAAACACACAAGATTAAAAATGGAATCAAATGGTGAAAATAAAGACGTACATTTTTTCCATCCAAGTTCATGGACCCTCAGAAATTCAGTTGAAGGGTAGTTAGCATTTAAATACCCCTTTTAAGGTTTGCAAAGCATTTTAAATATGTTATCTCACTTGATCCTGTGAAATGGGTGCTATTATTATCCCCATTTTAGAGTTGAGAAAACTGAGGCAAGCAGAGGTTAGGTGGCTGACTTGCCCAGGGTCACTCAGCTAGTAAATGTCTAGGATGAATTTGAACTCAGGTCTTCCTGACTACAACATTAGAACTCCGTGCACTCTGCCACCTCATGTCTTCACCTTCCTTGACTCCCACTGTCCTTTTCAAAACTGATGTTCTGGGGCAGCTAGGTGGCACAGCTACACTCTGGCCTTGGGGTCAGGAGGACCTGAGTTCAAATTCAGCTTCAGACACCTGACATGTACTAGCTGTGTGACCCTGGGCAAGTCACTTAACCCTGATTGCTTCACCAAAAAGCAAACAAAAAAAAA
>NW_020941065.1:12249975-12265584 GCF_900497805.2 Vombatus ursinus | reverse complement strand
GGGGGGGGAGGGGCAGAGGCACTCCAAGTCCCTGTATTCTTGAGGTCCAGTGTGATTCCCCATTAGGCGGAGAGTCCTGGAGATTGAGAAGTCAGGCGGCCTGCAGGATCCAGGAGGCATCCGTTGGCCGCTTCTGCTATGCCTCTTCCTCATCTTCACAACTGTCTACTTCAGCCTGTGGAAAGGAGTGAAGACTTCGGGGAAGGTAGCTGAGACCCCTAGCACCCTGATCAGGCTCCTCCCAGGCTTGCTTTCTAACCCCCCCCCAACAAAAAATCTCTATATAGGAGAATGAAAAATAAGAATGGGACAAGAATAACAGGTATTTATAGAGCATTTAAAAACTACATTATTCCACTGGGGCCTCTAAGGTAAGTGAAGGGTATTATTGGGATGATTATAGAATTAGAGGCTGTGTGATGTGGTAGATAGTCAGGATGACCAGGTCTCTGACACATCCTAGTTGTGTGACCCTAGAAAAATCACAACTGCAGGACAGCATAGCATAGCAGATAGTCCTGGACCTGAATTAGGACTCAGGAAGACCTGGGTGCAGGGCAGCTGGGTGGTTAAGTGTTTAGAG
Source organism: Vombatus ursinus (assembly GCF_900497805.2). Taxonomy (NCBI): domain Eukaryota; kingdom Metazoa; phylum Chordata; class Mammalia; order Diprotodontia; family Vombatidae; genus Vombatus; species Vombatus ursinus. The sequence continues at coordinate 12,265,001 of NW_020941065.1, read as the reverse complement.
CACTTGGCCTGGCTTCAAGAAGTTGTTGTTTAGTCATTTCAGTTATGTCCAACTCCACATGACTCCATTTGAGGTTTTCTTGGCAAAGATACTGGAGTGGCTTGCCATTTCTTCTCCAGCTCACTTTACAGTTAAGGAACCTGAGGGAAACAGGGTTAAGTGACTTGCCCAAGGTCATACAGCTAGTAAGTATCTGAGGCCAGATTTGAACTCAGGTCTTTCTGACACTGGGCCTGGCACTGTACCACTTAGCTGCACTTAGTCTTGTACACTCATTAACTGTGTGACCCTCTGTCTACCTCAATTTCCTCAACTGTAAAATGACAATGATAATAACATCTATTTCCTAGGGTTGTTATGAGAATCAAATGAGACATTTGTTCAGTGCTTAGCACACTGTCTGGCCCATAGTAGGTGCCATGTAAACGTTTATTTTCAAAAATCTCACCTCCGAAATGTATTAACTTTGTTACCTTAGACAAGTCCCCTAATCTCTCTGAGCCTCAGTTTCCTTACTTGTAAAATTAAGGGGTTGAACCAGAGAGGCCTCTGAGGTCCTTTCCAACTGATTCTTAGATTCTTTGGGTGGAAATGTACACTCTCTCTTGGAATATTTACATTTCAATCCTTACATTGGATTTATCTCACAGAAAGGATTTATCTCACAGAAGGAGTTTTAGGCATTGTCTGAGGTGGGGAAAAGTATCTTTTGGGTCAGTCTCTGACAGCATCTTTTCTGACTTTGTGTAAGGTTGGCCCTGAGCCCACTAGGAGGGCAAAGCTCCCTTCCTATGACATGCTCCGCCATATTTCCCAGTTCTACTGCCACTGTGTATATTGGTCCACTCCCAGCTTCCTGCCTTTATCCTTCCCTTCCTAGGTGGTGTGGCTCACTGCCACTTTCCCCTACCTGGTACTCTTCATCCTCCTGATCCGAGGAGTCACCTTACCTGGAGCCTGGAGAGGCATCGTCTTCTACCTCCAGCCCAACTGGGAGAAACTGCTGAGCACATCAGTAAGCCAACAAGTCTTTTTCTGGATTCTTCAAACTTTTTCTGGGTCCACAGCCCCGTGCTGGGATTTAGGGCATTGAGAGTAATAAAACCAAGTTCTGGGGCTGCCCTCTCCTGATAAGCCCCAAGACAGAATAAAACACCGAGACTCTAATAGCACAGTGCAGCTCTGCACCAGGAGACTGTGGGATGCTGATGTGTTTGGCAAGAATGTGCCACTCTCTCTTTCCCACCCCTTCTACAATCACTGGTGTATGTGTGTGAGTGTGTGTACCCCTCTGAGTCACTGAAAAGTCATTCCATCCCCATAACTCCCCTCAGAAGGCTAATAAACAATTGTAATAATCAGCATTCTATTGCCCCCTTTCCTGGTGGAATCTGAACCAGGAAGGCTAGTTTAGCCAGTGCTGATGACTTTAGGAGGTCCTCTCAGGACATGGATTCACCAAACTCCCCCTACCCTTTGACCCAGCAATACCACTACTAGGCATATGCCACCAAAGAGGCCAAAGACCAGACCATTGAGGTCCCATGTAGATCAAAATATTTACAGCAGCATTTTATGTATTAGCAAATAACTGGAAGGAAAGTGAATAGGGAGACTTTTTTCTGATCCCCCTCCCCATTGCTCACTATCCCCAAATAACTATATTTCACAGAATCACTGAATTGAAGAGTAGGAAGGGCCTTCAGCAACCACATAGTCAACTCTGAAATAAAAGGAATCCCCTCCCCAACATACCCATAAAATGGCTGTCCAACTTGTGCTTACAGCCCTCCCAGGAGGGTTGAGCCCCTCACCTCCCCTAGGCAATCTACTCCCCTTTGAGATAGCTCTCATTGTTAGAAAGATGTCCGGGACATCTAGCTAAAGTCTGTCTCCAGATTCTGTTCTCTCGGGCCAAACAGAATGAGTCTAATCTGTTTTCCACAGTGACAATCCTTCAGGTTTCAGAAGACAGTTATTTATTTTGTATCTATCTTGTATATATTTCTCAGTGAAGCTGTTGTTTCCTCCAAGTAGAATGTAAGCTGCCTGAAGGCAGGGACTGTTTTGGTTTTTGTCTTTGTATCCCAGTCCTCAAGTTCACTAGCCTGCAGGGGTTGGGAACCTGCAGCCTTGGGACCACAAGTGGCCTTCTAGGTCCTCAAGTGTGGCCCTTTGACTGAATCCAAACTTCACAGAACAAATCCTTTAATTAAGGGAATTTTTTTTAAATTTTATTTTTATTTTAAAACTTTATTTTATTCAGTGATCCTTGGTGCTATCCTGACAGTCTCTGAAGGCTCCCCTGGGATCTCTTTCCCTCCTCTGATATTTGCTCTCCTAAGTCTGCTCCTCTGCCAGCTGTCACCTGCTCTAACATGCAGCTTTGACTTACAGGGTTTTTTCCTGAGAAGATCAGAGGGCCCCAAGTAATGAACTCATTATTCCCTCAGAAAAAAAAGAACATGCTTACAATCCTGGCCCTTAGAAATGCAAATGGAAAACTGAATTACACATCTCATTTATCAGGCTTGGTTCTATGTATGCCAAGGGGTCCTGCCCCTTTTCTGTGAAGCCCATTGACAATGGACTTCCTGCCTGTAATTACAGTAGGACTGCATTAGAGAATTTTTGTTCAAAGTAATCAGCCAGATATAAGTTCTAATTAAAACCTTCAATAGCAGACATCACAAATAATGCACTTTACCATGTGTGCCCCTCCTCAAGTCTTTCAACAACCTGAGGATCTCTTTGTATCCAGGCCCCAGAAGAAAGAGGCCCAAGCCCTAGGACTCTCAGCTCTGATCTGCCTCCCCTCTTTATACCTACCAAAATGCCTGGATGGAATACGTGAGTGGCTTTTTAGAGGATGGAGCAAGAGAAGTGGGGATCAAGAGGAGAAAGATGCTGAGGAAGCAAAGGAAGTGAAATTTAAGAAGCTGGAGGAAAACATTAACACTGCTGAGAAAATCTAGAATGGATGGTATCCACAAAATATGGAAAATATCAAAGGAAGACTTCTAGGGCATTGATTGAGTAGATGGCACCTATATGGGAGATTTGTGGAATGACTTAGGTGAGAATCTTCAGAAGAAAAGACTTGGATGGGCAATGGATAGAATATCCACGCCATTGAGGTCACAGAACATATTGAAGAATGCCAAGTATGGCTATCCCTGCTGGGATGTGAGTTCCTAGGATAAACCTTAGAGCTGGAAGAGACCTTAAAGGTTGGGGTGCAATGAGAAGATCATGGGGAGTCAGGAGACCTGGGTTCAAAACTTGGTTCTGTCTTTAACCACTAGGTAACATTTCCTCTCTCTGGGCCTTGGCTTCCTTCTCTGTAAAATGAGGGAATGTATCCAGGGAACATAACCAGGATGGTAAGTGGTCTCAAGACCATACCATAGAAGGTCTGGTGGAAGGAACTGGGAATGTTTAACCTAGAGAAGAGAAAGGGAGATAAAGAACATTAACAAAGCACATACCATGAGTCATGTACTGTGCCAGGCCTTTTACACATATTATTTCTTTTGACCCTCACAAAAATCCTAAAAAGTAGGTGCTATTATGATCCCCATTTTACAGTTGAGAAAACCAGGACAAATGAAAATTAGGCAACTTGCTCAGGGTCACAGGTCGGTCAGTGTCAGAGACTGAGATTTGAAATCAGGTTTTCCTAATTGCAAGTCTCAGTGCTTATCTACTGGGCCACCCAGAAGGGGACATGAAAGGTGTCAAGTAGCTAGAAAGCTATAATGGGAAAGAGAGATTAGATTTGTCCTGCTTGGCCCCAGAGGAAGCAAGGGTAACAGTTGTAGGAAATGTCTGTCTGCTATAACATACACACATACATTATATTTCTATATGTGTGTGTCTGTATGAATGAATAATATATGTGTGTGTATACCTTATTTATTAAAGCTTCTCAAAAGTAGAATGTGATAACATATGTAGATCATATGAGATCATATGTGTAAAGAACTTTGAAAACTTTAAAACACTCACTAAGTGTTGTTATTATTATTATCATAGTAGGTTCACTAGAGTTCTTCAGGTTGAATGTTTGTCTTGGAGATTCTTGACACTAGTCGGGATCAATTCAGTTCAATTCAATTCCAAAAGCATTTTATTGCTCTTCTGAATAATCAACAAGCATTTTTTATTAAGTATCTACAACATGCCTGGCACCGAATATATAAAGACAAAGAAATGAAACAATTCCAGTGAGTAACAACTTCTAGTCCAATAGAAGCTCCTGGCCCAGGCATATAACACAAATCAATCAATTGATGGGTATTTATTAAGTATTACAAAAGCAGAAGCCAAATAGCCCCTCCCCTCAAGGAGCTTACATTCTCCTGATGACCTCTAAGGTCCCCTCCCACTCTGAGATCTTTTGTGAAGCCCTTCAGAGCAGGGGCTGGCATCCATTTGGAGAAGGGGGCTATCCCCCCAAAAATGCCAACCACAAAAAGTGAGGGCCCCCCTTTATACCTCCCCACTTAGCAGTAGTAATGGGGTACAGTGGAAAGGAACACAAAAATAATAATAGAGAGACCTGATTCCAGGTATTGCTTCAGTTCCTAACTAGCCAGGTGGTCTAGGCAAGATGGCAACTTTGCTAGAAAGAAAAAGGCCCAGGATCAGGAGTCACAAGACATGGATTTGAATCCTGTCTCTGCCACTTACTACCTAAGTATCCTTAGGCAGAGGCCTTTCAAGACCTGAATGAACAGGACATATTTACCTCATGACCTGATGATAATGTCTCATTTTGAGGGGAGCTTTAAGCTGCCTTCATGTGTTTGGAAGGCAGTCCTGTGGAAGAGGGATTACACTTGTTATGTTTGGCCCCAAAGGACAGTCCCAGGCCCAGAGAGGCAGATTTAAGCTCGATGTCAGCAGAAACTTCCTAACAGAAAAGTCCTAAGGTGAAATGAGCTACTGATAGGTGGGATGGGGTCCTTCTCATGAAAGGCTTCAATAACAGGCTGGTAGATCACTTGTCAGGCATGTTGGATAGAGTATTCTTGTTCAGGTGCAGGCTGGGTGGTCCTTGATGTCCTTTCCAACTCTGAAATTTTGTAGTTCTATTGAATTCTCTCCAATTCAGCAATGATTAAGCATCAATTATGTGCAAAGGATTGTCCTAGGCACAGGTAATATGAAAATTAAAATGAAACCATCCTTACTCTCAAAGGGTTTTACATTCTACTGGAAGACATAATCTCCAATTTAAATCGATTCAACAAGCAATTATGAAATACTCGCTATATGCCAGACACCATGCTAGGGACTGGGGCTACAAAGATACTTTTTAAAAGGCCTCTGGCCCCAGTGAGCTTATTTTCTATTGGATTAAATGGTGAATTTGTTAAAATGAACCTGCCCTCAACTGAGCACAGACACAAGAACGCAAAAACCTCAGTGATAGTGGCCAGGGGGATGAATTGACAATTCTGAGTCTTCTCTGGAGGGAGGGAGCTCTCCAAATGCTGATTCTCCTTCCCACCCTTCCTCCATCCTAACCCCCATTACATTCCACTTGTCTTACCAGGTCTGGGTCGATGCTGCAGCTCAGATCTTTTTTTCTCTGGGTCTTGGATTTGGAGTCCTGCTTGCTCTGTCCAGTTACAACCAGATTAATAACAACTGCTTCAGGTGAGGACGCAAAGTAAGGCCAATGTAGCTGAATTTGTACAAGGTTAGGAGGAAGAGGAGGGCCAGGGACTGAGGGTGGTGGTGAGGTCAAAATGCTCTTCAAGTGCTGGATTTGGAGTCAGGAAAACCTAAGTCTAAATCCTACCTCAGATTCATACTATCCGTGTGACTGTGGGTAAGTCACTTCCATCTCTCATTCATTCATTCATTTCAAAAAGTCAGACACTGTTCTAGGTATTGAGGATGTAAAAACAAAAATGAAAATGTTCTTGCCTTCCAGATTACATTTTATTGGGAGGAAACAGCATACACACAGATAAGTAAATACAAAATATATTACATATATGTGTATATGTTTTATATATACATATGTATATATACATGTGTGTGTATATATATACATATATTTGTATATAAATATATCTTCCTCATCTGTAAAATGAGGATAATAATGGCACCAACATCACAGAGTTGTTGTAAGGATCAAATGATAAAATGTACATAAAGTCAAGTCAAGCAAGAATTTATTAAGCATCTATTATGTGCCAGGTACTGTGCTAGGAAAACAAAAAGATACTTTGTAAACCTTAAAGTACTAAATCAACCTCCATCATCACACAAATAAGTATGTGAAAGGCAATCAATCAATAACCACTCATTAAGTACATGCCAGACGCTGTACTAAATGCTGATAATACAAAGAAAGAAAAACATGGTACCTGGCCTCAAGAAATTCAAGTCTGATGGAGAAGACAACATGCAAATAACTATGTGCATACAAGAAAAATCTAGTGTGTATAGAAAGTAATGTCAGAGGGGAGGCACTTTGGAGGATCAGAAGGGGGAAAATCAGGAAAGAATTCCTAAAGTCGGTGGAGTTTGAGCTCAGTCTTGGGGGAATGCAGTGAATCCAGGCAGCAGAGGTAAAGAGGTAGCTCATTCTAGGCATAGGAGAGAGCTTTAATGTCAGAGAGGGACTGTTGTGTGTGAGGAATGTCATCTGTGAAGTTGGCCAGCATAGCTAGATTATTGAGGTATAAGAAGAATGGAGAGGTAGAAAGAGGCCAGCGATTACAATGTCCAGCAGAGAATTTTACATTTGATCCTGTAGGTAATAGAGAGTCACTGGAGTTCATTGAACAGCAAGATGATGTGATCTGATCTGCACTTTAGGAAAATGACTTTGGTAGCTTGGTGCAGGATGGATTGGAGCAGGGAGAGACTTGAGGCAGAAAGACCAATCAGCAAGCTAATGTGATGGTCAAGGTGTAAACTGACCATCAAGGTGGCATCTGTGTGAGTGGAAAGAATGGGGGAAAGCAACAGGCAAACCAAGTAGGTTATTGCAATAGTCCAGGCAGAAGGTGATAAGGGCTTAACTAAGGTTATTGCGACCACGTGAGTAAAAAGGAGAGGACACACATATGAAAGAGATGTTATGGAGGCAGCATGGACTTGAGGGCAGGGAATGACTCTGGGTTGAAAATTCTGGTGACTATGAGAATGATGGTGCCCTTGACATAAATAGACAAGGTTGAATGAAGGGCAGGTTTAGAGGAAAACTCAATGCACTCAATGAGTATGAGATGACAACCTGGCATCCCAATGGAGATGCTCCACTGGCAGCTGCCGATCAGGAGAAATCTGCAAAGAATTCATCTGCAGGGAGATGATCATTGAACCACTGGGGGCTGATGAGATGACCAAGAGAGAGCACATCACTTCCATCTGCCTTTCTATGTCTTCCCCTGTGGTCTTAAAGCTTATAGCACTTGAAGGCTGACATTCTAGCCATCCCCCGCACTCTCCAAACCACACTCAGGTTTTCTGACTTGCAGGGATGCGCTTATCACCAGCATGGTGAACTGCTTGACCAGCTTCCTCTCCGGGTTTGTCATCTTCACTGTCCTGGGCTACATGGCTGAGATGAGGGACATCGAAGTAGAAGAAGTGGCAAGGGACAAAGGTCTGTATCCCTTTTACCTGAATTCACCTTCCTCAGCCCAAGGTCCATGAACTTCACTGACTGGATAAAGGAAGCAACAAACCATTTCAGCTTTGTTTTTGTTTTTGTTTTTTGCTTTTATTACAAAAACATGTTGGACGTGGAGTTAGGAGGTTTCTGTTCAAATCCTGGCCCTGACACTTATGAGCTACATTGCCTAGGACATGCTGCTTAACCTCTTTAGCCCTGATTTTTCTCATCAGTAAATCAGAATAATCCTTGTGACCACCTCCTTCACCAAGTCATTGTAAATCTTACATAGCTATGAATTAGGATTATTTTTCACTGGTGCACCATTCTTAGGTGCACTTGGCAAAGCAAGTTGCTTATATGGTATGGTTTGAGGGGCACTGAAAGGCCCCCTACTCCTGAACTATGTCTCCCAGATCCCTGCCACAGGGACCTGAAATTTTCACTTGGAGTCACCCCTTCAGATAAAGACCTCAGATATTGTGTAAATAGATTACTTGTTAAAAGTAACAGGTCAACCCATTAAAACTTTATTACATAACACTTCCTACCTGTGCATCTCTGGGCAAGTCGCTTAACCCCTACTGTCTCACTAAAAAAAAATTTACATATTTGTTCACTAGATTAGGGTTTGGGAGTATGTTTGGTTTTTTGTGACCATGACTTTTCAAGAGGATTCCTCCTGTAGAAACTCCCTCCAGCAAAGTAGATCAAGAATTTATAGTCTTGGAGAGTTGCCTGGAACACTGAGAAATTAAGTGACTCACCCAGAGTCACACAGCTAATACTGTCAGAATCAAGACATAAACTCAGGTGTCAGACTTCTATCCAATATATCAAGGCTGGTATAGTGGTAAAGATACTGGATATGGAGTCAGGGGGATCTGAGTCTGAATCCCACTTCAAACACTAGCTATGTAACCCTAGACAGGTAACTTAACCCTTCTATGGCTCAGTTTCCTTATCTGTAAAATGAGAGGGTCAGACCATATGGCTTCTGAGTTCCCCAGCTCTGGGTCCTAAGATCCTCTCTGTGTCTCAATTTTTCATATCCAAAAAACATCAATAACAATACTTGTTCATTCTGTCTCAGAAGGCTAGAGGAAGAATCAGGGGAAATTGCATTCATGAAAATGTTCTGGAAAAAACTACAAAGCGCTAGAAAAAAATACTACTAATAATGGGATTTCTTGGTGGGCATGGTAGGACAATAAAGAAACAAATTGACTCATATCCAGGTCTGATTCCCCCCTAAGGTATGTGTACCAGAAGTGGCCCCTGGAGTTGCATCCTGAAGCTTTTCTCATCACCCACTGAAGGAGAATTTTTTTCCTCTAGAAATAGTTCCAGAAGGCACTGGACTCTACTTGGAAAAATAATAAAGGAAAAAATTACTCTTCTCCTACTCTTTATCAGGTCCCAGCCTCCTCTTCATCACTTACCCCGAAGCCACTGCCAATATGGTGGGATCCACATTCTTCTCCATTGTGTTTTTCCTCATGATGATCACCTTGGGATTAGACAGCACTGTGAGTAACTTTGCCTGGCTTTGGGATGGGAGGATAGAACCTTGAAAGGGCATCTCATGCATTCCTCCATTTTCAAGGAAAAATAGGTAAACTCGGTGGTGTAGTGGATAGAGTGCCAGGCTTGGAGTCAGGAAGACCTGAGTTCAAATTTGACCTCAAACATTTACTAGATGAGTGACCCTGGGCAAGTTACTTAACGCTGTTTACCTCAGTTTTCTCATCTGTAAAATGAGCAGGAGAAGGAAATGGTGAAACACTTCAGTATCTCTGCCAAGAAAACCCCAAATGGGGTCATGGGGAGTTGGACGCAACTGAAACAACTGAACAACAATTATTGTACTTACCCTGACCTCACATTAGTATTGTAGTTTCCAGTTGAGCCCTTGTGCTGTCCATCTGTCATCTTTTACTGTCCCTGCATAATTGACCTTTTCCAATCACTTTCTGGATGATAGAGCTTAAGTCACATCTTGTATATGAGTCATCATTGGCACTGGTCCTATTCACCTCCTCCATATAACAGGAGACCCTTTGGGTCACCAGGTCTCCCTCTCTCTCTCTCCATATACGTATATGTATATATATATATATATATACACACATATACACATACACATGTACATATATACATACATATATACACATATACATATATATACACATATAGATAGATACATAGATATATATACACACATTACCTACTTAGTTGAATCTTATAAGTGTAAACACCCATTTGATGGAAATCAGTCAATCAGTTTGTTGAGGGTTAAATAGTTGGGGGGTTTTTTTGAGTTAAATACTTCATGGCTCCACTATATATGGGGCCAGAATTTAGTCAGTCAGAGAAGTAGACTTTTCTCATTTTGGGGAGTCCTTGGGGAGTACAGGGAACTCCTAATGGGGAAACTACTTGCACTGGTGTAGATCAACAGCTCATGAATTCCTCAGGAGAGGGACAGAAGCATCACATCAGGCACAGGGAGGGGTGGGAATTCAAGCTTTGGTTGATATTTGGTCCCACATCAACTTGCTCTGCTGTGGCTCTCTCTGCAGTTTGGGGGCCTGGAGGCCATCATCACAGCTTTGATAGATGAATATCCACAGACCCTCACCCAAAGGAGGGAACTCTTGGTCCTGGGCCTGGTGGCTGTCTGCTTTCTGGGCTCACTTGCCACGCTGACCCAAGTGAGTATGGCAAGAGTTGGGTGAGTGATACACCTGGGCACTACGGCAGAGAAAAAACAGAGTTCCCACAAGCTTGAGGATGCTCAGGCCAAACCAGGGCTTCTGTTTCTTCCCTTAGCATAAGATGAGCCCCATCCTTCCATGAGTATGCAGGGCAGTCTAATGGACTACCCTGAGTGCTAGGCTTGGAATCAGTAAGACCGGTGTCAAATCCTGCATCTCACACTTATGAGCTGGTTGGTTCTGAACAAGTCAATTAATCTCTCTGGGCCTCAGTTTCTCCATCTATAATATGTGACTAATTTGCCTATAGGACTTACCTCAGAGGGCTTTTTTGAGGCACAAATGAGAGAGTGGATGAGACGTACAAATATCAAAGCATTCTATAATTGCCAGTGAGACATGACCTACGAAAAAATAGCACACTTCAATGGAAGAGTCAATGGAAGAAGAAGAAGAAGGAGAAGGAGAAGAAGGAGAAGAAGAAGAAAAAGGAGGAGGAGGAGGAGGAAAAAAGGGAAAAGAAATCAGAAGGAGAGGAAGATACAGAAGAGGAAAAAGAAGAAAGAAAGAAGAGGAGGAGGAAGAAGAGGGAGAAGGGGAGATTATGATGATGATGAAAAGGGAGAAAAACAAAATACAGAGGAGAAGACTAGCTAGCAATTTATATCACACTTTAAGGTTTGCATAGTGCTTTCCAAATATGATCTCATTTGATCCTTACCACAACCTTGGGAAGTAGTTGCTTTTTTGCCCCCCATTTTACAGATGAGGAAACTAAGGAAGACAGGTTAAGGGACTTGCCCAACGTCACACAGTTAGTAAGGGTCTGAGACTGGATTTAAACTCAGGTCTTCCTGACTCCAGACCTAGTGCTCTATCCACTGGACCACATATACCAGTCGTGAGTAGGAGACATAAGGATAAACAGGGGTTTGTAGAATTTCTTTGTCATTAGGAGCTACACTCAGAGCTATAACCAGGACAAGGTGGCTTGGGCTTTGTCCCAGGGCACTGGAATCTAGAAGGACATTCAGTCCTACAGCCACAGTGAAACAATTAAGCTCAGCACCTAGTTAGTAAGAATGATAGAAAATAAAAAAGAAAGTTATCACCAACAGTTACCTCCCCCTGGTGGCCACTCCCCAGGGGAACTCCTCCCCTTTTGGACCCAACCTATTCTCATTCTTTCCCAGCAACCTCTGCAACAGTGACTTTGTGTTGCTTCCAATGTCCACCCCTCCACACACACACACACACACACACACACCCTGCAAATGAACCAAGGAAGTGTTTCTACTGCTTGCCCTGAGCATAAAAATGGCTAGTTACTGCTCTGGCTACACTTTGCAGAATCATCATTATTCAAGCTGTTACTCTCTATCGAAGGAGCCCAGTCTAACCACTGCCCATCCATTCCATCCCTGCAGAAGCACTAGTGAAAACTGAGGCAACTGGAACCAGGTAAATTCAGCAGAAGTTGATGGCAGAGATGATGATAATGAGAACATCTCCAGTGAACTTTCTACAAATCATTCTACACCTTTAGAAAGATTCCATACATCTTCAACACATACAACCAAGGGATCTAGGACCAAAGGAGAATAAATTCAGAGTTGGGAGGGGCCTGAGAGATCATGTGATCCAACCCTCTTATTTTACAGCAAAGGAACCGAGACCCAGAGAGGCTAGCTGTCTTGTCTAAAGTCCCACAGCTTGGAAGTGGCCAAGCTGGGATTCAGACTCATAACCTGTGACTCAAAATCCAGCATTCTTTCCACTGTATCAGAGTACCTCCTCATTTTAAATATGGGGAAATTGGGGCTCAGAAAATGAAAAACTTTAAAGAGTCTCATGGTTACCTAGTAAGCCAGTGGAGGTGTCTTCTGGTTGCCTGTTCAGGGCTCTTTCCTTGGAACTCCACTACCTCCTCTGCCTTTTGTAGGCTTCCTTTGGAGTAGGATGCTTCAGACAGCCCTGAAGGTGGCCTTCTTTTGTTGTTCTAGGGAGGTGCGTATGTGATCAAGCTTCTGGAAGAATTTGGTGCTAACTGCTCCATTCTGGCTGTGGTGTTCTTGGAGGCGATTACTGTTTCTTGGTTTTATGGTACAAAAAAAGCCAAAAATACAAAAAAGACCCTTTGGGGATTGGGAAAGGGAAGAGAGACTCTCTCCTTATGCCTGTCATGCCTTTGTATAACAGATTAACTCTATCAGCAGTCAGAACCATGGCACAGGCACCTGTTTATCAGTCAGCACTCCACTCCTTACTATTATACTTCAGATTATTTTTGTTCGAGAAAATCTTAAGTTATCACTTGTGATACCCCCAATACCAATCACTTCCATTCTTTCCAGATCCAGTGTTGTTTAGGCCACTCACTTCCAGGTCTTGATTAAACAAGAATTGAATTAGAAGAATTTAATTATAACAACAGTCAATAGACATCTATGTCATAGAACACTGGACTTTACAAACATTTCCTAGTTTCAACCTCATGGCAAACCCCACTCCTAGGTTGGAGTCCATTTACATCCTTTCCTTCAGTCTCCTGAGCTGTAAGACAGAACAAGATAACCAGGAAGTTCATTTCCTTCATAAAACTCTCAGCTCCATATAACATGAGAACAAGGCCATATAACAGCCATACTAGCTAACTCACAATAGCCATAACATCTTGAAGTTTGCTTCTGCTCTCCCCAGATAGGCTAGTATGTACTAGTCACCCTAAGCTCCTTCTCCACCCATCTATGCCTTTAGTTCATCTGCTTCCATGGCCCATGTAGATGTCTTCAACCTTCTGAAATCAGGATGCTGCCAAGCCTGATGTTGCAAGCTAAGGAACAGAGATTTTTCCCATTGCTATCATGCCATATCTCTAACCCTGTCCATTGCCTTTAACCTCCGAATGAATGAACTGATAGATAGATGAATAACCCTGTCCATTGCCTTTAACCTCTGAATGAATGAACTGATAGACAGATGAATAAGTGAATGAACAAAAAGGCATTATTAAGAACTTACCAATCACTTCGCTAAGTGCTGAGAATACAAATAGAAAAAGCAAGAAAGTCCTTGCTTTCAAGGGGCTCACTATATGAGAAAAGAGAGAGAATTTCTCTGATAGAAGAGCTACATTAGGCAGCATGAACAAGGGTTTTGGTGAGGGGGGTGGGGTTTGGAGGGACAAGGATAAAGTGCTCCAGCTACTTACTCAGGGTTTGGCAAATAGTTAAGGGGAAGCCTTCTTCCTTTCTCCAATATCTTCCACTGCTGAGATTGAGGTCAGTGAGGAAGGGAGCTGACACGTACTGTTTTCTCTGCTCAGGGATTCAGCAGTTCTGTCATGATGTGAAGGTCATGCTTGGCTTCAGCCCAGGCCTGTTTTGGAAGATATGCTGGGTAGCCATCAGCCCTGCCTTCTTAGCAGTGAGTATATCCCTCATTGAACGTCCGGAGATGTTTTGGTGCCATCCCTCCCAAGAGCACAAAACACAATATTTATCATCACATTTCTTTTTATTATATTCCTAGGAAGGGAAAGTATAAAACTTATCACCATTTTACAGAAATAGAGTTATGGTGAGACTAAGACATTTCCCCCAGGACCTATAATTCCTGACTCATCAAATATAAAGTTGGAAAGGACATTAAAGTTCACTTTGCCCAACTCCCTTATTTTACAGAGGGGGAAACTAAGGCCCAGACTTGACTAATAACCTAAGTCACAAAGCTAAGTAATGATGATGCAGGGATTAGAACCCGGTCCTTTGACTCCAAAGCCAGAGATCTTCCCATTACATGGTTTTTCTATTTTTAAATTTTATAATTAACTTTTTTATTGTGTGCTCAATTTTGATACATACTACTTTTCTCATCGGATCATAGATCTAGAACTGGAAAGGAACTCAAATCTAATTATCTTGTTTTACAGATGAGTAAACTGAGGCATAGAGAGGTTAAGTTCATGTTGTTGTTGTTGAGTTGTTTCAGTCATATCCAACTCTCTGTAACCCTATTTGGGGTTTTCTTGGCAAAAAGCACTGGATTGGTTTGTCATTTTCTTTTCCAGGTCATTTTACAAATGAGGAAATTGAGGCAAGCAAGGTTAAGTGATTTACTTGCCCAGGGTCACACAGATAATAAGTGTCTGAGTCCAGATTTGAACTCAGGTCCTCCTGACTCCAGGGTTGGCACTCTATTCACTATGCCAACTAGCTGCCCAGTTAAGTTCATAGGACCATATATCTTGACCTGAAAGAGCCCTCAGAGGTCATATTACCATTCTATCATCACCATCATCATCATCATCATCATCACCATCATCATCAGGTTGAAAGGGAGTAAGGAGTCAAGGATGACCTTTAGCTCATAAGCCTGGGTGACTGAAAGGATGGTGATACTATTTAAATTAATAAGAAAGTTAGGAAGAGACAAAGACTTTGAAGGAAAGCATTGGTTCCATTTTGGACTGGTTGAGTTTAAGATGTCTATGGGACATTGAGCTGGAGATGTCCAGTGTGCAGCTGGAGATGGGAGACTAGAGGTTAGGGTTGGATATGTAGATATGAGAATCATCAGCATAAAGATGATAGTTGAATCTATGGAAGCTGATGAGATCACCCAGTGAAATAGTGCAGAGACAGAAGAGAAGAGGTGCAGGACAGAGCATT
>NW_020941065.1:12057489-12249965 GCF_900497805.2 Vombatus ursinus | reverse complement strand
CATCATCATCATCATCATCATCATCATCATCATCATCATCATCATCACCATCATCATCATCATCATCACCATCATCATCATCATCATCATTACAGTGAAAAGTTCACTGGCTTGGGTGGGGGTGTGAATTTTGGTGACTCAACCTCTCTAGGCCTCAGTTTGTTCATGTGTAAACTGGCAGAGTTGGACTCCCTTCCAGCTCCAAGTCTAAAATTCTCCATCCAGGCTGAACTGCTTGCTGTCCCTTATACTTGTCTCATCTCTTTCTAATTTTACACTCCGGCTCATGTTGCTCCATATGCTTAGAAGGCCCTATCCCCATCACTACCTACCAAAAATCCTATCCGTCACAGATTAAGAGCCAATAAGGGACCTACAAGGTAATCTGGTCCAGCCTCTCATATTGAGATGTGGAAACTGAGGCCTAGAAAGGCAAAGTGATTTGCCCAAGGCTACACACATAAAAAGTGGCAAATCATCTGACTCCCAATCCAGGACTCTGTCCACTGCACCATACTGCCTACAAGACCTAATGCAAATGGTGCCTCTTCCATGAAGCCTTCCCTGGTGGCCCAATGGAATGGATCTAACCCCACATAGCCCTTTGTTTAGACGTCTCTTACTTATCTTGATATATACCCTATCCCTTTTACTAGTTCCATAAGAGTAAGCGCCACGTGGATTCAACATATTCAATTTGACAGATATTTATTGAGTATGTGCCAGGCACTGTACTAAGCACTGGGGACATTAAGACAAAAAAATAGAATGGTCCTTGCCGTCAAGGAGCTTACTACATTCTACTGCAGGGGTACAACATGTATACAGGTGACTTCATGCTAACGTATATAGTCGTATCAAGAAGGTGCAAGTCCTAACAAGCCGGGATATTGGGTGGGAATTGGTATGTAGGAGATGTCACTTGAGCTATCAATGCAAGAAAGTTGGGGATTCTACAAGGGAGAAATGAGGAGTGAGCGCATGCCTCACCACTAGGTGGTGCGATCAGTAGAGCTGCTGGACGTGGAATCAGGAAAACCTGAGTGTGAAACTAGCCTCAGACACCTTCTAACTGTGTGATCCCAGGAAAGTCACTTGACCCTTGTCTGCCTCAGTCTCCTCATCTGTGGTAATGGGTTATCATAATGTAATTGTCCTTCATTTCTGAAGAGAACCAATGACATCACGATGACGGAATCACTGTGTTTGATTGCGGCTGATCAGACCAATACAGAGTTTGGAAAGCTCTCCCACAGGTAGGGCACAAATAGAGCATATGAACACTTGGGATGGCAATGTCTCTAGATTTGCGCATCTCACACTTCCTTTGCAATTCTTCGCTCATAGAGCATAGAGCCTTCCTTGATGTGGGCACACCATCCTGGGCCGTCCTGTGCCAAGGTCTCCCAGGTCATGCAATCGATTCCAGAGCTCTTCAGAGGGACCTTGAGAGTATCCTGATATCGCTTCTTTTGACCTCCATGTGAGCTCTTGCCTTGTGTGAGTTCTTTGTAAAATAGTTTTTCAGGCAAATGTATGTTTGTCACTTGAACAACATGGCCAGCCCATCAGAATTGCTCTCTCTGCAGTATAATTCAGCTCAAGAAAGGACCTCAGCATATGATACCTTATCCTGCCTGAAAATCTTCAGAATCTTCCCAAGATAATTCAAATGGAAGCGATTCAGTTTCCTGGCATGGTGCTGGTAGACTGTCCAGGTTTCACGGGCATACAACAATGAGGTCAGCACAATGGCTCTGTAGACCTTCAGTTTGGTAGGCAGCCTAATACCTCTTCTGTCCCACACTTTCCTCTGGAGTCTCCCAAACTCTGAGCTATCTCTGGCAGTGCATGCATCAGCCTCATTATCTATGTGTACATCCCTGGAAAGTTCACTGCCAAGCTAAGTGAACTTATTCACAGAATTCAAAATTTCTCTGTTACTGTAACCAATGGTTCAATATATGAATGGTGCAGTGCTGACTGGTGAAAGACCTCTGTTTTCTTGGCTGTTATTTTAAGGCCAAAATTAGCACAAATGGCAGAGAATCAATCCATACTTTGTTGCTTCCCAACCTCAGAGGCTACATTGAGTGCAGTCACTCAAACAAAAAGTCATGCGCTGACTCTCCTTCCTCTTTTGTCTTGGTTTGTAGCTTTTTTGAGTTAAATAGTTTATCAACAATGTTGTAGTTGACCTTGATGCCATTTTTGTCCTCGTCAAAAGCATCTGACATCACAGAAAACATCATGCTAAAAAGCATGGGAGCAAGCATACAGCCCTGCTTCACTCCTTTGGTGACTGGGAAGATGTAAGACTGTCATCTTTTATCCAGAACCGTGCAAGCATGCCATCATGGAGCTGGAGTAAAATACTGATGTACTTCTATGGGTAACCAAATTTGGCCATGATCTTCCATAAGCCCTCATGACAGAAAGTATCAAAAGCCTTGGTCAGATCGATGAGCATTGTGTACAGACATCTGTTCTGCTCCTGGCATTTCTCCTGGAGCTGTCAAGCAGCAGACACCACATTGACCATGCCTCAGTCCTTCTCTGTGTATAAACAGTTCATTGATGACCTGGAAGAAAGTTGAGTCAGCACACAGCAACAGTAGAGCAGAGAAGGAGTGGGCAGTTTTCAGAGATCTGGTGTGCAGCACTGCATTTGTTCATCTGGGCCAGAATACTCACAAACATCAGGATTGGTTTGACAAAGATGATGAGAAAATTCAGAAGCTGCCACATGAGAAATGAGAACTCCACAAGGTTTACCAGCAGGACAGCTCACCCATCTCCAAGAAGGCAGTGTTTAACTCCATTAAAAGCAAAGTGCAGGCAAAGCATAGAGAGATACAGGATTCTTGACTCAGTAAGAAGGCAAATGAGATTCAATTTTACACCAGCAGCAACAATAATCCAAAGTGCATCTACAATGCCTTGAAGGCTCTTTATGGGCCAAAGACCTCTGGTGCATCTCAACTACTCAGTGCTAATGAAGCCACACTGATCAGTGATGAGGACTCTGATTCCGTCAGAGACGGGCTGAACACTGCCATAGTGTTTTCAACAGACCGTCATCAATCAATGCCAAAGTCTTTGAACACATATTTCAGGTTGAAGTCAATCTCTCTCTAGCTGAACTTCCAACCAAAGAAGAGATATTGAACGTTATTAGGCTTTTTTCATGTGGCAAAGCACCAGTGCTGATTCTATTCCAGCAGAGATCTACAAGGAAGGGGGTCCACTGCTCATACAGCAATTGATTGAAATCTTCTGGGTGATATAGAAAGAGGAGATTATCCCCCAGGAGATCAAAGATGCCTCTATTGTCCATTTCTATAAGGAAACAGACAATCACAGGGGGGAAGGAGCTCTCTCTCTTAGTCACTGCCAGCGAGATTCTTGCCTAAGTCCTCCTTAATAAACTGATCCTTCACCTGGAAGATGATCATCTACTCAAGAGCCAGTGTGGCTTCAGAAAGGATATCATAATAGCATCTACCTCCCAGAATTGTTATAAGAATAAAATCAGATAATATTTGTAAAGCACTTGGCAAATCTTAAGGTGTGTTATAAACGATAGCTATGATGATCATTATCATTGATTCCAGACATAGGAAATAGCCTATGCAAAAATACAGAGGTGGGAGATAAGATATCACATACAGGAAAGAGTGAATGGGTCACTTTGGTTGGAATAGAGAATGCATGAGTAGGGTAACATGAAATAACCTTGAAGAAGGAGGTGGGATCCAGATTGCAGAAAATTTATTTATCTTTGTTTCTTCCTACTCATTGCCCCTTAGTACAGTGCTCTGCACATAGTGGTCACAATAAATGTTTGTCAAATGAAAAAATGAACAGATGGTTCTGATTTTTCTCTCCTCCTCCACACCCCCCACTAGTTTTTAATCATCAGCTCCCTTCTGGACCAGTCTCCTCTTGTGCTGTTTGACTACCACTATCCAGACTGGAGCATCTCCATTGGACATCTGATTGGCACTTCATCATGTATCTGTATCCCCATCTACATGGTCTACAAACTTATCTGGACACCTGGATCTCTCAAGCAGGTTAGGAATGCTGGATGTGCCCCATTTCCTCTCCTGGCCTGGGAAAAACTAAGGGTGGTTTTCATGTCTTTGGTCTTCCAGGCATCACTGCCACCATGGGTGGTGAAGGAGATTAGGGGGAAACTAAAAACAATAGATGGTGAGTTCAAGGTGTCTAGTCACTCTTCAGGATTCACTTCTCTTAACCAGATCACTCAAAGATAGAGCCAGGACAAATGCTATGAGCTTGCTAGGGAGTTTAGTTGACTCATTCCTAGTGTCCAGGGCTGAGGTGATAATCCCACTGTCCTCTGCCCTGGTCAGTCCTCATCTGGAAGGTTGGACTCAGTTCTTGGCACCACAGTTTAGGAAGAACATTGATAAGCTGAAGTATGTCCAAAGGAGGATGACTAGGGTGGTGAAGCTCTTGGAGTACATGTTCTGTGAGGATGGGTTGAAGGAATCAGATATGTTTCATCTGGAGAAGACAAGCTTCTTTGGAGGGGTGGAGTGGGACATGAGAACTGTCTTCAAGCATGGGAAAGCTGGGAAGTGGGATTAGACTAAGTCTGCTTGGCCCCAAAGGCTAAGACCAGGCAGAAGTTCTGGGGATGCAGATTTAGGCATCTCACAGGGACAAATTTCCTAACAATGAAATTTATCCCAATGTGGAATGGACCACCATGGGAGAGAGTGGATTCCCCATCACTGCACATGATCAAGTGAACACAGGGTGATTGCTCTTCCAGAAAGCAGTAGAGGGGACCCATTTTCTGATTGTGTTGAAGAGATGGTCTCAGAAACCCCCTCCAAGTCCAAAAGTTGATAATTCCACTGGTGTTAGAGGCAAGATTGGAATCCAGGTCCCTGCTGTCTCAAAGTCCAACACCCTTTCCATATTTACAATGCTGCCTAGGGAAGGAGGGCGAGTGAGTTGTGGTTTGTTTTTTTTTTTAAGTGGGCTCATAGTGTTACTCTAAATTTCATAACCATCAACAAAAACAAACACTCCAGCACCCAAACAAGAATTTGAAATGATTTACACAAACTCGTGCATTTCTAATATTTACAGCTGCTTTTTTAAAATGTGTGCATTCACTTTCACAAGATAATGACGTGACAAAATCACAGGTCTGAGCCCAAAACAAACAAACAGAACAGAAATATCATGGGTTTGTCACCAAGAAGGTTCATCAATTAAGAGCTGGGGGGGGGGGATCTCAGAAGCCATCTGGTTCAACCCTGCTCACTTTACAGAAGGGGAAACAGAGGCACAGAGAAGGAAAATAGAATTTGAACCAACATCCTCTGACTCCCAAGGCAGAATTCTTTCCCTCACACCAAAGTCTGCTCTGTGTATTTTTCTGGATTCCATGGCTCTTACTGCTGAAGTTGCTATTCCTATGAAGTATCAGCTTTTGAGCTGGGAAGACCTGGGTTAGAATTCTGCCTCTGATACTTCCAAGTTGTATGACCTTAGGTAAGTCACTTAACTCAGAGCTTCTGTTTCCTCATCTTTAAATATAACAAAAACAACAGCTAACATTTACGTAGCCCTTCAAGGATCACAAAGCACTTCATAAAATCATCTCATCTGATCCTCACAATGACCCTGTGAGGTAGGAACTGTTATTATTCTCATTTTAAAGTTGAGGAAATTGAGGCTCTGAAAAGTTCCGTGACTTGCCCAGAGTCACATGGCTAATAAATATCTAAGGCAGGTCATCAGCTCAGGTCATCCTGACTCTAAGACCAATCCTCTATCTATTGGGCCACCCCACAGCATTATTTCAAGTCTCCACTAAGAGATTTGTTTGTAGAGAGTTTTGCAAACTGTAAAGTTCACCATGAATGTGCACAATTGTTATGATTTCCATGGTTGCTGTTGGTGTGTATTTTCCTCTTCTGATTTGGGGGCTGCTACAATTTTCTACTGTTATTTGCAAGGCTATTGTAAAAGGTCTTGTGATGGGATTTGGGAATTGCAATAAGACTGGGTTAGACCAGCTGCCAATTTCTTATAGAACTAAACTGTGACAGAAGAGAGCAGCCTTTTGCCTGTCCTAATGATGTCTCGTTTCCACCCTTGTGTTTTCTCTCAGCGCCTGGAGGTTTGTCTGAGACCGGAGAAGAAGCCAAGTCAAAGCCAGCCACCTGATTCCATCTGCCTGCATGCTGTCCCTTAACTCCCTCAGATCCCCCCAGGCACCCGAAGCCTGCCAGCTCTCTTGGATCAGGACACCCTTCTAAAGGAATGACACAGAGAAGGGTAAAACCCCCCTAGACTCCCCTGACATACATGGACACACCTCTTCTAATTCTCACTCCCCTCAACTCCCATCATGCCCTTGCCCATGTTAGAGCAAGCGGACTCCTCTCCCTCTAAGTCAGACGTGTTGTTCCATCATTCAGCTGTATCTGACTCTATGTGACTCTGTGGACTTTGTCCATTGGGTCTTCTTGGCAAAGACACTAGAGCAGTTTGCCATTTCCTTCTCCGGTGTTTCTCCATTTTACATATGAGGAACTGAGGCAAATAGGGGTTAAGTGACTTGCCCAGGGTCACACAGCTAGTAAGTGTCTGAGGTGGGATTTGAATTCAGCTCTTCCTGTCTCCAGGTCTGGTGCTCTAAACACTGCACCCCCTAGCTGCCCCACGTCGTATGTATCTCCCCAACAAATCTCTGGAGTTAGAGTCAAACCTAGGTTTGCTGACGGGCTATAGGAGGTGTGATGAGACTGTGTCAGCCAACAAATATTTGTTAAATACATAATTACTATGTGCTGAGTCACAGCATAGAAACACATTGATGGGAACCAATGTTTGAATTCATGCAGTACCCCAGACCAAGCTTCCTTCAACATGGAAAAGTCTTCTAAAGAATGTTCTGGTCTGTACCAGAGTCCCATTCTGATGCAAGGTTCACAGGTCGAGAGTTGGAGAGGATGCTCAGGACATCTGGAATAATCCCCTTCGAATCAGGCCTAGAGAGAAGTGACAGGCCAAAGGTCACGCCAGCAGTCAGTGACAGAGTGAGAGACTTGAACTCAGGACCTCTGACTCCAAAGTCAGTGCTGTTTCCTCAGTATCCCTTCACCTGCCCCCTCAAATCTCACAGACACCCTGAGACAGTCACTGGAATCCATTTGAGGCCATTTCTGCACAATATCTTTTAGTCAGACTAGCGGAATGCTGTAGTTACCACATTTTTATGAGAACCCTGATACTTCTACGATTAGAAGTAGCAGGAAGGGCCACCTGGCTTTTGTGAAGCTCTTAACCCGTGTCTGATGAATGCCTGTTGCTTGGCAGTCAGGGCACAGCAGGGTACATGGCCTTTATACCCCTAGCTAGGGCCTGTGGCTACTATGGTAGAAGAGACATAGATTAGGCCAAGGAAGGCCCATTGGCCCAGGAACTCCTTGCCCCTCGGGACACAGTGGTGGAGAGGAAGGACAGCTGGACTTCAAATCAGGAGACCTCCCTATGAGTCCTGGCTCTGATATCGCCTAGGGCATGACTTTGCACAAATCATCTCAGCCTCAGTTTCCTCTGTTTGTAGAATGTGGATGGCAGCCTTGTTACTCTCCTCCTCTGAGACATCTGGCGAGGAAAACATTTTCCAAAGCCTTTATAGATGTGATTGTTTCCCTAAACACTGTTAGAAAGGACTGTTTTCTACATTTATCTTTGAATATCCTTAAGATAAATTAGTATCAATCCTTCCTGCTTCTGTTCACGCGCTCAGGCAATATACAGAGTGTCCCAAAAGTCTTTGTGCCATTTTAAACTGCTGAAACTTCAAACTTTTAAAAACTGTCGAAGCTTGAAGCTGCTCTAAGAGTTTGGAGATACCTCCATACTTACTGGAAGCCTTTTGTGATCCCCCAGAAGTCATCTTTCTCCCTACTCTAATTATCTTTCCTTTGATTTAAGCCTCAACAATGTTCCAGAGACTATGCCAGGCACCGGGGAGCCAAAGACAAAAACGGTGGATGTCTCTCACCTCAAGGCCCCTCTCATTTTATAAGGGAGATTTGAAACGTCCATGGAAAAGTAAATACAAAGCGTATACAGAGTAAACACAGCGTGAGTTTTATCGGGCACTCTAACAACTGTATTTACTTATAATAAAGACAGCCAACAAGTCCATAGAACTTTGAGGGTTGCAAAGCACTTCATAATTACAGCAGGGAGAGATCTGCCTTCTATAGGGATCAGCAAAGGCTTCCAACAGGAGGAAAGGAGACAGAGGCCTCTCTGACATTGCCTGCCCTCCTCCTCAAATAAGCCTCCAATGGCTCTCTCCCCTAGGCAGTCAGACATGCAAATGCCCAGTTCCAAACTAACTTGTTATTTTATCATTTAGCCATTTCAGTCTTGTCTTGGTGACCCCATTTGAGGTTTTCTTGGCAAAGATACTGGAGTGTTTCACCGTTTCCTTCTCCAGCTCATTTGACGGATGAGAAAACTGAGGCAAGCAGGTTGAAGTGACTTTCCTAGGGTCACACAGCTAGTAAGTGTCTGAGGCCGGTTTTGAACTCTGGAAGATGAGTCTTCCTGACTTCAGGCCCAGGGTTTTGTGCACTATGGAGCCACCTCGTGGTCATTGCTATTTTAAACGAAGACCATCAGAGTTTCCTCAACTAATTCCAATACCTTTCCTCTGTAGTATCACTTCACAGGGTTTTCTACTCCTTCCAAACGCCATTAACTAGGTTGTTTCCACTTCTCTAATGCTTTTGATTGGTTTATTCAATGGAGATGTCTAGGAGCTGTCCCGTTCACACTTGCTTCACACTTTTGATTGATTAATTTAATGGATAAGTCCCAGCCCTCTGTAATTATTGGGATGAGGCTGTAGGTTCCTTCTAAATGCATTTAAGTGAAATCATAGAATTACAGATTTAGAGCTGGGAGGAAACTCAGAGGTCATCTAGCTTAGCCCCTTTATTTTACACAAGAGGAAACTGAGGCATGGAAAGGTTGAGTGAATTGTCAAAGGCCACACAGGTGCACAGCAAAGATTTGAACTCAGGTCCTCAAAACACAAATTCAACCTTTTTTCTAGGGCTTCTTAGGATCATAGGCTCAAGGCTGGGCAAGACTTTAGATGACATTCAATCTAACCCCGTCATTTTACAGGTAAGGAAATGGAGGCCCACGGAAATAAAGTGACTTATCCAGTGAAACGGGTAGTAAGTAGTAGAAGGGCAGCTAGGTGGCGCCTTAGCACATAGGGAGTGGGCCTGGAGTCAGGAAGACCTGAGGTCAAATCCGGGTCAGGGCTATGAAATTGATGGTATGCCTCAGGAGAACATGACCTTAAATATATTTGCAGTAGGTGTATTTAAATATGCTGAACACCGTCTGAGGCAGTGAGGGGTAGTGGGGAATAGAATCATCTTGGAGTGAGAAGACCTGGGTTCAAGTCCTGTCTTTGGCCAATACTGGCTGTATGACCTTGGGCAAGTCACTACCCCTTAGTCCTCCAAGTAACTTACTAAGACTGCAAGACACCCTCCAGCTGACAACTGACATTCCTAGAAGAAGCTTCTGTCGTGGGCATTCCCTACATGAATGACATCACAGGTATGGACCAAACAAAGCAAAATTCACCGGAATTCCAAAATTGCCAGGTTGTTGTTGTTTTAATAGAAATGGTGGCACAAGGTGGTACATATCTGTAGTCCCAACCACTAGGAAGCTGAGGCTGGTGGATTGTTTGAGCTTGGGGAGTTCTGGTCTGCAATGAGCTAAGCTGATCAGGTGTCTCCACCAGGTTCCGCACCAATATGGTGCTCCCCCAAGAGCAGAGGGCCAGCAGGCTGCCCTAAAGAGGAGTAAACCAGCCCCAGACAGAAAAAGAGCAAGTCAAAACTCTCCTGCCAGTCAGTGGTGGAATCAAGCCCATGAGTGGCTGTTCCACATCCAGCCTACTCAATATAGGCCAATCTAATCTCAAGAAAAAAATTAATCTAAATACTTTGAACCCCAAATGAACATGTTTCCCAGGGACATGATTTTTTTCCAGGAAAGTAAAACATAAACTCAGCTGGTGATGAAATGCCTAGACACCTTGATACTTTGGTGTTTCTGAGTAGTTATAAAATGTAGATTTGTCAATCACTAAATGATATTAAAGGAGGAAGCACATTTGCTGATCCCTCTGCATTGAGATGGAAATATAAATTCCTTCAAGGCTCAGCCCATTCCCCATCTTCCATAGGAAACCTTTCCTGATCCCCTGAGCCTTTAGCACTCTCTCCCTCACCCTCTATAATTAGGTAGATACTTATCTGTGTCCATATTGTATCTCTTCAATAGACTGTAAGCTCCAAGGGGGCAAGGATTGTTTCATTTTTTTCTTTGTCACCCCATAACCCAGCACATTGCCTTCCACACAGTTTGCTCTTAATAAATGTTGATTGGATTAGATAGGATTCACTTGTCACATTGTACACATTTCGTTATTATCACCATGCTGATGCCTCCCGCATAGAGGATGACCATCCTCGGTCTTCCCCAAGCTTCAGTCCCACATCACCAATGGTTTATTGGACATCTCAAATAAGATGTCCTGAAGCCAAACATATCCCAAACCTTTGTCCCAAACTCTTCCTCTCTTCTGAATTTCCCCTACTTCTTTTGAGGACACTACCATCCTTCAAGGTTCTCAGATCTTTCCCTCACCCCATATAAGCAATCATTTGCCAAAGCTGGTCATTTTCACCTTCACATAATTTGCTTCCATCCCCTTCCCTATTCATATTGCCACCATCTTAGTTCAGGTCTTTATTACCTCTCACCTGTACCACTGAAATATCTTCCTAATCCCTTGCCTTAAGACCATCCCTTCTCCAATCCATCATGCACAGCTAACAAAATGATTTTCCAAAAGTCTGGGTCTGAGTAGGTCACTCCCTTGCTCAATAAACTCCAGTGGGTCCCTATTGCCTCTGGGATCAACTGTAAGATCCTTTGTTGAGCTTTTAAAGTCCTTCACAGCCTTGCCTCTACATACCTACCCAAAACTGGTTGCCTTGAAGTTCCTCAAACATAACACTCTATCTCCTGTCTCCACACATTTGTACAAGTTTTACTAGTGCAGCTGACTCTTCACCCCTACCTCTTCAGATCCCTCATTTCCTTCACTTCCTAAGTGTCCCTTTCCACGTGAAGGCTTTCTTGATCCCCCCCATCTGCTAATGTCGTCCCCATTAATACAACTTCTCCCTGAGCCCTCTCTTCAGCCCCTGGTTATTTGTGTAGTTCATGGTTTCATTTTTAAGGATGGACCCATTTCCACTTAGAGAACTGAGAATACTGGCACCAGTATCTGGACTGGTGCCAGACTGTCTACTGAGAATGCTCAGTATTCTGGTGAGAATCTGGGAATCCCTTTCTTAATCTACATGTGAAGCCAGAACCAGAAAAATCCATGAATTACACATGACTGAGCTGAGTAATTTCATTCTCCTTGTAACAACCACAAAGAAAATGTCAATGGTGTTATGGGTAGTATTTGGATAGAATAACTATAGAATATAGTTTCTTTTTAACTGTCCAGCCACACCCTACTCCCTCTATTTGCATGCTGTTTGGTTTAGTTGTGGCTCAGTCACACTTTTTATTAATGATTATAGTCATGGGATTTGGAGCTGGAAGGGTCTTTAGACACCATCCTGCTCAACTCCTCCTCAACCCAACTCTTTATAGCTGAGAAAACTGAGTTTCTAAAAGGTGAAATGACTTGCCTAAAGTCACACTGGTCTAAGTCACAAAAGGAAGGTTTGAACCTGCCTATATCTAAACCCAATATTCCTTCCCTTATACTCTTCTGCCTGAAAAAAGTCAGTTCACTTGTTTTGGTTGACTTAATAAATGAAGAATTGGCCATGAGAATTCTATTTGACAAACTGCGATTTAAATATTTAGTACACTGCAAAGTGTTATGCTAGAGACATTGGGAGAGACATAAAGTTTAAATAAAATGAGTCCTGCTTTCAGTGGGATATGACACATCTCAAAAAGCATAAGACAAAATAATGCCTCAGTCCATAATATGTGTATCCAGTAAATATGTAAAGACCCAGTGTGATGTACTGTATACAAAGCTGACTGCAGAGTTGATAAGATTCTATTACATTCACAATCAGTTCAGCCATTCCCAAATTGATGCATACCCACTTCATTCCTAGCTCTTTGCTACAACAACATGGGCTGATATAGATACGTTTGGTATTTATAGGTTGTTTCCCTCTTTTTTTTTTTATGTTCAGGCTGCATATTCTATTATGTATAAGGGAAAGAGGTTAAAAAGGAAGCCGAACAGACCCTTCCCTAAAGCCACATTCTATGGCAACAAGCAGCAACCCTCAACCTGCTCCCCTTTGTGGATTTTCTGCCATCTGAGGGAATGTGCTATGTTATGGCAGCACTGAGTCAGAGTGAACAAAGGAACAGAGGAAACAAGTAGGAAGCCAGCCAGGCTCCACCAGTCCTGAAGGAAAGGGAACTGCTATCCAGCTCATGTCAGTTCTATCCCTCCATGAGTCACGTGGGAAAAGGACCAACATTGGTTAAAAGTGAATTCCCCAATATGGGAGAAGGCTGAGATGGCTTTGAGGTCCAATAACCCGAGAAGATCCACCATCAAACTAGAAAAAGTCAGAAAGTGAATGATGAGGAAATATAAGGAAAAAAGATTGAAATGACCAATACGTGATAAGGAAAAGGAGTCAATGGATTCCCAAGAGGGCATTGAACCATAAGAGGATGTTTGTGAATGGTTCAAGGCAGAAATAAGTATAATAAAAGCAGAATTTATGATTGCTCAGCAGAAATAATTAGCAGAAAAGAAAAATTTGAATCGACAGTGATATCTCTCCAAAGAAGCAAGAGAGATGGAACAACTGGTTGGGAATACAAATATACAGAAGTGAAGGACAATCTGGTAGAATAAAAGCAAAAAGCAAGATTTTAAAATATAGGATCTCTGTACAAACAAAACATAGTGATCTCATAAAAGGGAAATGTAGAGATAGCTTAAGAATCCTCCCAGAAGAATATAGTAAGTCAAAAAATCTAAATGACATAATCCAAAAAATAGTACAAGAAAACCATCCAACACTGCCACATACCAAAAACAAAGTGCCAAATGGAAAAACCCACAGATAGCCAAACATCTATAGTGATTTTTTAGGGTTAAATTTAATAATTCCAGTGACAAACAACAAATTCTGCAATTGACTAGGATGAAGATCTTCAAATATAAAGGAAAGGAAATTTGAATAACACAGGACTATTTTGCCTGAAACAGAATGACATGTTCAAAAGAACAAAGGCACTCCATGCAGTACAAGGTTACATACACTGAAAATCTGAACCTAATTACAGGATGACACATTCCACAAAAGAGAGTCATTTGAAAGATTTTTTTTAAAAAAAATCAATCAGATGTAATCAGATTTTTGCTTTGCAAACACTCCAGAAAACAGAAACACAAGAAAGGTAAATAAATATAGCAAACAATGAAAGCATAAGTAAAGAAATCAATTACCCCTGGGGAAAAAAAGGAAAAAACAAACTAGGATAGGAAAGATCAGGTTAAAAAGCAATAAAATAACAAAAGAGGAACCATTGAGAGATTTCTCTCTACCAAGTACACAAGTTGATAATGAAGGTAGAACCTGAAGAGAAGAGATGGCGGAGATCAAGTTGGAACCAGTACCTCATAATGACCCACCTCCAGGTGAATCAATGTTTTTAGTGGGAATAAACTGCAGAATGAGAGGGCACACAAAAAGGGTGGGGGAAGGAAGAAGATAGAGGGAAAAGTGATTTAGTCTAACCAAGTCACCAGTAGAAAATAAAAAGGAAATCACACAGTTTATTAGGAAGAAGAGGGTTTACAGGAGAATGAGTGAGGTGACAAAGGAAAAATTTGAAAATGAAGAAAAGTAAGGGGAAATCTCAATATAATGGCAGGAGGGGGTTCCGCTGAAGAACATTCCCATGTGAGGAATTCGCATTGTATAATGGGAAATAGGGATCATAACATACTCTCCAGATAGTTGGTGCTCAGTGAGACCACTACCTCAGAGAGAGCATGTGGACAGCAGCCCATCTCAGGAGAAGAGGAATAATAATTCCTGAAGGCAACTGGCCTCCAGAAGGATGGGAGAGTATGACTTCAAAGATGAGATTCTATGGCAAATGGGAAAGTGAATGATCATGGAGGGTGTGGTTAGGGAATAGAAATGGACCACACCCATCAGGGATACAGGAAATTTTCTATCTTCTGTCCCCTGTTTCCTGCAAGAATGAATACTTCTAAAAGTCAGGCACAAGAAGAAAAAAAAAAGAGGAAAAAAGTGAGATCTACAAGGCTGTAATGAGAGAAGTTATTCAGAAGAGGGAACTCAAAATAGGAGCTTTAGAAGCAATAACTCAATTAGGAACACAGAGACAAAAGAAGGATTAAGCAAGTCAAAGGAACATGAATCAAATACTAAACATTTAGAATAGACAGAAAGATATTCATAAAGAAAACAAGGTCCAGGAATTTTTTTAAAACTGAAAACAAAAGAAATTGAAGGGGAGGAGAGGAAGGGGAAAATTAGTTACTTAACTGAGAGAGGGGGGAAAAAGAGGGCGAATTAGATAACTAGATAAAAGAAATTAATAAGCTAAGTCAAACTCCAAAATTTGGGAAAGGGATAAAAAAAGTAAGAGGAAGGGGCTTGAGAATTAGGGGAAGAGAATTTGTGGGAATAGGTTTGCCTTAGAGTAGATTAAACAAAAATAACTGGAGACAAAGTACTTCTTTAAAGAGGAAGGGGGAAAATATTAATTCATTTATATATATATACATATATTAGAAACAAATTGAGGGAAACATAAAGCTTTCATAACCTTAATTGTGAATGGATTAAAACAATCAAATATAATGAAAGAGTGATAGATTAGATAAGAAATCAAAACTCCACAATTTAGTACTTACAAGTAAGGAAACAGGAATTTATTAAGTGCCTATTATGTGTTGGGTGATGTGCTAAGTACTTTGCAAATATTATCGCATTTGATCCTCACTACAATCTCAGGTGTAGGTGCTATTATTATCCCCATTTCACATTTGAAGAAACTGAGGCAGGCAGAGGTTAAGTGACTTGCCCAGGATCACACAGTTAGGAAGTGTCTGACACTAGATTTGAACTTTTCTGACTGCAATCCCAGTCACTTAATCACTTATCTGCCTCTAGAAAACACCTAAGAAATATAAGAGATATACCAAAAAAAAAAAATGGAGACATACACAGAACAAAACTAAAGGGTTAAAAGGAGTTAAAAACAATTTCCTCTGCCATCAGGTGAATCTAGAAAAGCAGGAATTGTAATTATGCTATCAAACAAAGCAAGAATGAAAATTTGCAGCATAAACAGAGATAAACAAGGAAATTACATTGTGTCTATAGAACTATAGATGAAACCAGTATCAATGTTAAATGTATATGATCCAAATAAATTCATAAATTAAAAAATAACCAAAATACAAGAATAAAAAGCAATAAAACAAGAGAGACTTCAATTCCCTTTCATTTTTTATAAATTTAACAGAAGTCAAAGGGGAAAATATAGATTTGAATAAATTTCTGGAGAAGCTAGGGCTAAAAGACATATGGTGTCTATTAAATGAAACTGTTAATGAATATACATATTTCTCAGTACTGCATAAAAGTTTTACAAGAATTGGCCTCGTGGATATGTATAACCAACAAGATAGAGGACTAGACATTTTCATTGATCCTCCTGATTTCTCAAACCTCTCCAAAATAGGAAAAGAAAATGTAGTTCTCTTAATGGGTCTAAGACACCAACAACTTAATGAGGTTAACAACCTGATAGACCAACAATAGGGAAGGCTAATCCATAGTTCCCAATCCAATCACTCATCACCCCTCCCCCTAGCAGCCCCCACACTCTGGCAGAGAAAAACAACACAATCTATAGACTCATACTCAGAGATCTACACATCAGTGCCTTCAATGTTGCTGCAGTCCCTGCCAACACACACACACACACACACACACACCCCACCCCTGACTTCACTCTACTATGATGATTTTTAAGGACTTATTTTCTTTAGTATTTTTGTACCTCTTTTATCAAGCTATTAATTCTCTTTCCATAATTTCCCTGTACAGCTCTCATCTCCCAATTTTTCCCATTTTGTTGTTGTTTGGTCATTTTGCAGTCGTGTCTGACTCTTCATGACCCCATTTGGGATTTTCTTGGCAGAGATACTGGAGTGGTTTGCCATTTCCTTCTCCAGCTCCTTTTACAGATAGGAAAACTGAGGCAAACAGGGTTAATTGACTTGTTCAGGCTTCACCTTATTCAGTAAAGAGCAATGCATTGGTATGGCTGATTTAGGCTTTTGGGGAGAGACACAGAGAGAAGTTTCCAGAATAGAAAAGAGATTCCCAGCTTCTCTTCAAAATGCAGTGTACCCACTGGAGATAACCTCACACACAGCCAAGCATATAAGCCAATGAACTCGCTTTTGAAAGTGGAGCTAAGTTCTCAAGTACAACAATGCCCTAGACAAACAAGGTAGGGGCCCTGTCTTTTTATGGCGAAAGAGAAGATTCATGGAGATGCTTCAATGGGATAATTCACTGAAGTGCCATTCCTAAAAAGCAATGCTCATTGGACTATTTTAATGGACAGCTGGTATTGGCTCTTAAGAAAGGATTTGACAGGAACCATAGCGTGGACATGCTATGAATAGGTATTTATTGAGTCATCACTGGACACTCAGGTTAGCATTCAGCTTGTCACTCTTTGCAGCATTAACATCTAGATGAAAATTACAACATTAAGTCCATCAGTCATTCTGTAAGTTTCTGTTATTTTTATTGTTACAATTATCATGACAATGGATAGTTGAGGAAGATCACTGCCTATTAGTGTAGGTTTTGCAAGAAATGCAAATCAGGATAAGCTACTGGTTCCAGTTTCTAATGATGATGATGATGATGATGATGATGATGATACTTCAAAGTTTGTTGTTTAGTTGTTTTTCGGTTGTGTCCAACTCTTCATGACCCCATTTGGGATTTTCTTAGCAAAAAAACTGGAATCATTTGCCATTTCCTTCTCCAGTTCATTTTACAGATGAGGAAACTGGGTTAAGTGACTCACCCAGGGTCACACAGCTAGTGTGAGGCTAGATTTGAACTCAAGTATTCCTGACTCCAGGTCCAGCACTCCATTCACCGCACCACCTAGCTGCCCTCAAAATGTGCAAAGTGCTTTACATATGTTATTTCATTTAATCCTCCACAACCCTAGGAGGTAGGTATTATTATTATCCTCATTTTAAAGATAAAGAAACTGAGCCAGAGAGAGGCTAAATTACTTGCCCAGAGTCACACAGTCAGTATGTGGCAAAAGCAAGATTAGAACTCGTCTTTCTGATTTCAAGCCCTTCACTATGCCACTCTCAGACCGGCTCCCAGAAGCTGAAGTGAACAGATACATCCACACAGCACCTGTGCTGTGGGAATGCAGACAAAATATGTAGATGTGCAAAGTACCACAACTTTTCCCTCTGTTTCACTCTAGTTTTACTTACCTCTGTTATCCAGAATGGGACAGCTAGGTGGCGCCATAGTGCACAGATGGCCTGAAGTCAGGAAGATCCGAGTTCAATTCTGGCCTCAGATACCTACTAGCTGTGTGACCCTGGGAAAGTCACTTAACCCCATTTGCCTCAGTTTCCTCATCTGTAAAATAAGAGTAGGAAATGGCAAACCACTCCAGTATCTTTGCCAAGAAAATCTCAGAGAGTCAGACACAACTAAAACAACTCAACAACAATATTATACAGAATAAGAAGTTGACCTACTATGTGCTGTTCTTTCATATGATTCCTAGGATCATAGCTCTAAATCTACAAGAGACTTTAAACGCCATCAAGTCCAATCCATTCATTTTACAGATGTGGAAACTGAGGCCCAGAGACGACTTGCATCTGAGGCAGGACCAAAATCCACCTCTCCCTGACTCCAAGTCCAGTGCCAGAGCACTGCCTCAGATCATTCACCGTTAGGGCTGCTGATCATTGTCTTCCAGACAAAATCCATGAACATCCAACGGAGATGTCGCACCCCATTGGGATAGGTCAAAGAAACTTTCACTTGCTGTGATTTCCATCTATAATGCCATATTTGTGAATGATGAGGAAGTATGAGCTCGTGGGCAATTCTCCCACTCTCTGCGGACAAGGAAGACCGGGTCTGGATAACTCCAAGCAGTAGGCTGAGACTGCCTGGGCATAGAGCGAGAACTTCCCTTTGCCTATTAATTTCATGCTCTCCTCCCAGCGAGGTCTCCTGCTCCCGTATCTCCATGGCAACTCGCAGCTGCGATGATTGGAATCCTCCATCTGGTACCGCCGGTCACAACCGGGAGCGACAAGGTCACACTGTAAGTGTGACAAATATTAAAATACTCTGAGGATACTGGTCTTTCGTGGAGATCGAGAGAGGTATTTGGTAGAGCACGTGAAGGAGGAAAACCCAGAGATGTCAAGCTGATGATCATGGTCAACGGATGACAATGCTGGGTTCATGGGAGAGCGGGAGGGACTGTCATGGACTGTGGAGGTCATGGACTGTGAGAACAGGTGAGGACCAGCCGTGCTAAGCTGGCAGAAGCTCATCATCAGAAGTTAACCTCTGGGTGACTCCTTCTGTTCTCCAAAGTAGCTTATGGAGACAATGTAGGAAAGTGAAGCAGGTGACAATCTGCATTGGCAGAAGTACCATCTTTGCCTGGGAAATACTGACTATTTGAAGTATAAATGCAAGAACAGGAAAGCCCAGAGGGTGTGAAGATGTCAGAAGTAAACATTTCTATTTCTTTCTTTTTTTTTTTTTGGTTGGGCAATTGGGGTTAAGTGACTTGCCCAGGGTCACACTGCTAGTAAGTGTCAAGTGTTTAGTCTGAGGCCGGATTTGAACTTAGGTCCTCCTGACTTCAGGGCCGGTGCTCTATCCACTGCACCACCTAGCTGCCCCAAGAAGTGAACATTTCTGAACCAAATGGAAAGGGTGATCAGGAATTTGAGGTTGGATGGGAGGAACTGTGATCTAGAACATTGAAACAAGGGTCTTAAAAGGCAGAAAAATCTGAATTCCATTTCTAAGCTGATGGTCTAAAGGGAAGCCGTTAAAGAGAGAAGTGATAGAATATTAAGTCAGAAATGACTTTTACATATTTTTAAATGAATGCTGATGATATTCACATAAAATCAGGATGAGGATTTTTTCAGAAGTTTTCTCCCATGTTCTTTTCTCATAGCTTTTATTGATTCCCAGAAAAGCTTCATATGGAAAGTATCACTTAAGCTGACTTCTAGGGATTCTAAGAGATGGAGCTAGGGAGGGAGGGATTCCAGTCTTGGAGGACAGCCCATGCAGAGTCCCAAGGCTTGGAGGATGTAATGTGGGTGAAATAGCAAGAAGGCAGATCTGGCTAAGATGTAGATTGTAGCAAGGAGAATAATATAAAATAAGGCTGGAAGGGGCCAGGCTTTGAAGAACTTTACATGCCAGAAGGTCATTTAAATGAAGAATCATCTTTGTGAGTTCAAATCCAGCCTCAAACACTTACTTGGCTGTGTGACCCTGGGCAAATCACTTCACCCTGTTTGCCTCAGTTTCCTCATCTGTAAAATGAGCTGGAGAAGAAAATGGTAAACTACTCCAGTAACTTTGCCAAAAACACCCCAAAGGGGATCACGTAGGAAGAGTAGGACACGACAAAATGACTGAACAATAAATAAGAGGGACTCAGCAAGCCACTTGAGTTTATTGGGGGATGGGGATGACATACTCAGATGTGCACTGAAGGAAGATCACCTTTAGGTAGGATCTTTGTGGAGCGTGGACAAAGACTTGAAGAGGGGAGATTAATTAGAAGGTTATTGTAATAGTTCAAGGGTGAGATGATGGTCTGAACCAGGATGAAGATTATGTGAGTGGAAAGAAGGGCATGTATCCAAGAGACATTATAGAGGTAAAAACAATAAGATTTGGCGGCAACTTGGAAGCCGGAGGAGAGAATGAAGAGTTCAGGATGACACTAAGGTTATGCTCCCAGATGACTGGAAGGATACTGACATCCTTGACAGAAATAGGGAAGTTTGGAAAAGGGGAAGATGAATACTGTTTTATACACATTAACATTGGGATGCCTATGGGAAAACCATATAAAATGTCCAATGGGCAATCAGAAACACATACATGGAACTCAGGAGAGAGATCTGAGTTGGAAATACAGATTTGGGAATCGTCTGCATGGGGAAGAATAATTAAACCCATGGGGGATGATGAGGAGCACCTTGGAGTATGTGTATGCATGATAAACAGCAGAGGACACTGGACACAAAGTAGATATCTATTGATTGGGGATGGCTAAACAAATTATGGTATATGAATAGAATGGAATGTTACTTGAATCTAAAGGGCAGGATCAAAATCAAACTGAATTTTGAGTTAATTGTAGAAGTGATTAGAAACCCAACAGAAAGCAGACAAATAGTGAATTCAGGGTGAAAAAAGATCATACAAACATGACGCTGAGTTCTTTGAGAGCAGGGACTGTCTTTTACCTTTCTTTGAATCCCCAGCTTAGCACAGTGCCTGTCACATAGTAGGTGCTCAATAAAAATGTTTATTGCCTAGTTGACTGAATGAGATGGGGAAAGATTGCATAGTCACTTGAAAATGATCTGGGGTTCATAGTGGATAATAACATGAACATGATTGCACTCTATTACTACGGTTAAAAGGGGGTAACGTTATTGCATGACATAGACACAAATGTAAACAGAAGCATTGAGAATTAGGTTTAAGAAATCACTAATTCACCATAATTATAACTATATATTAATTGAGGAATTAGGAACTAGTATAATGTATCTGAACATTCACATTATCATATGTTGAGGTTCATTATTCTCTAAAGTGGGAGGAAAAGTTGTATATTTCAGCTGGCTGGACCTGATGTGCTTCTGCCTGAAGGCAGGCAAGGGATTAAGTGACTTCTCTGTGTCCCTTCAGCTACAAGGGATAATTCAAATGACAGTGCAATATTCATAGGAGATTGTTTGTTTTCCTTTAATTCCCTCTATAAGCCACAAGTTTACTTGATATTATGTATTCATTTTGCCTTTCATTCCTTATTACTTCTTGAAACAATGTCACACAAATGACAGGTAGCAACAATTGTGGAGAAGGGAATTACTAATGACTGGGGACAGAGAGGATCGGAGGCTTCATGGAAGAGGAGACACCTAAGTTTGAGTCATAAAAGATGACAAGATTTCAGAGAGGCAGAGATGAGAAGGGGGGAGCATCCTAGGCAGGAAATGGTTTTTGACTTACACAAGGGTCAAGTTTGAGGAACAGTTTCAAGCTTACTGGTCCAGTTTGACTGGAATGAAGAATTTGTAGAATAGTTTGAGACAAGCCTAGAAAAGTAGGCAGGAGCCAGATTGTGGGAAACCTTAGGAACCTGTTGTATTCTACCTGTTGTATTCTTCCAGGTGAGCCCCTGGAAGTTTTGGAGTGAAATCTCCTCCCAAATTCAGCAAAGAAAGTTTGAGTTTGTATCGACTCTGGTCAAATTTCACCTTGCACAGTAGTGGGATTGTCTACTAACTCCAGGTCTCCCTTGGAGGAAGAATCTAGACCAGCCCACCTTTCATGATTCCATTTTTGTGCCATGCTATGAGACCTAAGGCCTAAGTCACCTCTCCACTTGAATGGCAGGACCTAACCCTAAATTCTGTCCCAACCTAATTCACCCAAACATTTCTCAGTTTAAACTGCTATGTTCGTGTTGAAAGCATCCTGAGGTGTCAGCAGGCATAGCAGAAATGTTATAGTCTACGAGATTGCATGTGAGAATGTAAGAGCTGGGTTGAATACCAATTTTCATCTTTTCCTTTTGTTCAGATATAGTCATTTGTGACCACCATTTTAAAAAATTCCTTTTATACAGAGAAGCCGAGTGGTACGATGGATAGGTAGCTGGACTTGCCTCTGACACACACATTGGCCGGGTAGGCAACTCCCTGCATTGCACACAAAGTGCTGACCTTTGTCATTGGTAGAGTTTCCAATGACAATGAAACCCCCTGTCCTGACCTCCTCCTCTTGATTGAAGTTTCTCAAGGACGGGGACTTTTTTCCTTTTGTCTTTTTATCACCCACAGGGATTAAGCCCCACATAGGCACCCACTGTAAACTAATTTTCATTTGACAGGTTCTACCTCTGAAAACTGAAAAAGCTTTTCTCAGGAGCTGCCTCCTTCATGAAGCCCACTCTGATTACCCTGCTTTTTGATATCACTTGATACAGTCTTTAGAGTCACTTATCCGTGTATTCCTCCAGCCCTAACAGTGTTCTGTGCTTAATGTTTGGAACTGAACACCAGATTAATCTTATCTATTGCAACGATGGTGCTAAGAATTCTCCCACAAATGACCTAAAGTACATGAACTTTGGTCCTTAAGAGAATATGTGGCATTTTAAAAACTGTTAAATGCTTTATTTCCTCCCTAGGAAACCCAGTCTGGTCTAAGAAGGTGGTTGTCACACAATTCCTAATGACAGGAGCCAGGCTAAAGATTTCTTCTGCCTGGGGATATAAGGTTCATTCATTCAAAGGTAATTTACAGAATTACCACTATATACAATTGTATTACTGAACCAACTACAACTAATGCAAATCTCACCAGAATCTGGGAAATACACAGAAGAGTATTCAGAAGGGGACACAGAAGCAAACATTTAGGGGAAAATAATTGTATTATAATTGTATTAGCTTAAAGGAAATAGGATCTTCTCTCCCAAAAAGCACTATAATTCACATGCAGTCCAGAGAACCAGCTATGAATCCTAGGTGCCCTGGGGACCTAGGCATTCCTGGGTCCAATCTTTGCTCCTAAGCAAAGGATTTGGCTTCCACAGATGAGTCACAAATAATTTGCAGGCCCTTTGCTTTTAGGAAGATGAAGGTACTTTTTTGATACAGAACTGGACTACTAGAACCAAGCCCCAGGTCTGCGGATCATGGAGCTAAAGGTTACATCTATGCAATTTATCTGGCCCGTGATAAAATCCCCCCTTCCACATTATTTTTGAATTACAGTTGTACCCCTTTTGCTTTTGATCAAAAACTATTTTATACACATTGATGTAAATATGGGTTACAGGGCTGCTGATTTTATTATTGTACTGAAGTAACCATTAATCCACAAGCATTTATTAAGAAATGACTTGTCCTAGCACTGTTAGTGCTGCAAAATCACTTAAATACACAAAAATGAAAATTATACATGAAACCACAAACTTCAGGTCACTTTTTAAAAGTTACAACATTTCCCCTAAATGTCTGCTTCTGTGTCCCCTTCTGAATACTCTTCTGTGTATTTCCCAGATTCTGGTGAGATTTGCATTAGTTGTAGACGTTCAGTAATTATATTTATATATGTGTATACATCTCCATATATCATATACATATATATATATCCCTTCTCTACTCTATATCACTTCACTTAATTTTTGCCTTCCTATCTTCATATTTGTCACTTGAGACGCAATAGCATTCCATCAGAACATTCCAGATCATTCATCCACCACAATGTTCAGCTACTCCTCAATTTTCAGTTACATACACTGATCCTCATCTACTAAGAACTACAGTACTATGATTACTTAACTCTGTTCAACGTAGCTACACCTAATATGGGCCAGGCACTGTCCAAGGTGCAAGAGATACAAAGACCGATTGGAAAAAGGTCCCTGCCCTCAAGGAGCTTACATTCTAATATCGCAGGAAGACAAAATAAAGACTGACCTCATTTATTTTACAATCTTGTTGAGGCCTACGTCTAAAGGATTAAAACTGGCAAAATCAACAGTTTGGGAACTCTCATTGCTTTTGAGATGGATTTAATATATGAAGATAATGTCTGCTGTTCAGCTGTTTTCAACTCTTTGTGATCCCATTTGGGGTTTCCGTGGCAGAGATACTGGAGTGGTTTGCCATTTCCTTCTCCAGTTCATTTTACAGATGAGGAAGCTGAGGCAAACAGGGTGAAATGACTTGCCACACAGCTAGTAAGTGTCTGAGGCTGGATTTGAACTCAGAAAGATGAGTCTTCCTGACGCCAGGCCCAGTGCTCTATCCACTATGGCGCCACCTAGCTGCCCTAAAGCATTAAATGTCTAGGCACCAACAACAGAATGAAAGTGGTTAAGAATTTTTTTGTAGTAAAATGAAGTATTATTATGCCATGAAGGACATAATATTTAATGTAAGAAAAACAAACCTTGGGGAGGAGAAGCTGTCATGTGAAAAGAACAACGGGACTCATTTTGTTTAGAGTCACCATTGGCCATTCTCTCGCCCCTCTAGCCCCTTCTCTTTCCTCATTGGTTCTATTTCATCCTAAAGTTAATCATAATTAAGATTTAAAACCTTCCAGGAACATTGTAGTTTGATAGCAGACTGCAGTCCTAAAGCTTTCAGAACCCACAAGAATAAACCTCTAATGGAAGAATGATGGGCTGCCTGCTGGGGGCTGGGCTTTGGCCGTCATTCAAATTGTACCATAGAGGCCAGGGCCAACTTCTTAAAGTTATATTGCTATGCCGTTTGTTTTTTAAACCTGTCATTTATTTCCCAGTATGTCTCATCCCAATTAGAATCCTCCCTTATAACAAAGAAAAACAGCTCCACTAAACCAACTGACCCAGTGGCCAGCCACTCTACCACCAAAAGGAGGGGCCACTGACAATTCTGGAGGCTGGCACATGGGTGACCAGGGTTCTCACCTCCTCCTCATATTTCCTTGGGTTGATTCCCTTGTGTGGAGGGTGGGGAAGGCCAAAAGTGAAGGCCTCGGATAATTGATCCGAGTGTACCAAGCGTTACATTTTCTATTAAGCCGCAGCCACCAGGATTCACATGTGGAGCACTTGCACGGCCACACTCAGGTCCCCCCAAACCTCTCGGGATTCACTGCCATCGAGCCATTGCCCATGAGCCCCGCTTCCCTCTGAACCTCTCTTGACCAGTCAGGAGCACTTCATTTTTGACATCATCGCAAGGTAGGAGGGGTATTTACTTAAAACAGAGCGTAAGTCTGATATGATGAGGAAAACAAATCCCACAATAAATGCTCTGACCCAGTTTCCCAAACTACAACCTCCAGGGAAGATGGGTCATTGTTAGTCTCCTTGGCTTTACTTCCTGGGTTGGCTAATTGGCCTCCAAGTGGACAGAGCCAATAAGAAGAGCCTTGGAAGAGGTCTAGACGAACTCTCTCTTCTCTACTCCAAAAATAACTTGAAGTTTGTGACAAAAATGAACCTGTAAAAGGGGGTTTTATTATAATCTTAGCAATCTGCCCAAAGATCCATCTCTGGGGCTTCGAGCCTGCAATCTCGGTTCCAGATCTCTGAAGCGCTCAAGTCAGGAACACACAGCTCATCCGGGATGAGAAGCGCACAGCAGGGAGGACATGCGGCAGCAGAGACCTCGGGCCAGTGGCAGGGCAATCGTACACACAGCTGCAGGGCGCCTCCCTGGTTTCCTTGTGTCCCATCTGTCTCCAGCTTCCCACCAGACATGCTGCAAATGCTCCCGTCCAATCAGCGTCTGCACTAAGAGCGGCATCTGCTGCGCTCCAGAAACGCTTCTGGAAGAACAGAGCGCCCAACGAGGTTTCTTTCATCCAATTCCAGGTTTGGAGAGGAGTTACAGAGGCTGAGGAGGAAACCAGGGGTCACAGATTTAGAGCTGGGAAAGAGATATAAGTCCTCCACCTCCATTTTTGAGGAAAATGAGACCCAAGCAAAATGACTCGTCCAAGGTCACACAGGCATTAGCAGTGCCAAGATCCAAATCCAGGTTCTGTCTTGCTCCCTACCCCATCCACTTCTTGTCTCTCTCACAAACACAGAATCACAGAATTTGAGACTTCAGTGACCACCTGCTATAAGCGAGTCCTAAAAGAAATGCGCACTATAACATGCCCAATAATATTAGCTAGCCTTTGTTTGAGGACCTCCCCACCAAATTCTACTCTGAAACAGCTCCAATTGTTCAAGCCTGAAATCCACCCCCACCCCACTGCTTTTGGGTCTACCCTCTCCCTCCTTCCGGGGACAAGCCCTTTAAAAACATGAACACAGCTCTCCTTCCCAAATCACTTTTAGCTAGCTGGCTAACCCTGCCCAGGTCCTTTACCCCACCAAGATGTGACACGGGAATCAAGGCCCTTGACCATCCTGGGGGCCTTCCCTCAGGACGCTTTCCAGCTTATCAATGTCCTTAAACTGAACAGGTTCCTCCAAATGAGAATTAGCCAGACCCAAACACCCTTATTTCTGAAGCTATCCATCCCTCTTTTCATAGGGCCAAGATCAAATTAGCTTTTGGCTTCTCATATGGAAGAGACAATCCCCTAAAACCCCCAGATCGTCTTCAAATCACTGTTTAACCACCTTGCCTCCCTCCCCACCATCTTGTTCCTTGTGAAGTTGACTTTATAAAGCCTCCCATTGATTCCTCCTCCCTTTCACATCTCTATGGGCATGCCTAGGGTGGTCCCTCCAACCCCATCTCCATCTGTCCCCTTTAGACTTATCCTACCCTTCCTAAACGACTCCTCTTCCACAGAAACCCAGCAAGCCTCCCCCTACCATCTGCTAATAACATTACTCACTGGTGCTGTGGAGAAATAGCTATCCTAAGCCCTAAGAGACTGAGGGGGCACAGCTAGGGGGCTCAGTGGATACAGAACCCTTGAGTTAAGAAGGACCTGAGTTCGAATCCTGCCTAAGACTACTGAGCTACTACTAGCTGTTTGATCCTGGACAAGTCACCTAACCCTGACTGCCTCCAAAAAAAGAGATCTTACCTAAACCTTCTATCTTCTGTCTTCCTCACCAGGACCCTGAACACAGTAAGAGCGTTTGCAAAATCCACTGTTCCTGGCACACAATGGGAGGTGCCATCCGGAAGTTCTAAAGAAAAGGATCAAAGACTCTGATTCTATCTACAGCAGCTTGATAGCCCCCCTTCCCCTGCGGAACCAGGCTTCAGTTTCACCCTCTGTAAAATGAGGGAGTTGGGCTAAGCAACATTCAATGTTCTCCACCTTAAATAAAAAATTTTAAATAATTTTAAATAAAATTTTAAACAAAACATTTTAAATAATTTTTAAATTAAATTTTAAATTAAAAATTTTTTAAACAAAATTTTAAATAAATTTTTAAAAATAATTTTTAAAAAAGCTCTTTGGAGAGCCTATCAAAAAGTTAAAAAAAATAAAGCCTCATGGAGCTGTAGGTGAGGCAGGGGGTGACCCCATTTATCAGGCTGGGATGTGATCTATGCTGGGGCCATGGGCCGCGATGCCTCCTGACACTTAAGCCAGTGACCACGGGGGGTCCCCAGAGCCTCAGTTTCCTCATCTATAAAATGAGAATGAT
Source organism: Vombatus ursinus (assembly GCF_900497805.2). Lineage (NCBI taxonomy): Eukaryota > Metazoa > Chordata > Mammalia > Diprotodontia > Vombatidae > Vombatus > Vombatus ursinus. Next base: position 12,222,329 of record NW_020941065.1, on the reverse strand, counting down.
AACACTTCGGGCTGCTGCAATAACGGGGCTTCTCCTCCAAAAGAGAAAGTGTCATTTAAATGGGCGCGCCAGGGAGCGCTCAAGAAAGGCTTTTTGATGAACTGCCTCCGAATTCAGCGTTTTTCCCACTATACCAGGCCGCGACAGAGCTCAACACACCCCGACCGCCGCTGGGGGCGCCTCTGAGGCGAATGAACCGTTAGGAGAACTACTGCGCTTGATGAGCGTTGCCTGGCGCGTGACGTCACGACGCAGCTAGCGGTGGTTGGTGGGCGGACCGTGGGAGGAAAGAGAAAGAGCGCGCGAGAGAGGAATCACTAGGGCTAGGTCGAGGGTGGGCGGGGTACCAGCTACTGGCGGACGTCGCCACAGGCTGTTAGTGGTAGAACGCGACGAGAAAGCGCCAATCAAAGACGCCAGCTGGGGTGGTGGGCGGGCCCTGCGTCTCCTCCATTCTTCCCGACGGACTACGCCAGGGCTCGTGATACCCCAGGGCGGGGCAGGAGGGAGAAGAGCGTTTACAACTATAGGAAGGATCCTTTAGGGCGGGTCTCAAAGGAGAAGCCAATCATAAGGGCCCACTCGGGGGTAGGCGTGGCCAACAGCCCTGCCGCAATTTAACGGTCTTTTCACAAGCTGTCAGAGGGCCTAGCGGAGGAGGTAGCGCGGCGAGAAGAGGCAGTCCTCGAGGCAGGGGCGTGGTCTCCGCTCTGGGCGGAAGTCCCGCCCCCAGAAGCCGGCATCGGTGGCGGCGGCGGCGGCGGCGCGCACTGGGGTCTGAGGCGATGCAGCTGAAGCGGGCGGAGGGTCGCTGGCCGCGGGGGCGACGCTGGCTGCTGCTCCTGGGCCTCGGGCTGGGCGGGATCTTACCGGGGCTGGCGGAGGCTCCGAGCCCCGCCGGGACGCCTCCAGAGCGGAGCCGGCCGTACGCAGTACTGCGCGGGCAGAACCTAGGTGAGGGGCGGTGCCGGGGGCCTGGCCTGGGCGGCCTCTTCTCTCCGACTCGGGCCCGGAGGAGGCCTCGGGGCCGGGGCGGGGCCACGGCCAAATCCCCTGACTCAGCTCGCGCTTGTCTCTGTAGCGCTTTAGCGACACTTTTCCTGTGAACCGGCTCTTGCTATCCCCGTTTGACAGGTGGAGAAACTGAGGCAGACAACCGTAGCGCGGCTTGTCTAGGGTCACCCAACTAGGAGAGGTCTGGGGGGTCTTTATCCGCCTCTTTGGTTCCCTGGGACCGGCTGGCTGCCTCGTCTGTCCGGTGGGGGGAGGGGCAGCCTTAAGCGTGGGGGGGGCCCGGGGTGGGGGAGGGGTGGCCGGTTTGTCCAGGTCCCTGCCTGTCGGTACATGTGGTGCGGGGCAGCTTTCGCTCACCTACGACGCTGTCCATACCCCCGGGGATGTTTTCCAGGGCCCGGGTTCAGATCCCACCTTAATTGACTGAACCTGAGCACGTCATACCGGCCAGCCCAGAGAATAGAGGGTGCTGGACTTGGAGCCTCTGCCGGCCTCAGTTTCCTCATCAGGAAAATCACAGGGTTGTTGTGAAGGTCAAAAGAAAACGTCTGCAGACCTCTTCAGCGTGAAAGCTTGGTTGCAGTGTTCTGTAAATGCTGGCTGCTTTTATTCACATCTCCATGCCTCGTTTTTAAAAAGGGGCAGTGGGTGTTTGGATTCAGTAGTCCCTTCTATCTCTGAAACTATTCCCTTTTCCCTGTGAGAATTGCAGGCTCACTGCATACACAGTTATTATCATTATGTACCTGTGAAGTTGGTACTTTATGATCCCATTTTTACAGATGAGGAGGCGGGTTTAGCAATGTTGACTTGCACTATGTACATAATAAAGCAGGTTTCCAAGTCTTTGGTTATTTTTTTGTCCTACCAGATGACCAGCCTTACCACTAGAATTACTTATTTGCCAAGCCATGACCATGAGTGGGACCAGACCTGTGATTTCCTTGGGATGCAGATGAGCCCTTTCTCTTCAATTATGATCTTAGAGAGCTGTCTAGAACACTAAGATTAAGGGATTGCCCAGGGGGCACTTGAACCCAGGGCACTGTGCCTGGCTGCCTTTCTAGGCCTTTGGTTTGATTATTGTATAGGAATTAGTGTCTCCTGGAAAACGCGCAGAGAATGTTAGCACTTTAAAATTCAAGAAAAATGATTAAGCAAAATAACCCCAGGCTGAAATTTACCCAGATTAGGGACAGTGAGAATTTTAACTTTGTCCAGGAGTGCTGTTTTAGGTTATTAAATTAGTCCATTTAAAGCATCGATGGGGTTTCAGAAGGATGCTTTGTCCCGTCTTGGCCTTCCAAGGAGTGAATACAGGGTGTGAATACACCTCCAGGGTGAATACAGAGCTGGCGTTGGAGGTGCCTACCTCAAACACATGTTATCTATTTGACTCCTGGACAAGTTGCTTAAGCTCTCAATTCTTTGGTCGGGTGTCTTAAGATCAGTACTGGTCTGCTTTGGTAGAAGGATTTTCATCATCTGGGAGTTCTCTATACCAACGAAAGGCACGTCTCATCCCTATGAATTTACTAAAGCAGTAACTCCTAAGTTTTTGGAGTTGTGAGTAGGCCCTATGCTGTCGTAACTATGGTATAGATTTTTTAAAAATTAAAATAAATTAGAATTCCCCAAGAGAACCAGCAACATTACTCTGGAGTGTCTTAGAAAAAGGATTGAGTTACTCAGAATGCCAGTACTGTATATGTTAAGGTTGTTGGCAGGCTTCTAAGTTGAGTTAGAAGGTTTAAAAGCACTCTTAAGTGTTTGTTGAAATTATTAGTGCCTAGAAACCAATGCTCTTGACTCACAGGTGAGATAGCAGATTTCACTTTCTCACTTAAACATTGGAGAGAGCTTTGTTGTGAAATGAGCTCTAAGAATAAATGGTGGTTTGATATGGAAGTATGACAATTTTTGGTAGTCTTTGCAAGGCAGTCAAGTTGGTTGAGTTCAGTGAATCACAAAGCACTAAATGTAATGGAGCTATTATGAGAAAAGTGTGATGTAAAGTATAAAATACTATGCAAACGTGAGCTATTAGTGCCATATTTTTAGGCCAAATTCACACCTTCTAAGAAAGACCCGGGGGTTTTTTTTTGTTTGTTTTGTTTTTTTAGGCAATTGGGGTTAAGTGACTTGCCCAGGGTCACACAGGTAATAAGTGTCAAGTGTTTGGTCTGAGACTGCATTTGAACTCAGGTCCTCCTGACTTCAGGGAGGGTGCTCTGTCCACTGTGCCCCCTAGCTGCCCCAACAGGTTCTCAAACATTTTTGGCATCATAGATTACTCCTCTCCCCCTTTGGCCAGCTGGTGAAACTTAGAAACTCCTTCTCAGAATCATATTTTTAAATAATTGACTAGATTTCATTTAGAGGTTAATGAAAATAAAGATGTCATGTTTTTTTTTTCCCATCTAAGTTCACAGAGCCCTGGAAATCTATCCATGGACTAGTTAAGAACCCTCTGGTCTATGTTAAAGCTCCTAGGATGTCTAAAGAATTGGCATCTCTCATTCAAAGGAGATCTGGTGTTTGATTTTTGCAGTGCTTATGGGAAGCATCTTCAGTATCCTGTTGGTCACTATGATACTCTTGGCCATTTGCGTCTATAAACCCCTTCGCCGTCGCTAACTGGAGAGCAAGTGAATTCTGCAGACTACTTTTGGGAATGTAACAAGCAGTGGTACACGGGGGCCACTGGAGCAGCTGGGATCAGAACCCGAGTACTTGAAACCCATACGTGCTCTGAAGCTAGACAAAAGGACTGGACAGCAAGAACTTCCACTTACAGTCAAATGATTTAGAGAAACCAACCACTAACAAGTATTTTTTCCTCACACTGTATGTAAGTAATCAGACACTTAGAGACTTTTGCTTTTGATGTGATTAACAGAAGACAGGTCTGAATCATCAAGGTGTGTACTGTAAAGAAAACAAGTTCACTTTTGGTAGTGTATGTAAGAGCCCTCTTGGAAGAAATGAATCATTAATGTTTGCAGATGTTAATAAGAATTCAAACAAACTTTCTTAGGATTCATGTTCTGTCAGATGGAAATGAAGAGCAAGAGGAGCAAATTTCTTTTTAATGGCAAAGCTCATGGTTGACCTTGTAAAACTAAGAGTGCAAAGCCTTTTTGGGGAGCTGGTACAATTGTGCACACTTGCCTATTGCATCAGCTTCTTCATTCCCAACTTTGCACTCTAATAATGCTTCACCTTAAAAGCAGTATCATACTTTAGCAAGGCATGTCCCAGCCTAGAAGGCACTGATGTTTAACTGGAAATGCTAAGTGTGTGTTTGTGTGTGCTTGTCTTCGTCTTAAAGCATTGAGGCATATTTAATAGCTATTTGAAAAGCCAAGTTTTAAAAGTCCCACTAGAAAAAAGGTGCTCAGATAGGCACTGGGATGATGCTCCGAAACCAAGTCTAACACTTTGCATCTGGAAAGTTTTCTCTCCAAGATGGCTCTCAAGCTTTAAATTGTGCCCAAACAAATCCTGTAGAGTTCTTTTAAAGAAAACTGGAGCTCCAGCCATAGCCAGTCCTGGGTTGGAAGGGTGAGTAAAGGCTTCTCAAGGGCAGCTTTTTGTGTCTACTGTGTTTAGTGGACTTGAGTGTTTACACAAACTAAATCTTAACTCTTTGTGAATGCTGCTATCATCTTGCACTGTTAGAATGAACTGGAAGGTTTTTTGTGTTCTGTTTGTTATGTATGACAATTCTGTAAGTGCAAAAGTGTCATTACTATTTATTTTAGAAGTGCTACATTTAATTATTTTGATTTGTCAAAATGTTTACTTTATGTCCCCTTCAAAAGTAACACTGGCTTTTTGGAACCAAGGTCTGGTGTAGTGGTTTCTCTGTGTGTGCCCACACATACATTTGTGCATTAAGCCTTGGTATTGTATCAACTTGATGTTTTTTGCTTTGTTATCCATAACGGCTATTCATTTAGGAGGCCAGTTTTATGTTTTCAAGCAAAATATGAATTAAACCGAAATCCTACGTTATAACATACTTGAGATTTTTAATTTGTTGTGTGTTTTTTTTTTTTTACCTAACCTCTAAAAATTTTTTTAAATCAGTTTCCCACAAACCTGTTTTCTGTAGAGCTTTCTGAATATGGGTGGGAGCAAATAGGAGGAAGACGAGTATTGATGCAGGGGGAGGAGACCCACCATAGTAAGCTAATTAATTGATTTGATAGGCCTAGTTCTACTACATCTGTAGTGCAGTGTTACAATGTGAGAGTCAATAATGAACAGGCCCTAAATAGCGTAAGTGAACCACGGATGACTAGCTCAAGTTTGCCTTTGAGACACAGGATGAGGCACCTTTGCAATGAAAAACCAGTCCTGTTAGTCTACATAATTCACTTGATTCTACCTTTTCCTCACCTTCATTTCCAATTGGGTCTGAGAGCTTTAGTTGGAAGGCTATGACAAGTCATGCATTTGACTTTTTGAAAGCAAGCCTAAAGGGATATAGCCTAAGATGAATCAGCAGTGCCCTGTGTCCCATTTGAAAAGAGGTTACTTATGAGAAGATAAAAATACACTAAAACCTTAAGAGACCCATTTTTTGAAGGAGAAAAAGGCCATTTTTTTTGGCCATAAGAACAGAGTGGCCTACGGCCTGTGGTTCTTCAGAGTCTGAAGAAGTTCAGGGTTCAGGGTCTGAAGAAGAAAATGCTAACATTGTACTGATGCTGTAAAGGAATATTCTAGAGCAAAGACGGAGACAGTAATCAACCGACAAGGGGGAAGCATTTTTCATAGCCATGGCAGCTTGAAACATGGACCTTTTGTGTGTCAACCATTACTAAGTTCATTCTTAGAAAGACAAATAAAATTAGTCTGAATATGAGTGTTTATTTCTCTCCAAGCTTGCGAAACATACATATAGAGATATGCATGGGAGTTCATCATGAGACAATGAACCCAAAGATGGACAAAAAGAATTTTTATATGTTCAGAGCAGTTCCCTCCCACCCTTCTCTCCCTCCTGGCTCAGTATGCCTATGTCAGCCAAAATTATGGTCTCCAAATGTTTCACTATGATAAGAGAAAGGAATTTCTTAAGTGAATAGTTTGTAAATACAATAAGATAGGAGAATGTCAAAGTCTCAATTGAAATTATAGATCCAGGATATCTGTTTCTTTTACCATTAACATGACATAACATAGTGTATGTGTACAAAATGCTAAGATAAGAAAAGTCCTACTATTTAAGATAGTGTCTGGGTCAGGGTACCTTAGTGGTCATAAACAGAAGAATGCCCTTGATCAGCTTCAGCTATTGACACAGGAAGGGATATTCTGGGTTCACTCAGAGAGCAACACAATGCAAAGTATTATGGTAGATTAAGCCCAGAGTGGGCTGAAATGTCTCTCCCGATTAGCCAATCCAGGTTTTAGGCCTTTCTCAGGTGTTGGGCTTGAGAATGATTTGGGGAGGGGTCTACATGTGGCAGAATGGAACAAAGAGTGGCCAGGGGGCTAGTAGCATCAGTAGAATGGAAGGAAGATGGGCTTGGAGGACAGAAGACATTGGTTCTAAAACTCAATCAGATCCTTAGATCCTAGCAAATCACTGAACTTCCATTCCTCATTAATAAAATTAAGCCGGATGATCCCCAAGGGATGGTCCTTCTGTCTCCAAATCCAATTGTCCTAAGGCAGCTAAACTGAAACTTTTCTTGAAATGTAAAATTATGTATGTTACAGCACCTACTAAACAGGGTTTTGAGGAAAGCACTCCTAAAGCCAAAAAGTGCTATATAGGGGCAGCTAGGTGGCGTAGTGGAAAAAGCACCGGCCCTGAAGTCAGGAGGATCTGAGTTCAAATCCGGCCTCTGACCAAACACTTGACACTTACTAGCTGTGTGACCCTGGGCAAGTCACTTAACCCCAATTGCCTTAAAAAAAAAAGGTGCTATATAAAAAGTGAATTTGCTGTTACCATCTGACTGTGGTGAATTCTGGCCACCATCTTTGTGCTGGGGAGGAATGGTCTGACCTTGTTAAACCCAGGATTCTCTTATCCCTTCTTTGCTGATGGTAACTAACAAACATCCCAGATGGAATGGGGAGCACAAAGCTCTCTCTCAGAAGTTCACAATTCAGTGGTGCACTTTGCTCACAATAACAACCCTTGGGAATTAAGATTGGCAGTAACAGTAATTGGTTCTTCCCAGAGTTGGGGATTTGTGGAATCACTCTCAGATGACTCACACACACACACTTCTAGCACTACTCGGTAGCCCTAGTATCTTTTTGGAATGTATCTTAAGTGGGGGAAAAAGTTTTGAAATAGGCATATCTACCACGATAGCTGATGGTGATGTCAGAAAATGATTGAATCATAGGATTTAGAGATGAAAAGGCCCTTACCAACCCATACCTTTCACAAAGGAAACCTAATCTTGTTGAATTGAATCTAACCCCCACTTTACAAAGGAGTAGACTGAGGCTCATAGAAACTAAGTAATTCACCTCTAGTCACAAAGCTACCAAGGATGAGACCTAGGGCTGGACATCAGTTTGACTTGCAGTCCAATGCGTTTTCTCCTTGAAAACCATCAATCAAAATTCCCTTGTTATCTTGTCCTAATAGTTTCCTCACCTAGCAGAAAGAAGGCACTTGCTGTCTAGCACATAGTAGGCATTTAAATGCTTACTGATTGATTTCAGCAATGGTTCTTGCATTAAAATTAGGGAATGGCTAAATAAACTGAATGGAATCTGAATTATCTGAATATAATGGAATATTGCTGAACCAAAAGATAGATGGATAGAGTGCTGGGCCTGGAGTCAGGAAGACCTGAGTTCAAATCTGGTCTCAGACACTTACAAGCTCTGTGACCCTGGGCAAGTCACTTCACCCGATTTGCCTTAGTTTCCTCATCTGTAAAATGAGCTAGAGAAGGAAATGGCAAACCACTCCAGTATCTTTACCAAGAAAACCCCAAATGGGGTCATAAAGAGTCAGACACAGCTAATGTAACTGAACAACAAAGGTAGACTATGAAGATTACAGAACAACATGGGAAGAGAAGTAAGGAGAGGGCAGAACCAAGATCAGAGTAGAAGCAGTGACTTGTTTGAGCTCTCCCCCAAACCCGTCCAAATACCTGTAAAAAATGGTTCTAAACAAATTCTAGAGCAGCAGAAGCCACAAAAAGATAAGAGTGAAACAAATTTCCAGTCCAAGACAACCTGTGAATGGTTGATTGGAAAAGTATCATACCAGGCTGGGAGAGGAGCGCAGTTCAGCATGGTAGTGCAGGCCTCAGCAAACCTGGAGCAGGCCTCAGGGCACTGAATCACAGGCAGCTCTGGCAGTTTCCAGACTTCTCAACCCACAAACACCAAAGACAACCTAGAAGGTCAGTAGGAAAGTCTATGACCATGGTGAGAGAGAAGCTGGGTTCCAGCCCCAGTCCTGGCGCGGCCCCGGGGCAGAGGATGCTTCCAGAGCTCTTGGCCCAAGACGGGAAAATCCAGTGGCTGATCAGAGGGGGATTGCAGGGATCTCTTTGCTGGTGCTAAGGCAGGATTCTCTTGCTTTGGCCGTCCTTGGATCTGGGTCACAGTTCTGGGTGGCAGTCCTGGGCCAAGAAGGAGCACTGGCGTGGTGGAGCTTGTAGTGGTGGTGGAGAGGGAATCCTCCTCACAGTTCCAAGGCAGAAAAAAGTGCTTGTGGTCACTCATAGACCAGAGCACATGCCAGGTAAGGAGTAAACACCTCACCCCTTATCATACCACCTTGGAAGAACTGAAAACTTACAGGTCCCTAGAAGTATCTCTGAAAAGAGCTGCCCAAAACCCTCAAAGCTTGGGACAGTACATTCTCCACACTGGAAGCAGACCCCTACCTTAACAAAGAGTTTATAACTCAAGTAACTGGCTGGGATCATGAACAAAGGCACAAAAAAAGTCAGACCATAGAATCTTTCTTTGGTAACAAAGATCAAAACATACAACCAGAAGAAGACAACAAGGTCAAAGCTCCTACATCCAAAGCCTCCAAGAAATATATGAATCAGTCCCAGGCCATGGAAGAGCTCAAGAAGCATTCTGAGAAGCAAGAGAAGTAGAGGAAAAACTGGGAAGAGAAATGAGAGTGATGCAAGAAAATCATGAAAAACTAAGTAAGTTTTGCTTGCTAAAGGAGACCCAAAAAAATAGTGACGAAAATAACACCTTAAAAAATAGCCTAACCCAAATGGCAAAAGAGGTCCAAAAAGTCAATGAGGAGAACCAGAGTTGGCCAAATGGAAGCTAATGACTCTATGAGAAATCAAGAGATCATAAAACAAAACCAAAAGAATGAAAAAATAAAAGACAATGTGAAATATCTTATTGGAAAAACAACTGACCAGGAAAATAGATCCAGGAGAGAGGATTTAAAAATTATTGGACTATCTGAAAGCCATAATCAGAAAAAGACCCTAGACATCATCTTTCAAGAAAGTATCAAGGAAAACTGCCCTGATATGCTGGAACCAGAAGGTAAAATAGAAATTGAAAGAATCCACCGATCACCTCCTAAAAGAAATCCCCAAAGGAAAACCCCTAGGAATATTATAACCAAATTCCAGAGTTCCCAAGTCAAGGAGGAAGTATTGCAAGCAGCCAGAAAGAAATAATTCAAGTATTGTGGAAACACAATCAGGATAACATAAGATTTAGCAGCTTCTACATTAAGGGACCGGAGGGCATGGAATATAGTATTCTGGAGGTCAAAGGAGCTAGAATTAAAACCAAGAATCACCTACTCAGCAAAACTGAGTATAATCCTTCAGAGGAAAAAAATGGACATTCAGTGAAATAGAGGACTTTCAAGCATTCTTGATGAGAAGACCAGAACTGAATAGAAAATTTGACTTTCAAATGTAAGACTCAAGAGAAGCATGAAGAGGTAAACAGGAAAGAGAAATCATAAGGGACTTTAAAATTAAAGTTGAGCTGTTTATATTCCTACATGGAAAGATGATATTTGTAACTCATGAGACCTTTGTCAGTATTAGGGTAGTTGGAGGGAAAATAATTATATGTATATATAGATATAGATAGAGGGCACAGGGTGAGTTGAAGATGAAGGGGTGATATCTAGAAAATAAAATTAAGAGGTGAGAAAGGATTATACTGGGAGAAGGAGAAAGGGAGAGGTAGAATGGGGCAAATTATCTCACATGAAACAGACAAGAAAAGGCTTTTACAGTGGAGGGGAAACCGGGGAAGGTGAGAGGGAATGAGTGAATCTTATTCTCATAGGATTTGGCTTAAGGAGGCAATAACATGTACACTCAATTGAGTATGGAACTCTGTCTTGCCCTACAGGAAAAGGGGGGGTGGAAGGGGACAAGAGAGCAGGGGATTGATAGAGGGAGCAGATTGGGGGAGGGCATAATCAGAAGCAAACACTTCTGAGGAGGGACAGGGTCAAAAGAGAGAATAGAATAAATGGGGGGGTGGGATAGGATGAAGGGAAATTAGTTAGTTTTCCACAACATGATTATTATGGAAGTGTTTTGCATGACTACACATGTATAGCTGTATTGAGTTGCTTGCCTTCTCAATGAGGGTGGATGGGGAGGGAGGAAGGGAGAAAATTTGGAACCCAAAGTTTTAAAAACAAATGTTAAAAATTGTTTTCACATGCAACTGGGAAATAAGATATACAGGAAATGAGGTATAGAAATCTATCCTGCCCTATAGGAAAATAGAAGGGGACGGGGATGAGAAGAGGTAGAAGGGAGGGCAGATTAGGGGAAAGGGTACTCAGAACGCACGCTGTCTTGGGGTGGGGAAGGGGCAAGATAGGGAGAAAATCTGGAACTCAAAATCTTGTGTAAGTGAATGTTGAAAACTAAAAATAAATTAATTTAAAAAATTTAAAAAGAGAAGCAGAACAAGGTGAACAATAGACACAATTACTACAACCATGTAAAGAAAAAAGCTGAAACTGAATGTTGCATAAATGCCCTCCAGGTGTGTCCCCAATCATGAGACATGAAAATAACTTTTTCTTGGAGGCAGGGGACTAGAAGTATGAAATCTCGAAGACAATGCCAGACTCGGCTGATATCCTGCCCTGTTTAATTTCGTGGAACTTTTCTTTCCTTCTTTTTTCATTCTTCATTATGAAGAATTTTCTGGGTAGGGGGGAAAGGAGGGACGTATTTGAAGTGTTAAGTGGCAAAAAAAAAAAATAATAATTTTTCTTTAAAGAAAGCTAGTGGGCCAAGCCTAATGCTTTTTACTGAATGCCCTTCTGCGGTATGTTACAAATTATTTGCGTAGCCCACTACTACCAAAACTGAATCAATCTAAATCAAAACAAATCAAACTAATTTTTTTTTTAACTTTTTGTTGAGGCAGTTGGGATTAAGTGGCTTGCCCAGGGTCACACAGCTAGTAAGTGTCAAGTGTCTGAGGCCAGATTTGAACTCAGGTCCTCCTGACTCCAAGACCGGAGCTCTATTCACTACACCACCTAGCTGCCCCACCAAACTAATTTATGAGAATAAATTGAAACCTACTTCTCTTGTGGATATTATGTCTACCATTTTACACTAAGATGTCAGCCATCTTTCAACTCCTATGGAAATTTAGGCAACCACTTTGGGAATTAAGAGGATGCTACTGTAAAATCCTTTGGAAAAAGTAAGACGCTCAAGGGCAAAAAACCCTAAGGACACACTACTTTTCCTGTCACCTTTCTCTGAGGATGACTAGCAAATCCTGACACAAATTCTATGACTTCTAGGATTGGCTATACCAGATTTTTTAGAAAGTTAGTAACAGTCACTAATTTTGATAGGCTATTGTACTATTAATTGAAAATACTCCACTAAAATCCCACTCTGATCATCCTTCAAAATGATGGGGCAGTTTCCCCACATTCTCTATGTTTGAACGTAAGCCCAGCTTCAGGCCATCACCCAAGGACCAGCCCCAGCAGCAGAGGGCTAGTGACCCCAGGATGAAGCTTTCCAGTCACAGTAACTCATTAAGACATGAAATTATGGAGAGATGATAAGATTCAAGAGAACTCATTATAGGTTCATAAATCCTGCTCTCATTCTGTAAGCACAGCATACTTTTACAGGGAAGGCAAGAATGGGGTGCCATCAACATCAGAAAGGAGATGCCCACGAGGATGGGACTGGAGCCATTGGAGCATTGCTGGAGTACCATAATTAACAAAACACTTTCCTCATAACAATCCTATTTATTCATGAGAAAATGGACTCAGTGGAGAAGCAAAGCAACTAACCATATCAGGAATAAAAGCTGAAAGGACCTTGGGGCTCTCAGATCTTATCCAACCCCCTTAGGAAACTAGAGTCCAGAGAGAGGTTGTCTTGCCCAACCTCATGAAAGTAGTCCAGCCAAGGTTGGAAGCCAGCTCCTCTGATTCCAGATTCACTGTGTGCTATGACCACTGCACTGGCTTGCCAAAAGTTACACAGCTAGGAAACGTTGGCAGTCCAAGTCCAGGGATCTTTCTGTCACAAGGAAGGAAATAAAGATTTTTTAAAGAGCCTACTATGGGCCAGGTACTATGTTAAGCTATAAATATCTAATCTGGGCGTCACAACCATTGTTATCCCTATTTTACAGTTGAGGAAACTAAGGCAAACTGAGGTTAAGTGACTTGCCCACAGTCATACAACTAGTTAAGTGTCTGAGGCTAAATTTGAACTCAGGACTTCCTGACTCCAAGCCCAGCGCTCTTTCCACTGAACCACTAGCTATCTCGATGCAACTTTCCTAAACTTTTAAAACATGTCTCAAAGAAAATGTGATACTACTATGCTTTGGCAAGAACTACCACATAGATTGACTCTGTCAAAGGTTAAATAAAAGCTGCTTCTGGTGTGAATTTCCAATACCTAGTTAAAAAAATTTGGCTATGAAAATGCCAGCCTTCAAACAACAGTAGTCTTATTCAGGCTGTTTTATTTATACTATACACTATAAGGCTAATTCTCTTATCGATCCATTCTCTACAGCGCACATGGGAATTTGAAAGCTCCTACGTGAAATATTTTTAAAGTGATAAAACAAGACGTTGAGTTTGTAGGTGAAAGTTTGCCTCCTGAACAAACTTCTTTAGACCCGGGAATGAAAAGATCTAGATTGTTTTCCAAGGAACTTATCTAAGAGTAAAGCTGTTTGTTATGAAGTTAATTGTTTAAAAGTACTTCTTTACTTAATGCCAGAGTTGGAGAATCAATTACTGATTTGCAGGTTCAAAACATTTTCAACAAAGTTACTAGTTGGCAGTATCGATGCTACCAACAATGGGTGCTAAATATTTTTTTAAGGAATGGAGGTATTATTCTTTGATAAGATTTTCTAGAGCAGTTTAAGGTTAATGAGTTCAAATCCCCTTTTGAATCTGATTAATCTTAGAAGTTAATCTTTCCATGAAGTCAGAATATTTAAGATTAAACTGGCAGGCCTTTATAGAAAATGCTTCTGGCAGAAAGATGGTGATGCACATCATAATTGTGAACTATGCCTACAAAAATTAAGACCTAATACAAATCTGATTCCATGGTTTGTGTAACAGTGAAAGCTGGACTCTTACCCAGATGCCTTTAGAAGTCAAGACTAAGTCTCCACTCCATCTACCCCACAGAGAGGAAGTGTGGTTGAGTAGAAAGATGGAGGGATCAAAAGATTCCAGTTCTAATCCAGGCAATACCACTAAGATGGTAACCTTAGAAAGTCAAGCACTGGTTCTGGAGTCAAAAGCCCTGGGTATAAATCTTTCCTCTGATCCTGACAACCTGTGATTTCGGGCAAAGCATGTATTCTCCCTAATCTTCATTTCTCCAGCCCCAAGGTCCCTTTGGGTTCTAGATCGATGACCCTGAACTCATCATTTCCTCACATGCAAAAGAAAAGCATTGGATTAGATGGTTTCTAAACGGTCTTTCCAGGCAATGGAATGCCAGCCACTCCTATGGCTTCCACATTCTACATCTTCATCCTTAGGACTCATTTTCTGCCTCAGGAGACTGAGAATGAACAGACATTCCACAGTGTTTTCATAGGTCCAGGAAGATCCCTTTCAAGGCAAGCTTTCTTTTCCCTGCTCCTAGTGCAATGAGTTTTTCAGTCTTCTCGAGGTTCGATACTGTTAGCGAGTGGAATACCCTCATTCTGTAATAAATGCTCAAATGTTCAACTTTAAAAAGCATAATTTTCAACTAGATTTCCATGGACAGCCTTTTGAAGCATTCTGGATACTGTATATCACTATAATAACTTTTGCTCCCACCTCCAAAAATAAAATAAGATGCCAACGAGATCAGTCTTCCTGGAAAAGGAGGCAGCCCAGTCACCTACCAAAGAGGAAGGTTACTAGATGGGAAGCACCATTGGCAGAGCTGTGGTGTAGCCATTCCACACTCTAGAACTACTCCCCCAAAGTCATTAAACTGAACATAACTTTTGACCTAGTGATGTCACTACTACGGAGATTCTCCTAAAGATCAAAAGGACCAATATATGCAGAAAGATTCAGAACGGCACTTTTTGTTGCAGTAAAAAACTGGAAATAAAAGGGTACCCATGATATGGAGACTGGCTTTAACTGTGATAAGTGAATGGAATGGATAACCTAATAAATGATAAATGTGAAGTATTCAAAGAAGCTGGGGAAGATTTGCATGGTGTGATACAGTGAACTTAACAGAATCAAGAAAATAATCTGATTATTACAACATCAGAAACAGATACATACTCATGGAAAGACCACTGAAGAAGCCTTGATGCTGTACCTTAAGGATCAGTGAGCACGGCCATCTGACTTAAAAGCTGAAGCCTCCTATATATGGTGATACTACTGGGTCATTTCAGTCATGTCTAACTCTCCGTGACCCCATTTGGAGTTTTCTTGGCAAAGATACTGGAATGGTTTGCCATTTCCTCCTCCAGCTCATTTTACAGATGATGAACTGAGGCAAACAGGGTTAAGTGACTTGTCCAAGGTCACACAGTGTCTGAGGCCAGATTTGAACTGGAGAAGATGAGTCTTCCCAACTCCAGGCCTAGAGCTCTATCCACTATGGCACCACCTGGCTACCCTAGACTATTGCCTCCCTCTATTAATAATGGGAGCTCCTTGAGGGCAGGGACCGGCTTCCTTTACAATTTGTATCAACACTTCACTTTTGCATATTTGCATTTCATGTGAACATAAAGGCACATAGCATCTAATAAATGCATTTTCATTCATTCATTCCCCATTCATTCATCCACACATACACCTGAAATACTGTAAATGAGAATGACTAGAATTCTGATCAAAGTAGTAACAAAAGACTGCTGCTAATGTTCACCTCACTTGCTGCCTTTGGGCAGAGGTGATAAGCCTGAGGTGCAGAGGGAGACATAGACCCTCAAAGATGGCAAATATGTTGATATGTTTTCCTTTGCTACACTTGTTACAAGAAAGGGCTAGGAGGAGGAGAGGTGAAAAAAGTAAGGTTAATAGTGATAGAAAGATGCCCCCCCAACCCCCCCCATCAATAAAGCATTTTAAAAACACAGAACAAAAAAATTCGGAAGGGTACACAAAGGGCAATTTTCTTACTGTGTTAAATTTAATAGAAAGTTTTTCAAATGAGTTGTACATAAGCCGACTAGTTTCACATACAACCCCTTTTGTTCTTTGTATGTTGAAACGTTTGTGGTTGATAATGCTTAGGTTCACAATGAAAGAGAAAACCAAAATTAAAAAAAAAAGAGATGGATGGCTCGAATGTTGTAACAGTATGTCCACAAAATAGGAAAAGAACCCAAGGAAGGCTTTCTGCATTGGTTAGCTCTTCCATGGTAGAGGTTCTGAACCTGCTTTTGTGTTATGGACCCCATTGGCAGCCTGATGAAACTTGTGGACCCCTTCTCAGAATCATGTTTTTAAGTGCACAAAATAAAATACAGAAGATTACAAAGGAAACCAATCATATTGAGATATCATCATCAAAATATTTTTTAAAAAATAAGTTGACAGATCTCTGCGCTATGAAAAGACTGGATGTGGACAAATGCCATATGAGGGTGTTAATAGGTTCTGTTTTGCAATGGCAGAAAGAAAATTCATGCCGAGAATACAGATCCCCTGAAGTATGGCCTAAAGAGACAGTACATTAAATCCCATTAAAGAAATGTTTGAAACTGGTTCTCCTTTCCCAGCCTAGAAGAAAGATGTAAAACGAGCCGTGATCCTGACCTCCACTCTCCTTTTATGTAGAGCCAGGAGACACCTCTGGAAGCTTCCTCCCTTTCTAGAGTGGTGCACCAATTCTATTCCAGAAGCCTTGAGAAGGCTGGGAGGAGACCTTGGGTTTGAGTAAGAATTTAATCAAGGTTGTAACACTGCACCATACAGTCCTCTGATGCCTTGTTGTGATACAGAAATGGCTGTTACTGGAGGGCCAGTTCAGCTCTGGCAGACCCTACACTGGGCCAGAAACGCTTGCAGTACAGGCTCAGGGACACCATAGGGTGGTCTCTGAGTGTACCAGAGAGG
The DNA here is from genome assembly GCF_900497805.2 of Vombatus ursinus. Taxonomy (NCBI): domain Eukaryota; kingdom Metazoa; phylum Chordata; class Mammalia; order Diprotodontia; family Vombatidae; genus Vombatus; species Vombatus ursinus. Next base: position 12,205,753 of record NW_020941065.1, on the reverse strand, counting down.
GCTCAACTCTTAGTCCACAACACCTCTTAAATGATGTTTGACCACAGCATCAGTGGGAGGAAGAGGAGGAGGGAGGAAAGAAGCAAAGAGAAGAAAAGGAGGGAAGAAAAAGGGAAGGAAGGAAGGAAGGAAAGAAGAAAGAGGGAAGGATTTCCACATAAGAAATCAAAGCACCTTCAAGGACAGAAATAAGTTCCATTACCCCATCCAAAACCTCTCTGCATTTCTTCTACACAACAGGGTACACAGAGGACTATTCTCCAATTTTGAGCCAAGAAAAAAAAAAAAACCCAGCCGTGAGAGCGTAACTGAAATACCGAGAGATGACCGCCCTCCAAAGCAGCGGCATTTTATGCGCACTACACCCGTCTGTGAATGACGTAAGGCTGAGCTGTCCCTCTTCACTGGGCTGACGGGATTCACATCAGCGAATCAATGCCTTCATCCACTCGCCAGCAGTTCCCAACGAGCTACTCCATTCAAGTTCAAAGTCAGGTTTACAAAACGCTCATAAGCTGCATAGTTTGAGATAAATGCAATGCAGACTCTACTGGCCTTGTTGTGCATAGAAGGAATTTTAATCAGACAATTACACAAAAAGGTAGGTGATTATAAGGCATTAAAAAACTGTCCTACACGACTAGAAACATTTTACCAGCAACCCTAAAAGGGGGATGCTGAAATGATACCCAACACCCATCTCCCCTCCATCTCCCGGGCCCCTCCACAGAACGGCAGCCGAGTCTGCTCGAGGGCCGCCCATCAAGGTCTTTCAATGCTGAGAGGAATCCCTACAGGAACAAACACATGACCTGTGGTGCAAAGTGTAGTTGTTTGTATTCAACAGTGCTCTATATGTGGTGAGGTGGGTATTTACAGAAGGGTTAGACAAAATAGTTAAATTGCTAAAGGTATTAAAAAAGGCCTGAGAAAACCTGGTTAAAATAGATGCTTGTATTGCTACTGGTGGGAGTAGACTTTTCTTTCTTTTTTTCAAAAGTAATAAAAAGAGTCGGTTAAAAAAATATATATCCAGAAAGATGTGGATTTGAACTGTAAAAAGCAATTAGAACTTTCCCCTTGGGCTGCTCGAGAGCCCTCAATCAACACTAAGCTGACCTTTTAGTTATAATCCCATTCTTCTCCCTTGACAACACGGCCCAGCTGGGACTTCTCGATGTACTTTGGTGTATGTTTCCTTCCCTAGACACAGCATGTTCCACGGAAGCTTTCTTATTTTGGTTTCAGGCTGCCCTAATCCTCCCTATGCAATAGGTGAACTGCCAAAGCTAAAGATTCCTAGGGGTACCCCCTTGGGGGCTGAGGGTTAGGGGACATGCTGACCGAATGGTGACCCCCGGGGGGCCGGAGGAGGTACCACTCAGATGGGAATCGCCTTCTCAGGCTCAGCTGCCCCCTCTCCACAGCAGACTGGCAGACCATTGTGGTCAGACACGGATCCAAACCCAATGCAGAGTTCATCACAGTCTCAGAGATGCCATACATTTCTCCTTCTGAACATCAACCGGGAACGTGGGCAGAGCAAGCGTCCATGAGACCAGAAATCCCACTTCCAGGTGGGAGATCTGCACAGACCCATTTCTTTGGTGAGCCCCACAAACCACATTCTGCTCTCACGTCGATGTCAAACGTGTGCGTGTGCGTGTGCATGTGCGTGTAACGTACAAGTGTGCACACACACATATAAAAGCACCTTGGTTGTGGTATTTTCCCATCATTCCTTGATAAACGGGAGCCTACAAACCTTGGCAGAGTTTTTGGTTAGGTTCAGTTTTAGCGGAGGTGACCCATGAGCCAGCGCCGGCCTACGGGGACTGAGGGTGCGAGTCTGGAGATGCCCCAGCCTGGCTGTGCAGCAGCTCTGCACACCCTCCCTCCTCAGAAAACGGCCCACTGGAAGCTGCACCTTGGAGCCCACCAGCAAGGATGCGGGAAGCCAGGCCCAGGTGCGGGCCCCTGCTGCTGGAGGGGGTGGGGGGGATCTACTTCTCGGTGAGAGACAGCCGTAAGACCTGCTGCAGCTCGGCCTCCTCCTCCTGGAGCCGCAGCTCCCGCTCCTCCAGCTCTTTGGCGGATAATTCCATGGCAAGCTGCAAATCACTGTCAAAATTCCTGGCCTCCTCCACAGCACTGGGCCGGAGACCATTGGAGCTAGTGAGCAGACTCTCCTGAATAGCCCTGGGAAGAAACAAGGCCTTGTAAGCCACACACCCTTCTCAAGCCACGAGCCCCCTCTTCTGTTCCTAATTCCAACCCTCTCCCCCTCACATTCAACCACACAAGAGCCCTCCATGGGACCAGGGCAGCAGGCTAGATCCCAGGCTGAAGAGGGCACCCCAAAACATCCCATCAGGCTCTTGTGATGCCCCATGGCTGTGATTCATGGGAAGCCACCATCTTGGAAGCTTCCAAGCTTCAGTTGACACAAAGGACAGTGAAAAACCACCGGGGTGGAGGGTGAGGGGGGGAGCAGGCCAAGTCTGAGTGTCACGAACCCACTATCCTAAGGCAGGTCAATGTGAGGAGGACGGGCATGGGGTACAAGGGAGGGAGGGAGGACAAGGTAGCCGGCCCAGGCAAAGTCTCCATGGAAGGACATGGTCACGAAGACATCGATGGGTCCCAATCTGAGCCTGTGCAATGAGGCACCAGAGAGGAGCCAGCCCATGGGCCACACTGAGCAGGGGCAGCTTTCCCCGCAGAGTTCCCTGTCCTTACAAACTTAGAGACAAAAAAGTGAGAATTACCCAAAAAATCCATCACAAAGAAAAGGCTCATTTGTGATGACTGGGGAATGGCCAGGCAAACAGTGGCCGTCAATGAATAGAACATTATTGTCATAAGAAAAATGAACATGAAAAATTCACAGGACAATGGGAAGGCGTGAAGAAAAGAGAATCAGGAAAACAACCTATGTAATGATAACAATGAAGTCAGAAAGAACAGGCCCCCAAACGGAGAGCTGTGCCATCAGCATGACCAAAGTGAGTCCCAGGGCAGAGCTGAGCTAGCAGAGCTCCTCTGCAGAGATGGGGGTCTACAGGCGTGGAATGTTGAAGACATTGTCAGACAGAGTGGTTGTGCCAGTTGATTTGGCTGAACTGCCTTTTTTTCTCTTTCTTCTCTGATCTTTGTTGGGAGGCGATGGTTCACTGGGTAGAAGCGGGGAGGTGGAGGCGATATAAAAACAAAAGATACCAATAAAAATAAGATTTTAAAAACCAATTTGGAACACAGGGGACACCTCATTTCATAGTATTTCTTAAAAAAAAAAAGTAAAAATCTGTTGAAATTATGCTCTACTACCCAGGGGGAGTCCAAAGACATTACCTTTCATACTGTGAGTCATAGAGGTGTGGACTGCTGAGTCCCCCATTCGAAGGCAGCCCCGGAACATCCTGGGGAGACAAAAGAAAGGCGTCAACTGGCAATTCTTGGAGCAGGGAAGTCCATGGCAATCTCTGCCTGTCGAGAAGAACTAGAGAAAATCATCATTACAATATCTATCCAGGCGTCAGGGTCAAGGAGCTGGATCTGCCGTTCCATGGAGGTGGATGCTCTGGGGGAAGCGGGATGCCTTCACAGAGATCCAGGATCATGAGCCTCACACTAAGCCATCCAGAGGTCTAACCCTAAATGTTTGGTGTACCTTATCAGTACCCCAAATAAACGTCTTCACTAAAAGCTGTAAAAAATGGAGAAGAGAATTCTGTGGACCCGGAGGGGTGAGAAAATGATGGCCATCTTCAAATATCTGAAAGACTGTCATTGCGACAGAGTATCAGGCTTGTTCCAGCTGGTCCTAGTGGGCAGAACTGGGAAAAGTGGGTAGGAATTACAAAGAAACGGGCTTTGGCTCAATAAGGAAAACTTGCTAATGATTAAAGCTGGTCAGAATTGGAATGGGATAGATGCACTGGGCAGGGGAGGGAAGGAAGACAGGTGGGAGGAGGAGAAAGAGGGAGAGAGGAAGGAAGGGAAGGAAGGAAGGAAAGGAAAATAAGAGAGAGGGAGGGGAAAGAAGGAAGGAAGGGACAAAGAAGAAGGGAAAGAGGGAGTGAGAGGAAGGAAGAAGAAAGCAAGAGAAGGGGAGGAAGGAGAGATGGAAAAGGGAGGGAAAGAAGGAACAAGAAGGGGGGATTCCACATCACTGGAGTTCTCTGAGAAAAGCCTGGCTGGTGAGTTGGTTTCTGCTCAGGCGTGGGTTCAGACCAAACTCCTTCCTGCTTTTAATGCATCCACCACACCTGGCCTCAGACCCCCTCTGCCTCTTCTCTGCATTCTTCACCTGGGGACTCCTGCCAGTCTCAATCAACCATGTTCTTATGCAAATGTTTGAGAAGAGTCAGAGCATTTTTTCTTAATTTCTTTTTTACTGTGAACTTAACATCACCACTTAAGCAGGAAGAGAGATTCAGAGTTCAAAGTTTTTTGGGTTTTTTGGTTTTTTTTTTTTGAGAAAAAGACTAAACCAGATATGTCTGCTGCCCATGCCTGGCCTGTAGTGCTAACTTCCCTATGTACGAATGTGTGGTCAGGCTCTTATACTTTCATGAGCAGGACACAGTTTTATCTCCCTCATGTCTAGTGATGGGACCTACAGCCCAAACTACTGGCAATGCAGGGCCCTGTGAAAGAAGCAAGTGATAGGCCCTGCCCTCAAGGAGCTTACGAGGTAGCAGGTATATACAGAGCAGGTTATATATACAGGATAAATGGGAAGGTACTAAAATTGAGAGAGTTTGGGGAAGACAATAGTGTTGGCACGTTATGGGCCAATGATCTCAATTTTGATTCCTGTGAATATGACAGAATCTCTTTTAAGAGAGAGTTAGTGAACATCAAGAGAAGAAAGAAATATTTACCAAGAGCCAGCATGGCTTCCCAAGGAAGAAGTCATGCCCAACTAACCTTATGTCCGTTGGTGTAAGGATAATTACTAAGATCAGGGGATTGCTATAGAGAGAGAGGACCTGATTTGAGTGAAGTATTGATGAAGTATCTAGCTCATGCTATTCCCATTTTAAAAAATAGACTCTAGATGATAATAAAATTAGGGTAGATTTGTAACTGAAGGGGGAACAGCTTCATCTGAACCAGAATTAAACCAAAACCAAAATGAAACAAAAAACCCACTAGTTTTACCACTTACTAAACAATCACAATAAAGGGATTTGTCTCTGTCTGAGACAGAGCCACACCAGCATCACAGTATTTTACACACACACACACACACACACACACCCCCTTGGCAAGCACACTCTTAAGCAAAAACACATTTATAAGCTAACAGATGAATGAGCAGAAGAGAGTAACTGAGGAGAGGAATCAGCCACTGGCCAGTGGCGAGGGTGCCAAGCTCTCAGTTAGGAAAGTCTAGGGTTAGTCAGTCAAGAAGCATTTAATAACTCCTTCTGTATGCCAGGCACTCTGTTAAGTGCTGAGGATGCAAAGAAAGACAAAAGCACAGGGCCCGCTGCCAGAGAACGGCCGTCCTAGCGGGCCACACGACCCGTAAACAAGGAACACGAGAACCATACAAGTTGGAGAACCACTGTAAACGGAAGGTAATCTGAAGAAGGAGAGCTACCAGCTTGGGGCAGGGGAAAGGCCTCCTGCAGAAAGGTGGGAGTGGAGCAAGGGGGCGAAGGTGAGGGGGAAGGCAAGTGGGCCCTAAGCGGAGGGCCTGGCAAGGATGGGATACAGCCCAGGCGAAGGCAGAGAGATGGGAGGTGGCAGTGTCGTGGGCCAGCGCAGACCCACAGAGAGGACCTTCTATAGGACCCTGAAGGAAAAGGGGAGCCCCTGGAGCTCCCTGGGCTGAGGAGCAGTGACGTGGTCAGGCCGGCAGCACCTAAGTGGAGGGCGACCTCAAGGCTGGCAGGCCCCCCAGCAGCCACTGTCCAGAGCAGTCCAGTCATGAGCAGAGGCGGGCCTGCACCAGAGGCGTGGCCGACTGGGTGGGGAAGGGGGATGAGAGAGGACTGAAAGGCAGAGACGCCATGAGGCCAGACACCAGCTGTGCAGGGTAAGGATGCACAGGAGGACCGTGAGGCCTGGTGTCCGGGAGGATGGTGGAGGCCTTGACAGTAATAAGCAAGTCTGGAAAGTGAGAGAGCTGTTGTGCACAAGCTGAGCCCGAGATGGCTGAGAGATGCTTCCTCACCCCATGATCAGGCAAATCACTCAGCACCTGTATGTAACAGCCAGGCTCCTGGGGGAGGCAGACACAGCACCGGCCAAAGGTCAGCTGTTAGAGGTTTTACAAAAGGGCAGCAGAGAATACGAAGGCTGACGAGGCCCACTCCTTTCCCACAACGAGGTGATGAGACGCAGACACACATCCCCATAGTACGTGCCAAGTGCTGCAAGGACACGGAGGCCCCTGCCCCTGCGGGACAGACGGTCTGGGCCCTCGATAACCGCAGCCCTGGCTCACTCACCTGACTCCTGCTGGATTCCAGCAAGCTCTGCTGAATGGCAAACTGCATGATTTCATAATCTTCGTCTTGCAAGTGCATGTTTCTGCCATTATCCTGGACGTGGTAAGACTCGGGGATTTCAAACACAGACTGATCAACCTCAAAGTTAGAGACCAGGGAAGCTGGAACACAAAAGCAGACACAGGCTGCTGAGCTGGGGGCAGACTGCCAGTGTGGACGGCTCTTGTCTGCTTAAAACAAGCAGTGCAGGAGGAGCTAAGCCTAAGGAAAAACAGTAAAAAGCTGGCTGGGTCATTCACTGCTCAAACCCAGCCCATGTCCTGGCTGCGTGTCACTGTGGATGGGCATTACAATCTGCACAGAGACAGAGGAAGAGTCCTTTAAAAACATGACCACCAAGAGTCCCCTCGGATGACCAGTCCAGCATCAAGCAGAGCCGCGTGGACGGACGTCGGGCGACCCGCACGGCCTTTCCTCCCAGCCGCAGTCACGTGTGCACGGGAGCTCAAAGTGGCCCTGGCCCGTTTCCAAATTCAATAATCAAGTCTCTGATGGTTTATCTGCTTTTTAAAGGAGAGAGATCAAATCGCAGCAAGTGTGGCAGGAGCCCCTGAGGGAACACCTCTGAATCCACACATATCCTACTGGATGGCCCAGGCACAGCAGGTCCCTGCCCTCAAGGAGCTGCCAATACACTAAGCAAGGCTATATAGGTCACACCCAGCTTACAATAAACAGGAGCTGCTGCCATCTTGCTGTCTCCCGCCTCATCCGTGCGTCTCTGGGTTACGAAGCACTGAGCTGGTCTCATGCTCACCACTGCAGCGGCCGCGACAACTGGCGCCCAACGTGGGGCAGATCGATGACAGGCCTGACAGATACCCCACGGGTGGAGTCTAAACTCCACGAATAGCACTTCAGCAAGCTTCGAGCTTTCAGCCCGACGGAATCGGGTCTCTGAGACGTTTCCCGTCCTTGGGGGGCGGAGAAGGTAAAGGTTTCGCTTTACACAATGGGGCAAAATATAGGGCTTCTCCTTCCCACAGATGAGGAGAATTACGCCAGAGCTTTATATACGGTAGCAAAGAATGAGGGAATAACGATACACCTAAAAGATCTTAGAAAATTTGTGAGGTTGGCTTTTCAGGTATCCCCCTGGCTCCCAGAACAGGGTTGCTTTGAGCCAGGGAGATGGAAGGTGTTTGGGGAGCAGCTGACCTCGTATGATGGTAGTTGCCCTGGAAAAGTTAGGCTTTTAGACTATACCATCTACAATCTTGTAAAACAGTTTCTGACGAATCAAAAGCAAAGAGAAGTCCGGTGCTTTCCAGTCTGTACTCAGACAGGTTCCTCCCTCCCCTCCCCCTCTGCGAGTAGACCTTGCTCTCCCAAACTAAGAAAGGATCTCGCAGACCTCCCTCTCCGGCCACCCCCAGGACACTATTCAAACTTGGGGGAGCTGGAGGACACTTTAAGAAACTTGGTAGTGACCCCTCCCAAGAATCGGGGATTGCGGGAGCAGGATAGTACGGAATTTCCACCAACAAGAACAGATATTCCTGCACAGGATGTTAGAGGAAAGCTTCCTGCAAAAGAATTTCTTGCTGCGCCACAGACTTTGGGAAGTGGGTGTGGTCACCTTGGCGCGCACCCAGCAACTTCCAGGGGTGAAGAATCACCATTACAAAAGGGCATTAGAGAAGCAAAAGAAAAGGGTGTGGATGTTAGTGAATGGGATATTGGCCTCTATCCGGTCATTGAAGAACCTGATCCCTTTAATCCAGGGCAGGTACGGAGGAGGCGTGAAAGTATTCCTTTTAAAACCTTGCTGCAATTAAAACAAGCAGTTGCCCAATATGGACCTACTTCACCTTTTGTAATATATCAATTAGAGGTTATATCTAACTCTATTTTGTGTCCAAATGATTGGAAGGCAATAGCCCGTGCAGTTCTGACGCCTGGAGCTGCTGTCTTTTGGATGGCTGAATTTGTAGATCAGTGCCATATGGTTTCATACCAACTGGCACCTGGACCCCAAGGAAAAGTCCTCTTCGAACAGATGAGTGGCACAGGGGATTTTGCTACCACTGCCCAATAGCTAGGATATGCTGAGGAGGGCTATCATAGAATTGCAGTACAAGCTAGAAAAGCTTGGTCTAGGATACCAGAAAAGGGGCAGGCAAAGGAGTCTATGACCGCTGCCTGGCAGAAACCTACTGAGACATTTGTTGATTTTGTGGCTAGAATTCAGGAACTAGTCGCACGAACAATGGAAAGTTTTACCACAAGGAATGAAAAATAGTCCTACTATTTGCCAAAGATATATAGCAGACCTACTAGAGCCTTTAAGAATTAAATCTAAAGGAGCCTATTTAGTGCACTATATGGATGATATTCTTTGTAGTCATGCCAATTTAGAAGTCCTTGAGCAAATGCTCCAAGAAACAGTTATCCATTCTAACAAACAAAGGGCTTCAGATAGCACCAGAGAAAGTGCAAAAACAACCTCCCTTTCAATATCTGGGATTTCAGCTTGACTTGGAGGACGTCTCTTTACAACCTCCTAGACTTACAAGACAAGGTACAAACTTTAAATGATTTCCAAAGATTGATAGGAGACATTCAATGGATACGACCAAAGATAGGCATTACTAATGAGGAGATGCAACCCTTATATTCTATCTTAAAAGGGGATCCCCACTTAAATTCTCCTAGAAAATGGACCCCTGAGGCTGAACAAAGCTTAAGACAAATCATTAGGAAGTTAGGAAATCACAGCCATCGGGTATCTCCACAGAAGGAGATTGAAGCCGCATTGATAATGGCTCAACAACATCCACACATTATACTTCATCAAGAAGAAAAGATTATAGAATGGTTATACAGCAAAACCAGTAATAAAAGAGTTTTAACTAGTTATCTAGAAGAAGCCTCTATGTTGGCTAAAAAGGCACTTCTCCGTATTATACATCTTAGTGGGCAGAAAGGCACTTTGTGGGTCCCTGTTACAAAAGAAAGACTTGAGACCCTTTTATATTATGATGACAATTGGACTGTGTTATTGAATCTAGGTAATATTCAAGCAGGACAAAAATACTCCTTTGCAAAATGGTCTAACAACTGGCAATGGATATTTCCCAAGATTGTCAGGAATACACCTGTTGATGGCTATAATGTCTATACTGATGCTACTAAAGAAAAGAAAGCTGCTATATATTGTCCTGACTTAGACATTCATACAGTTATACAGACTCCATACACTTCCACTCAAAAGAATGAGCTATATGCTCTTCTACATGCTTGCAAAATACCTCAACCTATTAACATTATTACAGACAGTCATTATGCTGCTGGTGTACTTTCTCACACCGAAACAGCATATATTAAACCTGAAGGCTCACCAATAACAGAATTGTTTCATGAACTTCAATCATGCATCAGATCAAGACAACATCCTCTGTATGTAATACATGTAAGATCCCATACAGATGGATTAGGTCCCATATTTTCAGGGAATAATATTGTGGATTCTATGCTTATAGGCAATTGTCAAGAGGCACAAGAAGGACATGGTAAATATCATATGTCAGCCAGGTCTCTACGTCGCCTTTATGGCATAACCAGAGAACAAGCCAGAGGTATAGTGAAAAGGTGCACTCAGTGTGTCCCTTTCAATTCACCATCACTTCGCTCTGGTATCAATCCTATAGAACTTTTTCCTAATTCTCTATGGCAAATGGATGTTACCCATATTCCACCATTGGGGAAACATAAATTCCTCCATGTTACTGTGGATATATTTTCTGGATTTTGTATAGCTACTCTTCAAACAGGAGAAACTGTTAGACATGTTATTAATCACCTTTATCATCCTATAATTGGCCCACCATGTGTGATAAAAACTGATAATGGGCCCGCTTATACTGCCAAGCAATTACAAGTCTTTTTTCTAGAGTTTGGCATACAGCATATATGTGGTATTCCTTATAACCCAACTGGTCAAGCCATTGTTGAACGAATGAACCAAACCATCAAAACTTTCTTTCAAAAACAAAAAGGGGGAGCTGAGCGGTTATCCCCTCAAAGACAGATTAATAAAATCTTGTATACTATAAATTATTTGAAATTTGATGGTAATGACCTTACCCCTGCTATGAAATTCTTTTTACCTCACAATTCACCTACCCTAAATCATGATGGCCCAACAATATACACAGATAAAAAGAAATTGGTCCTGTGGAAAAATCCCAATAATGAATGGGTAGGACCTTTCAGGGTACTAACCTGGGGACCAGGGTATGCTTGTATCTCAACAGATGAAGGAGCTAAGTGGGTGCCAACGAAAACTCTCAAGATTGTCCCTACTCAGGAGACACCCCAGGAAGAAAAGGAGGAGACCCAGCAAAAGAAAGAGAAGAGGACAAAACAGACATGGCAAGACAGAGTCGTCAGCTTCTATCGGTGTTCATCCTACTTAGCCTGGCAATACCTGCGACAGGAGCAAATGAGACAGGGCCATACCGGTGGGCGATCTACATGGACCCCCGTGGCCTTGAGTAGTAGCTTGGGGTGAACAGTTGCCTAACCTTGTGTTCCAGGGAAACGCATCACGAATGGTGAGGAATGAGTTTGACCTCCTCACACAAACTAATGCGACTTCATCGCCAGTAAAATACAACTTCACAGGACTGTCCATGCGGCAGCCGCTTCGTTGGTCCCGCACCAACAACGTGGAGGGCTCCATACAACTGCAGAACGTCACCCTTGCCATGACCATTCCCGGCATGGGGCTACACCAGATTCACCTACTTGGCGGACAGGGGATGCCCTGCTCCAATGCCACCTCCCTGCGCGCGGGGGGTCTGGACAAATGTAAGGTGAACAGTGACTCTGGGTCTGGTTGGCCTCACGTGGAGACTTGTGTAGCGGCGCACCGCCTTTGCATGAACTTAAGTGGGACTGTTGTTCAATCATGGCATGACACTTACACATGACAATTCTACTTACAACTGGGCAGTAATCAGAAACCACTTGAATGGTCTATTCTTAAATAACACGATAGAATCTGACATTGAAACTCTATATAGATTAGCCTCTGAAATCAAAAAGGCTTCTGAACAGGACTTGAATCCTGACAAAACAGCAGAGAAAATCATACATTGGTTTGATAATGCCTCCAATTGGTGGGGGTCATTTGAGTATTGGATTATACTGATTGTTGTAGTGTGCTTACTTTTATGCTGTTTACCTAATATTGTGGGATGTGTACTAAAAGCTATTATAGAGATGATTCGCAAAATCTCAGCCAAGTACAAGTCCTAGCAGAGATCCATCCGCATAGGCAGCTCCTCTAAAACAAAAAGGGGGAATTGACACAGGAATTGTCACGGGGCTGCACCCTGCCTATCGGAGTCCTGGCTTCCAAGCAGGAAGGTGAGGGTCACAGTCTGTTGTGGGAAAGCAAGGAGGTTTTAACTGACCTCTCCTCTGTGGACACGCAGCAACCATGGCTGGTTTGGCTCTCCTCTGAATGGTTAAGCGTTCCCGTGCACATCCTGTTCACGACCCTGACACGAGGCCTGCATGCTATGAGGGGATCTACTGACTGGCTGGAGGGCTCTGATCATGCAATCCCAAGGTGCCTTGAGGGCTATAAAGGTCACACCCAGCTTACAATAAACAGGAGCTTCTGCCATCTTGCTGTCTCCCGCCTCATCCATGCGTCTCCGGGTTACTGAGCACTGAGCTGGTCTCATGCTCACCACTGCAGCGGCCGTGACACTTTGGAATATAGCAGAACTGAAATCTGATCATTTAGTTTAATTTCAAACAGACCTTTTAGGAAGTGCACATTAATGAAAAAAGAAAAAAAGTTCTCCACATATTCTCACTACTTCATTTTTTTTTCTTTTCTTTTCTTTTCTTTTTTTGCTTTTTGGTGAGGCAACAGGGGTTAAGTGACTTGCCCAGGTTCACACAGCTATTAAGTGTCAAGTGCCTGAGGTTGGATTTGAACTCAGGTCCTCCAGACTCCAAGACCAAAGAGCTATCACTACTTCATTTTTCAAGGTAACAAGGCAGAATGAATGAGGACCTGGACTGGAAGTCAAAAAGATGTGGGTTCAGATCCTGCCCCAGACACCGGCTAAGTCACTGTCTCCTCTGGCCCTGCTCACCTGGGTCGGCGTGCCCCCCGTCCACACTCTGGGCAATGGGCTCTTCAGCTGTACTGCAGCCATTGACATTTCCAAATGTAATCCGTGCGTTCAAGACGTGAAACAATGGAATTTCTAGGGAAAAAAAAAGTGTTTTCATTGGAATCCATGACGTCTACTTCCCCATGCAAAGCGACTGTGGCTTAGATTCACTTTCTAAAAAGCAGGTCCCCCAAGCCCTGACAGCCCCACACTGCCTCCAGAGCTGGGGCCACCCCGGGTCACAGAAGCAGCTGTATCAACGTGTCCCAGGGCAAAAGGGCAGAGATGGACCTTCTGACCCCACAATCCTGGACCTGAACTGCGTCCAAATGTAAGAAACCAAAACCAGAACCTTCCCTGGTGAACCTGGCCCCTTTCATAAGGAAGTATCACATATTAAGGTTTGAATTTAACAGGATTCACATTAAAATAACCAAGGCATCAGACGGATATACAAATCAATCGTCTTTGGGCCTTAAAATTAAGTGGTTTATTTTCTCCAACAAACGACCTTCATTCCCATGTAAGACTCACTCTATACAGAATCAAGAACCAGAGAATATGGTGTAAATTAAAAGGATTTAAAATTACAAACTACACATCAGTCTGGCGCGGGGAGTCCACCGTCGGCCTACGGGCCTCTCTAAAGGGCTTTTCTGCCAGTACAAGGAGGTGGTGAAGAAGCTGGTACACGAGTCACTAGGCTCTAACCCTCTCCAGGGCTCAGGAAGGGTCACGTTCGAGTCAAAGCCAGGCAGCTCATCCTCTGCAGCAGGGCGGGCACCCACGGCACACCACCATCAGCACCACCGCATCAAGTTCATCAGTCTCTACAAAGAGGGCCATCCCTGGGGGGCTCCCAGACGCCTCTGACTTCTCACAGGACACATCCCTAGAAATTGCCTGAGTCCTGAAGCTTGTGCTTACTTTAGTTTACAAAAAGAGCACAGGAAATCACAGAGAGGCAGACCTACCAATTTTGACAGGAAATCCGGGCGGGAACTCTAGAGTGATGAAATCTCTCAGTCTAGCAAAATGGGCGCTGGTTCTGGCCATGAGGTCAATGATGGGAATGACCTGCTCCACCAGGGACAAAGGGAACTCTTCACACATCCAAAGCATGGCTTTAAACCTGTCAGATCAACAAAGACAACGCTGGGCCCATCGCCATGGCCCGGGAGCCCCCCCAGCCGTCGGGGCTGCCTGCCGCCATCTTAGAGAGGGAGCTCCAAGAGGGGAGGGCAGGGACTCTCACTGCTCCACAGGCATCCTTGGCCCTTCTTGGGGCTTTGTAAAAGCATTTTCACTCCTTCATTATTTGGCTAACAAGGAAATCAGATTCCTCAGACATAACGGGCTAGATGCCACCACCTCACTCCTTCACAAACATTGCTAGTAATTAAATTCAAAACACATTTATCGAGTGCCTACTATATACAAAGCATCTCAATGTTCAGAAACCAAGCTTACAAAAACAAAACTCCAAGGAATCCAAGCCGCACGGGCTTTCACTTCCACAGCCTCGGTCTGAACCTGAGGTGGTGGAACAAGTCTACGTTTTAGTGACCCTTGACAGTGGACTGAGGGCAGAGTTAGCTATTTTGAAGGCATAGAATGACAGGTGGTGAAGATTACCCCCTCCTGGTGAGACTGAGGCTCACCAGTACAAGCACGGACACAAGAGAGAACCTCCCCCCATCGTATAGGGTGGGAGAAAGGAACACGGCCCAGGAGCTTGCCGTGTCTAGTCATGTTTTTCAGTCACATTAGAACTGGAGAACATTGGAGCTGGAAAGGTTGGGGGGTGGGTTTTAAGCATGAAAAGAGGAAACACCAAACACTGACATGCACTAAAACAGAAAAGGCATGCGTCCAAACAAGAATTCTGGAAGCGAGAACACAGCAGGCCCTGGCTCCTTTGCTGCTGCCGTCAGCACCTTACTTTTGGGTTCTGATGGTAAGCTCCTTTGGTCGTCCTATGTCTCGGTCCTTGAGATCAAACTCTTCATTGAAATACTCCTCGGGCGTGATGGCCGTCGGGTTATTTGCTGTCGCACACTCAGTTGTGAGGTCCTGCAAAAGTGACCCAGGAGAGCACTGCACACACACGGCCGTCCTGCCGATGCTGCCCACTGAAACCCCAGTTTTGTAGAGACTGTACCCACGGGCATGAGAGAGAAGCTCAAATACTGAATGTCTTCAATGGAGAGAGCACTGTCAGCCACTGAATAAAACATTGGCATGAGTCACAAATGCATCCACCACCAGCCTAAGGAGCCTAATGGCTTCCCTTTTCAGTAATTAAGAAATAAAATGTGCTTCATCTCTCTCCATTCCGTGAACACTTTCTTGTCACAATCCTTTAACAAAGAGGAAAAATGCCTAGTCCCCCCTCTGTGGCAGACAAAGGCCCACAATTTCAAACATCCGCCTATAATCCTCCCTGTTCCTCCTTCACGCTCTAGGTCTCGACATTTGTAAAAGGAAAATAAAAACACCTCCTCTCTCTCTAACCTCAGAAGGCACCTTTGGACCACCTCAGTGTCCTCAGCCTTTCCCAGGGAGCTCCCGGATTTACTCGGGGGGCCTTGGAATGCCCACTGCACTTACCCCCTGAGCACCAAACTGGTGTTCCACAGTCCCCAGCAAGGATTCCAAGGGATTCCTATCAGCTATGGAAGGAAAAACATACACCTTAACTCAAAGTGCTACGTATCAGTCACATTCCCCTAGCAAGCAAGCCTCTGGTACACTGATGTGTCTGACTGGGCCGGGGCTGGGAAGTCAGATGGGAAGACGGGAGCTTGGAGGGCCAGCTCCATCACCTTTAAAGGTTTTCCCTAACTGGCCAAGCCCTGCTACCCCCACCAGTAGGTGAAGCTTCCTGCTAGTAGGGCCTATTTGGTTCATTTCTCATCGTGCTATCCACAGCACTGAGCCCAGGGCCGGACAAGTCACTAGCACTTAATAAATGCCTGTTAATGGACTGACTGATGACCACTGGAGAATGTAGGTCTTCTCATGTAGAGGAATCAGGAAACCTGGGTTCCAGTTCTGACTCTGCTACGGCTCGCCAGGAAAACCTAATGCTCTAAGCCTCACCTTCCCCATCTGTAAAACGGGGTTTGGGAGGATGCAGAAAAGAGATGGCCTCTAACACTCATAAATTTTATGAACTTTTAAGTTATTTAATATCTGTGAATCTCTCAGGCTTTTATTCTCACTGATGAAAAAGGTGGCCTGAAGGGAAAGAAAAAAATGAATCCATTACAAGTTTGGGTTTTCTTTTTTCAAACTGGATAACACTTGGAAAAAACTATTTAAGACTACAATTATCCCTTCCACATCACATGAATACATGAAAATGTGGCCTTCCTGCTTTCTTTACTCAACAACTCAACAGACCTTGCAACAAAAGGCCCTGTCATTCGGGCCCGACCCCCCAAAAGTTACCTTTATATCTCTTTTTTTCTTCCTCTGTCAAATGTTCTGTTCGTATTTTGGTTATCACACTTACATTGTTTACTGTGTAAACCTTTGGGAAATTTCCAAAAAAAAGAGACCAGTTACCCACAGAAAATCAGAATGTCAACATCAGAACTTTAAAAATGAACCAAGCGCAAAAATTCTGAACCATTGGAAAAAAACAGGAAATGGTGAACACAAACTCCACTTCCGGGGATCCCTGGCTATGATCAAACCTACAAAGCTCCAGGTTTGCAAATACAACAGCAGCAAGTCACTCCATGAGAAGTAAGCAGTGACATCCCTATGGGTCGATTCACCATCCTACTGGCACTGCTTTCTCCCTACAGTTCTGTCATGGGAACATGTCACCCATGTCTAGGTTTTCAGGCTGATCTAGGTTTTCGGGCTGAATTTCTTTCTTCCGTCATCTCTCTTGTGCTTTAACAGAATCGGGTTCTAAGAGTATCTGGCATAGGCAGCCATCTGCTGGACGAAGAGGAATAAGGAACGCAAGGTTCTCTGAGCCTAGGAGACTGGGAGAAATGAGCCAAGGACAGTGGGTTGTTTTGTTTTAACTATTTGGATGGCACTTAACCCACACCAACATGATTGGGGAATGGGATATTTGGGTTAACCAATAGTCTGGTTAACAGAGTTCCAATTGAGAGCTCACTGAGGGGTTGCCAGTTTTCAAACTTATAATAAAGTCACCACGTCGAACACAACACTGAATTCAGAAGGCATTTCGGGATCTCACTGCACCTCTGGGTCATCATTATGACTGTTGTCTCATCATTAGGCTACAGCTCAGAAGAAAGGCCACAATTAACAGAAAGCTGTAGTATATGAGATCTCAGGGAAACAAGCTTTATTCTACCACACACAAAAACCCAAAAACCAAAAAATCCAATCCCTGATATAGTGACTGAAGTGGTAGAAACTCTTCCATTGTGATTAGAATTAAAAAAAAAAAAACTAACAAAAGCCAATTTTTACTATTTAAAAAGAAAACTCATTTTAAAAACAAGTAAACAACTGTGTTAAATTTGGAAACTTTTTTTTTTAAAGGGGCTGGCCTGGGTTTTGCTTAGAGAGTCTGTACTCACTCTCTTTCAAAAAAGCTTCCCCCTTCTAGGAGTTAAGTCTTCCCAAGTCAGACCCAATAGCAGTTACTTATTCAAGTCCTTCCCCCAGACCCCAATCACCTTGAGGGTTAAAGTGCCAGGAAGGCCCAGAAGAGGCCTTCGTTTGCATAGGAGCTCAAAAGCCATATGAAATCTTATTTGAAGAGTTTCATTTTACCTTTGCTTCGTAACCATTAACAACTTCTGCTTTATCTGTCCTCCAGCCCCAGAATCCGGATTTAGTTCTGATAAAAAGTGAACACCACAAATTGTACATGTACAACATGCCATTCAGATTCACCCCTCTAGTCTTTTCATTTTTTTTTTCCAGCTGAATTTAGCAAAAGAGGTGGGATTAAGAACCTTGGAAACTACAGTCATCTTGTCAACATTAAAGCAAAGAGAGGGCCAACGTCACAACCTCCCTCCCTCCCCACTCTCTAACCAGTAGGCCCCAGGCCTGGCAGGGAGATCTGCAGCAGCAGCATGGTGAATGCCTCACTAGCCCAAGGCAGCTGGGGACAGTGGGAGGAACCTGGGAATCCACCTCGGCTGACACTTAATAATTGTGTGACTTCCCCTTCTGAGGATGTTTCTTCATCTGAAAAATGGGAACAATATTCAAACTCTCTACCTCGAAGATCTGGGGCGAGAATCCAATGTGTGAAGCACTTTCCCGTTAGGATTCTCTCTAGATGACCGCAGGGGCTGGGGGAGTTCTTGGGCATGAGCCCCGGGGTCATAAGAAGGGAGGCAGACCACCACAAGAGATCCTGCTAGATGAAGTCAGCCCTGAGTCAGGACTTACATTATCCAAATTAGCAAGCTCTCATCACCAACTTGGACTTCTATAACAAATTGATTTTCTTCAATTGAGGAATTCTTAGAACAATGAAGCACAGGCCATCCCACAGCTCAGAAAAGGGCGGGGGAGGAAAGGAAGAGAGACGCCATTATTGTGGTGGGCCACGTAGAAAACCCACTACAGCCTGAACCATTAATGGGCGTAGTCATGTGATGTCAGGTTTGGCACACTAGGAGAAGGCTGTTAAAAGCAGCATTTGAGTAGTTGATTCCAACTCTGTCCTATCTCAATACCACACCAGCAGCTGAGCCTTGGGCAAAGTGCCCAAATACCCAATCGTTTAACTCAATGTGTTCCCACCCAAGGCCACTACTCATGATGGGAGAACCCTGATGGTTTTTCATCAGAGAGAAATCTCACCATTTACTCAGGAGCCATTGCAAGGCTCCGCCCCTTTGTCTAGGACATCACACCCTCTTTCATGGTCCTCCTCTGACCTCGATTTGTCTACAACTTGGGTGCTGGTCACATTCTGCCTGGCTCTGGTCCTAATTCACAGTAGAGGAAAAGTCATCCAAATCATAAGGAAAACCCACTGGCTTTTATTTCTTATGGTTTCAAACAATCTAATTTTTTCTTTAAATTCCCTTATAAAGGAAGTTCTTTTCATAAGAGTATTATGGAGTAATTTAAAAGAATCATTACAAAATTGATGTATCAAAAGAGATCAGAATATGGAGTCCTGTTGTATCAGACATCTCTGTAATCAACATTAACCGAGTACAGAAGGGATTTTATTCTCACTGCTTCTCTGCAAATTATCTTCTTCCTACCTAATGACCCCACACCTCTAAGGGGGCAGGAAGAGGCAGTAAGAGAAAACACCTCAAAAGGGCATATAAAAATCCTGAGGCCTAAGAGTTTACATTTCAGAAAGACATAACCAAGGTGGGGAAAGGGCTTCAGGGGCCTCTGAAATGCAGCCTCATTCCCCTGGACCGTTTATTTGATATATTTTGTCACAAATGGACAGGAAAAAGTTAAGAAATCTCTACCCATTTCCTAATTCATTCCAAACATGTTTAGATTACATTTATCAAAAAAGTTTGAATCCATGTGATGTCCAGCCTTAGAAGAAATCCTTGGCTTCTATCTTCCACGTCCTTCTCCCTACTCTAGCAGATGAAGACTCTGTCATGTGCATGAACCTTGGTGGTAACTACTCCTTCCTACCCACTGGGACCAGCAATCCTGGCATTCCTGTGCCCTGTGACCCAGCCAGCCTCTGACTAGAATGAACGGTACACAGACACTGGGTAGCCATTAAAGCCCAGACACTCTATCTTGGCTTTTACCAGAATTTCAGTCCAATTCTCGACAATGGACTGTGTTTCCAATCCAAGGATTCCAAGGGCTATGACAAGTGCCTTCTTCTCCCTCAGCACTGCCTAGCTCTGGTCACCCTGCTGGCTCTGGCTTGCCTTTCCTCGCCTACTGATCAGCGCCATCTTGGAAAGGGGACAAGGCCCCAGAGGCTTTCAAGGTAAGAAATGTTCCTTCCAACTACGGCTCATTTCGACCCTAATTCTAAAGCCAGAAAGCTTTGTGCAAACCAGAGCCCCCTCGCTGACTAGAGCGGCCAGACATCAAAGGAGAAAATGGACTGGGGCTAGATCCCTTCTTCTCCTTGAGAGGTGCTGCCCTGCATTTTGGAAGACGCTCTCAAACCAACTGGCATGCTGTGTAACTGTGACTGTGGCCTAAGAGAAAAGGCTTCATCTTCTTACCCAAGTGTGTCCATAGAGACAGACTGGAAGGAAGAGATGGAGAAAAATGACCACAAATTGGCCATCAACAAAGAGGAGAAAGAAAATGTCTAACTATAAGTTTTACAAACACTTGTACCTGGAGATTCCAATAAGGCGAGTAACTGTACAAAACTAACTGGGCCCACAAAGCCTCATTCTCCACAGTCATTCAAATGACTCCTCAGAAAAGTGACCCAGGGGTCATTCCCAGCTGGCCATCTCCCCTGCTGGAAGGCACCTCTTCATCTAGTCCAGCGGCCCTGAACTCTCCCTCCCACATCTCCCTGGAGTGCTCTAGGGCTCCCCTCTGGCCCATCACACCTTCCCTCATCTTACACCTCAAGGCCTCGTGAGGCCCACACTCCTGAGGACAGGAGCGATCCAGGTTTCCATCTCCCTTATCCCTGGTGCCTGGCCCACAGAAGGCACTTCTGGGTGTGAAACAGAGCTGGGAAACAACCACCACCATCGGAATTTGGGTCAATGGTAAGCTGCCTGAGGGCAGCTTGGGTGACTGTTCTTACCTTTGCATCACCAGCACCAGGCAGTGCTTGACCCACAGTAGGTGCTTAACAAATGCTTGAATTATGCATTTAATCGATTAGTGCCTTAGTAAGTGTCAGGGTTGGAGGGGTAAATCTCATGCAAATTCTGTGACTCTGTGTGCCCAAAGTGTTCCTGACTCTCAGCTGAACCGGAATGTCCTGGCCTTTTAGTCCACCTTCACCAGGGAGCAAACCATGATGACCACAGATGCTCTCTAAGCTCATTTATCAGCAATGAGGGATGGTGACCACTACATTAGGAAACAGAGACCTGGTCTTGTGGCCATTCTTGATGGATTCCTCCCAAGAGCCCTCAAGAAGCCGGTGAGATGCCTGCGAGGCCGAACAGCCCCAGCAGAGGGGACCCCTGCTTCTGAACCAGAGTTTGGAAAGGAAGACGCTGGGCCATTCCCCAAACTCCACCAGGGCTCAGAGTCATCAGCATCAGCTTCTAGCCAGGCTGATCCCCAAGGCTCACAATCATTAAAAATGAGGGGCACCAGGACAGAGAAGAAAGTAGAGGCTTTCCTATTGGTTCTAATTTTTAATTACAACATCACTAATCTGAAAATATGTTTAATAAGAATGTATATATATAGCCTATATCAGACTGTGCGCCATCTTGGGGAGGATGGTGGGGAGAAAGGGGAAGAAAAATTTTAAAGTCAAAAGCATATGGAAGTGATTGTTAATAAATCAAAATAAATTAATAAAAAAAAAAAAGAAAAGAAAACGGAGGCTAACGCTCAGGTAACTCTCGCTGACGTGACAAGAACAACGGGGCCCGCAGGCCAGAACCACAGGAACATGGCGGAACACGAGAGGAAGGGCTTCCCTCACACCTCCAGTCAGCTACCTAAGCCTGAAGTTTTTTCTAAATTGGTCGCAGAACGACGTGGTGGAAGAGCACAAGATTCGGGGCCGGAAGACCGTCTTCTGGCCAAGCCCAGGCCTTGCTGTTTACTACCTGTGTGACCAAAGACAAGTTGTTTTACTGTCCTGAGTACTGTTCTCATGGGTAAAATGACAGGCCTGGACGAGATGACCTCTAAGGCCCCTTCCAGCTCCAAATCCTGCTGTGAGCCTAGGAAACCTTCCGGTTTGCTCAGCCTTCTATGTTGTTTAAAAATCTTTATAGAATAAAGGTAGAAGAGTTAAGAAAATGCATTAAAAAGAAAGGAAATAGTAAAAAAAAAAAAAAAACCTGAACAAATTAAAATATGCTTTCATTCTTAACTTGAACTTTTACTGATGTGTGAATCTGATTTATAGAGAAATGGGTGTGATGTCCTAGGCAAACAAACAGGGCTCTCCTGAGCTCCCTGGAGAACCATCCTAGATATACTTAGGCCAAAGAGCACAAGAAATAATGGCGAGGCCAAGGAAACTTCCTCCAACTCTCCTTTCTCATCTCTTATGAGAACCTCCTGGCATATTAATGAATGAAACACAAAAGTGAATCAGCGGTAATGGTAATTTTGGAAAACTGAGGCACAGAGCTCTCTAAAACGGCTCTTCCTGTAGAGCAAAGAAAATAAAAACAACCATTAAAGCTCGTAAGAAGAAACACAAACCTCCAGTTGTTAAAATGGCCACAGAACTAACAATCACCTTCAACACAACATTGGCCCAATCCAGAAACATAAAGAAGATACCACTCGTGAGTGGCACAGGCTGCAGATGGGAAGAATATCTAAGAATTAAAACATAGCTGGACTCCATAAAGACCAGTGAGGAGGGGCCCATAAAAGAAGATGGAGACACATTTTCCCCAAAAGGCTTCTAACTAATGAACTATAAAAATCAAGTGCCACACCGGGTGTCAGCTGCGGTTTACGCTTGTGAGAATCAAGGCTGGCTTTGAACCTACTGGTATTTATCATGTCACATTCTCAAGGTCCCAATGGAGCCATCACTTTCCGTGATGTATAAGAGGCACTCAAGGGTAGCGGTGAAGGGATTAGTCATTAACATACAGAGTTTCAATGAGTACCTTTCAAAAGCGATGTTTCTAGTCTCCAGGCTGGTATTGATGACGGGAGACGTGAGGCGCCTCTCCACCTCCCTCCCTTTGGGTTTCATGGAATCCAACGTGAGGCGTTCCATTTCTTGAGAGAGATCAAAATGTTCGGTCGTGACGACTTTGTCATCGTGGTTAACTTCCATCAGCTCCGCCCAGCTATCTGTTAACATTCGACATAAGGAGAACCAAGTGTGATGGAAAGACGAGAGAGAAAGAAGAGAACCCCACTAGCACTGACAGTCATTCTCCTTCAAATTACTCCTGCAAGATCCCACTTTATCAAATGAGGTAAATCCGTTTCAAATGACCCAAACATGGGTTCTCTTTGACTGGCTTCCCCTCATGCCCAACAAGCTTTTGGAATCACAGAACCATGGGGCCGTGCAGATGACATAAATGTAGATGCCCAGCCCACTCATTTTACAAAAAAGGAAATTCCCTTTAAAAAAGCATGCTTGAGATGATCGTTAAATCAGCTTGCAATCTAATCTTTAAAAAGATGTTTAAAATCAAACAGCAATTTTCCCACAGCTTTGGATTATCTGCTGGGGATCAGAAGTTATTTGAGCCTGCCACGCCAGGTACCACACTAGGGCTGAGGGGAGACAAAGGCCTAACACATGGTTCCTAGCCTCCAGGAGTTTATAGTCTGCTTAGAGAGGCAATCAGATACACGTACACGTAACAAACACAAGGTAAGAAATATGTGATGAGTGGGAAATACTATTGTTTCGCTTTCTCGTCTGCTATCAATACGAGACGTAATCACGTCATGGCAACAACAAAGTCCTCCCTGCATTCAGATAAACGTCAACATTCATTCGGAAGCCGTTTCTAAGGCTGAAATCAGCATATTCGGTGAATACTAGGAATACGGAATCACTTACCCTCTCCCTTAAAAATGAAGCTACGTCTTCCTCTTATCCAGCTCATGTTTTCAAAGCCCAATAACGTGATGTCAACACGTAGTTTGGCCCCACTTTTCCAAATGCGACAAACGTCATTGGGACATATCCTAGAAACCAATGGCACTGCAAAAGAACATATGTGCAACTAATTAAATCCATCAAAGATAAAAGTAGAAAACCTAAATGGCAAGAACTCTTATTTTAATAACAAAGGTGGGGGAGAGGAGTTCAGCGCCCATCCAAGAGAAGCAGAAGCTTAGGAGAGGCACACTCACCAGTCACCTGTTCAGCAATAAGTTCCTACTGTGTGCTAGGGATGCAAACAGTAAAACAAGTCCTTGTGCCCAGGATCTTAAGTGCACACGTAGAAATTGATCACACACACACACACGCACACACCGCGACAGGCAGAAGCTAACACCTGAGCAAAGTGTTAAGGACACTGTGAGGATTCTGAGAGGTTGGCATGAAGAGCAGGCACATCTAAGTACGAGGGGAATGAAGGGAGGGAGGGAAAAGGGAAGGAAAGAAGGGAGGAAGGAAGGAAGTTAGCATTTATTAAGTGCCTGATATATGCCTGGTATTGTGCTAAGTGCTTTACAATTATCTCACTTTATCTTCACAAGGTAGGTGGTATTATTATCTCCACTTTATAGATAAGGAAACTGAGGCAAACAGAGGTTTAGTGACTTGCCCAGGGTCACTCAGCTAGTTAAGTGTCTGAGGCTGGATATGAACTCAGGTTTTCTTGGCTCCGAGCCCAGTGCGGCATCCACTGCCCCATCTGCGGCCTCTAAGCGGGCCAATCTGACTGGTCCACAGAGTGTGTGAGGGGGAGTAGCGGATTAAGGATGTCTGGAAAGGCAGGCTGGGACCAGACTGTAAAGGGCATTGAGTGCCAAAGAGAGACAACTGTACAATGAAAGCGGTGCCCTCTTGCATCCAGCTCTCTGGGGTAAGGAGGGCCTGCAATCAGGCACCCTCATACCGCTTATTGCCATCACATTTCCTGACTTCCTCCATCCAGGATACAAGGTGACTTTCCATCCCTCTTACCCCAAGAAGTCCCCTGCCGTCCACCACCAGCCCAAACCTTCCTGCAACGCCCACTGTTTCAGACATTAAAGGTTTCTTATCAATCTGTTGCCAGAGGTAGACCAGGTTTCCTCAAATTAGTGTCTTGGAGATTACTCACATTGTAAAAATGGTATTTGCTTTGCAAAAGGATGTGGTACAGAGTCCCATCACTTGCTCCCATTCTTTCTAAGGGTTTACAAGTCATCGAAGAAACCAAGATGGGAAGTGAGCAGATCATCAGAAACAGAAAGAAACCATCTCTGAATGACAACTACATCCCATTTACAAAAGCTTGTTTTAATCTGTGAGAAAACATGATATGCTTTACAAAAATCTGCCTTACAAACGTCTTGGAGAAGCAAGTTTATTCTGGCATTCAGTAATTTCCTTCCTAGCTGTAGCAGTAAATTTCAGAGACTGGAGCTTAAAATTTAAAACAGTAATAAATTCAAACCACCCGGCCACTTACCCCAACTAGTGAATTCCCATTTCATCTGCACGTAAAAATCAGGTGCCTGGAAGGGACAAACAAAAATGCCAAATTCACTACAAATGAGGATCATTAATGTATACTAAGAATTACCAAACAAATGTTAGTATAATAATTATTAGCTATTATGAGAAAATAAATGAGTCTAGTACAATTCCCAGATGCAAGACAAATACACAAAAATCATTTACATCCTACAAATAAAGAATGTGAAAATGTTTTTAAAAAAAGAAACTTCATTTATAACAGTAAGAAAAACTATTACGCCTCTAGGAATGAACTTTGAGATACACAACCTTCATAAAGACAATGAAATAGCAGTACATGGTCACTACAGCAAGAACACTGACAAAAACAGGTCACAACAAAAGACAGATTCCCAGAATGCCAGGAAGGTTCCACTTGGGAACTGGAGGTGCTGCATGATAAAAGGTCCGCCCCAGAGCAGGGTTTCCAGGAAAGGGCCTCCTCTCACACCTAGGCAAACCACAGCCAGAAGATATTCCCCACTCCCACCCTGGGGTCATCGAGGTAACATAGTGGACAGAGCGCTGGTCCTGGAATCAAGAAGACCTGAGTTTAAATCCTGCCCCTTACACTTACTCGCTATGTGACCCCGAGTTTCCTCATCTATACAATGGGCATAAAAACAGCACCTACTTCCCAAAGTTTTAGGAAGTATAAAATGAAGTAATATTTGTAAAGCCTTAGCACAGTGCCTGGTACCTAGTAGGCTCTATATAAACTCTAGCTATCATTATTATATTATTAATTAGTATTATTATCAAAAATGCTAACAATCACAGGAAGAAGAAAATAACACAGGAAATAGAAATCAAAATACCACTTTACTGATGACAGAGAATGTTTCCCCAGAATAGCAGGTCTTAAATTTTTTGGTCCTTTATACTGTTAAAAACTACTGAGGACCCCAAAGAGCTTTTGTTTATGTGGGTTATAGCTATCAGTATTTACCATATTAGAAATTTAAACTGATATATTTAAAAATATTTATTTAAATTTATTTTAAAAATAACAACAAACCCATTTCTTGCTAATATAAATAACATTTTTATGAAAATTTAACTTTACTTTACAAAACGGAACAAAATTCAGTGAGAAGAGCAGCCCTGATTTCTATGTTTTTGAAATCTCTTTTAATGTCTGACTCAAAAGAAGACAGCGGGGTCCTCAGAACTGCTCCGACATTTGATCTGTTGTGACATGTTGTTGTGGGTGAAGTATATGAGAAAATCCATCCTTCCCCAGAAATAACACTTGGAAAAAGAGGAGTATTTTAATTGGCAAGTAAGGTCCTAGATGGACCTCCTGAAATGATCCCACCAACCATACTTAGAGAAATGTGGCCCTAGAAATCTATCCATCTCAACAAAAACTGAGAAAACAAATGAGTCTGCTGGCTAAGCCAACGCTACAGAGAACCTAGAAAAAAGAGGCATAAAATATTCATTGAGGGTAAATGGTGGAAGGCGTAATGAGATAGTAACACCTTCACCATCCGTGATGAAGGTACTCTGTTGGTATAGTGCCTAACGGGTCAAGAAGACCCGAGTTCAAATTCAGACTCTGCCCGACTGGCTGGGTGGGCTGGGTGAGTCACACGACCTGTGGGTACCTCAGGCACCTTTCAGGAGCCCCCTTGAAGGACGAGCCCCCGGCCAGGTTGGCCTCATCTCAGTGGCTTCCCAAAGCCGACGCCCCAAGCTCTGGCACAGTGCGAGGCTTAGGTGACCACGGTTCACGTACCTCGAGGATCTTCTGGAGCAGTTCAGGAACGCCTTCCAGGGCCATCGACGTGTTGTGGTAATCGCGATGCTGAAGAATGGTGTACACCATCTCCGGGTCTCCGGTACTCACCGCCTCATGCAAAACTGAAATCCCCAAAGAGCAGAGTCCATTAAAACACCAATAAAGGGCGGCACCCCACGCCACCTCCAGGATCCGTGACTTCACCGGCATGGGCACTCCCTCCACCAATGCAGATTGCAACCCCTCTGCAACCTGGCAGTCTCAAGAGTTGCCTTGGCCAGAAAGGGCTTTTCTCTGTGGTCAATCTGGCAAGGAAGCTCTGTGCCCTTGTCCTTAGACACCAGCTCTACAGCCTGGCACAGGGCCCACCTTGCCAGGGTACAACTATCAAGGTCCCAGGGTCAGCCCCACACCCGCCACAAGAACTCAGAGAACACTGACCCCAGTAACCTCCAAGGCCTGTCTCATCAGAACAGGTTCTGCCAGCAGGCCAAGTCTATCACTAGGGACAACCTCACTCAGCGAAGCAGGAAGGACAAGGCTAGGGGGCCGTTTTCCTTCCTCAGGCGCACCTCAGCCTGAACAGACAAACCGCTTCTGCCACCAGAGTTCTCTTTTTTGGGGGGCGGCTGATCACATAACTGGAATGTAACAGACCCCAAGCACACTGGCTAATAATAGGTAGGCCTCAAGAATGGCCTCCTGTCACCTGTCATTTCTGCTCCACCTGGTCCTTCCACGGGGATTTCCTACACAGCTGCCCGAGTGCCGGCCATGCCACGTGAGGCCCTGACGGCAGCTGCCCTCGTCAGCATGACAAATCTCCCTCCCAGGGGAGCCAGAGGAACAGAATGGAGACCCCTGAGCTGAGCCCGGCTAGCAGCAGCTACCTCTCCCCTCCCCTTTTCCTCTTGTCCCAAGGGAAGAAAAGTCACGAGTCAGCTAATGACATCTCCTTCCAATGCAACTGTGATTCAGGGCTGGCTTCGTGCCTTTTTTTTTTTTTTTAAATGTATGCTTGCCTGTCCATCCCTGGCGATTTTCTTTCGTGACATCTGCTTTATGTCGGAGCAAGACTCTAGCAGACTCCAAGTGTCCCAAGGAAACAGCGAGGTGCAGTAAGGTCCGGCCTCGGGGATCCAGGGCCTCCACATTCTGTTAAGTAACCAGAATTACTTTTAAATAAAATTGGTAAACACACTCCTAAGAAGCTCAAACCAAAGCAGAAGCAGCCTTGCACCCATGACTGCACTCCAGCTCAATCTCCGTGGAACAGGGGCTTTCGCTGACGGGTGATCACACGCTATGACACGGCACAGGGGACAGCTTGTGAAACGTGTCAGTGCTCCACAGAGAACAGCAAGGACCAGATTATAATCAGACTGAAAGTAGAGAAGACAATTTCAGAAGGAATAGGAAGGCTGTGGGCCAGCTGGACTTTCACCAAACCGCCGAGGCAGATCGACGGGCCCTCAGGACCAGGAGAGCGACTTGGGAGGCGCAGGCGGGAAGGGATCGACACAGCCATGAAATACGGGCACCTCGGCACCATGCACTCCCGGCCTCAGGATACGACTCAGTGGACTTTCCCTCCTTCTCTCCCTCATCCCTCCTCTCAGCTCTGGGTTCAGAGAGGGTGGACGGAGGGTCAGGATCTCAGACATCATCTCCTGCAATGCCCTCATTTTCCAGAGCAGGAAACGGGCCCAGAGTGGTCACTAGACCACTCCGTAAAATGAGGTCACACAGTAGAAAAGGGGGCGGCAGAGAGGGGAGGCTAGCCCAGCTTCTCCCATGTCCTTCCACGGATACACCAGAGCCACATCTCCTGGCTCCCTCTCAGGGAGACTACACGTGTACAGCATCTGAAGTCAAGACAAGGAAAAGCATAGGCTCACGAATGGCACGCAGGCCCTTGGAGGCCATCCAGCCCAACGTACAGGAAACGGTAGCCCAAAGTCGTTATGTGACTTGCCCAAGGTCACACTGGGAGTGCCTCTCAGAGGCAGGGTTTGAACCTAGGTTCTCTGACCCTATAGCCAGAAGTCTTTCCACTGTACCACACCATTACTCATCTAAATAATGATAATAATAACAATTATCATTTCTACAGAACCTACTATGTGCCAGGTACTGCGTTAAGTGCTTCACAAAAGTTCTCATTTAATCCTCACAACTCCCCTAGTTGGTGATGATATTATTATCCCTACTTTACAGATGAAGAAACTGAGGAAAAGAGGTGCAAAGCAACTTGCCTAGAGTCACATACTAATAATTGTCTAAGGCTGGATTTGAAATCAGGTCTTCCTGACTCCAGACCCAGGGCTCTGTCCACTGCGCCACCAAGCTGTCCTAAGGAGACAACTTTTGGGGAGAAAAGTAGTTGGAATGCACAAAAAGAAGGCAAAGCCAACTAGACATCAGCAGCTATAGTAAAAGGGAAATTAAATGCCACTGAGGAGTTAAAACATGGCTTTGCCTACTGGATAAAGGGCAGAGAACCTATAAACAAGGAATTGATAACCCTTCCTGTCCACGCCCGCTGCTGAGCACCAGAAGCCTCTGTGCACTGCAGGTGACCTCCTCTGTAAAGTCAGCGTTTTAGCATCCCTCTGAAGCACACGAGCGGCCTCACAGCTAACATTCCTGTCTCGGCAGACTTTCAAGCCCAACCTCAATGTCAGCTCTGGACTCCTCCCTCTCTCACCCCCTCCCCCATCTCATCAGTCCACAAGCCCACCGATGCCCTCCTCTCCACTCCTGGGGGCCGCCATGTCTTCACTATCTGAAGGGCTGCCACTTCTGCTTGACCTCAGACAGCAGTAATAGGCACAGAGTGGGAAGAGGTGGTTCAGGCTGGCTGCAGGGTGAGGAGACAAGTCCTGAAGCAGAGTGGCCTGTCCTGGGAGGCACAGTCACCACTGAATTCAAAGTCTCCCCTCGAGGCAAATGACTCCTCGCAGGCCTCGGGGCCTGGATGCCAGGGAGGCCCCTTCCAATGCTGACACTGTTATTCTCACCCAGACCACTTGGCAATAATCTCCTAATAGGCCTCTTCTCCCTCCAACCTGTCCTCTGGACACCTTTGCTAGATTTCTCTCCTGAGGTTCAAATCTCAACTGCTACTTTGTCATTGCCCAGACCGGTCACAAAATTTTATACCTCAAAGCATTGGTTCAAACTAGTCTACTGTCTTTTCCCCTCATTTCAGTCCAATCCTAACTGTGGTTCAAGGCCCAACTCAAACATTACCTCTGTGAAGCCACCCACGACCCTTCCGGCTAGAAGTAATCTCTCACATTCTAGTAAGAAAAACACAAAATGGACCTCCAATGGGGGTGGGGGTAAATGGCATCTACTTCTATATTGAAGATGGCCCCAGGAAAGAAGACAGTGCAAAAAGCCCCACTCTTCTTAGACTGCGGATCAACATTAACTTGGCTACAGGTTGTTTAAACAGAAGATCCTTGTCCAGAGACCAGCAAATGGATGTACTTCAAGATGGACGCATCTCATCCATCTCACTATAAATTAAACTGGAGGCCAAAGGAAGCGTTACCTGAAAGGCAGGAAGGCTCACAGGGTCTCCCAGGAGAGACAAGGAATGAAGTCTTCAGTGTTGGAAAGCATTGATCATTTGGGAAGAGCCGGCTGTGCCTCCTTCGAGGCTTGTGATATAAGAGCGTTTGCCCAAAGAGCTCCACGAATATGTAACACATATATGTAATAGATATGTAGTTACATATTGCGCTGATGTACCAACCTCTGTTACAGGGGATGAAGAGGGTAGAGAAATTCTAAATCTATATGATGGAATGCTATGGTACTGTAAGAAATGATGAGCAGGACGCTCTTCGAAAACCCTAGAAAGGCTTACATGAGCTGATACAAAGTGGAATGGACTGAGTATACAGTAACAGCAATACTGTGAGATGATCAGCTGTGAAAAATTGAGCTACTCTCAGCATTACAATGATGAAGGACAACTCTGAAGGACTTATGACGAAAAATGCTATCCATCCCCAGAGAAAGAACTGATGGTGTCTGAATGAAGATTGAAGCAGACTTTTTTTTTTTACTTTCTTTATTTTTCCTGAGGTGCAGGTTTGGTTTTTTTTTTTTTTGGTCTATGTTTTCTTTCACAATTAATATAGAAATATGTTTTGCATGACTACACACATATAACCTATTTCAAATTGCTTGCCTTCTCAATGAGGTAGGGTGGGCAGAGAGGAAGGAAGAGAATTTGGAACTCAAAAGTTTTAAAAATGAATGTTAAAGACTGTTTTTACATGTAAGTGGGGAAAAATAAAATACTAAATAATTTTTTTAAAAAACTCTAAATCTACAAAGAATCTAAATTAAACCAACACACATACAGACAGATAAGGGGACTCTATTAAATTCCCAAGAGTGGAATCTATTTCCAGCCCTGGTTCTGCCTCCCAGCTCATTCTCTTTGATCAGCTGGTCATCCTTATTATCCAAATATACTCACGAGGAGATGCAGCCAATTTGGGATAATGAGGCTATCCTAGGGAAGGCATTAGAGTTTCCATCTTCACTTCCCATAGGAAAAGGCCTCAGTTCAAATTTCATTATGGCTAAGAGACAAGTTCAGGGACTGCCCCAGTGACACATTGCCTCTGGGCAAAGACTGTCCCCTATTTAACCTTCAATTCATCCCTCGGGGCCCACAGGAGTATCCAGGCAGCTACATCAGTCTTCCAGGTTGGTCATTTTAGCCTTAGGCTGTGCAAAAAGAGCATTTCTCTTCCGAAAGAAACTGGAAGGTCAAATAAATTGAACTTTGCAGTTCTCATGTGGGCTATCCTATTATTTTGGCTAACTGACCTGTTCTTAGTCTAAAGTTCTTCTCTGGCCTTCCATGATGACCCCCTGAGCAGGTCTGTGGTCGCTAGACTGCACAGATCTCACAGGCTCTGCTGGGATCCTTGGGAGCTCCAGAAACAGCACAAAGTGTAGGGTTTTCTCATCTTTGCGGCAAAGGCCTCCAGAGTCATTTCTCTTTGTAACCACTTTTTGGGAATTTTCTTGGCAAAGATACTGGAATGGTTTGCCATTTCCTTCTCCAGCCCATTTTACAGAAGAGGAAACTGAGGTCAATGGGGTGAAGTGACTTGCCTAGAGTGACACAGCTGACAAGTGTCTGAGGCTGGGTTTGAACTCGGGAAGATGAGTCTTCCTGACTCCAAGCCTGGTGCTCTCTCACCCAAATACACCAACCTAAACCAGCTGAAAGTGAATTTAGAGGAAATAAAAATGTCACTGGTCGTGCCTATAAAACATCTACTCTGCCAATAGCTATCTGGGAAGAGAAGCTCGATTTCCATTTGTTTCCATAACAAATTGTGGAATGTCGTGATATCTGTTAAAAAAAAAAAAGCCAACCAGGTCCAAACAAGAGATAAGTGACCTGGGGGGGGGGGCCCTTCTCCTTCACCAGAAGCTCTTAGAAATGACCAGAAAACAACTGGCATCCACTGTGGCAACTAAGCTTCAAGGCCACATGGAGAGCCGGGGAGGCAGATGGACTCCATCACTTTCTCTTTCCACCAAATAGTTTCACTATTGGCCTTAAGTTGTTCTCGGGAAACACGGCCAAGATTTCTGGGTTCAAGTTGGCGCACAGAAATTCAGAAATGTGTTTATCCCCTTCAGCTGGACAAGCTTTTACTTTTTCTGTGTTGCTGTTCCTGGAATAAAGTAGAATCCTTTCGGCCACCACCACATTTGGGGACATTCCCACCCCCGTGGTGGAAGGGGCAAAGGAAAGGGAAGCAGAGACTGATAAACAAGATGTCAACATTCGATGTCCGGTCTTATGGCGAGGCTGACAGCAACTGGCCTCGTCCTTCCAAATGAAAACCCATGGAGCCCCGAGTACAAAACAGGGAGGAAGCTCACATTACATTTCATTTCATAACGCCTTTTCTTCTTTGGGCTCTCCAATCCCTAGTCATATGGACTACAGGTGAAACCCAAACCAGGCTCTAGTGCCTTCGGAATGTCCACAGGAGAAGGCTGTGAGCACACACCTAAGATTTACTTTTATCTCCTTGTCTCTCTCTGCGTCCCCCCTCTCTTCTCTCCCCTTCCTCCCTCTCCTCTCCTCTTGTCTCTCTCTCTCTCTCTCTCTCTCTCTCTCAAATAATCTGCTTTTTTCCACTTTCCAGAAGCGTTAAGCCAAACAGCATAGGCTACCAGTCTGGTCGGCAATGAAGGATTTGGCTTCCTTATAAGCTTTGAGTAAATGGGCGCAAAGGCAGTAACCCGAGTCACACATGCACTCCCCAGTTTATACCCATTACCTAACATAATTAGGGAGCCAGCAGCATGTCACGACAAGCACCTTGGATTCAGAATCAGAGTGGCTGTTCTGACAATTCAGGTGTACTACTTACTTACTAAGGGATGCACTTGAAATCACCCAGTGTAGGTGGTGCCATAATGCACTGAGTGCAGGACCTGGAGCCAGGAAGATCCGAGTTCAAATCCAGACTCAGACACTTACCAGTGCCTCACAGACCCTGGGCAAGTTCCTTCACCTCTGTCCTCCTCAGTTTCCTCAACTGTAAAACAGGGATCCTAACCACATTTACCTCCCAGGGTTACTGTGAGGATCAAATGGGATAAAACATTTGGCACAGTGCCTGGCACATAGAAGGTGCTTAATAAACATGTTTCCTTCCTAGTCCAATTCCTTCCTTTTACAAATTAGGAAACTGAGTCTCAGAGAGGTTAAATGACTTGCTCAAGATCACACAAGACAGGGATTCTGGATTTGAACCCAGCTCTTCCGACTCCTTGAACTGCAGAAAGCCCACCTCCATGTAACAATGTAACAACTCCTAAGATCTAAATGTGGAAGAGAGCTCAGAGATAAT
Source organism: Vombatus ursinus (assembly GCF_900497805.2). Lineage (NCBI taxonomy): Eukaryota > Metazoa > Chordata > Mammalia > Diprotodontia > Vombatidae > Vombatus > Vombatus ursinus. The sequence goes on along the minus strand of NW_020941065.1, from coordinate 12,172,166 downwards.
CTCAGCCAAAGTCTCATTTTACAAAAGGAGCAACCAAGGACGGTAGAGGCCCTGGCCAAGTCTTCCAGGCCATTAGGTCATGATGATCTCAAAGTCTCTCCCAGCTCTAAATCGATGAGGACGAGAGGGAGGATTCCGGGCTCTCCTGAGTGAGGCCTTGAGGGTTTGCCTTTCATATCCATAAGGTCATGTGATCCTCACAACAACCCTTTGGAAAAGCTGCTATGGATATTACTAGCCCCATTTTACAGATAAGTAGCCTGAGGCTCACACAGCTAAGCAACATCTGATTTTACTGAATGGCATCCCAAGCACTCACTACCTAGTAGTCTGAGCTCAAGAAGGTGGTAAGACCCAGGCATGTACTTTCCACTGAGACAATCTTTGCACAGGAAAAGTATCAGACTCCAAATTAAGAAACTGATCACCACCACCGCAGAGTGACTCCAAATAAGCCATCATTAAACCTCAAACTGTGAGCAGAATGATAAGGGGATCCTGGCAAACACAAAGTTAAGCCTCACACAGCCTTTCACCACTCCTCTGAACACTCCCTGAGTTGGAAGAAACCTCCCAAGTCCCTTCTACACAACAAATGACCACCCAGGCCTCTCTGGACGGCTCAGACAGCTCGGAAACCTCAAGCCTATGTCCACCTGTAACTCCCTCCACTCCTGGTCTTCTGGGCCAAGCAGAATCCCTCTTCCCTCTTCCCTGCTGACCTCACATTCACCACCATCCCCTCCTCTTCTCTAGGTCCAGGGTCCATTTCAGCATGTCCCAAGTGAGCGTCCTCTGTGCCATCTCTGCTGCCCTCTTGGGCAACGGAAATCTGGCAACAAGACTGAAGGAAGAACAACTTGGCAATCCTCGAGCGGAGGAAATTAGAAAGACCAACCATTCTAAAGAGCTAAAAAATGTTCTCAGCATCGTGGACAGGTTCACCACTTAGAGAAGTTAGTTCACAAGCACTGGCTACTGTTCCCTCAATCTATCCTGACCATCGATTATTTGTACACCCGTGTCTTCACCTTCTTCTTCGCCTGGACGGTCACATGTCGTGGAGAGCAGGGACTGCCTTTCACCTCTCTTTGCAGCACTGGCCCTTAGCACAATGCCTGACTTTGAACAGCTACTTAATAAAGGTTGCCGCCTGCCTGCCAAATGGATTTGCTCAAGGAAAATAACCCATTGTAAAATCTGAATTCTGTGACCACATGGATGACTATTTGAAGTCAAGAGGCACCAAGAACTTTTAGTGAACAAAGTTCATTTTACTGTCAACAGAAAGAAAAAACATGATTTTTCAGCTGAACTACATTTTCCATCACAAGTTAAGACCCAGTTCATTCGTCTCATTTATGATTTAACAAAGAACTATAATGTATCTTAATTCTACTGTTTACCCAGAGTGAATTCTGGGAATATAATATAGCCTTGGGAAGATATTTGTTTACTTTAAAATGCCAAGTACTACAATATATCCAAGTTACAATTTAATTCATCCCTATTCCATAAGCTCCTGGGCACTGGAGATAGACACAAAGACAAAACAAAATGAAAAGGCCCCTTTTCTCAGAGTGCTGACATTCTGGGACCTACACAGATGAGTAGCCATAAAGTATAGCAAAGGCTGATTTTCAGATAGACTGAAAAAAGAAAAGCCAGCAGCACATTAGAGGCTTGTCATTTCACACAATTGTCTTTCTCTGTTCTACCATGTATGTGCAAATGCCCATTCAATGTGGTGTTTAAGTTCATAAAAAGAAAGTATATGCGACATTGCACAAAATCATTTTAAGAGGAAAAGAGTACTTGTAAGGCAGGGGAACATGAAAAGTCGTAGGAGGCAGCGCAGAACAGCGCTTGGAGGAAACAGCTAGAGACAGAGGCAAAGAGCTAGTGTGCAGACATGGCGGGCCATGTTTCCCTGACTCCTCCAAGTAGGTTTCAGATCTGGGACTACTTTCTTTTTGTGCATGTGCACAAAGACACAGAGATGGACATGGAAATGGACACCCCCCCACCTCTCTCTCTCACACACTCTCACACACACACACACACACCCCACCTCTCTCTCTCACACACTCACACACACCCCACCTCTCTCTCTCTCTCTCACACACACACACATACACACACACACTCATCTCTCACACACAACTCTCTCTCTGCTTCTCTGTCTGCCCCCCTCCCTTCCTCTCTCTCTCTCTCTCTCTCTCCACACATACATACATACACATACATACTGGAGCGCACACACGCTTGCATATACACAGCCAGAAATAACAGGCTGCTGAGAGCTTCCAAATATTTACCCTAGAAAAGACCCCACCAACTCCTACCTGAATATTTCAAAAGACACCAACGTTCACCATCATGCAGCCCTAGAAATAAAGCCGAGCCCAAAAGGATGAACTGCGTTGGGCAGGAAACGGAGAGGTGAATAGCCAGTGGACTAGGCTGGCAGGTCCAGGACTAGTGAATCATTTCACAGGGAATGTGTCAAAGTATCTCCTCAGCTGTTCTGCAGAGACTGCATCGCCTAATTAAAAAGGATGAACCTTACAAAGAAATTCAGCCGGTCTGGGCAGAGAAGATTCAGGAAACAAGACCAACCATTGTTGCTGGTGGGGAAAACAGGCACCTGGTTTTCAATGGATGCTGGCTGTTTTGACAGTGGGCTGTCTTAGGAGAACTGCAGTGGACAGATTTCTGGCAAGGGGGAAGGCCCATGCTTGGCAGCAACTTTTCACTCAACTGGGTGATGCTCAGCCTGCGGATTTTTTCAGCCAACCAAATGGAAACCATTTGTGCTTTCCCATTGCATTTTCCTGACGACCTTAAGGCTGCCTTGGACGTACCTTAGGTGCCCTGACACACCTGCCTCTGCCCCAAGGAGTGACCCACACCATAGTAAGAGGCCCCAGTTTTCAAAGGTACAGCTAACTGTCCTATCCTGGTCTGAACTGCTCCCTCCCTGAGTGTTTACAATTGAACAACACAACACAACAAAAAACATTAATACTCACTGAGAGACAGCCTGGGACAGTATAAAGAAAACACTGGGTTCAAACCTAAGCCCCCAGAATGTGGGCTGTGTGACTGAGGGAAAGTCAATTCACATCCCCGAGGCTCAATTTCCACCCAGGTAAAACTGGGATAATAATACGGCCCTACCTATCTCACACTGGGTTATTGAGAAGAATGTACTATACAAATATGGCTTACTATTATTTCCCTAAGCAGAATACACCAAGCCAGGCACTGGAGGAGACAAAAAGTTAAGAGCCAGGTCCTGACCTCAAAGCAGTCAAGTAAGGTGATAAAGCCAGCCACCCTGCAATTATAATCCAAAAGATGACGCTGAAGTAAGTGCATTAAAGACAGAACAAAGTCCTCTTTGGAGTCTGATCAGGACAAGCCTTTCAAAGGTCTGCTATGCCCACTTCCTCGTTTGTTAAAGTGAGGGGCTTGAAATGAATGAACTCAAAGGTATTCATGAAGCAGTTCCACCAGCGGTGCCCCAGGTCCAGAGCCACAGAATCTCTGAGCTACAAGGAGTTCAGAAGATATCTAGTTCAGCCTTCCCGGGGAGACCTCCAGGGACAAGGCAGCGAGCTCATCCCCCTTCTGGACAGCTCCGATGGTTAGGAAAGGCTTCGCAGTAACAAATAACCTTCCAGGACTCCTCTGAGCATCAAGGACCCCTTCTGTACAGTCCCCCAGACCCCCAGGCCATGTGTCACCCTGGACTCCTCCTCTCTCACCCCCTAAATCAAATCTGTTGCCAACGCCTGTCCATTTCACCTTTGTAACATCTCTCTAATACAAACACCTTCCTTCCTTCCTCTCCTCCTACCCAGCCTCCATCCTGGTGCAGGCCCTCACCCCTGGACTACTGCTGGGGGGAGGGGGTGGTCTGCCCCAAGTCTCTCCCCACTCTAGTCCACCCTCCCTCATTCAGCCACCAAAGTGATTTTCCTAAAGCACAGAACTAACCATTTCACCCCTACTCCATAAACTCCAGTGGCTTGCTATCGACAAACAAATCCCCTGAAGGTCAAAGCCCATCCTAACCTGTTCCCCCACCCTGACACTCCCGGCTGCCCCCCTGCCTGGAACAGCCCCCTCCCCTTCTCTGGCCCCTGACTTCCTTCCAGTTCCAGCTACCGTCCCACCTTCTCCAGGAGGCCTCTCCTAATCTGTCTTAATGCCAGAGCCTGCCCCAGCTAATTAGCCTGTTCGGCCTGTCCACAGCTTGTTTGTCCAGAGTGGCTTGCACGCTGTCTCTCCCGTTGGATTATGAGCTCATCGCGGGCAGGAATTGTCTCTTGCCTTTCTTTGGTTCCCGGACACAAGCCCAGTGCCTGGCACACTGTAGGCGCTGAATAAAGGCTCATTGACTGTACTTGGCCCAGATGGCCCCTAAGGTCCCTGTCTACTCTCAATCCCGACACCTCTGGGGAGCCTCTCCTAGACACATACACGGGCCGGACAAGAGGTTTCTAAGACTCCTTCTAGCCCAGTCATAGGGCCTCCCTGCCCTTCAGGCCCCCCCCCACCCCACGCCCAGGCCCAGCTAGGGTCCCCTGCAGCTCAGGACCCCATGCCACTCTGGGACTCAGTTTCGCCTCCCAGCCCCGACCAGTGAGCTCAGCCCCCCCACCTGGCCTGCTCTGGGGTTCAATTTCCCCCTTACATCAATTGAACTGGGGTCCCCTGCAGCTCCTGACCCCAGACCCAGAGTTTCCCCTCTGCATTCATGGAATCAGGGTCCTCCGCAGCTCTCGACCCCAGATCTCCCCGGTCCACGGAGTCAGTGACCCTGCAAGCTCTTAGCCGCACTCTGGACTCAGTTTTCCCTCCGCGTCCACGGAGTCAAGGTCCCCTGACGCACTTGACCCCAAACCCAGTCCAGGCCTCAGTTTCCCCCGAGCTCGGCCCGCTCACCTGGCTGTTCAGCTCCTTCTCCAGCTGCCGGTAGTCATTGTTCCAGACCAGGGCGTGCAGGGGGAAGAGGCTGCTGGGGCCGTCACCGCCACAGGACATGCTGAGGCCCCCGCCGGCCCTAGGGGGCCCCGAGTGGCGCAGGGGACGGCGGGCCCGGCCCGACCCTCGGCTCCCGGCTCCCGGCTCCCGGCTCTCCGGCCCCCGGCCTTCGGCTCCCCGGTCCGCTCGCCCGCCGTCCCCGGCCTCGGCCGCTAACCGCCCCGCTCGCCTCCGCCCCGATGCCGGAGCACTCCGCCCGCGACTTCTCCGCCCGAACTGTCCCAAACAGGGAAGGGTGGGCCAAACCATCTCGGACAGGACCGGGGGGGGGGACTCGACCTGCGGCTGCGCGAACTGGGGCCGCCCGGGGCGCTCCGGCGCCCGACGGTGAGCTGAGGAGGCCCCCAAATCCCACCGGCGTGGTCGGTGGCCTCCTCGGGGCACGGAGGCTTGAAGCACAAACTCCTCTTCACTAGCGCCTCCAGACATCCCCCCAGCCCCGAGCGCCCCTGTTAGTCTCGTCCACAACTCGGACTTTTCCATTGGCTCGGCATTGGAGGGGGTGGGGAGAAGGAAACGGGTAAAGCCATTCAAGCAACCTTTGGCCCCGCCCCAGCTCCTGACGCCCCGGCGGCCATATTGGGGAAGGGCGGATTCTTCTGTGATTGGCTAAGAGTCTCTTTGCCTTCGAACAGGGGGAAATTTTTAAATTAAAAGGGGAAGTCACTTCTACCACTAGATTAGCGATGTGGATGGTTAACTCCCCAGACAGGAAGTCAAGTAGCAAGCATTTAATTAATCAATTGATAAAACTTTTGTTAAGGCCTTGGGGATGTAACGAGAAGCAAAACAGTTCCTGCCCTCAAGGAACTTACAATCTAACGAGGGAGACAACAAGCAAACAAATATATACAAAGCAAGCTAAGTACAGGATAAATAGGAAATCATTAAAAGGAGGAAAGCACTGGAATTAAGAGGGGTGGGAAAGGCTTCCTGTAGAAGGTAGAATTTTAGTTGGGATTTAAAGGAAGTCAGGGAAGGCAGGAGGTGGAAACGAGTGGCGAGAGCATTTCAGGCAGGGAGGACAGCCAGAGAAAATGCCAGGAGCTTAGAGGTAGAGAGAGTGTGTTTGCGGAACAGCCAGGAGGCCAGTGTCAGCCTGCATCCAAGGCTGCATCCTAGAGTACTGCATCCAGTACTGTGGGGAAGTCAGGTGTGAGAAGACTGGAAAGGTAGATTGTGAAGGGCATTGAATGCCAAACAGAGCATTTTGTATTAGATCCTGGAGGCAACAGGGAGCCATTGGAGTTTAGGGGAGGTGGGCTGTTACAGGATCAGACTTGTGTTCTAGGAAAATCACTTTGGTGACTGAATACAGGATGAACTGGAGTGGGTAGAGACGTGAAGCACAGCCTTCTGAATCGTAGGCTAAAGAGCCCAACTTCCTCCCATTACAAAGGAACCCACAGCCACTTAAGGGTGTAAAGTCGTGGAAATTGACTTGTTCTTCTTGTTTGGGGATGGGGTGTGGGGGGGGGGGTAGAAATTGACTTCTTGTTGTTTAGTCTTGGGGGAGGTGTTAGAAATTGACTTGTTATTGTTGTTTAGTCTGGGGGAGGGGTAGAAATTGATTTCTTCTTCTGCTTGTTGTTTAGTCCTGAAGGGATGGAAATTGACTTATTTAGTGGGGAAGAGATGAGAATTGACTTTTCATTGTTGTTTAGTCAGGCCTGGAAGGAAATGGACTTTTTTGTTGTTTAGTCCCCAGGGGATGGAAATTGACTTTAGTGGGAAATTGACTTTAGTGGGAAATTGATTTTTTGTTGTTGTTTAGTTGTGAGGGAGTGAAAATGGACTTTTTATTTTTGTTGTTTAATATGGGGGGATGAAAATTGACTTTTGGTTGTTGTCATTTTTTAGTGGTGTCTGACGGTGGTCCTATTTAGGGTTTTCTTGGCAGAGATATTGGAGTGGTTTACCATTTCCTTCTCCAGCTCATTTTACAGATGAGGAAACTGAGGAAACCTGGGTTAAGTGACTTGCCCAGGGTCACACAGCTACTAAGTGTAGGAGGCCAGATTTGAACCATGAAGCTGACTACAGGCCAGGCACTCTATCCATTGTGCCACCTAGCTGCCCCAGAAATTAACCCAGTATCATAACATGTAGAATGTGGAAGATCCTATGTTTGAACACAGATCTCAAACTCTGAAAATGCGGAGCTTTTCGTGAATGTTTCCCCTGCTTTGGCTTTCCATTACAGCCACTTTGGAGAGCACAGCATTGTTTTTCATCTGGCCTTCTTTGACAGAAAATTGATCTGAATGAAATTGCAGCTGCTCATCAGAGTAGCCTGTCTGTGGCTGTTGTTTCCCAGCTGCCCACGATTAACTCCACTATGCTCTTTGCTGCTGTTCTCGGATGTATTCATAAAGCATTCCTTCTGCCTTGCCTGCTTCAGCTCTAGATGCAACAGCTGGTTGGGAATCCTGCTGTAATCCATTCTCCACACAACAGACCCAGAAGCCTTTATATTTCCCTGAGCAGCGCCTCAAAGCTTGGAAACCAATCATAATAACTGACCTTTATACAACCCCTTAAAGCTTTCGAAGCATCCTATACACATGATTTCATTTGAGTCTCAAAACAACTGGATTAAGGATCAGTTCAAATATTACCCCATTTCACAGATGAGGAAACTGAGTCCCTGACCTGACAAGGCAGCCAATGTCAAAGGCAAAATTTGAACTCCAAATCCAACACCTTATCTTGTTATCCAGATTACCCCTGGTTAACTTCCCTCCTGGCAACCAGAATGGGATGCAGTATGGTAACAGATTGCATCAATACAGAGCCTGGAGAAGACAGTTGTGTGCTAAGGCAAGGTCTGAAGGCTTTGGGTCTTATCTCAAAGATGCTAAGCTTGACTTATCACAATATACACATAGGTAGGCCGTAAGGAAGAAAATGTCCTAGCATTAAACATGCGTGCAATTGTAGAGGTTAGGTTACATCCAAGTTCTCTTTCAATAGGTCCTGGTGGTAGGAATAGAGAAAACTCATCCTAGGGGAATCACAAAGTGGTTTGGGCTGCCCCTAAAGGGGGTGGATTCCCCCTCCCTGGAGGTCTTCAAGCTAAGGCTCCACATCTCCTCCCCGGGGGGCCATGTAGAGTCCCCCAATCAGTCAGTCAGTCACTAAGCGTTTGTTAAGTATTTACTATGTGCCAGGCAGTATGAAATGGGCTGGGGATATAAGACAAAAATTGAAATATCTTTGACTTCAAAGAATTTCCAGTCTATCAATCAATTAATCAATAGACATTGATTAAGTGCCCACTATGCACCAGGCACTATGTTAACCTCTGTGGATACAAAAATGGGCAAAAGGCAGTCCCTGCCCTCAAGGAGTTCACAATCTAATGGAAGAGGGGTAGCTAGGTGGTAAAGTGGATAAAGCACCGGCCCTGAAGTCAGGAGGGCCTGACCTCCGACACTTACTAGCTGTGTGACCCTGGGCAAGTCATTTTGATGAGGATGAGGGATCTAGACCCCAAAAAGGAAAAACCCAGGATTTTCCCACTTGGCAAAATCTCTGGCATTTGCCTGAGGCTATAATATCCACTGGCCTTTCACTGTGGCTACACTCGATCTCCCAATTCTGTTACCCTTAACCTAGTCTAGCCCACCATTGTTTTACCTCCCTATGGCCTCAGGCCACTTCCCCCCCCCCCCTTAATCCTACCTAGGCTCCATTCTTCCTTGGCCACGTGGTCCAGATCCCTGCAGTTCTATTACCTGGTAGACCACTTGGCCACTCTTAGATCCCTCCCATAGTATTCCTGTATATAAGGTCCATCTTGTCTCCATTAAGGTGCTCAGGTTCTTACAGTCTAGCCAATATCTCACAGATGCCCAGATTCCTTAAGAGTCTGGCTCATATGGCAAATCTTTAATAAACCTTGTCTCTGGCTGAAACAAGGCTTGGGTTGAATTCTTTTGGGCAGGACCCACATGTTGTGATTTTGGGGTTCCAGCACCCCTAAGCCTCTAGACCTCTTCAGCCAGATATAGATCAGGACAGCTGCTGGGGACTGAAGATACAAAGACAAAACAAGGCAGTACCTGCCCTCAAGGAGCTTCCTTTCTACTGGGCATATATGACATGCACCCATATGTTGGATAAGGATTGGTTGAATGAGTTGTGGATGTTTAGCTTAGAAAAGAAAAGAAATATTCAAGAGATTTTTGTTGAGTTGTTTTCAGTCATGTCTGACTCTTCTTGACCCCATTTGGGGTCTTCTTGGCAAAGATACTGGAGTGGTTTGCCATTTCTTTCTCCAGCTCATTTTACAGATGAAACTGAGGCAAACAGGGTGAAGTGACTTGCCCAGGGTCACACAGCTAATAAATGTCTGAGGCCAGATTTGAATTCAGGTCCTCCTAACTCCAGAGCCAGCCACTCTATCCACTGCACCACCTAGCTGCCCTTCAAGAGATAGGTGTCTTCCAATATTTGAAGGGCAGTCACTTGAAGGAAGCTTTGTTCTCTTTGGCTCCCATGTGGGCAGAACCAGAAGCCTTGGGTCCACAGCCAAATTTAGCCCTGATAGCAAGAAAAACTTGCTAACAATTAGTGCTGTCCCCAAGTGGGATAAGCTGCCCCAAGGGGCTTTCCCATCCTTGGAGGTCTGCCAGCTGGGCAGGGAGTTAGCAAGAGGAACCCTTGGTCACATGTGGGTTGAACTGGTTGGACCCCTCGGGTCCTTTCCAGCTCTGAAATGTGATTCTAACTGCAGCATTGACCGCGCTGAAATGCTCTGTCTACTTTCTGCCAACTGTGGGTACTAACTATGTCAGCGCTCCAGATCTTTGAGGACAAAGAAGCCGCTTTTGGCTGGCCAAGTATGACTCTATCAATGCTGAAAGACTTGAGCACTCTGGAGATGATGAAGCATGCCTTTCTTTGCTATAAAGCAGGAAGAGCTGATGGATAATAATGACAATAATAATAACTAACATTTATATAGCACCTACTACATGCCAGGCAATATGCTAAGACAGTGCTTTATAAACATTGTCTCATTTGATCCTCACAGCAGCCCTGGGAGATAGGAACTATTATTATCATCCATATTTTACAGATGAGGAAACTGAAGCAGGCAGAGGTTAAGTGACTTGTCTAGGGTCATACAGCTAACAAGTATCTGAGGCTAGATTTGAATTTAGGTCTTCCTGACCCCAAGGCCCAGGGCTCTAACTACTGTACCCCTAGCGGCACCTCCTATATCAGTGGACCTTTAAAAGGGGGAGTGATTCTTTTCTTTTGTCCATTTCCTGTGTGGCCAGTAGTGCTCCGGAAGGGGCTGCCCTTTCTCCCAGCCCAATAGAAACATCAAACTTTGAGCACATGGCAACTAAAGAACATGTCTCACCTAGGCAGGTGTGAGTCTGCAATGTTTATTCTTTCCCAGGTACAGAGGACTGAACAGTAATCCTGGGATGAATGTGTCCTATCTCAGCAGGCAGGTTGGTGGACTCCAAAGGTTTAGAGCTCCTGGGGCCCTAGGAGGTCCTGCATCAGAAAGGATCTCACCCATAGGAGAAGGAGCTCAGCCATTGGCCTGGGTTACCAGAAGGCATGAACCTGAAGGGAGTTGTTTGGACAGTGCAGAGCTGAGGTGAAATGTAATAATGTCTTCTCAATGGTCCCACAAAGTGCTGCATGTTCTGACATTTAAGTCTGTGCTTCCTGGGAGGGTATAACAGTGGTTATTACTGCTGCTTGTTTCAGTTTCTGTCAAAGTGTACTCATAAGAGTTTTTGGGTGTAGCATTTCTTTTGCATGGAGGAAATAAATACCTGTCCCATATCTGATTTACTTTGTACACTGAATAAGTTTCTACTCTACCCTTTGGCAAGACTCTATACCTGAGTCAAAGCCTATGTTTTAAGTAATTTTTCCCCAGGGAGCTAGGATGGAGGTGGGAGGTATATATAATGAACCAAAGAATTTGAGTAAAGAAATCTGTTTGATTTTTCCATTCTAGGATTAGGCTGTCCCCAAATTGAACCCCGTGCAGACTGTGCATGTGAATGCGACCAGTGGAAAGAATGCTGGATCCTCCTCCGTCTCAGAGGAATTGTCAAACCACAGGACAAAATCAGAGATGGCTCAAAGGCTATCTCAGCCCCATCAAGATATAGAAGTGAAAACTGAGGCCCACGAGGAGTAAATGATTTGCCAAAGATCACCAGGTGGTAGATCTGAACCCAGGTCATCTGCCTTCAAACCCAGGGCTCTTTCCACTAGAGGAAAGAGTGCGCTCCTTGGACAGGAGCACTGATATAAGAAATATTCAGTCATTTCAGTGTTGTAAAGACTGCTGGTTACTGTTGAAGAATTCAATCCTAAACCTTCCTATTCATCATCTTATTTCCCTGTGACTAATTTAATGATCCTCATACCAGCCTGTGAGGAAGAAGGAAGGAGGGAGGGAAGGAAAGAAGGAAGGAAGGAAAGAAAGAGAGAAGGGAGAGGAAGAATGGAAGAAGAAAGGATGGAAAGAAGGAAGGTAAGGGAAAGAAGGAAGGGAGGAAAGAAGGAAGGAAAGAAAGAGAAAAGGGAGAGGAAGAATGGAAGAAGGAAGGAGGGAAAGCAGGAAGGTAAGGGAAAGAAGGAAGGGAGGAAGAAGGAAGGAAAGAAAGAGGGAAAGGAGAGGAAGAATGGAAAGAGGGGAGGAAGGGAGGGAGGGAGGGAGAATGGAAGGAAAGGAGGAAGGAAAGAGGGAGGGGGAGGAAGAATGGAAGGCAGGGAGGAAAAAAAGGATTTCCTAAGCACCTAGTATGATTCAGGCACTAAGCTTAGTGCTTTACAAATATATCATTTGATCCTCACAACAACCCTAAAGTTATTTGGTTGTTTTTCAGTCAAGTCCAACTCTCCATGACGCCATTTGGGGTTTTCTTGGTAGAGACACTGGAGTGCTTTGCCATTTCCTTCTCCAGCTCATTTTACAGATGAGGAAACTGAGGCCAGCAGGGTAAAGTGACTTGCCCAGAGTCACACAGCTAATCTGTCTGAGGCCAGATTTGAACTCATGAAGATGAGTCTTCCAGATTCCAAACCCAGTGCTGTATCTACTGCACCACCTAGCTGCCCCTGTAAGATATTATCTCTATTTATATTCTCTCTATTTTTATAGTTGAGGAAACCCTATAAAGTAGGTGCTACTATTATCCACATTTTACAGTTGAGGAAACCGAGGTAGGCAGAGGTCAAGTGACTTGCCCAGGGCCACAGGCCCTCCTGACTTCTCCAGGCCCAGGTCTCTATCTACTGTGCCACCTAGAAAGTACCATCCTAAAGTTGGGTGGCTAGGTGGCACTAGAGAAGAGTACCAGGTTGGAGTGAGGAAGACGTGAATTCATATCTGGGCTCAGAGACTTACTAGCTGTGAGACCCTGGGCAAGTCACTTCACCTTATTTACCTCAGTTTCCTCATCTGTAAAATGAGCTAGAGAAGCCAATGGCAAACGACTCCAGTATCTTTATCAAGAAAACTACAAATGGGGGAGAGAAAAGTCGGACAAGACCGAACATGACCATCCTTATGTACAGGGATGTGCCCTGCCCAGAGGCTTACAAGCCATGCGTCCGCTGAGGCAGAGGAGTTCTCCTAACCAAGGGTCATTCACTGGACTTTGCTGCTTTCTGTATTGTCCATCAATGGTTACCAATGTCTGGACAAGACCAACTTCACGATGAGCAAGACCAGCTCTAGGGAGGGAACCACCCAAGGGGAAGCCAGATGGCCGCCCAAATGGATGGTGTTGTATGGGAGATTCCAACTCAGATCTGGCCAGCCCTGGATGAGTCCTGGAGGCCCCTTCAGTTCTGGGATTCTAAGCTGGGAATTACCACCATAATGACTGACTTGGATAACGACTTCCTCAAAGAACAAACTGGCCAAATAGAGGAGGTGTGTTTGCTGAGTTTGTACGAGGAATGACATGGAATCAGAGGGCCCCGGTTCACAGAGGCAGTTGGGTATAGTCAGGAAGACTTGGAGTTCAAATCTGGCCTCAGATACTGGCTGTGTCACCCTGGGCAAGTCATTTTACCTTTGTCTGCCTCAGTTACCCCAACTGTAAAATGGGGATAATGATGATAATAATAATAATAATAATAGTACCTCCCTCTTAGGTTTGTTGTGAGGATCAAATGAGGTAATATGATGTCGCACATAATAGGTACTATATAAATGCTTATTCCCTTCAAATCTCCTCAAATCTCACTTTCTTCTATAACCTTGGGCATATCCATTTCCCTCTGACCCTCAGCTTCCAGCAAAATTGGATTGGAAGAGAAGGCCTTTATGGTCCCTGTCAATCAAAGGTAGTCTCTGATTCTCTCAGGGAAGGAGGAATCGATGTGGGGAATGCCGCTTACCCTGGCATGATCTTGGGTACGTGACTTCCCATTCCCCGGCTTCTATTTGCTCTTCTGTAAAAAGGGTCAGATCAGATGAACGAGGAGGCGCCTGACATCACTAAATTCTTGATTTTAACGTGACGGGGCCTTGGGAAAATCACTTCCCTGTCTAGGTTTCAGCTTTCTCCTGTGTAAAATGGAAGAGACCTAATCATTTTGGTGCCTGCAGCAAATAATACTAAAATGCACCCTCAACTCAACTCTGTAATTCGTGATAAGAAACACAATGAAAAAAGTGATTGAAACAAATTGAGTTGATTGAGAGAAAAAATTCCTTGCTGTGTTCCTGTGTTATGCAGGGCTAGTCACTTAACCTCTGTCTGCCTCAGTTTCTCATCTATAAAATGGCGATAAAAATAGTACCTACCTCCCCGGGTTGTTGGAGGATCAAATGAGATAATAATGCAAAGTGCTTAGCATAGTGCATGGCACACAGAAAATTCTATCTAAATGTTAGTTTTTATTATTATATAGTAAGCAATATAAATATATACTATATCTTATAATATAATATATAATAAGCACTATCTAAATGTTATTATATAGTGAGCAATATAATGTATACTATATCTTATAATATAATATATAACAAGCACTATCTAAATGTTATTATATATTGAGCAATGTAATATATACTATATATTATAATATAATATATAATAAGCACTATATAAATATTATTATATAGTAAGCAATATAAATATATACTACATATTATAATATATAATATTATAAAATTATATAAAATAATTATAATATAATATATAAGTACTATATAAATGTTATTAGATAGTAAGTACTATAAATATATAATATAAATATATAGCAAATACTATAGAAATGTTGTTATTATATAGTAAGTACTATAAATATGTTATAATGTAATATATAAGTACTATATAAATGTTAGTTATAATATAGTAAGCACTAAAATACATAATACATTATGATAGAATATAAATATATAGTAAACACTATAAAAATGTTAGTCATATAGTAAGTGCTATAAATATATAATATGTTATGTAATATATAGTAAGTACTATGTTAGTAGTAGTAGTAAGCAGTATAAATATATATTATAATATATAGTAAGCACTATAAATATGTATTATGCATGATATAATATACAGTATGTAGTAAGCACTATATAATGTTAGTTATATAGTATTATAAATATATAATATATTATAATATATTATAATACATAATAAGTACTATATGTTAGTAATAGTAGTAAGTACTATAAATACATATCATAATGTATAGTAGGCACTATAAATATGTATTATGTATAATATAATATAATACATAGTATGTAGTAAGCACTATGTAACATTAGTTATATACTAAGTACTCTAAATATATAACATATTATAATATATATGTCGTAAGTACTATATGTTAGTAGTAGTAAGTACTATAAATACATATTATAATATATAGCAAACACTATAAACATATTATGTATAATATATGATAATATAATATATAATATGTAGTAAGCACTATATAAATGTTAGCTATTATCATTATTATAGCTAAGAGTGGTTACCAAATTGGGAAGATCTAAGCTCAAACTCTCCTATGATACTAGCTGTGTAACACTGGGTAGCTAACTCCTGGAGACTTAGAAGGCATGCACGGCACCGGACTGCTACTGGGCCCCCAGGGCCAGGGTGCTCAGCTGTCCCAGCTAAGGGGCAGGAACCCCAGGCTTCAGTCCTGGCGGAGTTTTCCTGCTCAAGAGAAGGGTCGAGTTCTTCTTCCTCCTCACTGCCCCCTCACAGCCCGCACTCGTCATCCTGGGGAAGAGCCGTCAGAGCTCAGGTTTGAACCATGGCTGGGCTGTCCCCAAGGGGACCAGCAAGGACCCCTTCTTGATGTACAAAGTAGATCAGGTTTCTAGGTCAGTTCTTTATTCTCATCCACTACAAAAGAGATGTTTAAAACACCCAAGTTTTGTAAGCACGTGTTAACAAAGACGTAAAACAGGAGACAGTGACCTATTTGTCCTGTGCTGCCGTCCGAGGAAGTTGATCCTTTAAGCAGAGGACATCTGGTCCGATTGTGGGTGGGCATTTGTCCTTCCTCCCCTTGGCTCTGCCTTGTCTCCACAACTGCCTGAAAGTCCAAGGCACTGGAGAAGCCAGGCCAGGGCCGGAGTTCATCCTCCGTGCGGTGGTCATTGTATCCTCAGTGCACTTGGCACTGAGTGAGGGACCCAGGAGCTCATGAGGTCTCCTCTCAGGCTGGTAAACCCTCTGTCTCTGGACCACTACTGGCAGAGCCTTGAGGTCTAGACTCTGCTCAGTTCTGAGCCCAGATGCCATGTGGGAGCGGCTGCCAGAGGCACTGGGAAGGAGAACCTCCAGGAGTGGCCCAGAGACAGAGAATTCCATGCCACGTTTCCAAGAGAGAAGTCATCGCTCCCTTCAAAGTCGAGAGAGGAGACAGAGAGAGACAGAGACAGAGACAAAGAGAAACAGAGAGAGAGAAGCAGAGAGAGAAGAGAGAGAAAGAGAGACAGAGAGAAACAGAGAGAGAAGAGAGAGAGACAGAGACAGAGAGAAACAGAGAGAGAGAGAGAGAGAGAGAGGTTCTTCCTGGCAAAGGCTCTCCCTACTCGGTACCATCACAGGACCAAGAACCCCAACCAGAGGATTATGCACTCAGAAGTACAAGTCTTCCAGCACTGAGCTGACCCCAAAGGCAGATACTTACCTGTTGGGTGGCCTTGGGCGAGTCATTTAACCTTGGCTGCCTATATAACCTGTATAGAGCTTGCTTTGTACATATTTGCTTAGATGTTGTCTCCCCTTTAGATTGTAAGCTCCTTGAGGCCAGGGATGGTCTGTTGCCTCTTTTTTTATTCCTAGCACATAGTATAGTACCTGATACATGTTTAATACATGGTACATTAATGTTTATTGAATTAAATTGACTTGCCTTTCACATCTGTAAAATGGGGATAATAAAAGCACCTACCTCCCATGGTTGTTGTGAGAATCAAATGAGATAACAGTTATAAAGTGTTTAGCCCTTATATTACATTATAAAGGGTCGGGCTGGTGGTTAAGTGCTATATAAGTGGTAGTTCTTCCTCCTCATCCTTCCTCTTCTTCATCATCACTGAGGTCAGAGTTAACGAGGGGAGGTAACCCGGCTCATCACCACCACCAGGACGTGGCCCTGTGACATCACAGCCTTCCTCCCCTCGCTCTCCAGACTCTGTTCGTAGGGCCAGAGACTTCGAGTTAGAAGGGCCTCAGGAGACATTCGGTCCCTCACGCTACAGAGCGTAAGCTCCCACACCTCTCTGTGGAAGGAACCTGAACAGTAATTTCACAGATGAGGAAACTGAGGCCAGAAAGGTCAAGAAGTGACTTGTCCAAGTTCCCAAGTCTCCATGAGATCATAGACTTAGCCTGGAAGGAGACTCCAAGGTCATTTCATTCAACCCCTTTGTTTTACAGATAAGGAAACTGTGGCCAGGGAAGTGAAGTTACCTGACCTCCAGTGGCTTCCTCTAAGTCCCAGCTAAAACCACACCTCCTACAGGAAGCCTTCCCCAACCTCCTATTTCTCTGGTGGCCTTCCCTTGTTAATTATTTCCTATTTATCCTGTACAGAGCTTGCTTTGTATACATTTCTTTTTTTTTTTTTTGGCAGTTGGGGTTAAGTGACTTGCCCAGGGTCACACAGCTAGTAAGTGTCAAGTGTTTGGTCCGAAGCCGCATTTGAACTCAGGTCCCCCTGACTTCAGCGCCGGTGGCTTCTTATCTCCACCATTGGACTGTAAGATCCCTGAGGGCAGGGATTGTCTTTTGCCCCTTTTTGTATCCCCAGCCCTCATCACCTGCCCCGCACTTAGGAGGCCCTTAATAAGTGTTTATTGAATTAACTTAAGATCACAGGGGTAGTAAGTATTCCTGTGATCACAGCTTTGGATCTGGACGGGGCCTCAGGGGTCCTTTAACTCAAGGGCTTCCTTTTACAAATGAGGAAACTGACTCGGCCAAAAGGGATGCAGACATTCAGCACCAAGGGCAGGATTTGGACCCGGACCTTCTGCCTCCCAACCCGAGTTCTTTACACCACACTGGTTATTTCTGAGGACTCGAAAGCGTTTCTCGGGAGTCCCAAGCCGCCGCCCCGACTCTACTTCGGCGCTTCTTGGGGGCGGGCAGCTGTGACATTCCCGGAATCCGCCAGAAGGAGCCGGGAAAGGGCGTGGCGGCCGCCCTGCCCTTACCTAAGATGGCGGCAGGCGGCCGCGCGCCGCTTCCGGCCACGTGACGGGCGCTCCGCCTTCGGGCGGGGCGGCAGAGCCGGGGCGCCTGCGCGGCGCGCCTGCGCGCTGCCCAGGGGGAGGTGCCGCCGCCGCCGCCGCTGCTGCTGCCCCTGCCGCCGCCGCGGGGCTGCCAGCGCTGACGGGAGCGGAGCCGTCGGAGCGGAAGCGCCGCCGCCGCCGCCGCTGTCGGGCGCCCGAGGCGGGAGCCATGTCGAAGCGGCTGCGGAGCAGCGAGGTGTGCGCCGACTGCAGCGGCCCCGGTGAGTGAGCGGCCCGGGTGGGCCGGGCGAGGGGCGCCGCCTCCGGCCCGTCCGGCGGCGCCCCCCGGGGCAGCCGCGGGGAGGCGGGAAACGAGCGGCGGCTGGGCCCGGCCCGGGCGGAGCCCGCGGCAGGTGTCAGCCGAGGGACCCCGGCGTCCGCGTCCCCGCCGGGCCGGGCCGGGAGCCGCAGGGCCGAAGGGACCGGAGGGACCGATCCCCGGGGGGAAACTGAGGCCCGGAGGGGGCGGGATGGCCGGATCTCGGAGCCAGAGCTGGGAGGGTCCGAGGAGGCCGCTTAGCTCATCCCCCATGTTGTGGAGGGGGACTCTGGGGCCCCTAGGGCTGGGTAGGGCGGCGAGCACTTATTAAGCGCCTTCTATATGCCAGGGCTCGCGCTGAGGGCCTTGGGATGTAGACTAGAGCAGGAAGGGGAAACTGAGGCTGGGGAGGCGAGCTGTGCAGGCCTCTTTCCCTGCAGGACAGGGAACAAGCGTCCGGAGAAGCCAGAGGGAAGTGGGGGGCTGGGGAGGTCCTGGGCTCCAGCACCCCTACTTTGAGTGGCTGGCACCATCTGGTGTGGCGCCCTGCTCTCCCTGCAGATGGGGAAACTGAGCCAGGAGGGACCCTGAGGTCACCCAGGCCAAATCCCCTCACTCTACAGATGGGGAAACTGAGCCAGGAGGTCACCCAGGCCGAATCCCCTCACTCTACAGATGGGGAAACTGAGCCAGGAGGTCACCCAGGCCGAATCCCCTCTCTTTACAATGGAAAAGACCTTAGGGGTCATTTTGGCCAGGGGTACTCGAGCTGGGGCTGAGGATCCCTGAGTGTCCGGGGATAAATTTCAGAGAATCTTGTGAACGTGGATGGGAACAATTACATCTTTATTTTCACTCCCCTCTTAACTAAAATGCTGCATTTCTTTCAGTCGTTTAGAAACCTTCTGAGGAGGTGTCTCTCGGCCTCCCTGGGCCCCCCCCCCCCCAGGAATCTAGAGCACGAGAAGGATGAGAACTCACATCTCCTCCAGCCCCCTCCATGCGCACTGAGGGACCTTCCAAGTGCAGGCTTCTACTCCCTTACTTGACTGATGCTACCAAGAACCTCAGAGGTCCCCTTATTTTACAAGGGGCCGTTGAGGAAAAGTGGCCTGGCCTTTGGTGCCGGCAGCCCTGCCCAGGCAGTAGACTCTGTGGAGAGGTCCGAGCAGCTTCTCTTTTCTGTCATTTCCAGCCAACAGTCAAATAGGCTGCCCATTTTACAAATGAGGAAACTGAGGTACCTTGACCCAAGGGATGTGTTAGCCCAGGAGTTTGAATCAGGTGTTTGGCTTATGATCCAGGGCTCCTTTCACTTTATCTTCAATGAATCAACAGATTTTTATGAAGTGCGTCTTCTGTGCCAGGCCCGGTGCTAGGTGCCAGGGATCCTGAGTTCTGGCATCCTCTGGGAAAGTGACTTCATCACCTCACAAATGGGTCTAATCCAGCCTTGACATCTTAGGATCGGCTGGCGCTGGGGTTATTTACCTCATTCGCGTTCTGAGCCACCCAGATAGACAGGAGAGAGAAAGATGGGCTCGTCAGTTATGAGAGCTTATTTTCTTAAGATGTGTTTTTTGTATTTATTAGTTTGTTAGCTGTCATTGCCTTCTGGGCTCGTGAGGTTCTCAGAGCTTGTGGGGTTTTCTTTTCATCACTGTATGAGGGTCACCTGTTTATTTTAAAATAAGTTTTGTGTTGTTCAGTTGTTTTTCAGTTGTGACCCACTCTCCGTGACCTCATTGGGGGTTTTCTTGGCAGAGATACTGGAGTGATTTGCTTTTTCCTTCCCAGCTTTACAGATGAGGAAGCTGAGGCAAACAGGATTAAATGACTTGCCCAGGGTCTCACATCTCGTAAGTGTCTGAGGCCAGATTTGAACTCAGGAGGATTCACTGCCTTTAAAATAAGTTAGATGTATTCAACTTTTTCCTTCACTAGACCAACCTGTATCTCTCCTCACTTGCTCAGCCAGAGTCCTAGGGAAAAAACTGTTTCTAGTGGTTGCCTCGGATTCCTCATCTCTCATCCCTTGTCCCCTTGCAGCCTGGCTGCTGACCTCATCACCCAAATGAAATTGTGGTCTCCAGCGCTATCAGTTATCTCTGAATTGCCAGATCTGATGGTCTTTTCTCCGGCTGCATTTGATAGCCCTGACCTCACTGTCCTGCCTCTCCTCCCTGCCTGCCCATCCCTCACGCCCTCATCGGGCATTTCCTCCCAGGCTCTGACCTGGGCCCTCTTCCTCCCTTGGTGCTTTCTGTCTGGGTGATCTTATCCACTCCATTATCATCTCCAAGCACATGACTCCCAGATCTGTCCCGGCAGCCCCAGGGCCACCTCTCCTCCTGCCTCTGGGATCTCAGACTCAGCCTGTCCAGACAACTCAGTCTTGATCCTGGAACTGGCCTTTCCTAGGCACCAACGTCCCTGCTTCTTTCTTCGTTATTCTGGTGTCCAGGTACAAAGCTCCTCATCTGTCATGTCCAGTCAGTGGCCACATCTTCTGGTTCTCCAGCCTAAAGTGCAGGGTGAACTCTCAGATTCCCTAGTCTGTAAGCTCCAGGGGCTCTCTGCTGCCTTGAGGATAAGATACAAACTTAGTCTGGCTTCTGAAACTCTTCTCCAGCTGGCCGTGGCCCACCTTCCCAGCCTCCTCTAGTGTTCCTTTCCCCGTCCTTGGCGTTCTGGCCAGCCTGGCTGGTCCCCTCCATGCCCGGGACGCCTTCCCTGGGCCCCAGAGAAGCCCTTATTTCAACACTCCCTTCAAGCACCACCTTCTGTAGTAGTCTCGTTTAGTTTTTATTCTGGATATAGTCATCTATATACACATGTCTGTGCATGTATGTGTGTGCATACATGTTTGTGTATGTGTGCATACACAAACATACATGTTTATGTGTGCGTATACATGCTCACACACACACACGTACATTGTCTCTCCCAATAGAATGTAAGTTCAAAGGGCAGGGGGATTCTTTGCTCTTTGTCTTGGTGTGTCCGGTACGCGCAGGTCCTTACTTGTAGTAGATGCTTGATAGATTCTTGTTGATTGACTAACTGACCTCATCGATGGATGCGGTGAAGTGGGATCGTAGGAATTACAGGATTTAAATTTGGAGGGGGCATAAGGGGCCATTTCAAAAGTAAAGAAAGTAAGGCCCCAGCTAAATAATTTGATGGAAATTTCACATTTGGAAGCAGCCAAGCCGGAATTTGAACCCTGATCTTCTGATTCTTCACCGAGGCCTCCTTGTTGGCCTCTCTGTCAGCCTTCCCCCTGCAGTCCTTTCTTTGGAGAGGGCGAGAACACTCCTATCCATGAGGGAAATCTGCCGTTTAGAATTCACGTCATCTTCCATTTGACTTTGCATGGAGAAGTGGCTCCGTCTGCCTTTGGGATGAGGTTGCTGTTAGCTGTTTCCCGTCCTCATCCCCTTCTGAGGCAGGAGACTCAGGGTGGACTCTGGAGCCCCGTCCTCTCTGAAATAAGGATTTTCCATGGAATCGTTGGACATCAGTGTTTCTGCACCCATTTTTAGAACGTCATTCTTGTCGTGTTGAAGCTTGGCCTGAGCTTTAAAATGGGACTGAGTTAACCAAAACCTCATGTGGCAGCGTGAGTGCACGTCTAGGACAAGCAGGGTTATCCTTCCCTTTGAAGAGAGGGAGGGAAGGAGAGGCCAAGTTTTAAAAACAGCTGTTGCAAGAACTAGATGAGATTGGGTCCAGGAAGTGCATCTGACCGAGAATATCTTTATTCTCTGAAATTACAATTCTCTGAGTTTAACTTTCCACATTGCTTGTCTCTCCTTTCGCTTGGACTGAAGAGATGTGTGATTCAGATAAGTCTTGGGCCCAGCTCTCCCCTTTATTTCTGTGAGTCTTTTTTGACTCCCCAAAAGATTTTTTTGGCCAAAGAAAGATTGCTTCCCCAGCCCCAGGATGAGTGCAGACCCGGCCTTGTCCTCTCTGGGGCATTTCTCTGCTTTTCAAAGCCTCCTCATATCCATTGTTGCTGTAGGCCTGATCTGCGGGGCCTTGAGTCACTTCCTTCCTGTTTTGAGTATACTTAGAATACCTTGAAATGTGTGGTGAACTTGTGGACCTGGAGATTTGGTTTCTTTTCCTGCCGACGGGACCCAGAAGACTTTGAGTGGCTGCGGTTTAATCTTATTTTTGAGGAGTAACTCAAGTTTCACCTGTTGAAAGAACTGTGGAGACCCTGCCTCATGCCAGTTGACGGCTTAACCAGGGAACCTGTGACCCTCTAGGTCCTCAAGTATGGCCCTTTGACTGAATCCAAACTTCTCAGAACAAATTTGTGACATGTGGCCTCGAGGCTGCTGGCTCCCCACCCCGGCTCAGCCCCTTGACGGCCCATCCTTTCCAAATTAACCCTGGCGTTTTCTAATACTTGTTGGTAGATGATACTGCAGTAGTCAAAGCCCTTTGAGCCGAAACGTAGGGTGCATGGTTTGCACAGACCTGTGTCACTGCATACCTGCCATTAGTCCTACCGTGCAGATGTCTTTCATACAGTCACTGTATCTTGGGATTCCTCGTCTCCCGCACTCGGCAGGTGTAATGACCAAAATAGTATCAGAGATTTGGGCAGTTAACCGCATGGGTAGCTGTTTAGTTTTGATCCCCAATTTCTGGACATATTTTAATATTTTGGCGTTCTAATCAATCATTAAACTTTTATGAAGCGCCTACTGTGTGCCGGGCACTGTGCTAAGTGCTGGGGATACAAAAAGAGGCTAAAAACCATCCCTGCTTCAAGGCGCTTACACTCTAACGGAGGAGACAAACATATATGCCAAGCAAGCTCCATCCAGGATGCACAGGAAATGGTTAGCAGAGGGGAGGCCCTGGAATTAGGAGGTGGGGAAGGCTTCCTGGAGAAGGCCAGTTTTAGCTGGGGCTTTGTTCTAATTACTGTGCCTCGTTCTTGCTTAATTAAGTGGCTTGACAACCCCTCTGAGATTTGTGCTCTTGCATGGAATGGGACAAACTTGACTTTGTTCGCTGCTCTGCCTTGCGGCCCTTGTGGTCAGTTGGGTTTCCATCATACCTGCATGTGCTAAACAGACATGGCTGGAGCTGTGTGCGTTCTGATTTACGGTATGCCTATAGAGGGTGCTCTTTTCTTCTGGAGCGTAATAGAATGAGGATACTGCAATTCTCTGCTGCTCTTCCTCCCTTTCCTACTCCCTTCCTGGACCCCCTAAATATGTGAGTGAGTCCAGAGAGTCACCTGTATTGTGTGTATTGGCACCTTCGGTCAGGAGAAATGGTTCTTCACAAATCACCTGCTGTTGTGAATTGGCCTGACCATTCTGAAAAGCAGTTTGGAACTCTGCCCCCCAACGCTGAACCTACCCGTGACCCAGGGATTCCACTACCATGTCTGTGCCCCAAAGGGATCAAAGGAAGAGGACCCTCGTGTACAGAACTGTTGAGAGCAGCTCTTTTTGTGGTGGCAGAGAATTGGAAACTGAGGGGATGCCCATCCTCTGGAGAATGGCTGTGAAGGAGAAGGTGGTAGAATACTGGTGTTCTGTAAGAAATGAGGAAGGGGACGATTTTAGGGAAGCCTAGAAGACTTGGATGAACTGATGCAGAGTGAGGAGAAGGTTTTATTCAGTAACAGCAGTGTTGTAAAAACAGACAACTCTGAAAGGCTTCAGTACTCTGATTGACTCAGGGATCAGCCACGATTCCAGAGGACGCAGGACACATGCTCTCCACCTCCCTACAGAGCAGATAAAGACGTGGATGTATTTTTCAGCCGTGGCCAATTTGGGAATCTGTTGCTTGTCTCTGAATTTGTTACAAGGCTTTGTTTTTGTTGCTTTTTCACTGGGAGGTAATGGTGGGAGGGAGAAGAGGTGACTTTTGATTAATTAGAAAAAAAATTATTTAAAAAAGCTGCTCTTTTTTCCTTGTAGATCAGATGCTGGTTGATAACTGTCAACATCTAGAAAAAAAAAAATCAGTTTCTCACTACTCCTAACTTTTTGTTAATTTTCAGATAATTTGTAGAGAGCTGTGTTCAGTGCTTTCCTGTTTTTAACTCAGCTGAACGATGACTTTCTGTCCCAGCTTCCATCCTTTAGAATTTTCATATTTTCACTAAATGTTTAATTACTTCCAATCTGGGGCTCTTTCTAGTGATAGTGAAATTGAGTGAGTTTCTGAAGATAGCGGTATAATGCATGGAAAATAATTTCAAAAAACAAATTTGTCATTCGTTTGTTTTTCTTCATAGTTTAATAGATATACAGAAGAATTAGCACCTTCTACATGCTTGTAGGTTTGTACCAAGTCCGAAAAGCAAATTTATCAGGTGCAGTACTCAACTCAAAAATCCTATTAATTTTTCACAGTGTAGTTTGTAAGGGTCTGTATTTGGTAGTTTAAAAAAAAAATAAAGGTCCTCTGTGTTTTCCCAGTGATTTGGGGCTACTTAGGGGCATTGCAGATTTTTTTTTTTTAACACTGGAAGGACCAGCTATGTCAATTGATACAAGGACTTTATTATAATTTTACTTTGAAATAACAATTTTCGTTATGGATTTTAAAATGTACAACATTGATGCAGGTTGGTCCTTCAAAGTATTCTGAAATTCTGGACTTTCTGGTGTCAAAGGATAAAATTCTCTCTTTAAGGTAACTTGAATGGTACCCATTTTTCAAGCTGTCAAATGAAAAGGCAGGTTTCATTCATTTTTATTTTTTAATATTTAATGGACTTTCGTCAAGTTAGTCTATTTACTGAGTTTTTTTGTTTGTTTGTGTTTTTTTTTGCTAGGCAATGGGGTTAGGTGACTTGCCCAGGGTCACACAGCTAGTAAGTGTCAAGTGTCGGAGGCCGGATTTAAACTCGGGTCTTCCTTGTTTCAAGGCCGGTGCTCTATCCACGGTGCCACCTAGCTGCCCTTATTTACTGAGTTTAAATCTCATTTGTTTTGAAAGCAATGAGGCTAAGTTCTGTAGAATTTTATAGAGCAGAGATATGAACACTCAAAATACAGCTTTCTCATTTGAGATCTTGGCCCCCTATGGCCCCCTGGTTTTCCACCTCTTAGAAAAATGGAACATTTACATTTATTCCCTTCTGACTTTGATCACAAATTGCCCCCATTCACACCCGCAGTATCATTATTCTCTTTTATCTTCTTCCTTGCTTCCAACAAATATGCCCGTCTTCCCTGTCCCTCAAAACCTCTCTTGATCTAATCATCCCCGCCAGCTAGCTACCTCCCTCCCTACATTTCTCCTCCCTGTCTTGACTCAGCTCCTGGAGAAAGCCACGCACAGTTGGCCCCTCTACTTCCTCTCTTCTCACTCTCTGTAGTCTGGCTTCCCCCCATCATTCACTTGAAACTCCTCTCTCCAGAGCTCCCATTGACTTCTCAAGTACCAAGTCCAATGGCCTTCTCGCACTCGGGTTTCTCCTTAGCCTGCAGCCTTGGGCCCAGTCAATCCCTTTGTCCTTTAGGCTGCTCTCTCCTCTCCAGGTTCTCTCCTGCCCCCTCCCGCTGTCCATTTGCTCCTCCTTGGTCTCCCGGCCTGGCGTGCCCACTCCCCGTGGCTCTGTCTGGGCCCCCCGGCTTCTTGCTCCGTGCACTCTCTCTTGTCGATCCTGCCCCCTCCCATGAGTCTCGTACTTGATTGCCAGATCTGATCTCTCCCCTGATGGCGGGTCTTGTGTCTCTAACTGGCTCTTAGACGTCTCCAACAGGATGTCCGGTGACATCTTAAACTCAGCTCGTCCCAAATGGAACCTTCAACCCCTCTACCTTCTGGACTTTCCTCTTCACTGATACTGCCGTCCTCCTACAGCCAGGGTCTAGTCCAGGCCCGAGGGCAGTTGCCTTCTAACTGGTCTCCTGGCTTCCTTTCTCTCCCTGACTTGAGGTTGCTGGTTGTGTAACCCTAGCCAAGTCACTACATTTCCCAGGGTCTCAGTTTCCTTCTCTGGAAATAATGAAGATAATACAATACCACCTCACATCGCTGAAAACCAACTTGGAAAATCTTGAAGTTCTATGGAACTATGACTCATTATCACATATTCTAGAATGTGAGTTGGGAGGGACTTTGAGATCCTCTGGACGAATCCCTGTCTGAAGAGGAAGTCCCGCTGGAACCCCCTAGAACAGGTGGCTCTCTGCTCGAAGAGCCCCAGTGACAGAGAGCTGTATTTCCTCTCTATCCATCCTAAACTTGTCTCCTTTCAGCTTTGATCCACCGTTCCTGATTCCACCTTCTGGAGCGAAGCAGAAAAAGTCTAATCCCTCTTCAGGCTAAAGATCCCCTCCCCACTCCCTTCACCCAACCCTGGTCATCTTTCTTGGACTCTCCAGCTTATCAGTGTTCTTCCTGCGCTGTAATGGCCTGAACAGAGCCCAGTGCTTTAGAAGTGGTCCAAGCAGGGCCAGAGGACATTGCTGGGAGTGATTGTCCCTCTCTTAAGGAACCCCACAGACACATTCGGTTTTCTGGCTGCCAGAACACCGCCACTCATCGAGTTTGCACGTCACTAGAAACCTCAGATCCTTTTCAAAACAACTGATGTCAAACCGTGACTTCCCCACCTTCCCCTGGTGAAATGGATTTTTTTGAACCCAAGTGACATTAATCTCTAATGAACTTGATTTAATTCATCTTATTAGCTGCAGCTCAGTGCAGTAGCCTGTCAGTGGCTTTTTGGATCCTGACTTGGTCCTCCAGCTCACCGTCTTTCCCAGTTGTGGGTCATCTGCAGAGGTGCTGAGCATGCCACTTATGCCTTGATTCAGGTCACTGATAAAGTGTTCCACGGCTGAGCATCAGTCCTTGGGCCCTCCACTGAGGACCTCCTGCCATGCTGACATCGAAGCATTAATGACCACTTTCATGAGTCAGACTATTCAGCCAGTTCCAAATTCATCCGATTGTCTTGTCATCTGGCCTACGTCCCTCCATCTTTTCTAGAAGAAAAGATACTTTGCTAAAAATGTGGGTGGGGCAGCTAGGTGTCTCCATTTGGACGGAGTGCTGGGTCTGGGACTGTTTGACCCTGGTCAAGTCATTTCACTCTGTTTGCCTCAGTTTCCTCGTCTGTAAAATGAGCTGGAGAAAACCCCGAATGGGGTCGCGGAGTCAGACACGACTGACAAATGACTGAGCAACAAAATCTACGCGCAGTTTAGTGACCCTGTCACAAAAAGCGTAGCGTGTCATGACGCGATGAGCCCTGCTGCCCAGCTTCCGTTCTGAAATGTTCCCTAGCCTTCTCCTGAATGATCAGTTCAGAATTTCCCCAGGAATTGATGTCAAGTCCATTGGCCTGTAGTTGATGTAAAGTAAGGAGTGGCTGCATCTCTGCAGAGACTTCTCAGCAGAGGTCAGCTCTCTGTATGACATCAGAGCCTTCCAGTAACTTCTGGCCCTTGTCTGGGATGATCGAGGCTTCTGTTGCACTTGGTGCTGCTGCTGTAAGTGTAGATCCACTCACAATCTTCGTAAAATTAATTGAGATGGTTTGATTGGAATTGTGATTGGATCCAGCTGCAGACAAGTAAGGACGTTTGACATCCCAGGCCCATGGAGCTTTGTTATGGAGGGGTTCCTAAGCTGTTGCTCTCCCGAGTGTTTGCACCTCCTGTAATAAATACGTCATCCTGGGCTCCTAGCACCGGTTTGTGATTCACTTGAAAAGTCTCTGACTGTTGGCTGCATTGTGGAGCCTGAAGCAAAATGTCAGGCTTGAGGTTTGAATGGACACTGTCCTTCCTCTGCTCCATTGAATAAGATGATGGTACCAGTCTTCTTAGTAGGGCTGGTGCTTTAGGCTCTTTTACAGATTTAGAACGTCCCTTTTTAGTTCTAAAGTTGAATTTAGTTTAAATATAATTTAGTTTTAATCTAAAATTTAGTTCCAAATTCCCATTTAGAACATCTGTGCATTCCCACCTTGGGTCACTGTCTGAGCTTACGTTAAGCTGAAGTCTGGCTATAACTTACCCATGTGGAGATTGAACATGTGACCTGAGTATCATTAGCACTTTGCTTCGGGCCAGGCACAGATTAACTCTCCATCAGTTCAAGTCAGCAAATACTCATTTATGCTGGGTGCACAGCATACAAAGACAAGTGATAAATCATCCTTGCTCCCGAGGAGCTCTGTTCTGCTGAGAGATACAGCATGTAAACAGATAGGTTTAAATAAAGTAATCTAATGAGAAAGAGACCACTGAAAACTAAGGGAGCATGTGTGCTTTAGGTTTCTTTGGGAAAACTGAATTCAGTTCGTAGCTCATTTTGCTGTTTTTGCCTATACTGTATCCCTTTGTCATATTGTATAATATAAAATACTGCTTTGCTTTCCTTTCTTAGATCCCTCTTGGGCATCAGTCAATAGGGGAATTTTGATATGTGATGAGTGCTGCAGCGTACATCGGAGCCTGGGACGTCACATCTCTCAAGTGAGGCATTTGAAGCACACGCCGTGGCCCCCCACATTGCTTCAGGTAAAGGCATGGGTTGTATTTCTGCTGGTTTGTGATGTCAATTAGATCGGACCTTCTTTTCATTAGTCAGGGTTCTGTTTGCACTAGGCTATGGCATGAAACTTACATAAATGCTTGAGCAGCATGGAATGAGGTTAGCATTGAAGAGAGCTTCTGTTTTTGCACCCTTCTTTGATGGATCCCGTATGACCTGACCTGGCGCCCGGCTCATGCCTTCAGCTCCAGGGAACCCTCACCAGCTCGGCTCCCTTTGTGACAGGACGATAGCATTTGTGTTCACCTTGACTCCTTCCAGTAGCCAGCACTGCCCTTTTTGTGTGGTGAGGTCTTGTGGTGGTATAATAGAAAGAGGGCTGGACTTGGAATTCGTCCAGACCTGGGTTCAAATTCTGCCTTGACACTGGCCCTGTGACCAGATACGAGTTAATCCCTTTGCTTCCGCTTCTGTAAAATGGAGATCATAGGACTGGGGTGGCTCCTGCACAGGGTGGCTCAGAGGCTCAGATGCAGCCAGTCCTCGGAGCTAGACAGATGTCCGCAGTCATAGTTCTTTCCCCAGGCTCCTGCCACAGACGATGTTCATCATTGTCCTTAAATTCCTGGGTACCTGCTAACGTTTTTGAACCGTATTTCTGCAGTAATAAAGACTTCATGTCTTAGGACACTTCCACTTTTCTAAAGTTGGTACTGGTTGGGGTTGCTCTAGGTCCTGCCGGTTGTGTCTCGTCTTTCCTCTGGCCGGTGCTGGGTGAAGTCCTGGCTGGGTTTTTGCTTTTTGCTTGAGGCCCATTGTAATTTCATACAGGTTTCTATTTTGGTTTGACACGTTTTACAGGCCGGGGCGCCCAGAGTTAAGCATGTGTTTCTCCTCCTATATTTGTCTCGAACACACGTTTCACTGGCGCTGTGGCCAGATACTCGCCTCATCCATCAAGCACGGCCTCAGTGACCTAAGCCCCAAACACATGGTGTTTGATCCTTTCCATAAAACTGTCACACGCTGCTGTGAAGGCAGGCACCTTAGTTGCTGGGTCATCCTTTCTACTGTAAGTGGGAATTGGGGTAGAGGGCGGATTAGTAATGATGAGCTCTCAAGTTCACAGCAGAGCCTCTGTTCCATTCTGTTGCAGAAAGTGGTGCTCTGTGAATTTTAGAACCAAAGTATGGTATTAGGTTTGTGATGGATTTAAGATGTGAGTGCCTTTTGTTCTGAGGAGTCGGGAAGAACTCTTCCGAAATTATAGCCTCTGACAGTGGTGCAGTGGAGCTCTGGGGAGAGCACCGTGTGTTTTGTGCTTCTGCTCCTCAAGCATACCACTCTCTGATGCTGAGAACTAGGGCCCTAGGCACCCTCTTTATTCCTGACACTGATGTCAGGGGGTGGCCAGCCTTTGCAAACTAGAACTCTCCAGTTTAGTTTTCATGAACTCTACAGAGTTCATTTCCATGCATTGCTCATTACTAAATGAGCAGAAACTAAAATGTGACTTTTTTTTTTTAACCTTTGCTTTTAGATGGTTGAAACTCTGTATAACAATGGTGCTAATTCTATCTGGGAACATTCTTTGCTGGACCCTGCCTCCATCATGAGTGGGAGGCGGAAAGCTAATCCACAGGATAAAGTGCAGTGAGTGGAAAGTTTATAAATACCTTTTTTCTTTGTAACTGGGGGGGGCATTTAAAGCAGTGCTGTTATTTTTGTTTAGTCTCACAGGGGCAGCAAAGGAAATGATGAGCCTGATCTTAAAGCAGGCGGCAGTATTGAGAACGTTGGAGAGATTGGTGTGGATGAGCTACTTACCGCAAACATAGTCACCTTTATTTATTGTACACCTTTGTTGATTTGATTCTCCATTTGCTACCCAAATTACCAAGACAGTCATTATAGTATATAAAACAAACTTAGGAGGCTAAATGAAATGTAGT
The DNA here is from genome assembly GCF_900497805.2 of Vombatus ursinus. Lineage (NCBI taxonomy): Eukaryota > Metazoa > Chordata > Mammalia > Diprotodontia > Vombatidae > Vombatus > Vombatus ursinus. The sequence goes on along the minus strand of NW_020941065.1, from coordinate 12,141,637 downwards.
ATCATTTAGTAGAAAACGCCCTGAAGTGCTGTCAGGAGCTCTAGGTCCTGTGCACCCCTCTGTCTTGGCCAGGCATCTTGTGTAGCTCCCTTGCTTTCAGTTCCATGGTAGTATTATGAAAACAAACAGGTATAGGAGCAGCTAGGTGGTAGAGTGGATAGAACACCAGCCCTGGAGTCTGGAGGACCTGAGTTCAAATCCGGCCTCAGACACATAACACTTACTAGCTGTGTGACCCTGGGCAAGTCACTTAACCTCAATTGCCTTGCCCCCCCCCCCCCAAAAAAGGAAGAAAAGTAAACCGGTATTGAGGTGCATAGGTAGGGGAGGGGAGTCGTATTCTTGCTACTGCTGTCCCATAGTAGACATCGCCAGGCCCCACTAACCCCTTCAGTGTGGAACTCGAAGCCATTTCAGCGTCTTGTAAGGCTTGTGGGTCTCCTGAGGTTTAAAGATTAGGGAATGATAAATCGGAATTCCGAGCGATTGATTTTCGGTTTTGATTTTTAACTAGTCCCAATAAAGCGGAATTCATCCGAGCCAAGTACCAGATGCTGGCTTTTGTTCACCGCTTACCTTGCCGTGATGATGACAGTGTTACTGCCAAAGACCTTAGCAAGGTAAGCCTGGGACTTTTTCCTTCTAAAAATCACTGCAATTCTAGGCAAACACTCAGTGTTTTTGAACCATTTTTATTTTGTCAGAAAAATCAGTTTGGTAAAAACCATGCATTATTTGTAGCCTCTGGGTCATTGAGAGCTCTGTCACATGAGGTTGGCGGCCCCTGCACTGGAGATGGACAGAATCTCCATTGCATGGAGGTCTCCAGTGCTGGGGAGCCGCCACTAGGCAGGACAGCTGGTTCTATTTTGGGGTCAATCTGATGATCACTTTTGGATAATTGTAATTGTTAGAGAGTTCTGCCTCCTCCCCCCATCACCCCCATCAAATTTAAATTTGTTACTTTGCCCTCTGGGGCCACTTGCACATGATAGACCTTTAAAATTGCTGTTATCACACGTCTCAGCTGCCATCCTCCCAGCCATCTCTTCGCCTAGACAAATGTCCCCAGTTCCTTTAACCCAGCCCTCTGTGAGAACTTGAGGGCCTTCACTCCCCTGGTCCCGTCTTCTCTGCATCCTCTCTACAACCCTGATCAGAGTTCCTTCTCAAATGTGCCTGAATACAGTGCTTCAGGTGCAGTGGGGCCAGGACGCTGGACAATGGGATTTTCCCCTTTGTAGTCCCGGAAGCTTGGTGGCTGCAGAATCATACCTTGCAGAGCTAAAGCTGAAATGGTCCTCAGAAACAGTCAAGACCAGCTCCTCCCCCTCCTTGTTTTAGAGATGAGAAAACTGAGGCTTGGCGATGGGAACGGTGAGAGGCAGGATTGGAGCTCGAGTCTTCCTGACTCCCAAGGGCAGCACCCTGCCCCACATATGCTGCTGCCTCTCCAGTTCACGTTAGCTGTGTTTGGCCAAGAAGGGAACGCACAGTCTGCATTTCATACAGATGTTTTTCAAATTTGGGGTTTTTTTTTTTGATGTTTTAAAGTGTATAAAGTGAGGGAAATTCTTTGTTTCTAAATACTTATGGATATTATTGAGTGGACACATTTCATTTCCTTTCTGTCTCTGCCCTTGTAGCATTAGTAGTGAGCAGAAGAAAGCCAGTGGAAGAATGTGAATCTTTTCAGGCCTGTGGGTGACGGTCCACGGAGCAGACCGTGGGCTGAGTGGCCTTCGTGTCTGAGTTCTTGAGCTTGGGGTCCTGTGGGCTGACTCAGCTGTTATCTGTGGAGGGCCCACAGCCTTCTCGTGCCTATGAAAAGCTGGCATGAAAGGAGGAGACTGCTTTTGCTTTGAGAATATTGATTCTGGGCCTCCTTCTCCCTCTTTTCGACTCCTTGGCAATCTCATTGGCTCCCATGGATTTAATTACTCTCTCTATGCTAATGATTCTCAAATCTATCCATTTTGCCCAAATTTCTCTGCTGACCTCCAGTCTCGTGTCTCCATCTGCCTTTTGGGCATCTCACACTGGATGTCCAGTAGACATCTTGAACTCGACGTGTCCAAAACTGAGCTCGTTATCTTTACCCCTGATCCCTCCCCCGCTGCCCATTGCTGTTGAGGGCACTGCCATCCTGCAGGTCCTTGGGGCTCCCAATCTAGGAGTCATCCTGGACTCCTCACCGTCTTTCACCCCCCAGATCCAATATGGTACCCAGGACCAATACTGTACCTTTGAGGCATCTCTTGAATATGCCCCCTTCTCTCCTCTGACACTGCCACCCCTCTGGTGCAGGCCGTCATCACCTCACATTTGGACCATTGCCATAGCCTGCAGGGGGGGGGTGTGCCTGCCTCAGGCATCTCCCCTTTCTAGTCCAGCCTCCGTTCAGCCACTGAAGTGATTTTCCTAAGGTGCAGGTCAGATCTCTCTCTCTCTCTCTCTCTCTCTCTCTCTCACACACACACACACACACACACACACACACAGCCCTCAAACACAGTCACACTTACTCTCTCTCTGATTTGGCTCCAATGGCTTCCTGTCTCTTCTGGCATCCAATAGAAAAATCATCCCTTTGACTTTTAAAACCCTTTCTAAGCTGCCTCTTCTGACCTTTCCAGAATTCTTACTCCTTCTTGGGTTCCTCCCTTCCCCTGCACTGTCCCAGGGTGATCCAGCCCCACCCTGGCCTCCCGGCTGTTCCCCTCAGAAGACGCCCCACCTCCTGACTGTCTCACTGTCACCTGATTTCTCCCCTGTCTGGGACTCTGCTTCCTCATCTCTGCCTCCTGGCTTCCCTTGTTTCCTTCCGGGCCTAGCTAAAATCCCACTTCTGTACAAAGCCTTTCTCAGTACCCCCTAATTCTGTTGATTCTTTCCAGTTTATCCTGGACACAATTGTTTTCCTGCTGTCTCCCCTATTAGACTGGGAGCTCCTTGAGGGCAGGCACTGGCTTTTGCCTTTCTTTGTGTCCTCAGCACTTAGCGCAGTGCCTGGCACATAGTAGGCCCTTAATAAATGCTTAATGACTACCCAGGGAGTACGTCCACCTCTGCTCACTGACAAGGTTGGCCTTATTCAGATTCTTTGTACAAGCTGCTGTGACCCTGGTCCTTCGCTCTTAGAGCTGGGGCACTGACAGGACAGTAGATTACTCCATGTCCCTGGGGATGGTTGGATTCCAAAATTCTTGGTTTGACCCAAGAAGAAGGCACAGGTAATTGTCATCTGAAGACACTTAAAGCTTTAGCACAGCTCAGCTGGTTGGATTCCGGACTTGGGTACGACGGTGGTCCTCCTCAAATCCCATTCATGGCATGGAACTGCCAGAGTCCCCTTCAGAGCCTTGTAGAGAGGGAACCGAGCTGTCCCGGACCAGCGGCGGGTCTAGGGTGCTGCTCCTTCCCTTTCTTCTTCTAATGCACCTTTTCTCCTCTTTTTCAGCAACTCCATTCGAGTGTGAGGACCGGAAATCTGGAAACATGCTTAAGGCTGCTGTCTTTAGGAGCCCAAGCCAACTTTTTTCACCCTGTATGAAAGTATATTCTCATATTAGCATTAAGTTAGTGCTAAGTATGTTTGGTTTATGCAACGGACAATCAAGTTGTTTGGTTGTATTTTTTAGAAAACATTTGTTTGTCATGATTCTCTTGTGTAAACATCACGTCTGCTTCTTATTACTTCTTACTCCTAGGAGAAAGGAAACACCCCACTCCACGTGGCTGCCAAAGCGGGACAGATTTTGCAGGCTGAGCTATTGGCAGTGTATGGGGCCGATCCGGGCACCCAGGACTCAAGTGGGAAAACCCCCATTGATTATGCAAGGTAAGAGCCCCAGATTGTGCCTGTGCGCCTCTCCATCAGTGACTGGTGAGCTTTGTGTGAATTTATGAGGAATTCCACGGCCATGGAATTAAAGTGCTTGCAATTAGCATCTAACGCCCCTCGGAGGTAAAGACCCACTGTCATCTCATTTACAAGATGAAGACATTTGAAACAGATGAATGAATTGCTCCCAAACTTAACATTGGAATAGAAGTCATGTGTCTGTAGGTTCTGGGTCGAAGGCACAGTGCCATTTGGCCCTGTTCTGGCTCTGAATGGAGGCGCTGTCATGTCAGAGTGTATAGCAGGCTCCTTTCCTAAGCTGGAAAGCTGACACGGAAGCCGTGTGAGGAGCAGGGAAATTGTTCAAGGTTCACTTTCTTAAGTCGAGAAGCACTGGCTAAGCTCTCAGCACAGGTGAGGCTGGATAGCAGCAAAGAGGCACAGTCGGGCCTGTCTTCACGGGGTTTAGAGTCTCCTTGGGCAGACGAGACAAAAGCATGTGAACCAGCTCAACGGTAGTTACAACGATGACGATGTGGTGAATCCAGGTGCCGCGGGAAAATGGCGTGTCGGGGGTTGGGTTTCTTCCCCTTCTGATTTCAGTGAAAAATATTGATTAGATGCCATTCTGTGCTCCTCTAGTAAATCTTCTTACTGGTTCTATTAAACTAAAACCTCAGATTCTCTGCGTTCTTGGAAATTCCTTGAAGTCACCATTTGTACGCATTGCCGCCACTCCTCATTCATCTGGCGTCTGATCCCGCCTCTCGGCTGAGCGAGCCTCCTCTCCGGGGTTCCGAGGGCCTTTTGAGCTGCTGAATCCCTCGGCCTTCTCTCAGTTTTCCTCCTCACTAACCGCCGCCCCCGCCCCCTTGGTGGTACTGCTTCTCCTCCAGCCCAGCTGCCGATGCCTTCTGCCCGCTCTTGGCTCTGTCATCGTCCTTTTCCTCCTCACCAAGTGAGGGGGTCCCCCGTTGACCTCACCTCTGCACAAGGGACTTCCACTTCTGGAGGTCCAGCCACAGTCTCTGCTGAAGTGACTTCTCACCTCACTGGCTGCCTGCCGGACATCTCTCTGTGGGTGTCGCATCAGCCGTTCAAGAAGAAAACGCCTGCAGTGGATCTGCTCTCCCCCTAGAGTGCTGCGTTTCTCTCAAAGCGGTTGTTTGCTCTTTCTCCTCCTCAACCCGCCCAGCCTATCACTGGCTGGGTGTTCTCAGTGCTGCCTCTGGGGCATCTCACCCCCAATGTCCTGCCCCCTGCCCCTGCTCAGGCCCTCAGCAGCTCACACCCAGACCGTTGGCATGGCTTCCTAATTCGTTTCCCTGCTGTTTCTGACTTCCCTCCTTGCTAGTCCACACAGTTCCCTAGAAAAATCTAGAATGACATGCCTAACTGTGTCATTCTCCTTCTCAGAAACCTTCAATGGCTTTCTGTTGCCTCTAGAACAAAGAAAACCACCTTCGCCTGGCCTGGAAGGTTTCTTGCAGTCTGCCTTCCAACCATTGAGGCAGCTGCTTGATGCTGTATGTAGGGTCAGGAAGACCCGAGTTCACACCCAGCATCCATAATTGCATTTCTCTTCCAGGATTGTCGTGAGGCATCTTTGCAAGCCTTAAAGCCTCTAGAAATGCTGGTTCTGAATGTCGCGCCTCTTTATAGCCTCTGTGTTCCAGCCCATTTGGGCTACAGGCTTTTCCTTCAAACCACTACTCTTGTGTATGTCCCTCTCTGGTCCATTCCTCTGGCAGAATGGAAACACCTTGAAAGCTGAGTTTTTTGGTTGGGTCTTTTTTTTTTTTTTTTTTTTTTTGAGGCAGTTGGGGTTAAGTGACTTGCCTAAGGTCACACAGCTAGTGAGTGTTACGTATCTGAGGCCAGGTTTGAACTCAGGTCCTCCTGACTCCAGGGCCGGTGCTCTATCCACCGCACCACCTCGCTGTCCCTGGTTGGGTTTTTTTTATCCTCAGCAGCTAGGATTGTAGACCATAGGTGATTTAAGAAATGCTTGTGGTTGAATCCGATTAAATTCTCTGCCAAATATGTGTTCTGCACATGAAAAGGAATGGGTCTGTATTTAGTGCAGTCTTGCTTTTATAAAGGTGGCTGTAACCAGAGGATGTTCCCCTGGTAGAAGGAGGCTGATTGTTCTAGACTGGCAGTTTTGGTCAGGCTTTGGAGGTGTCCTCAGAAGCGTCTTTGTCCTTTGGTGTTTTAAGCCAGTGAGCCGTGTGTGACACAGACGGTGCTTTGTTTTCTCTCGGCAGACAAGGAGGGCACCGAGAGCTGGCAGAACGTCTGGTCGAGGTGCAGTATGAACTCACGGACAGACTCGCCTTCTACCTGTGTGGCAGGAGGCCAGGTGAGCAGGCCTGCAGCTTCCCTGCATCCGTGAGCCTGGTCAGATCATTGGGGGCAACAGGCCAAGGCCAGCTTGGGTCACGTTAAGGAGCTTTGCACAGAAAGGTTCTTTGGTGAAATTATAGAAAACTGCCTGCTGGTCCTTTATAGGATGGAGGTGGTATGAGGCCAGAACACTTGGATTTGCCCCTTCTCTCCATCTTATCCAGAGGGTGGAATATTAGAGAGGAGTCAGAGCCCTATGGCATAGCCAGGAGTAGTGTGGCCACTCTGTAATGTGGAACTTCTTGCCATGCTTAGCGGATCTTGTGTTTGGGTTTGGTTATTGAAAAGAAATGGGAAAAGTCAGCCTTCTGATCATAGACGTCTCTCAGTTATGGAGGTGGGAGGGGGGTCATCCCCAGAGATAATGGCCTGGAAACAGGATTCGTTTTCTTAGAGTTAGTGTGCCAGCCAGATCTTTTTGATACAAGCTGGGCCTTTTCATTTACTAAAATGATATAAATTCTTTCCTCCAGTTTTTCCTGGTTTGTGTTTGTAATGTAATTCCAAAATGGTATGGCCAACAGGGATTATCCTGGTAGAAGTGTGATATTTCTGGCCTTTCCTCATGCCAGAAATTGCCTCATTCATTTTGCATCATAGAAACCCAGAGAACAGTGTTTAGCAGCAAACATATTGACAGTTCACTCGCACATAGGAAGGCATTTGACCCTAGGCCAGAGCACCATTTGAAAAGCTCAAGTTGGGCTGTCAGTAGGAAAGTCTGGACTGTGGAAGGTCCTTTTTAGAGCATGAACAACTTCCTTCCCTAGTCCTGCTTCTAGGAGATTCTGTGCCATTTAATTAATTCAGAGGTAGTCCTCAATCGTGATGAAGCCCGGCAAAGTCAATAGCATGTGAGCAGTCCTTACCCCAAACCAAGTCACCTTTTCTAAATGCCCCTTCTGTGGCTGCAGACCACCACATTGGAAAGGACTAAGACGTAAGGGTCAGCAGAGGAGGTGGGCTCCTGGCCCATTCTGCCCCATTATCTGGGCCTTGGTTGGCCCCAGAGGCCCTGCCTGAGTAATATGGCTCAGTGGCTGCTGAGCAGGCCTTCAGAAATCCAAAATAGCAGCCTGACAATTTAAGTGGAAAAACAAAGAAGAATTGGAAAATGTGAATTGACATGAAGTCCAGAGAACTTTTATAGTGTTTTCAAGGCATAAAAACAAACCTTAGGTTGGTTTCTATTTCAGATCATCAAAATGGACAGCACTTTATTATACCTCAGATGGCAGACAGGTAGGATCGCCTGCATTCTAAAATCCATTTTACACACCACTGATGTTAAGTGTCTCGTGGCCTGTAAGTGTCTTGTGGCATTGTGAATAATACATCATAACAAAGTCCATACATTTTTTTCTTTTATGGCTTTGCAATTGGAAATAAGACAGCTGTAAGTAAACCACTGTAGATTTTAGTTATTTATAAAATGCAAGTTTGCAAAAAATACACAATGGATTTACTTAAAAAAAAAAAAGAACAACAAAAAACCAAACCAAAACAGCTCTCCTGAGTCACCATCATTATTTTAACCAGTTGATCAGAGTCTGTGTTTCTCCTCTTAGAAGGAGGATCCTTTTGCTTCTCAGCCTGTTTCTCACCTAAAGGAACTTCTCCAGGCCCTTCTTTAGCCCCCAGATCCCACCAGTTTCTGAGAGAAAATTCCCAGAGCCTTCACACAGGGTTCCTAGCAGAGGGCCAACCCCTCCTCTCCCCAATATGAGCATATTGTGCTTTTTACCTCACAAACCATAACTTCTCCCCCAAGAAGTATCAGCTTGGGAGTAATCTATTTTGTCTTTTAATTTGTAGGAGGGTTTTGGCCATAAAATATTCCCAGCATTTAATATTTCAGGAAGGAAAGAATTAATATGACCAACTGATTCTGCTTAGAATTTGCCACTGAGCTCTGCTGGGGTATCCTATGGCTGCTTGTATTGACTGTCACAATTATATCCCAGGGTTATAATTAACTGTAATATGATTGTGTTGGTGGTGTTATAGTATCCCTTTGAATTGTATTATAATTAGGTATAATGTTGGAAACTTGGATTGTTAATTAAAACTGTTACAGAGCTTATGAAAATGGCTTTCTTAATTGTTTTTCATATTGAAATTTGTATTAATTTTGTGAATTTTCTTAGCAGCCTGGATTTGTCTGAATTAGCAAAAGCTGCTAAGAAGAAACTTCAATCTGTGAGTATCTCCATATGCTATTAATAAACTGTAGTGTGGAACTCATAGCAAAGCCAAATACCAAGAGAGGTGGAACTCCATCGTGGCCTGGGCAGTGGGTTTGACAGCTGCTTAAATGGCCAGACTCGTATCACATGTGATGTGGTGTGGTGTGGTGTGGTGTCCCCAGTGAGGGGTCTGTGCTGGACCTGGGGCTGTCTCGCATGCTTATGAATGGCTCTGACAGAAGCATAGGTACACGCTTACCAGAGTCTGCCAACAGAAGGAGCGGGCTCTGAGGCTGACACCATCTCCCCAAACCTAGACCACCCAGAACATTGTTCAGCACAGTCAAATTGAATATGGATAAGTATAAATTCAAAACAACTTCCCAAAGCTAAAATGAAGAGTGAAGTCAGAGCTAAACAGAACTTTGACTGAGAAGGATACAGGTGTCTTGATAATAGCCATTACCCCGTAAGATGGTAGTGATATGATACAGCAGCCAGGGAAGTTTTGAGTCATGTTAGGAGAGTTAGAGCATCCAGGATTGAGGAAATGAGAGACCCACTGTGCCAGTCTGCCCCAGCGAGGTCATGTGGTTGGATGGATGGATGGATGGATGGATGGATGGATGGATGGATGGATGTGTGGATAGGTGGATGGGTAGATGGATGTGTGGATGGATGGATAGGTGGATGGGTAGATAGATGTGTGGATGGATGGATAGGTGGATGGGTAGATGGATAGGTGGATGGGTAGATGGATGTGTGGGTGGATGGATAGGTAGATGGGTAGATGGATGTGTAGGTAGATGGGTGGATGGATGTGTGGATGGATGGGTGGGTGGATGGGTGGGTGGGTGGGTGGATGAAGGGCATTTACTATGTGCCATTTTAAGACTTTGATCACGAACAGTCATTCACTCCTTTCTGTGTTGATGAGGAGCGTGCATCCTGTGAGTGACAGATACAACATGGGGAATTTATCGTATCTTCGTTGTTCATGATAATCCTTGTTACTCATGGTTCTTATTTTTGTTTCAGCTAAGTAACCACTTGTTTGAGGAGCTTGCCATGGACGTGTATGACGAAGTTGACAGACGAGAAACTGATGCAGGTGACTCACTTAGACTGGACAAAATGGGCTGTTTTCCCCTCAGCTGTTGGTTGGAAGGGACTTAGGCTCTTGCTATCTAAATGTTGTGCTTGTACAGTTTTTCATGGGGAGTGTTACTTTCTGGGGAGCTCCTTTACCAAAGTCACATTTCGTTATTTTCCTGTTGTGTGTGTAATGCAGAAGCCCTTCCCGTTCTCCCGTGTGGGGAAGCCTGTGCACCCCTTCCTCCTCAGAGTGAGGCTTTTCAGTGTATAAAGCAGAGTGCTCAGGAGTACAGAGGAAGCCTGTTAGGTTGAAGCACAGTTAGCAGCGTATCAAACAACAGCCCAAGTTCACAGACCCCTGTGGGGAACTGAGAAGCCCTGGTGTCTGGGGGACCCCATTGTCGCTCCACGTTGTAATGAGCTGCCGTCTCTGGCCCTTTTCTTCTCCCTCACTAGTGTGGCTTGCAACCCAGAACCATAGCACTTTGGTAACCGAAACAACAGCCGTCCCTTTCCTTCCAGTGAATCCGGAATATTCTTCAACAAGAAACCAGGCAAGTAAATTCTGTGGATGTTCTTTACTAGTATGTGCTGTGTCATAGTCTCGGTCTGGGCGCGGGGCGTTCTGATTTGTAGTGGGCACAAATGAGCAAGCAGGTCTTTATGGTTGGCACTCTTGAAGCTTGTATCAACATTTTATAACCAGCCCCCTCCTGTTTCCTCAAAAATTAATTTAAGTTTGGATCAGTTTTTCATCACAGGTTCTGATTGAACTCTGGCTTAGTGTTAAAAAGAAAACATTAGATAGTGTCGTTTGATTTTGCACACAAAAGTCACTGGGCAGTGTAAGAGTGACTAGTCTTGTGAAATCTATATAACTATCTATAAACCTGGGAGGAAGGGCACTGTTGGGTGCTATTCTAGCTGTGGTTCCTTGTGCTTGAACCTGTCTGACCTCTCTGAAGGCCTCCCTCACATCGCCGTGTCGCTGGGTGCTTGAAAGCTGTGCCAGTGAGGCTCAGGTTTTGGCGGCTCTTAGCAGATGGGTGAGGCCTGGAGGATGGGCCAGTATGCATCAGAGTGGAGAGGCTGATCCCCAGGTGGTGGAGACCTTAGCCACTCAAACTCCTGGAACTGCCTGTTAGGGCGTCCTCTGCACTGATGGAGGGAGGGTCCACACCCAGCACCCGCGAGGCCTGAGCTAGTGGTTCAGAGCTGTCTCTCAGACCACACAGACAATAATAGCCTGACCAATGAGAAGTTATGTGTGAGCCTCTGAAACAGCTGGAAATATTTTTCATGCTTTTTTGTTCCTCAGGGCAGACAGAAATTAGCCCGGTTTAACGCTCATGAGTTTGCTACACTGGTCATAGACATCCTGAGTGATGCCAAGAGGAGACAGCAGGGGAACCCGAGCAGCGGTTCGAAAGGTGACGGATGCAGCCTCCCGCCTTGCCATACTTTCCTTTCTAGTCTGCTTACCTTGTCCCCATCTCCCTGATTCACCCTGGCAGGGGCCAGCCTAGAGTTTAAGGCACATATGCTTAAAGCAGCTGCCCATCAGCGAGACTGTACGTAGCCTTTTCCCACAGTCCTGGGGCTTTTACTCTTGACAGACATCACAGCATTATGGAAAAGTCCTCCAGGATTGACCCAGCTCCCTTCAAAGTAATGTTCTGCTGCTGAGATTTGTCATCTTAGATCCCAAGTCACCTGCAGCTTTCTTTTCAGAGATGACATTTTAAGTTAGCCCAAGAGCAAAACTTGAATTTGGTTAAAGAGGAGTCCATTTTGAGGAGTCCATTACAGAACTACAAGACTTAGTTTCAGACCATTAAGAGATGGTCTTTCAACTCCAAAGATCCTGGTGCTGCAAGGATTATTGTATTTGAGGGTGAAAGAGTGCTGGGCGTGATCCAGCTGTTCCCGGCTAGATCTCCCCAGCTGTCCTGCACCCTCACAGAATCGCCAGATGTAGAGATCGAAAGGGGCAGCCGTGGCCTCTTCTGAAAGATGCCCATTGAGATGAAAACCCACGGGCTCCTGAGGTGGCCCTGTCTGCTTTGAGGTGGAGCTCTTAAGTCTTGGGAAATTTTTTCTAGCATCTCGTCTCAGTTTGCTTTTTCCTGGCTTCCTCCTATCCTGGTTTTGTCCCTTGGGCTGCAGGACTCGTCTGCCCCCTTTTCCACACATCAGCCTCTGAAGCCTTTGCAGCCAGCCAGCTGTCCTGCTCTCTCTAGTCTCCTCCAGGCTGGACACTCCTTCAGCCATTCCCTGTAGGACTTGCATTCAAGGCTCTGTACCATCCTAGCTGCCCTGCCCTGGATACTAGCTGAGCACTATGTTTTCTAAATTCCGGTGATCAGAGGAGGACAGAGGGACAGTCACCTCCTGGATTCCTACAGGCTCTGCCTCTCAGTGCAGCCCACGATCCCATTCTCTGTTTGGCCTCCATCCCGTACCCCACTGCTGACTCCTGCTAAAGCCCCAGATGTCTGTGAGGTGCTGCTGTCTAAGCAGGCCTTCCCCCAAATGTAAGCCTTTCCATTTATCCCTTTGGATTAAATTCAGCCCAGAGCTCTCAGCTGCCAGGGCGAGGGGGCGAGGGAAGGACTGACTAGTAGCATCCATTGTGTTAGCCATCTCTCCCAGCTTTCTGCCAGCTGTACATTTGGTGTTTGTGGAATTTATGATGAAAATAACTGAGGCTGATCCCAAATTCGTCCAGTTGTATTAACATGTAGTCCACATGCGTCCATCTTCTCCATGAGAACAGCATGAAATGCTTCATCAAATACTTGGTCAGGTCTCCATAGACTCTGTCACATTGCTATGATTTACAGGCGTGGTGACCCTGTCAGAAAGGGAAGTGAGGTTAACGTGGCGTGGCCTTTGAGGAAGTCCTGCTGGCTTTGCAGTCGCTGCCTCCTTTTCTAGGCGTTTGCACACCATCCCTTAGTGATTAGTTCTTGACTTTTCCCAGGCCTCAGTCACACTCTTTCTTTTTTTGAGGATTCAGGCTCATGGTGGGCCCTTCTTTCACTTCCTGTGATCTTGCAGATATGAAAGTGCCTTGGCCGTGTTCACTGACGACAGGGTAGCTCGGTGCTCTCTCGCCTTCTCCTTCATCGTCTCATCGTCTCATTCGTCATCTCACATCAGTTCTCAGTCATTTCTGTTTTGTCCTTTCTGGTGCAGAGAGTGCCGAAGCAAGTGAGGATGGCGTGGCTGGCGTGACCTGGGTGCCCTCCTTTTCCTGCCAGCACAGCCAAGATGTGGCCTCCCTCCTCAGGCCCAGCTTGTTCTGGCCTGTTTGTGTAGGACCGGGCCACCATCTTCCATCCATCCTCCCGTACCTCCTCCTGCCTCCACCTTCCAGGCACATCTTTTACATGTCTGACTCCCGGACTTCCCTGAGCATTCCCAGTCTCTGTGGACAGCGCCTTTGGCTCTTCAGAATCTCACCCTCAGCAGTTCCCTGTCCCTTCTGGGCTGACGTCTCCTGTAGAGTTGTAGCTCTGTCCTTCCTTCGGCCTGGCCCAGCTTTGCTTTGTCCTCAGCCTTGCTGAGACAGCTGTGGGTGCAGGGCCTGGTCCTCGGCCTCGGATGCTCACGAGCTTGGTTTGGTCAGTGTCCCCAGAGATGATCTGTTCTGTAGGCGGGTGTCTGATGCCAGCAGCTTAAGAGACTTGATGAGACTTCTGGGGGGGCCGCAGCATTCCAGGGAGCAGCCGACTGCCAGGCTGCCCAGCAGACTAGTTCATAAGAATGTGTTTGGATGAGCCCAGAGGCAGGGCCCAGGCCCCAGAGAGTTTTGTGGGATGGGCCGTCTGGGCTCCGGTCGAACCCGGAGCCTTCCTCTTCCTCTGCTCTGGAGTACGCCGGAGTGCTTCATCACTGCCTCTGTCTTTCTCAGCACCGAGGCAGCGCACGTAGAGAGCCCCTCCTCCTGGGTTCCTGGCAGACCAGCACCTTGCCTTCTTACACTTGCCTCAGACTTGGTTGGTTAAGCGATGGCTGACCTGTATTTCTTGTCACTTCACTCGATTTAGCAAACCGTCATTAAGTGTTTCCTGGGGTGGGGGATAGTGACCTTCTCTTTGGGGTGGGATGTGCCCCCCTGGGAGGCTGCTGAGGGAGATCGGGGAGGCTCTCCTCATGCCCCCCCCTTGCCCCCCCAGTTCTGAGGTCCCCTCTGCCGGCCGTTTGCCTTCCCGTGGGCTGAGGACAGGAGAGCCCAGGCACAGAGCTTCCCTTGGCTTTGATTGCTGTGATTTTTCTGGAGTGAGTGAGCTCTGCTGTTTGGTCTCAGGGCGCCTCACAGCTGAGTCACATGATCTGCAGAGCCGCTTTTCTGGGTCTGGCCTGGCCTCGTTTCTCCGGCTGATGTCACTCTGTTTGCTTTTGTTGGTAGACAACGTGGAGCTCATCCTGAAAGCCGTCGGCAGCCAGCCCAGCGTGGAGAGTCAGGACAATGACCAGCCAGACTATGACAGCGTCGCGTCTGACGAAGATCCAGACTTGGAGACAACAGCAAGTAAAGCAAGCAGGCAGAAGGTGGGCTGACCGGGAGGGTGGCCCCTGCAGCCAGGGGTGCGGGCTGACCGAGAGGGGTTGCGGGCTGACTGGGAGAGGCACGGGCTGACCAGGAGGGGCGTGGGCTGACCTGGAGGGGCGCTATCTGACTGAGAGGGGCGTGAGCTGACCGAGAGGAGTGTGGGGCCAGACTCAGAGAGAAGCAAAGACCACAAATGAATGCTATCTGTGTCGTGGTATATTTTTATTTTATTTTTGTTCACCATTCCCTGATTACCTTTTAATCTGGTTCATAAAATTTTGGAGAGAGTTCGATATACCTGCTGTAGTGGTTTAGGCATGGGAAGGGGAGCTACAGAGTTCTGGGTCTAATCCTGCCTAGACTCTGCCTAATATCAGTAGAGTAGATGATAAGAGTATTCCCCTCTGAGGGTTAATTATGGTCAGGCTCCAAGCAGAACGTTTGTTTTTTTGGTTTTATTTTTGGAGGTAGTCTGGGTAATGACTTGCCCAAGGTCACATAGCTAGTAAGTGTCTGAGGGCAGATTTGAACTCGGCTCCTCCTGACTCTAGGGCCAGTTCTCTAGCCACTGCGCCACCTAGCTGCCCTTCAGAGAGTGTTTGTAAAGCATGCAGCCCCACCTTAAAACACCTTACAAATGTCACTTGTTAGCATTTTACCAATAAGTTCATTATCTGTTGGGCCAAAGGTGCAAATGGGCCTCAGGGAAGTAAAGAAAGCTATGCCTGTGAGAGCTGCTTAGTTATTAAATGAGGCCAGCCTCTCCTGACCCAACCCTAAGTGTTCCGTCATTGGTACCTCCAGACTCTTTAGAGGTAATGAACCCCAAATTGGTGAAAAATGGGGTCACAGTTCCAGAACAGACCCGTCAGGGAAGCCTGGCCTCTGGAGCCCTGCTCCCTTCTCATTTACAGAGGAGGAGGATGAGGCCCAGAGAGGGACCATGGAGAACAGATGTGGCCTGGCCGGGCTCAGGCTCAGGCCCTCGGAGCCTCGGCTGGATGGACGGCTTTTCCCCTGGGTTACTAGACTCAGAGCTGAACTCGTCCAGAACGTGTTCCGTTGGCAAGGAGCCAGGAGCTGTGAGAAATGCCTGCTTACTGTCTGCTGGCAGCCATGGCTGAGGTGGAGGACGCCCAGGGCATCTTCAGCTTACTGTGCCCCCTCTCCTCATGTGCCCAGGCGCAGTGCCAGGAGGAGGCCGCGTTGCCGCGGCTCCCCAGAGCATGCAACCGTCTGCTCGGGGCCTCTCACGGGGCTCTCTGTCCTGCTGACTCTTCTCCTCTTGGTTTATCTTTAGAGCCTGGATTCCGACTTGTCAGACGGGCCAGTCCCCATCCAAGAGTTCATGGACATCAAAAATGCTCTGGTGGCTTCCGAGGCAAAGATCCAGCAGCTCATGAAGGTGAATAACAGCCTGAGTGACGAGCTGAGAGTGATGCAGAAAAAGGTAACCCACGCACCGCACAAAGCCCGGTTTGCTTTGATAGTCCGCGGTGTCCGCCGAGCGTGAGGGGAGAGTGTCCTGGCCACCCTGACAGACGTGAGAAGCCTCTCTGGTGGTGGGCACCAGGGGCCCCGGGGCTGGAAGAGGTCTGAGAGGAGGCGCCCATCACGGGTCGTGGAATTAGCGCCTTAGGGACCTTAGGGGCCGCCAAGTTCAAACTTATTTTACAGATGAGGAAACTGAGGCAGGGATAGGAGCAGGGGCCTGCACCAGGGGATGCAGCTAAGTGTATGAGGCAGGAGTTGAACCTTTCTGCTCACAGGTGCCCACTGTGCCCTGCTGCCTTTTATGCTCCAAATGACAAGGGCAGGATCCGAACCCACGTGAGCCAAACGCAGTGGATTGGCAGCCAGATTACAGGATGGGAGGGGCCTGAGAGTCTGGAGGCAAAGACGGTACGTGGTGGCACCAGGATTTCAACCCAGGGCTTTCTGATGTCTAACCCAGCATCCTGCTGCCTCCCAGGGTGGCCCAAAAGAATTTTGAGAGCTTTGATGGGTTATTTTTTCTTAGCACTTACTGCCTCCTTCCTCGAGCAAATCCGGAGTTACAGACCAGTAGAGGAGTGCCGGGATTAGCGTAGCGTCTTCAGAAAACTGACAAGATGCTGGATCGTTCCCAGGAAGGCTCACAGGGGTGAAGGGCGTCCTGCGTGGGAGTCTTGGGGAGAAAAGTTGTGGCCCCAAGTAGCCAGCCGTCTAGCGGGTCTCATGCCTTAAAGGTCACTGGGCAGTCGTGGCGACGAAGTTGTTTCTGGATCGCGGGTCAGCGAATGAGTCGTTACAGTTCCAGATCCGCAGAGGCTACGTTAGTCATCAGGCAGAGTTTGGCCTTCCAAAAGTACCTTGCTTCCTAGCAATGTGAAAACCATTGGACTGGATCCCGGAAGACCTGAGTTCAAATCCTGCCTCGGATACTTAGTAGCGTGACCTGGGCACCTCCCTGAGAGTTAGACTAAGGTCTCTTTTCCTTCTACGTCTACGAGGCCTGATTTGGATCATTTGATGGAGGAGGAAAGTGAGGCGCCGAGGAGAGAAATGACTTGCCCAGGGTCACACAGGGCGTCAGTCTCAAGGGCAGGAATGCAGCATAGATTGACTGAAAGTCCAGGGCTGTCTCTGCTGTTCCGTGCTGCGCCCCGTTCTCCAAACCATAAGTCAGCTGCCCTGCCCTTAGTAAGTGGTGGGTACAGTTAACCTGCAGCACCGTGTTAAGTTTCTGTAAGCCAGCATCTGAAATAAGGACATGTTTCAAAATACTTTAAAGTGATATTCAGAAGGATGGACGAGTGAAATTGGTTTGCTCTGAGACTTCCCAAGTAAGAGATCCAGTATTCTAATAAATATTATGCTTTTCACATAACTTAGGCAGCTGGGGGGCTCAGGGGGTGCAGCTCTGGGCCAGGACTCAGGAAGACCTGAGCTCCAATTCATCCTTGGACACTTACTCGCCGTGTGACCTTGGGCAAGTCACTTCACTTCTGTTTGCCCCAGTTTCCTCATCTGTAAAATGGGTGTAGTAACAGCCTCTTCCTCTCAGGGTTGTCAGGATCAAACGAGGTCATGAGTGTAAAGCTCTCAGCACAGTGCCTGACACGTGGTAGGTGCTGTATAAACACTTAGTCCCTTCCCCTCAACCCTTGCGTTCTTTCTGTTACTCCCATTTTTGAGAATGAGAGTTTAATCAGCTTACAGTGGTTGCATTCACTAGTTCTAGAGAATAAGTGTTGTAAAGGAAGAGCAGAAGCATTTCTTCTCTGTCTTTGTAAGTCTTTTGAGTCATGCTCTGTCCTTTAACCATAGAAGACAGCGTTCCTGATTATTCCATAGTATGGGAGTCCGAACCTGGAGAAAATAGGCCCTGGGGGTAGAAGTGTCTTCTGCAAAGGGCCCGGGAGGGTGACTGCCCGTCACAAGGCTGGGGGCGGCTCGGCACAGGGGCCGGATCGTCTTTGTTTGCAGCGATGCTGT
The DNA here is from genome assembly GCF_900497805.2 of Vombatus ursinus. Classification (NCBI taxonomy): domain Eukaryota; kingdom Metazoa; phylum Chordata; class Mammalia; order Diprotodontia; family Vombatidae; genus Vombatus; species Vombatus ursinus. Next base: position 12,124,071 of record NW_020941065.1, on the reverse strand, counting down.
CTGAAGGCCCTGCTTCTTTTAAATACCTCCGAGTTGTCCCTGTTACCCCGGTACTCATGCCTTTCAGACCGTGATCTCAGAAACCTCCCCCCCAAAAAAGAGAGTACTTTTAAGTACGGAGGTTTTCTTAGCCTCCTTTACTAGTGAAAGGTGTAGTCTGTGTGTGCGAGGCTATGGCTGTAGCCTCTCCCAGTACTGTTTCACTTTGGCTCCAGATGCCAGCCCTCCTGTGGGCTCTGAGACGTAGCTGCGGCCATGGTAAGAGGGGAGGAGACGTACATAAAGCCAGCACCCCTCCAGCTCTGACTACAACCCCCAGGGCTGGAGCGCTCCCCTGGCAGGGCCCAGCTAGTGTTATCCATCCCCTTATCCTTTGCTCTCATGGTTCTCTGTCTTGCCAGAAAGGTTTCAGGTAAGTGGGCTTGATAGGGACCTGGTTTTGGTTGGGGAAGGTGATTTCTTCTGGAAATGTGTTGCATCTGCCATTTTGCTGACCTCCAAGGTCCGTCTTGCTCTTGTAGTGGTCATTCTAAATTTGTCACATGTCACCAGAAATAACCTCATTTGCCAGTCTTTTATGTCCTCTACTCCCGTGAGAGATACAGAGGGCGAAAGACCCATTTGCCAGCCCACATTCACTCATTGCGTGTCTTCCATTGGAGACAGTCTCTTGAGATCTTGGCTTGTTAAGCTAGGGGATTTTTTTTTTCCTAGCACAATTTTTGAAACAGTGATGAAATCTGAGAGTTAACAAGTTGAACACCATTAAGGGTTATCCAAGTACATCATGTCAGTTAAATACAGGGAGGGGCCCAGAAATCAGAAATGCTCATCTTTGGACCGTGGAAATCATCATCTTTGGGGGTAGCTAGTTGGTGCAGTGGATGGAGCACCGGCCTAGATTCAGGAGGACTTGAGTTCAAATCCAGCCTCAGACACATAACACTCACTAGCTGTGTGACCCTGGGCAAGTCACTTAACCCCATTGCCTAGCCAAAAAAAAAAAATCATCTTTGTAGAGGGTCAGTTTCTGCAGAGCTCAGAGCCTGTACATGTGGCTGTGTTAGGTGAATCACTTCTCTGGCAGTAAGAAAACCTGTTTGGAGTGGAGACACAAGCAGGTGACTCGGTGAACCCTTCCCATCCAGTCATTTGTGCTCTGAACCTGCTCGGGGATAAGCCTCTTACTTGGATTCCGAGTGGACGCACCTCACTGCAGCCGTTCGTGCATTGCGTACCAGCAATGGTGGGGTGGGTCCAGAGGGGGCAGAGGGGTGTTGAGAAAGGAACATGAGGGTCAGTTCTTGGTAACTCATTTTAAAGAATAGATTTATTTTAGCAATCCACTGTATCACAGCATTTTTGAATTTTGCTTTTTTTAGTAGGGAGTTGGGGTTTTTGAGTTTTCTTTCAGGTTCTAGCTACAGTTGTAAGCTGCCTCCGTGTTTTCATATTTATCAGAGTAGCAGGATTTGTGTCTGACCTTTCACGCTTAGTAGTCGCTTGGAAAAGATGCTCATTAAAGAGGAGGAGGAGCGCTCCTATTGATGAGTTTCCTTATGGTGGCCTCCTGACGCAAGGATGTTTGCTTGTGGCCGTGACCCTTGGCAGTACTGGGAAATCTGGGCAGGTTTTACAGTCACTGTCTAGGAGCAGAAGTCTGAAATTACACCCCACTCAGCTTATAAAGATGGCCTGGAAGATTAGGGCCTGAAACTGGGCAGGCTGAACTAGATTCATTGTGTTTAAGGAATAGTGCGGCTCTTTGCTGCCAAATCTTAAGCCCCAATTCCCCAGAGCCCATGCAGCAGACCGCCCTGCCCAGAAAGCAGGCGAGGGGCTGTGCTTGGGATGAGCTCAGCTTTTCTGTATGGTGTACAGGCAGAGGAAAAGGGCTATGGCTGAAACTGCCCCGGGGAAGTTCATGGCACCAGCCAAGCCCAGGGAGGGCCGGGTTGCACGTGACAGTCTTGGCTCAGAGGTCATCCGTCCCCCAGGGAAGCATCGACACCATGGAGTGCCCCGTGCGCCTCCCTCTCCCCGCTCCCCGAAGGAGGCTGAGTCTCCAAGGGGTCTGTGGTTTTCTTCCTGCCGGCACGACAGCATTCTTACTGGAGTTGACTGATTGCAAGAAAAGGGCCAAGTCGTGTGAATCATCAAGAATATTATGGGAAAAAAACCTGTTCACATAATATTTCTTGTTGGCTTTTGGGAAAACAGCTAATCTTCATTTCCACCAGCTAAACCTCACTGTCTTTCTTGCTTTGCGAAGCACCTCCATTTTTCATTCTGCTGCTACTCCAGCATCTGTGCTCTGATTTTGGCACTTGCAAATTAATAAGGGCTTGTTAAAAGAAAAAAAAAAAGTCAGGTTCTAGTGACTTTTTGGTGGTGCAAATGAAAGCATGCAGGGCCTGCCTGCCCATTGCGGGGTCCAGCAGCCCAGGATGGCTGCCCTGGAGGCTGTCCCCAAAAGGCCAGCCCCCCACCCCCAGGCTCCCAGACCACCTGCCCATCTGCACTGCTTAATTAAGTTGCCCTGATTGTGGAAGAAAGCCCCTGGCCCCGCTGGCTGTCAGAGCCGGCTGTCACTCGTCCTTGTCTGTTCTGTGTTTGCCTTTCTGCTTGCCGCGGACAAACAGAGTCCCACTGCTCCACTCTCTTTCAGCTTCTGACCCTCCAGAGCGAGAATTCGACCCTCAGGAGGCAGGCCACCACCCATCTCTGTCAGGTGCCGCCTGGCTCTGAGTACCCAGACCCCTCCAGCCCTTCCTCCTTAAAGCGGCGTCCATCTGCCCGGGGCAGTAGACCCATGTCCATGTACGAGACCGGATCTGGTCAGAAACCCTACCTCCCCCTGGGGGAAGTCGCCTACCCAGAAGAGAGCGTGGCCAGACTGCAGCCTTTCCCCCCGCACGTAAGTACCCCCGACCACGGGCGCTCACTTGGTGCCCTCGGGCTCGCTGCTCTGGCGTCCCTACTGGTTTTCTCACCTAATTCTATGCTTCTTTGCCCACTCAAGCTCCAATGCTCAGTCAGCTGATCACTGGTCACTGTGTCTGCTGGAGGAGCTTGCCAAGGATCTCTCTTAACATATGAAAATAGGGCTTCTGGCTTGTGCACAGGCCTTTCTTTTCCCCCTCCTTTACAACCGTATTTGTTCAGCTAGCCAGGGCACGGACAGGTAGTTGGAATCAGACTGGTAAGTATTCATCTAGCACCTGAGCCTTGGAGGCAGACCTAGCAGGGTCCACGACCTTGTCCAATAGAGAGCCTTTCCCACTCCCAGCATCTTCCGGAAAAGGTCATTGGGCCCAGGGTCCGCGGCAGGAGAGCACCCCAGCTCACGCAGGCTGGCCTTGCTCCTTATGGGGTGTGGGGCCACCTGGCTAGCTTCCATGCTCCATGTTGGTTTTGGAGAAAGCGTATTTGATCATAATTTACATGATGAGAGTGAAAGCCAGTCTGCATGTATCCTAAAGGTCAGTGAGCTGTGTCCTCTGGCACCATGTCCACAGCCTTGTCATAAGACGCCCTAAGGATCATGGCCAAGGGTTTGGCGACGTGGTATGTCTTGGGGGCTGCCCCGTAAGAAAACCTCACATCAAAAGTGTTACACCCAACCTCCATAGCACCTTGTGGTTCACAATCCACGATCCTCTGATCCCTGGAGACTTGGAGATGACCATCCTCAGTAACAATCATGGAAAGCAGTTTCCATTGTCTCAGAGCTGTGGCCTCCCATGTTGCAGTGTGATGATTCATACCATACCATGCCATACCATTCCATACCATACCATACAGAGGGCATGAGAAAGCCAAGGCTGCCAGTGGTTTATTTTGGGCAGATGAGGTGCGTCCGTCACTGGGAAGTTAAGCTGTGGGCCAGCTATTTTAAAAAATCTCTCCACTGAGCTTGTGTTTAATTTTATGAGTTTAATTTCATGGGAGAAAATCATGTGATTATGAATTTAGATCACCTTTATTTCAGTCCAGCTGTTGATTAGGGTCAGCGATAGGAAAAGGCTTTTGAAAGAGCAGCTTTTATTAATAAATAAACATGTACTTAACCATTGATTTTTGTATGGCAACTTTGGAATCTGGAGATAAGTAATAAGAGACCAGACCAGAATACTGCACTAATGTTGTTTGTAGAAGAATACTCTAAAGCGTGATATTTTTTTTTGTTCCTGTAATTTCTCATTTTTCTTCCCCAAGAGTAAATATTTCTTATGCCACATAATTTTATTTTGGGTTTCTTTTTTAAACATATTTCCACGTTAGTCATGTTGTAAAGAAGAATCAAAACCAAAGGGAGGCACCACGGGAAAGAAAAAAGAGAGAAAATAGTATGCTTGGATCTGCATTCGGACCCCTGGTTCTTTCTCAGGCCTGCCTGAGTCTTAGGTCTTTGTGTGGCTCAGAGGGGCCACAGGTAACAAAGTGGGTCATCGCACGATGTTGCTGTTACTGTGTACGGTGTTCTCCTGGTTCTGCTCGTTCCACTCAGCCCCGGTTCATGTAATTTCTCGTTTTTAATGTCTTGGTGTAACGATTGCCTTTGCAGTCCTCGTTCTGAAATGGGCCTTTTTGCTTGTTGTTTCATGTTTGCAGTTACTGAATCTCAAAATACGTTCATTCCACATTTTTTCCTACTTAAAGCAGTCTTCTGTGGATTGTTTTGTTTTGCTAAAAGCTGGCGTTTCACTGTGGGATTTGACAGGGATTCGCATCATTGGATTGTCATAGCAGCCGGCTGTGTGTTGCCGGAGGCCAGATCTGGCATCATGTCCCAGGCCACCTGGGGCAGTCTTCTCCCTCTCCCCGGCAGCCCCCTGCCAGGGCCCAGCAGGTCTGTTTGGATGGGTGATTCTCGTCCCGTATTTGTTTGTTTGTTTTCCGAGTGTGCTTCTCTCTCCCCTTGTAGATCGGGAGGAGTGCGTTTGCGACCTCCTCTTCGTCTCTGCCTTCCTTCCCCTCCACGCTTTCCTGGTCGAGGGATGAAAGCGCACGAAGGGTTAAGTACCTGCTGCCTTGTTGTCTGGAGGATGCTGCGCTGGCCGTGGCCGGGGAGCTTGGCGCTGCGGGCCTCTCCCCTCCCTCTGCTAACCTCCCTCCCTTCCTGCATGTGAGCGCCTGTCCTTCTGACTTCTCACAGCGCCTCCGCCAGCAGACTCACAGAGACCCCGCCTCACTCTCTAACTCCACGGGGCCGATCCCGTTTGGTCCTTCACACGATACCGAAGTCATCCTCAGTCACTGATTCTGCAGCATCACTGCCTTTGCAGAGTAATCAGGAGGATATTAGCTGGCTGCTGGTCAATGATCTCTTCTTGTGGATTTGGAGTGCGCTGAGTAGAGTTGGCACCTCCCGTTTGGTGGGAGGGAGCCGCGCCTTCTGTATTCACAAGTGGGGTGTGGGGCCTTCCGATGGTGCAGGAACTGCCAGGAGGCCTGGCGTCACTTGGGTCACTAGGTCGAATCCAGCTTGTTGAGATCAGTTGTCAAGGATTCCAGACAACAGCACCTTGCAGTGACCAACCAGGGAGGAGGCGTTTGACGCGGCCTTGCCCTTGGCGATCGTCAACGTTCGGGTCGGTCACAGGCAGCAAGAGCAGAGAATGACCGGCCTCGAGTCTGTGTGACAGACATTGATGTGCCTAAGGCCCCGGGCCAGGGGGTGAGCTCCTCAGAGAGAGCCACTGTGGACCCCGTAGTCTGGCCGGGCCCTCAAGCCCTACTGGCCATCTCCCCGTCCTTCATTTGGCAGCCTTAAAGAAACCCAGAAACCGAGGCCCGGCTTCTCTCGGGTGGCGACAGTGGGTGAAGGGTCATGACGTTTCGGAGGAGGGGGGAACCTGTAAAGAGAAAGCTAGTGTGGCCCAGTGCCATCTTATAAGCGTCTCTGCTCGTGACCTCACCGAGCCTAGTCTAGAGGTGTGGTATCATCAGTAGTGAAGCCCTTGGGGGGCCGAGGTGGGACCCAGTTCTCATTGCTGCGAAGTTGGCCACTGGGCATGTGTGCTTTTGGCCCAGCAGCTCCTAAAGACCCAGAGAGGGTGGGGAGGGAGTGACCGGTCTAGGGAGAAGAGCCCAGGCAGAGCTAGTGTTAGTTCCTAAGATGAAAAATTAGGCCCAGATAACCCGAGGGTTCTGACAGTCTGATGGACTCTGGGTGCAGAAAAACCAAGACTCTAGTTCATGAACTGAACCAGCACCAGTTACCAGGTCACTTTTCTATTAACAGCTTTGGAAAAGCAACACTTTTAACCAATAGATCTTGGCTCTGCATGCTTGTAATAATTGTTCGTACAATTAAATGCTGAATAATCTGAGCACCTGTTTGCATATCATCCTTCCCACTGAGGGAGGTAAAGGAATTTGGCTTCCCTAGTGCTTAAGGATCGGGTTCCTAGGGGAGGGGCCCCTTGGAGAAGGTGGATGGGTCTGTGTCCTGGCACTCCCTCCCTTCAACTCACCGTGTCATCGTAGGAAGGAGATGGAACTGATCCCGTAATATTTTCGATTTAATCCTATTTTCCAGCGTTATTTGAACAGACATATCTCACTGGAGCAAACCCAGGAATAGAATTTAAATCCTTTTTGCTTGCTTTCCATTTATGGATTATGATTTTGAATGGAGTGGAGATTGAAAATTAGCATAAAAAAAGAAAATTAGCATAAGGCAATTAGAACTTTGGGAAGCTAGTCAAAAGAGTTGTTCCTTTTTTTTTTTTTTTTTTAATCTGAATTCTTTGAGGGAAACACATTGGGTTGGGCTCCTGTATTTCGTTGATCATAGACTCAGTTTCTGATGGGCAACCATTCACTTACCCAAATCATCACAAAGCAGGACTTCTGCTCTGGAAGTTGTTGAGCCTACAAGGTCAGCATGGTCATTCTTGCTAAAGGCAGATGTCCAGAAGGAAGTTTATTTTGACAGCTGTGCTAGATTTTTTAGAACTTGGTATTTAAGACTCTCTTATCTAAGTAGCCACTCCCTCTTAAGGAATCATTTTTGAGTTACATTGGAATAGATTTATATGTGAGGCTTGGGTTGGTTTGGGGGAGCTGCCGCTTGGGGTAGCATAGCCAGCAGAAGACAGGGTACTTGTGGGGGGCAGCAGCCAGACTAGAGGAGACGTGAAAAGGGACCACGGGGCAGAACAGGTCAATTGGATGGGCAGATCACTTTTTCACTCCCACAGTAATTAGCAGCCTGTCAGGTTTAAAATGCTGAGCAGCATCGATCAATAAGAAATCTGGCCAACTGCAGAAGTGAAGGGCTGAAAGCCTGATACTGCTATTTCCATTGAGTATTTTGTTAAATTATAATTATGAATTATTCTTTCAAATAGATGGTGACAAACTTGGCTTCTCTTCTGTCCTATCCCTGTAGTTCACAACTTTTTGGGGACAGGACTTTGTCTCTGCATCATTGACAGTGCCTGGCCACCTGTTTTTCTAGTAAAAACTTAGGCATCTCTGCTTAATTTCAAATTGGGATTCCCAGAATAATCTCTAGACATTGATTTATAGTCTAAATAACTACAAGCCCCTTTCCCTCCAGACAAGATAGAACTGTAAAACCAGTACATTTCATTTCTTCTTAAGAATTCACAAGGCAGAATCTGGCTAGCCTAGTAAATGTAGTCCCTTCCAAAGCAAGCATCTGCTGTGCTCAAAACCTTTTGGGAAGGGGCAGCTAGGTGGCACAGTGGATAGAACACTGGCCCTGGAGTCTGGAGGACCTGATTTCAAATCTGGCCTCAGACATATAACACTCACTAGCTGTGTGACTCTGGGCAAGTCACTTAACCCCAATTGCCCTCACCAAAAAAAAAAAAAAACTTTTGGGAATTGTCTGAAGGACCTTTGTCGCACTCTTTGGAGCGGCCTCACCCCAGTAAAATCTCCTGGCCTCTCTAGTCACCTAGAATCAGTCTCGTGACTATAGAAACATTGGGTTCTCCTCTATGGCTGAAAAAACAACTACACAGGAGAGCTCTTATCTTAAAATGTCTTGAGCAGGGAGAAGACTTTTGGTTTTGTCCCAGAATAGTTCATAGGTTCAGCGGTCGTAGTCCTAACAGAAACTCCATTCATGTGGCACCTTGGGGATTGTGAAGCCCTCTGCTCACAGCAACCCAGCAGGCTAGGGCACGTGTTATTGCCTGTTTTTACGGATGAGAAAACTGAGGCTGACAAAGATTAGACTTCAGCTCCTGACTGGTTCCAGCGTTCTTGCTGTCATGCCCAGGGGCCTCCAGAGGACTGAAGTTGAAGCTGCACATTAGCTGTGTGATCTTGGGCGAACCACATAACCTCTGTGGGCCTCTGTTAACTCATCCATTAAAATGAGCAGGTGTTCAAGACGCGCTCGAAGGTCCTTCCACCTCCTTCCACAGATGTCTAAATTGGGATCTGTTTTGTTAGTCAGTCAGATTGTTCTAGAGCCCCACATGGTCTTATTAGGGAGGCTCATGTGGGCCTTTCTGCCAAGAGGGAGCAGCCTCTTGGTTTCTCCCCCTGGAATGGCGCTATGCTTGCTGGACTAGAGTAGCTGATGATCTTTGGGGGTAGATTTAGGCATTGGGGAGAGAATTGTGGACCCCTTGTCCTGCTGCTTGTGTTTCCAATAGAGAGTTGGCCCCGGTCCTCAGTCACATGGAGGCAAAGCCAAGTCCTCCAATGCCTGAAGGAGGGCGCTTTGGAGGGTCTCGTGGCTTTTGGTAACAGGCACCTCTTCTGTTTGTTTTAGACTTCCAAGTTAGAGAAGCAAAACAGTGTGCCGGAGAGCGACTATGACAATACCACCCCTGACTCTGAGCTGGATGACACAGGGTACAGAGGGCCCACGTGGAGGGCGGGGGGGGAGCCTGGCTCGGGGTATCCCTGCCCGTGCCCGCCTGCTTTAGGCAGGCACGGCTGGTGTGCTAACAGATCAGCTGAGTCAAATTCCGAGGCCTAGGTGGGATCATGTTTCATGGTAGAGCCAGAGAGGCCTGCTGTCCGTCTGTCTGCCGTCCCTCCATCCCCCACCCTTCTCCCCCTCTCCTCCCTTCCTCACTCTCCCTACTCTCTCCCTCCCTCTTCCTGTTTGTCGCTATCAGCGATATTTCTGCGTGAATTTACACCATGATCTTGTTCACTCTGAAGTGAATGTACAGTTTCTATTCTGGTTCTCCACTTGTAGCCATGGGATTGTAGCCATGGAATAATGAGAATCCCCTGCCTGTCACTGTTACCCATCTTCCTCATTCTACCTTTTCTATGGAAAGAAATCTAACATCTGAGACCCTAGAGCAGGAGAGGACCTTAGAGGTTATTGAGAAATATCCCAGAAATGGGCCTAGGATAAAGTGATTTGCCTAAGGTTATAGAGATGGTAAGTGGAGAGTCAGATTCCTACCCAAGTCCTCTTGACACCCGATCCCTGGCGCCATATTGCCTCCGTAATCACGTCCAACCTTGAGGTGGACCAGAAAGGTTCCGTGTGAGCCATAGCTGCCTCATGAGGAAAGGAAGAGACCAAGGTTTGGTGCCATGCCCCCGGACTCCCCCAAGTGAGCCAGGATCCCCGTTTGCACACCAGAGGAGAGGGAGCATGCCCCCTCACTCTTCAGCCTTGTGTGCTTCATCCCTTCCTAGGTCAGGCAGAAAGGCAAGACAGCGGAGCGTCATCTGGCCCGGGGAGGGAGCCATCCCTGAGGTGGGAGACCCCCATGGCGTGTCGAGTTCTACCCTTCCGAGCACAGAGGACGTCATTCGGAAAACTGAACAGATCACCAAGAACATCCAGGAACTCTTGCGAGCAGCCCAAGAAAATAAGCACGACAGGTAAACCGAGGTGGCGAGATCCAGAACCTTCTGGGAGGGCACCATGGGGCGGCAGGAACTGGAAGAGAGGCGATTGTTTCTGTTGACAGCAGTTCAGAGGCATCTCAGCAATTAATCTGTTGATTAAAATGTGACGTTTGCCTAGCGGTGGCCGGCTATTTGAAGAAGTGTCGTGTGGGAAAAGGATGCTAGAGACTTATTTCTTTGGGCTCAAGGGGGACCAGGAGGGGAGGCACCAGGAACACTGGGTGAAAGTTGTAGAGAGGCTGGCTCCACCTCGATCTCGGGACAGGGTGGCCGTGGGGGTGGTGAGCCTCCCCTCCCTGGACGGCTCCTCACGGAGGCCAGGTGGCCCTGGTTGGGGCTGGTGTTGCTGCACTAGGGAGCCTCTTGGACCCTTCCAGTTTTGAGATTCTCAGAGCCTGTGAAATTCTATCATTTATTTACATTTTAGAAATGTTCATTTTTGAACATCTTAAAGTAAAAACCAACCAAAAGTGGCAGCATGGTCTATGGTATCATAGGTATCCTTCTACCTGGAATCAGGAAGACCTGAGTTCAAATCCAGCCCCTGACACTTACTCTTGTGTGACCCTGGACAAGTCTTTCAGTTCACCATCTGTAAAATTAGGGATAAGAGCGCTTATCTCTCAGAGTTTTTGTGACGATAAAATGAGATAATATTTGTAAACCTTAGAACACTGAGTAAATGCTATTTATAGCATTAGCTCGTAGTAGTAGTGGTGGTGGTGTTGGTGGTGGTGTTAGGGTCAGTGGTTGGTGGTGGTGGTGTTAGGGTCAGTGGTCAGTGGTTAGTGGTGGTGTTAGGGTCAGTGGTCAGTGGTTGGTGGTGGTGGTGTTAGGGTCAGTGGTCAGTGGTTGGTGGTGGTGGTATCATCTGTGCAGATCTGGGTGCCGTTTGCTTTTCACCTGCAGAAAGCGTAGCTTTGCCACACGCCTCCCCGGGCGCCTCCCAAACCAGCTCTGGTTCTTCCTGTTGTGCTGTGCCAAGCCGCGTTGACGCCGAGGGTCTGATGTCCTCTGGGGCGTTTTTCTTGCCCAAAAGAAGTTAATCCTAAGTGAAAGATGATCTAGTTGTTGCCCCAAAGGCAATGGGAAAGGAAGCTCCTTAGACAGACACTCCCTCTGGTTCTGTCGTGAGCTGAACCCCACGGCATGCGGGGTCAGTTGTGGGTTTGAGAACATTATTTGCTTTTTCTTTGACTTGCATAGAGTTTGATTTCTTTCTGGAGTCGACCTTGTCAAAGGTACTGAAAAGTAGAATTCTTTAATAAGAAAAATAGTAACGGTTCACATTTACATGGTGCTTGAAGGTTTGCAAAGCACTTCACAAATATTACCTCATTTGATCCTTACAACAACCCTGTGAAATAGGGGCTACTCTTAACCCACTTCCAGATGAGGAAACCGAGGCTGGCAGAGGTGATATCATTTGTCCCAGATCATTTCTGGGTCTGGCTTTGGGCTTAGCTTTTGCTGAACCCAGGCCTGGCCCAGCCCTCTGGGCACTTTACCTGGCAGCCTGTTCTCCTGCTGAGCTTGGGAAAGCCAATTTCAGCATTCAGAAATGAAGCAGGCTGCTCTCCCCCTCCCACAGCAGAGTGTTCCCACTGAGGGGTCCCACGTCTGAGGGGCAGCGCCTGGGCGCTCACCCCTGATGCCTCCTGGCCTTCTCGTTCTGTTTCTGTTCTCCGGTGGCTTCTGTGCCTTTGTGGCTCTGCAGGGGCCGTGTCCCGTGAGGCTTCTGTAACTGGCCACCTCGGAGGCCCGAAGCGAGGTCATTGCTCGGCCATAGGTTCCTTGCCGGTTTCCTCCGGCCCGCTGCCCTCTGTGCTGCAGTAAAGGCTTCTTAGCGGCTTCGCCTTATGAGATATGCTAGAGTAGCAGCCTTTCACACGGATGCTGCGGGGGTTTCATCTGTTTGCGCAGCCCAGGTTTTTAGCCTCCTTCACTGACAGAAGGCGACTCTGTTCTCAGTGTGAGTCTCCAGGAGCTCGGGAAGGCTTAACGCGCCATGTCAGGGTAAGTTAGTGTAGTTCTCGCTCTCAGGAATACATTCCCTTTCTTTATCCTTGTTCTTCCCAGTTCACGAGCTCCATGTTTGGTTCTGAAGGAAGAATCTGCCTGTTTTTCTTGTTTTCTCTTACTTTTGTTAAAAACAGATGTATCTTCCTGCTGTCCCTTTGTGTCTCCAGAGAGTGCAGGACAACTCTTGTCCTACGTCCGTCCTCTGTCTTTGGCTCAGAGGAAAGTAAAATGGGCAGGAGAACTGAGGCAGAAAAACAGCAAGCAGTGAATTTTCCTGAAATCGAGGGGGAAGTTCCAGGGAAGCAGCTGTCAAAGATACAGCTCCTTGAGCTCCAGGGCCCAGCTCGTCTTGAAGTCCCCTGGTCTTAGTGAACAAGGCATTTATTTAATCCACATTCAAGTGCAGAATTTTGTACGGATGAGGCAGTGAAGGTGCTGAGGGGTTAAACCTCTTGCCTGGGGTCACCCAGGCACTAAGTGGCCGGGCTAGGCCGCCAAAGGCAGCGTTCTCCCTGCTCAGCTCAGCGGGGCCCCCTGGAGGAGATGGGCCCGAGGCTGGGAGGTGGCCTTCCTCGAGGGCCTCCCTGTCCCCCTCTGTTCCTGCAGAGTGCACCTTCAGCGCATGCCCTGCCCCGCTCCTGTCCTCCCTCACTGCTCTTTTTTAATGTTTATTTTCTCAGCGTAGATCATTAAGGGGTGCACAGGTGCTGTTCCTCGAACCCACTGACTGCAGTGGTGGTCTCTATCTTTCCCTCATCTCTCTCTCTCTCCCCCCCATCTTTCTCTTTCACTCTCTCTCTCTTCCCCTCCGTCAGTCTCTGTCTCCCCCTCTAAGTCTCTGTCTCTCTCTCCCCGTGTCTCTGTCTGTCTCTCTCTTTCTTCCTCTCTGTCTCTCCTCCTCTGTCTGTCTCTGTCTCCCCTTCTAAGTCTCTCTGTATCTCTCTCTTTCTTTCTCTCCCTCCCCTCTCTCTCTCTGTCTCTCTCTCTGTCTTTCTCTCCCCCATGTCTCTGTCTCTCTCTCCTTCTGGCTTAGTACTCCCTCTGCACACATATACGCCCGTCCCAGGGCTGACCACAGGTCCCACGTAAGGCACAGAAGGCTTTGGAGCAGGTTCTCAATGTCACATGGACACAAATACCCCCTCCCGGAGGAGTCTTCTCCGTAATCACTGCTTCCTTTCGCGCTTTCTAAGAACTGCCTCCCAGCGTAGGGAGGGAGTGGATTCTCCAGAGAAGCTGTAGGGAGAATCCCTTTTTCTCGTGGCAGGGAGACTGGCCTGGCCTTCTGGCCCAAAATGGAGCCTGGAGCCAGGCGAACAATCTGGGATGTGGGGCCCAAAACTGGCGTGGTTTTAGGTGAAATTCTTGGAGAAGACGGTGAAAGCCCCTTTCCTGAGTAGCGCGAGTGGGCTTGTTCTGTGCCTGGTGTGCCACATGGTTGTCTGCGCCTTCAGAGTGACCAGCAGGGCAGGTAACCGTGCGTCGGATCAGGCTGTAAAGGGAGAGCCGGCCACGCTTTGTCCTAGAAGGTCTTAGGGAAGGTGGGAGTTGTGGGGGATTTGGTTTGTTTATTTCAGTTTAAATACACATCGTGATGAATTTACAGGATAAGACAGGACAGTGTAGGGAACCAGTGGGATCATGGGATTAGAGCCGGCAGGGACCTGAGAGGCCACGAAACCCAACCCCCTTGTTTTACAGATGAGGAAACTGAGGCAGACAGAGGCTAAGTCACTTGCCCAGGGTTACAAGGCTGGTAAGTGCCTGACGCGGAATTCTAACCCATATCCTCCAAGACCAGGGCTCTATCCACTGCTTCACGTGATCTCTCCAAGGTGAGGAAATGCCCTCTGCCAGTGCAGGTTGGCACCGTCTCTTCAACATTTACTCTTGATGAGGTGCCCAGAACACAAGTTCGCCATCCATTGCACCACACTGCCTCTCCGCTTCAGATAGCCTCAATCAAAGCAGTTTTGTTAAAGTTAAATTTATTATGGTAATCAGGTAGAAAAGTGAAAGCTGCTATCATCCTTCAGAATAAACTAAGATGTTGGCTTTTGTGCTTTACAAATCAAAAACATGGGGAAACAGATGTTTAAGATACCTAAGGAGATGACCCTGTCCAGCTTCCTCACCCCTCTCCATGTCCTCGGTGATCCAGCGATCACTGGTCCCTTGTCCCTCCACAAGACGCCGCTGTGCCTGGCTGCCCTCCCTGCTCACCTCGGCCTCCCTGGCCTCCTCCAAGTCCAGCCAGGTGCCCCCCTTTCTGAGAGGCCTTTCCGGAGCCCCCTCAACGCTCAGGATTCTCTCTGATTTATCCTGTACTTACCTTTTTTTGTCTGTCACTCATCAAACATGTATCGAGGGCCTGCTGCGTGCCAGGAGCCATGCTGAGCAGTGAGGGTAGAAAGGAAGCTTGCAGTCTGAGCAGGCACAGCCCGCCAGCAGCCAGCGCTAGGCAGAGAAGCCAGCTGTGGGAAGGCCCTCACAGTAGTGGGATCGGGAGAGGCACCAGAGAAGGAGGGATTTCATCTGAGACAAAGGAGTGAGAGTGCTCCAGGCATGAAGCAGGGCCAGGGCAAAGGCCTGGAGTCTAGAGATCCAGGGTGTGGTGTGAGGAAGAGCCAGGAGTCACCAAGTTCATGGCAGGGTGTGAGGGGCAAGAAGGCTAGAAAGGGGAAGGGGCTTTCAAAGCCAGAGGATTCTCTCTTTAACTCTGCAGGCAAAAGGAAGCCTGTAGAAGTGATTGAAAAGTGGCATGATCAGATTTGTGCTTTAGGAAGATGGGTTGGGCAGCCGATGTCCTGGAGAGGGGGGAGGCTGGAGGCAGGGGCTCTGAGGCTTTTACCAGGGCAGTGTCCGCGTCACAGAGAGAAGGGAGCAGGAGAAACACCAGGCCTTGGCACCATCTTGGATGTGGGGGGTGAGAATGAGGTCAGTTGGGGGCATGTTGAGTTTGCCATGACTGCTGGCTGCCCAGCTGGAGACAGCTGAGAGGACCATCTGAGCATCTCCGCAGAGGTGGGAGCTGGTAAGGTGACCCGGAGCAGCAGTGGTGGGTGCGGGCAGGTGGGAGCCCCCTGAGAGCAAGGGCTGGGCTCTGGCCTCCCCTGCACCTCCAGGACCTGGGGCACTTCATAGCTGGGCCTGGAAGGGCCCAGTGACTGGACCTTCTGGTTTTTCAGCCACAGATTTTTTATTCACAGAGAATCCACATCAGTCATGTATTTCATTACTAAGCAGATTTTCTTGAGAGCTGAATTTGTATGGGAAAATGCACATTTTTGAGCCTCATTAAAAGTCTTAATTCTTCTCATCGTCGCCAGCTTAGGATGTCAGAGACTTCAGCTCTTTGGTGTCCCAGAGGCCTTGATGAGGCAGCGTGGTCAGCGGAAGGGAGGATGTGGGCTGGGGGCTTCCCCAGAGTCATCTGGGCCTCCCCCAGGCCGGGCTCACAGTGGGCCCTTCACGCAGGCCCCTGGGAGCTGATTGGGCAGCAGGGCAGTCCTGAGGTGTCCAGGAATCCCCAAACAGGCGTGTTAGTAAAAGGCAGGTGTTGTGAGGCCTTTGGGGTCGTTTGTTTGTTTTGAGTGAAGTTCATTTGGGAAAGCGAGCCTACGTTTGTGTTTTTGTGTTCTCCGTGTACGTGTTCATTTACTTTGTAGACAGTCTGACTCTTTGACCCCTGCCAAGGCTCAGAGTATCCTTTCTGAAAATAAAAGATGGCCTAAATGACTCTCAGGTTCCTGTGTCCCTGTGACTTCTGGGGGCTTTTGCCCAGGAACCTTTATTCTGCGTCAGGAGCCGAGGAGACGAGGCCTGGGAGGAGTAAGCGGCCGGGGAACAGAGTAGGGTGCTTAGCTGGTGCGCACACCTCCTTGCAGCCCCGCTAATCATCCCATTCCCCTCCAGTGACTGCCGGCGTGATTGCCGTGTGCCAGGCAGGCGCTGTGCTGAGCGTGCAAAGACAGGATGTCCTCGAGGAGCCCCGGTGTCTGCCAGCAGGGGGCTGTGGGCGCGCTCACACACACAGTCCTGTGTCACTGACTTCCCGTTTCATCGTGAGGCTGGGCACCCTTCTGACGGCCCGAGGCCCCTGAGAGCCCCTCTGCCGAGGGGGTGCTGCCTCTGCACCGTGACTTTGCTTCTGGAGGAGTGGCGGCTGACCCGCTGGACGGCCCCACGCTCTGACGTAGGCTGTTGCTTTTGAGTAATCTGTGGCTTCCTCTTGCAGCTATATTCCGTGCTCGGAGAGGATCCACGTGGCCGTGACTGAAATGGCAGCCCTCTTCCCCAAAGTAAGTCACGCGTCTGGGGTCCTGCTGGAGGGTCAGCCCAGTCACAGGGTCCGGGGGCTCTTCTCCCGTTGTTGTTTGCTTCATGACCTTGGATAAGACACCCATCCTCTGGGGGCCTTGGGTTCCCCATCTGCAAAACGAAAGGGGGTGGTTTTGGATAGTCTGAATCTTAATCCAGTGTCTAAACCCCTGATCTCACAGACATTCTGCAGCACTAATGAGAACTCTGAAGGAAGGCAACTTCTGGACGTTCATGAAACTGTTGGTTAATAGGTATTCCAGTTGATGATGTGACGTGCCAGATAAGCCAATCAGGGTGAGGAATCCTTGGCCTTGAGGCCACGCGTGACCTCTAGGTCCTCAAGTGCAGCCCTTTGACTCCAAATTTCGGGGATTTGTTCTGTGAAGTTTGGGTTCAAAGGGCCGCACTTGAGGACCTAGAGGTCACATGTGGCCTCCAGGCTGCAGGATCCCCACCCTTGCCCGACTTGGAGTGTGTGCTCGAGGAAATCAGGTTGCATTTTATCTGCTGTTTTCCTCTTTAGAAACCCAAATCTGATATGGTGAGGACTTCTCTGCGCCTCCTGACATCCAGTGCCTACAGACTCCAGTCAGAGTGCAAGAAGACCCTGCCGGGGGAGGCCAGCTGCCCGGCGGACATCCAGCTGGTCACCCAGCAGGTCATCCAGTGTGCGTACGACATCGCCAAGGCAGCCAAGCAGCTGGTGACCATCACCACCAAAGAGAACAACCACTGAGGGGCCTCTTCAGTTTTTTAGTCTTTGTAAGATCCGAGTTCAAATTTAGACATGGAACTTTACAGATTTTTACGAAAAAAAAAAATTTTAGTGGCAGAGTAAACTTTTTAAAATAAAACTCAGTATTATTTTTGCATGTTTTCTAACAAATTTTCCACTGTTAATTTAACCCACTTGCCTTATTTTTTGCCTGTTTCGTTATTGATCCTAGTATGTTGTAAACAGCTCTTGGGTTGATTTGTCTGTTACATGCAAAAAAGTCTCGCGTTTGTCACCTCCTGCAACTTCCCGTCGTCTCTGTTTAAAATTATGGAAAAGAGCTTTAGGAAAACGTATCCTCGAGAAAATTGGACCCAAACTGTACAGTCTCTGTCTCATATGCAAGCATTGTGCAATTGCGCGAATTTCGCCAGGTTCCTGGGACGTCTGCCGTGACCGAGCCCGCCTTGGAAGGAAGCCCGGGGACCAGCAGGGTGGAGATGACGGCGTCTCTTATCTACAGGCTGGTCCCTCTCTCTCTGTCATCCTGGAGCGAGGCCCCACGCTCTTTCTTCATTGTTAGGCTAGGTTGGGCCAAGACCACCGGCTGCAGGGTTTGTGTCCGGTTAAGGCCTTTTGCCCTGTGATTATGGAGCTGAAAACTGACTGCAAAAAAGCACATGGGCTGAGTAAGCCACGGCCGGTTCTCTCAAGCCCCCTCTCACGCTGCTGCCGTTGACTGAGGTAAAAAATCAGAACCAGCCTTGGTCGCCCCTGCCACACGGGGTGTTCCTTCATCCCCGTCAGCCTAGAGGGATTCCCTGCAGAATGCGTCTTCATGTTCCTCAAGCTGGTTTTCACCCTCCCTAAAAAGTAGCCGCCGCTTGGAAAAAACTCCTCTAGCTCACGTGCTCCTCAACTGCCCGATGTCCCAGAGCTGGGACGGATAGTCAGCCGTGGCTTCCGGGCCCTGGGGGCTTTCTTCATTCTTAGAAGGAGGGTCCGTTCACCCTGATTGTGAAGGTCTGTGTGTGAGTGTGGCTCAGATAGTGCAGGGCCTCTGGGGACTGGGTCGTTTGTGGGCGTTCCTGTCTGTGGTCACCTTGGCTGTGAACCCTGGTTTGCCCATAAAACAGGGCCGTCGCTGCTGTTTGTTAGAAGGGCATTGGCTGGCTCTCTCTTCTTTTAAATTACATCTTCCGTAGCCTACTTGTCATTGTGCAGATGAACACATTGGAATAATCAGAGTAAAATGTGCTTGGCCGCTTCCAGTTTTGTCTAAGCTTGTCTGTGTGCTAAGTGGATTCCTCTTTTCACAAAATGGTTTGATGCAGAAACGTGTTTGTAGCTTTGGCCATACCTGTCATGGAATCACTCCATGGTAGCATTTCCAGTGCATTGCAGATTGGGTTTCCCCCCCCCAGCTTTACTGTCTTGAAGATAAAGAGGGGATGTGCGTGTGTGGGTACATGCGTGCATGTGTGTACGTGTGTGTGTGTGTACGTGTGTACATGCGTGCGTGTGCGCATGGTGGGGGAAGGACTCATTTCTTGTCATTCTCGTCCCCTTGTTCGCATTGCCACCAAGTGCCATAACCTTGTCGGACGCTCATATGGGGCTGTCACTGTCTCTGCCTTGGACAGGGGCAGCTGGGGGTGGAAAGGTCACTCTGTGTTTTTGTTTTTTAAAAAAAAAACAACTGCCTGGTAACTCTGTTTGTACTAGGTGCCCTCTCTTTGTCCTTCTACGTTGTAAATACTTGCTCCACCTGTTTGGTTTAGCCCCCAGACCGTAGCCGGTTAATCGTATGGAAATACAGGTGACAGTTCTGAATCGGTGCCATTGATGAACTGAGCAATAGAAGGCAGAGTGTCTCAACTATTGGGAAAGCTAAGCTGTTATCAGTCTGTTGATGAGCTCATCTCAAGTGACAAGAAAGATGAAGGAAGCAAAAGTGTTTGTAGGCAAGATGCTGCGGCGTGAGCACTCTCCCTGTGCCCGGCCAGTGCCAAAGCCACGCGAGAAATCCTTCATTACCACAATTAGCAGGAACGCCAGTGGGCTGTGTCACGCCTGCCCGTTCCAGAGGCTTTCTGTTCTGTTGGCCGAGGGCACCTTGCCCCGGGGTGTTGTTTTTGGTCCCCTTTTTGCACGTGTCAGGGTCAGAGGGCACCAGAGAGCCCTCTTTGCCGTGTCTGTTTTTCTTCCGGAAGCATGCATTGCTCCCCTTCTGAGAAGCCAAGAGGACGGAGGCGCACTTTATGACCAATGGCACTTTAGGAGCAGATAGGACAAACGCCTTTGCCCTCGAGGCCCCCCAGCCCAAAATCCCATCCTGCCTGTCGGGTGCAAATCGTTTCCATTTGCCAAAAAGGGGAAAGCTGGGCCCTCAGAGGCACGGCTCAGGATCTGGGACTCGATGCCGATGTGACTTCACTGGCAGGACCTCGGAGGAGGCCCTTTCTTCTTTCTGCAGGTGCATCAGTGAGCTGCCAGCAAGTTCATCTCATGTTTCTTTCCTTGTCCTGGGTGGAGTGAAATCCTTTTCTTTTCAAAAATGCTGCATAAGAAAAACAAAAATGCCTTTTTATTGAAAAATGTATTTATCAGTGTCACTCATCATTCTGTACTTAGGTTTTCGCTTCTGTTGTGCATTCTATTATTGTAATTATTGTACAACCTTTTAAATGTTGTAAAATTGTTTTGCATTCTGTGCCTGCTAGTTACGCAATAAACAGGCTTTACAAATGTCTGTGGCTACTGACGGTGTCCTCCCCAACTAAGGAGCTGATTTTTCCATATAAATCTGACCATTCCCCCTTGGTTCTAAATCCAAGAGATTCAAAATGTGCCACCCATTCATCTATCTATCCATCCATGCATCTACTCATCCACTCATCCATCCACCCATCTATCCATCCATTTGTGTGTCTGTCTTGCCACTGGGATAATGAATCTGGCATCACCTTGGTGAAGGAATTGGATGGCGGACTCAGGATACTCTGACTTAAGACTTGGCTGGTCACTAACTGGCTTTGTGACGGTGGGCAAATCAAATTTGTCAAATTTGACAACCGACATTTAACAAATGCCTACCTTGTACAAGGTACAATGATAAATAGCACTTTCCTTCGGGGAACATCACTTTCCTCCTCCTCCTCTGAAATAAGGGAGTTGGGCCCAATAATCTCAAAGAGCCCTTCTAACTGGGTCTGGGGTCACAGGACCCAAGTTCCAGTCCCAGCTCTTTTATTTTACCTTTGTGGCCTTGGAAAAGTCCATCTACCTCTTTGGGCCTCACTGCAGGATGAGGGGCCTTGACTAGATGACTTCTAAACACCCCTTTAGTTCTGTGCTATCCTGTGTGAAGGATGGAGAGGTCCCATTATGGAGGCTGGCAAGGGTGGACTTTCATTTATCAGATTAGTATTGGGGAAAGTAAGTTGCCCCTTGACGCATCCCCCATTCTCTGACAAGCAGCTGAAGTCTAAGATTAGGGGTAACCCTGAAGGCCCTATGATCTAGTGAAAGTGGATCCTTCAGAGAACCAGGAAAGATGGATGAGTGGGGAAGAGGGGAGCTCAAGCATCGGGCTTGCTGGATGCTGGGAAGATAGGAAACTATAGGGAAAGCAGCATAACTAGAAGGAGGGAAAGAAAACAGTAAGCAGCACTGTGCTTACTGATTATTGGAGATAACAAATACAGAAGCAAGGAGTGCTTGACCTCAGAGAGCTTACACTCTAAAAATGACGCAGTACGTCAGTACGTGTGAGCAGGGACATGATTGAGTCAGGTTTAAGGAAGAGTAAGAATAGGATGGGCATTGAAGGCAGAAGGTACCAGCAGGTGCAAGGGGGCAGGTGGAAACAAAACCAGCAGGATTTGGTAACTGATCAGCGGTGAGGACGAAAGGGAGGAGTCAAAGTCAACCATGAGTTTAGGAAAAGGAGTTTGAGTGAATGAGGGTTAGAGAGTGGGATTATAATCTGGGTTTAACACCACTTGGGTGAGACCCTGGGCAAACCAATCCCGTGGGTCTCAGTCTCCTCACCTGTAAAATGAAGGGACTGGATTAGACCATCTCTAAAGTTGCTTCTAGCTCAAAATCTACGATCCTATGATTTCCAGATCTATTTATCCAGCTCTAACGTCTCCTGAGTTAGCCACCCATCACCGACCGCCTATTGGATTAATTTCAACTGGATGTCCCAGAGACCCTGCAAACTCAATATGTCCAAAATGGAACTTGTCCTGCCCTTCTTCCAAACTTTCCTGTTACTAGTAGTGCAGGGTGCCACCATCCTTCTGGTCATCTAGGCGTACAAACCCCTGGTGTCAGCTCCTGACTCCTCTCTCTTAACCCACCTCTCTAATTAGTCAAGACTTGTAAATTCTTTGTCTCTACAAGAATTTTCAGAGTCCCTTTCAACTCACAAGTTCAAACCTCATCGCTTCTCACCTGGATTATTGCAATAGTCTCCCGATTGGACTCTTCCTCAACTCTGCTCACTCCAATCCATTCTCCACTCAAAGAAAAGCCATGTTTCTGAAAGCATAGATCTGATGCAGTAAACTCTCATGATGCCCCATGATTTCTGTGATCAAATGTAAACTCCTGTGGTTGGTATTTAAAGCACTTCACGACCTGGCCTCTTTCCATCTCAAGTCTACATGCTCTCTTCTATGATCCAGCCATACTGGACTTTTCTTTGCCTACAAAGTTCCGCCTTCCATCCCTGAGCCTTTGTGTTGTCTGTGCCTCATGCCTGCCATGCTCCCTAGAATCCTTAGCCTCTTAGAATCCCTGGCTTCAAGACTCAGCTTAAGCAGCACCTCCTCCAGGAGGCCTTCCATGGTCCCCACAGCAACTAGTACCTTTCCCTCTAAGGCAGATATCCATCTGCTCTATCTAGCTTGTATGTTCTGTGTGTGTGTGTGTGTGTGTGTGTGTGTAGTGTATGTATATATATATATATGTGTGTGTGTGTGTGTGTGTGTGTACGTGTGCATATATAGGTCATAGGCTTATCCTCTCCAAGCTAAACATTCACGTTCAACAAAAGAGGCATCCCCAAGGCAAAATGACTACCAGAAGAATTAATTAGTTAATTAAAGAATTAAAAAATGAGAACTCCACAGGGTTTACCTGCAGGATAGTTCATCCATCTCTAAGAAAGCAGCATTTAATTCCACCAAAAGTAAAGTATAAGCAAAGCTTAGAGAGATGCAGGATTCTTGGCTCAGTAAGAAGGCAGGTGAAATTCAGTTTTATGCTGATAGTAACAATCCAAAGCACTTTTATGATGCCCTGAAGGCTATCTATATGCCAAAGACCTATGGTGCATCTCAACTACTCAGTGTTGATGGAGCCACATTGATTAGTGATAAGGACATGATCCTGGAGAGGTGGGCTGAACACTTCCATGGTGTTCTCAACAGAATGTCATCAATTAATGCTGAAGCCATTGACCATTTACCCCTAGGTTGAAGTCAATTCCTAGCTGAAGTTCCAATTAAAGAAGAGGTTCTGAATACCATTAGGTCCTTCTCATGTGGCAAAGTGCCTGGTGCTGATACTATTCCAGCTGAGATTGTGGAAAGTGCACTGTTCAAACAAAGCTGACTGAAATTTTCCAGGTTATATGGCAAGAGGAGGTTATCCACTAGGAGTTCAAGGATGCCTCCATTGTCCATCTCTATAAAGGTAAAGGAAATAGATTGTCCTGTGACAGTCACAGGGGGTCTCTCTCTTAGACATTGCTGGCGATATTCTTGCCAGAGTCCTCCTTGAATGGTCATCTACCCGAGAGCCAATGTCACTTCAGAAAGGGCCAAGGAACGGTCGATACGGTGTTTGCTACCCAACAACTCCAGAAGAAATGCCAGGAGCTGAACAGAGGTCTGTACACAACATTTGTAGATCTGACCATGGCCTTTGATACTGTCTGTCATAAGGGCTTGTGGAAAATTATGTCAAAATTTGGTTGCCTGGAGAAGTTCACTAGCATTGTACGTCAATTTCACAATGGCATGCTTGCCCGGGTTCTGGATAATGGACCATGCTCTTGTGCTTTCCCAGTCACCAGTGGAGTGAAACAGGGCTGTGTGCTTGCTCCCATGCTTTTTAGCATGATGTTTTCAGCCATGTTGTCAAATGCTCTCAATGAGAATGAACATGGCAGCAAGGTCAGCTACTGCACTGATGGTAAATTCTTCAACTTGAAAAGGCTACAAGCCAAGACCAAAGTAGAGGGAATGTTGGTACATGATTTTCTGTTTGCAGATGATTGTGCACTGAATGCAGCCTCTGAAGCTGAGATGCAGTAAAGTATGAATCGATTCTCTGCTGCTTGTGCTAACTTTGGTCTAATAAATAACACCAAGAAAATACAGGTGCTCCATCAGCTACCACCACATCACCCATAGGTGGAACAATCGGTTACAGCAAATGGAGGAGTTTGGAATGCTGTGGATAAGTTCATTTACCTTGGTAGTGTATTTTCTAGCGATGCACATGTTGATAATAAGATTGACGCACACATTGCCAGAGCTAGCTCAGTGTTTGGAAGGCTATGAAGGAAAGTGTGGGAGAGAAGAGGTATTAGACTGACCACCAAACTGAAGGTCTATAGAGCTGTTGTGCTGACCTCGTTGTTGTATGTTTGTGAAACCTGGACTGTCTACCAGCACCATGCCAGGAAACAATCACTTCCATCTGAATTGTCTTAGGAAGATTCTGAAGATCGCCTGGCAAGATAAGGTACCAGACACTGAGGTCCTTTCTCAAACTAAACTGCCAAGCATTCAAACTCTACTGCAGAGAGTGATGGGCTGGCCACGTTGTTCAAATGCCAAATGTACACTTGCCAAAAAGACTATTTTATGGAGAACTCAACACAGGGCAAGTTCTCACGTGGTGGTCAGAAGAAGCAATACAAGAACGCTGTCAAGGTTCCTCTTAAGAACTTTGGAATTGATTGTGTGGCATGGGAGACACTGGTGCAGGACCACCCAGCATGGCGTGCCCACATCAAAGAAGGCGCTGTGCTCTATGAGCAAAGCAGAGCTCAAAAGAAATGCGAGATGCGCAAATTTAGAGAATCCTCCCCAAATGTTCACATGGATTATTTGTGCCCGACCTGCGGTAGAGCATTCCGAGCTCGTATTGGGCTGGTCAGCCACAGTGGGACACACTGAAACTAGCACAGTCGTGTCATTGTGGTCCTCTTCGAGAACAAAGGACAACAACCAGCCAATATATGTGTGTGTGTGTGTACAGATATTGTGTGTGTGTGTGTACAGATATTGTGTGTGTATATATGTATATATATAATACACACACACACATAAGTATATAGTGTGTATATATGTAGTGTTATTTATGTGTGTATATGTATATGTATATAAAGTATATGTATATATATAGTGTGTATATGTGTATATATACATATAGTGTATATATATACATATAGTATATGTATATATATAGTGTGTTATTTATGTGTATGTATACGTAAAGTGTATGTGTATATATATAGTGTGTGTATATGTGTATATATACATAGTGTGTATATATACATATAGTGTATATATATACATATAGTGTGTGTGTATATATATAGTGTGTTATTTATGTGTGTATTTGTATGTATATCTATAAAGTATGTTTGTATATATATGTGTGTGTGTGTATGTATGTATGTATACATATATAATCTTTATGTATATGTTGTTTCCCCCATTAGCATGTAGGCTCCCTGAGGTCAAGAACTGGGTTTGTCTTTCCTTGTGTCCCCAGTGTTTAGCCCAGTGCCTGGCACACAATAAGTACTTAATAAATGCTTGTTGATTGGTAGATTGCTCCCAAACCCTCCCCTCTCACAGCCTCCTGACGTCCCTCTCTCCTCTTCTTTCTTCTCTCCCTGCCAATAGCTCATTTCTCTTCCCTCCTCAGAGCTCACGCCGCCTTCACTCTGTCCAACCCCTCTTTCTAAGTTCCACATTTCTCGCTGCCTTCACACCCTTCTCACGGTTCCCCAAACTCCTTCCTCTTACTATTTCAACCCCGCCCCGTCCCCCAGAAAAGCCCTCCCCATTTCTCTTCACTCTGAGTGTCTTGTAACGTAAGAGCTTCCTAATCTGGGGTCCCTAGCCTTGTCTTAGTTTTTGGCTTTCTGAACACCCACATTTCATTATAGTCAGTGCCCTTTGCAATCCCCAACTACTCTGTTTTTTGCATTTAAAAATAGGATTCTGAGAAGGGGTGCACAGGCTTCCCCAAACTGACAGAGGGGTTTATTGTCCCCCCAAATTGAAGAACATCTGCCCTTTCCCTACATAATCAGTATGCATTATTAAGTGCCTTCAATATGCCAGCTACTCTCTAGGCTCTGGGGGTGCAAGGACAAGAAAGGAAACAGTGCCTGCCCTCAGGAAGTTTACAATCTCTTGAAATCAATAGATCTAATGATTTAAAAAAAACAGGAATAATCGTTAATTATAATAATAATTAAAGACAACGATTAATCAAAAACAAGAGCAAAAAAGCAACAAGCATTTATTAAGCACTTGCTGTGTACAGCACACTAAAGTTGGAAGGACCAGACAAAGGAAACCGTCTCTGCTGTTAAGTAGCTTGCATTCTCTTTCTGGGGCCTTGCAGAGCTGCCTGAGGCAGGGGTTTTTCACCTTTTTCGTGTTCTGGGCGCTTTTCCAGATGTTTTTTAAATGCATATATGTAGGCTTACAAAGGAATGCAATTATCAAAATGTTTAAAAAAAAATAATAAAGTTACTGATGGGCAGCTAGGTGGTGCAGTGGATAGAGCATTGGCCCTGGAGTCAGGAAGACCTGAGTTCAAATGTGACTTCAGACACTTAATACTGGCTGTGTCACCCTAGGCAAATCACTTAACAAAAAAACATTTTTTTCAGCTAAAAAAGAAAAAAATAAAGTTACGGAACACAAGTGAAGGATGCTCTGTGGGGAACTGAAGTTCAACTCCCCATTTACTAATGCCCAAAATTTGTTTCTGTCTCACCGCAGCTAGGTGGTGCAATGGGAAGAGCGTGGGACCTGCAGTCAGAATAGACCTGAGTTCAAATCTAGTCTCAGATATTTAATAGCCATGGGACCCTGGGTAAGTCATTTAACTGCTGTTTGCCTCAGTTTCCTCATCTGTAAAATGGACATAATAACAGCACCTACCTTTAGAGGTCGTTATGAGGATCAAATGAGATATTTGTAAAGCACTCAGCACATTGATTAGCACATAGTAGGTGCTTCCAGTCTCAGATGAAGAAATAGCCCGTCTCCTTGCCAAAATAAAGCTCTCTACATCCACCTTTGATCTCATCCCTTCCAGATTTCTCCAGCAAATTGCCCCCACTATCATCCCCACCCTCTCTTTAACCTTCAGTTTCCTCCTCTTTGCTGGCTTCTTCCTCACCACCCACAAGAATGGCCATTGTTTAAAAGAAAAAAACAAAGCCAGCCCTCTCCGGATCTCACTCCCCCTGCTGGATTTCATCCCGTATCGCTTCTCTTTTGCTCAGTTGCCTAAGCATTATCATCATCTCCAGCTGGCATCTTCACTTCTGCTCTCTACCCTGAACTCTGCAGTCTGGCTTCCAACTACAACATCTGCAATTTCTCTCTGCAGACTCACCAATCAGCTCCTCATTGCTAAGTCTACTGGCCGTTGCTCAGTCCTCATCCCCTTTGACGCCTCTGCCTCATTGACACAGTTGGTCACCTCCTTCTGGATCTTCCCTCTTCTCTAGGCTTTGGTCCTGCTCTCTCCTGGTTCCCCTCCTCTCTGTCTGACTGCTCCTTCTTTGTCTCCTTGGGTGGTTCTTCATCCATATCATGCCCACTAACCATGGGTGTCCCTCCAGGCTCTGCCCTGGGCTCTCTTCTTTTTGTGCTATACTGTCTTCCTTGGTGACCTCATCAGGTGCCATGAGTTCAATGATCATCTCTTTGCAAATTATTCTCTGATCTATATAACCAGCCCTGTTCTATCTGCCAATTGCCTCTTGGAAACATCTCCAACCAGATGCCCCATAGGCATCTCAAGCTCAACGTATTCAAAACGGAACTCATTATCTGTTCTAGCAGTACCACTACTACTTTGTACTCCAAAGAGATTAAAGGAAAGGATCCATGTGCACAAAACTATTGATAGCAGCATTTTTTTGTGGTGGCAAAAAACTGGAGATCAAGGGGATGCCCATCCATTGGGGAATGACTGAGCAAGTTATGGCATATGAATGTGATTTTTGTGCCCTAAGAAATGATGAGAGTTTCTGGGCAACATGGGAAGACTTATGTGAACTGATACAAATTGAAGTGAGCAGAACCAGGACAACATTGTATACAGTAACAGCAACATTGTAAAGATAATCAACTCTGAGAGACTTAGTAACTCTGATCAGCACAATGACCCACCACAGTTCTAAAGGGCTCATGATGAAACATGCTGTCCACCTCCCAAGAGATGGACTCAGAATACTGATGGAAGCATATTTCCTTCCTTCCTTCCTTCTTTCCTTCCTTCCTTCCTTCCTTCCTTCCTTCCTTCCTTTCTTTCTTTCTTTCTCTTTCTTTCTTTCTTTCTTTCTTTCTTTCTTTCTTTCTTTCTTTCTTTCTTTCTTTCTTTCTTTCTTTCTTTCTTTCTTCCTTCCTTTCTTTCTTTCTTTCTTTCTTTCTGTTTTGACGGAGGGGCATGGCTAATGCAGAAATTTTTTTTGTATGACTGTCTGTGTCTCCACATATACATGTTGTATGCAGGTATACACACATATAAACACATACAAGTGTGTGCACATATAGTAATGGATTTTGTCTTTCTTGCCTTCCCAACGGGTTCTGGGAAGGTGAGAGGGGACAGAGAGTGAGAGATAAAAATTGTATTAGAAATAATAAGTAAATAAACAAAGAAAAGCGTGTTGGACTCCATGGCCAATAAGGTCCCTTCTAACTCTCCAATGATGTGAATATGGTAGTTAAGCCTCGACATTTTGCCCAGCTTCCTCTGATTCCTGCCCTGTTCTACCTTTGATGCAGAATCAGACTTTTGGAAGCCGAGACGGTGCAGAAAGGCTGAAGCCCGAGGCAGAGATGGAATCAGTAATTTGGATTTGCTCTAGTCCACCAGAACACCCACATTTCATTATAGTCAATGCCCTTTGAAATCCCCAGCTACTCTGTTTTATGCATTTAAAAATAGGATTCTGAGAAGGGGTGCACAGGCTTCCCCAAACTGACAGAGGGGTTTATTGTCCCCCCAAATTGAAGAACATCTGCCCTTTCCCCACATAATCAGTATGCATTATTAAGTGCCTACAATATGCCAGCTACTCTCTAGGCTCTGGGGGTGCAAGGACAAGAAGGAAACAGTGCCTGCCCTCAGGAAGTTTACAGTCTCTTGAAATCAATAGATCTAATGATTTTAAAAAATCTGCCTTGGAGAGCAAGATGCTGCCCACCCCCAGCTGCAGATCAGGAGCTGAGCCACTGTGGGACCCGTCCTTGTGGGAAGTCTCTCCTGGCATCCAGACACGAACTGTCTCAGCAACATGCCCAGTTCTGCCCCCTGGGACCAAGCGCAGCAATCCCTCACCCACCCCCACCTCCAGGCACAGCTCCTGTGTCTCTCCTGCCTCTTCTCATCTCCGTTATGAACACCCCCAGCTCTTTCAGGCAGCCTGGCAGCTAGAAGCCAAACAAAGAAAGCAACAAGCATTTATTAACTGCCTACTATGTGCTGAGCACTGTGCCAAGCACTGGGGATAAAGAAGGTAATAAGCATTTATTAAACACCTACTATGTGTCGGGCACTGTGCCAAGCAATAGGAACAAAAAAGTCAGCAAGCGTTTATTAAGCACCTACTATGTGCCAGGCACTGTGATAAGCTCTGGGAATACAAAGAAAGACAAAAACGGGGCCCTGACCTCAAGAAGTGCATAGTCTAATAGGGAATTCAACGTTCCAGCAACTATGTACAAACAAGATAAAGAGAGAATAGATGGAAGATGATCTCAGAGGAAAGCTGGGGGGAGGGGTTGGGGACTGTCTTAATTCTCAGGTACTTTTTCTTTAAGCAGAGCTGAAATTTTTTCTGCAACTGCCAATCTTTGTTACTGGTTTTTCCCTCCGGGGCCAAGCAGAAAAAGTTGAATGCCCCACTTCCAAATGAGTGCTTAGATATTTAAAGACAGCCACTAGGAGACGCCATAGTGCACTAGGTGCTGGGCAAATCAGGAAGACTCATCTTCCTGAATTCAAATTTGGCCTGGGACACTGACTAGTTGTGTGACCCTGGGCAAGTCACTTCATCCTGTTTGCCTCAGTTTCTTTATTTGTAAAATGAGCTGGAGAAGGAAATGGCAAACCACTCCAGTACCTCTGCCAAGAAAACCCCAAGTGGGATCATGAAAAGTCGGACACAACTGAAAAACATCATGTGTCCCTCCCTATCACCCTAGCCCCAGATAGTCGTTTGCATATCATTTTATTAGACTCACTGTGAGCTCCTTAAAGACCAGAGCTGTTTTTGCCTTTCTTTTTATCCCCAAGATGGTGGCTGGGCACATAGTAGGTGCTCAATAAAAATGCCTTTTGCCTTTATCCCCAGCGCTTAGCACAGTGCCTGGCACATAGTAGGTGCTTAATAAATGCTTGCTGAAGAATTCTCTCAGAAAAACCTAGAAAGACTTGCATGGGCTGATGCAAAGTGAAATGTACTGTGGGCAAAGTAACGGCAATATTGTAAGAAGACCGGCTGTGAATGGCGTAGCTATTCTCAGTAATGCAACTATCCAAGACAACTCTGAAGGACTTAGGATGAAATTATTAATTCTGGGACTTTAATTAACTTTGCTTTAATGAAAGATAGAAAAATTTATTTAAAAAAAGAAAAAAAATGCTTTCTCACTTCTTTGTATCCCCAGTGCTTAGCACAGTGCCTGGCACATAGTAGGTAGGCACTTAACAAATGCTTGCTGATTTATCCCCAGTGATTGGCACAATGCCTAGCATATAGTAGCTGCTTAATAAATGCTTGCTGACTTCTTTGTATCTCCAGTGCTTTGCATGGTGTCTGGCACATAGTAGGTGCTTAATAAATACTTGCAGACTTCTTTGTATCCCCAGCCCTGGCCCATAGTAGGTGCTTAGTAAATGCTTATTGATTGACCAGCTGACTGAAAGGCTGAGAATGATGATCCCAAGAAACATGGGAAGACTTATATGAAGTGATACTCAAGGAAAGAAAAAAAACAAAGAAATCTTGGTGTGTCCTACAACCGTGTTGTAAAGGCAACATGAACTTTCAGCCCAAAATTCATCTGCTCCACCTAGAAACAAAGGCCGGGAAGGAACAGGAAAACAAGGAGGGGAGGGGCGTTCACATACACATCTCTAGGGAGTGAAACAGATAATAGCTAAGCGGCAGAAAGTACAGACAGACAGATGGATGGACACACGTTGTTTGGTCAGCTCCCAAGCTGGTGTTTTCTCATTTTCTTTTCTTAGACTCTTAGTCTTATATTTGTCAATTTTGGATAAAAAATAAAATTTACCTTTGACAAAACAAAGAGATTGGACAAGATGCCCTCTTCTGTTCCTGCCAGCGGTGATGTAGCATTATGGAGAATGCTGGGCTTGGAGATAGGAGGTGCTGAGTTCAGATCCCATCTCTGACACTTAATAGCTGTGTGACCCTGGGCAAGTCAATGAGCCTCCCCCATGAGATGGGGACAGTTCTACCTGGACATGACTTCAATAGAACAGGGACTGTGATTCAAAGGTGGAGGAAACTCCTGCCAAGCAGGTTGGCACCTTTTCCTGCAGTTATAATTTTAGAGAGTTGCCTGGATCACTGAGAGGCTGTGACTTGTCCAGGGTCACACATCCAGAATGTATAGAGACAGGATCTGAACCCAGGTCCTCTTTGTTTCTGTAGCTCCCAATACTCTACCTCTGATGACTACAATAATGTAAAGGGCTCTTCTTCTTTCAGCTCATATTAGCGCTCTTGAATGGTACCTGAGCCTTGCCCATTAGCACATTTTATCATTTGATCTCACGCCCACCTGAGGGAGAGATATCATTATTATCACCATTTTGCAGATGAAGAAACTGAGGCACAGAGCAGTTAAGTGACTTGTCCTGAATCACACAGATAGTAAATGTTCAAGGTAACATTTGAATTCAAGTCTTCCTGACTCCATATTTGACACTTTATCCACTGCACCATGGCATATACTGCTACTTGGTTTTGTTTAACTATTTGCCTTTATTACAAAGGCAAGATCCCTAGGAATGAGGAGAGGAGCACGGGAGGAAGTTGTGTATGTAATGTGAAAACAAATTTTTGTCGTTAAGTTATTTTAGTCGCATCCAACTTTTCATGACCCCATTTGGGGTTTTCTTGGCAGAGGTTTGCCATTTTCTTCTCCAGCTCCTTTTACAGATGAGAAAACTGAGGCAAACAGGTGAAGTAACTTGCCCAGGGTCACACAGCTAGTAAGTATCTGAGGTCACATTTGAACTCAGGAAGCTGTGTTGGCCTGGTTCCAAGTCCAGGGTTGTCTGCACTGTGGTGCCCCCTAGCTGCCAAGGCATCAATAAAACTATTACATTAAAAGGAAAAAACCAAAACCAAAAAATAACTTTAGTCCCTATCTCGCAGCCCTTGCCATCTCTTAGCCCCATAGCCAAGCTGATGCCAAAGCCTCTCAATTTCACCTCTGCAGCATCTGTTGTTCATTTCACCTTTACAACATCTCTGGTCCATTTCACCTCTGCAGCATCTGTTGTTCATTTCACCTTTACAACATCTCTGGTCAATTTCACCTCTGCAGCATCTGTTGTTCATTTCACCTTTGCAACATCTCTGGTCAATTTCAGCACCTCTCAAATACACCCCCTTCTCTCCTCTGGTGCTGCTATCACTCTGGTGCAGGCCCTCATCACCTCATACCTGGATTGCTGCAATAGCTGCTGGTGGGTCTGCCTGCCTCAAGTCTCTCTCCACTCCAATCCATCCTCCATTCAGCCACCAAAGGGATTTTCCTAAAGCACAGGGCTGACCCTGTCACTCTCTCCTCGATAAACTCCAGTGTCTCCCTAACATCCAGGAGCAAATACAAAATGCTTTGTTTAGTGTTCATAAAGCCCTTCATAAGCTGCCCCACCCCCAACCTCGCCAGTCTTCTGATCCCACTGAAGCTGGACACCTCGATCTTTATCTTGAACAAGACCCTCCATCTCCTGCCATGGTTGACAAAAGGCATGGCATTCTCTTCCCTCTTCCTCATCTCTGTCTCCTGCTTTTCCTGGCCTCCTCCAAATCCCAACAAAAATCTCATCTTCTACAAAAAGCTTTTCTGGAGCTCCCTTCTTCTAGTGCCTTCCCTCTGTTGATTGATTTATTATCTCCAATTTATCCTCTGTGTAGTTTATAGTTGTTTGCACGTTGTCTCCCCCATTAGACTCTGAGCTTCTTGAGGGCAGGGACGGGCTTTTGCTTTTCTGCACAGTGTACAAATACTTCAGAACACTTGTGGTCCAAGCAGCATGGAAGGAACTCTCAAAACAACTTTTAAAGACAAATTCCATTTTGGAAGTGGGGAGAGCCTCAGGCCTTGTCTGGGGGGACCCTGGGAAGTTTTCCCATCGGGAAAAGTGGGAGATTCTAAACCATGGAGAAACTGCAGCCGTGGAGGCTTAGTACATAGTAGGTATTTAATAAATGTTTCTTGACTTCTATGTATTCCCAGTGCTTAGCACAGTGCGTGGCACACAGTAGGGACTCAATAAATGCTGACTTCTTTGTAGCCTCAGTGCTTAGTACAGTGCCTAACACACAGTAGGTATTAATGTTTATAGTCTTCTTTGTATCTTCAGAGGTTACCAAAGCGCCTGGCACATAGTAGGGACTCAATAAGTGCTTGTTGACTTTGTACAGTGCCTGACCCATGGTTGGTTGTTGTCCTTTGTTCTCAAAGAGGACCAAAATGACAAAATGACTATGGCAGAGTCAAGGTATAGGGTGTCCAACTGTGGCTGATAAGACCAATAGGAGCTTGGAAGTTGGGTGGAGATGTCTCTAAATTTGCATGTCCCTGTTTCATGTTTCTTTTGAACTTAATAAAGGTTTGTTACATTATTATTAAATTAAATTATTATTTGTTAAAGTAGTAAATGTTTTATAAAATAAATGCTTAATAAATGTTTATTGGTTGATTGACTCCTTCATTTGACACACAAGGAAACTGAAGTCCAGCAAAGTTAAATGACTTGCCCAAGGTCACATAGGTAGTAAATGGCAAAGCCAGGATTCAAATCCAGGTCTTTCACCTTCAAAACCTGGTGTTCTTTCCACTGCAAAAAGCCCTTCCAAAAAAGAAAAATAAAGTCCAACGTTCTCCTTTGCCCTCCTCTGAGCTAGTCATTGAGTTATTCTGCCAACAAATCTTTGTTCAGAGGAAGTTACATCAGAAAATAGGAAAATAGTTATTCACTCAGTGGCAGAATGTAACTAGGGTACAGGCTAATATAAATTAAATATTGAAAATGAGTCACTAAACCTGCGTTTCTCTCAGGACTTCCAACAGCCAAATCTCTGCCCTTGGAGGCTGGAGAGTCCAGAGAAGGTTCAGCAGTGAGTAAGAGTAAAGATAGGTTAACTATAGTTATTATGCAAATTGAACCCTGTACTGCCTCAGGACCATTCCTCCGCACATCAGTGTCTTTCTGCCTAGGGACTTTTCTCAAATGGTTATAGTCATATGTAAAGAGATTTGTCACTTGGGGGCTTGTAAGAACTTTAACAGGGGTAAGGTGGCTAGAGCTACGTCCCAGGTTGCCAGAATTTAAGAGGGCACCATCAGCACTCGTATTGCTTCTGTAGATAGTAATAACAAGGCTTACAATCTGGGTAGCAAGAATAATGAGTTAAAATAGGAAGCTTCCAGACAGGGAACTTCCTCCTCAGCTCAACCCCACCCTGCATTCCCTGGTCAGCTGCCTCCCCGGCTGCAGCTTCTCTGTGTCCTAGAATCTCTCTCTTTTCCCAATGGAAAAACTGCCCAGGTCTCCCCAGACAGGGCGCGAGGCTTTCCCTACTTCCAAAATGGAATTTGTCTTAAAAAGTGAATTTGAGAGTTCCTTCCACGCTGCTTGGACCAGGAGTGTTTTGTAGTATTTGTTCTAGGCACAGAAATCCTAGTTACGTCTCTGTTGTTTCTTATGCAGTCAGCATAAAAGTTACCATTTTTTAACATGCCTGCCTTTATGAAATGTTACCATTTTCCTTACAAACACGAAAGAATGCTTCAAATCACTAATAAGAAAAACAACCCTGAGGTTTTGCCTCACCCCCAGCAAATTGGCAAAGATGATGAAAGATGGGAATAGTCGATTTTGGAGGAATTATAGAAACAAACAGTCACATAGTCAGTCAACAAGCTTTTAATCAAGGGCTTACCATGTGCCAGGCACTGTGTGCTAAGTGCTGGGGATACAAAGAAAGACAAACACACTAATTCATGGTTTTCCATGCTGGAAAGCAATTTGGAATTGTGCAAATAACGTTACTAGACTCTTTACCCTTTGACCCAGAAATGTTACTATTAGGCATAGACCTCCATGGACATAAAAAAAAAACAAAAACAGAAAGGTCCCATGCATCCATCTCTTGGGAAGTATTGTGATACGTGAATATCATGAATATGCCGTAAGAATCGACAACTATAATAAATTCAGAGAAGTATGGGGAGATTCATGTGAACTGATTCAGAGTGAAGTCAGCAGAATCAGGAAAATACACTTGTATATGCTAATTACAACAATCTTAACTGAAACTATAGAATAATGAAAGTGTAATTATAAGGACCAAGATTTGACCTGGAGAAAAGTTGAAAAAATTCACCTCCCTCCCTTCTTTACAATCGGCAGGGGAGTGGGAGCAGGATATTATATATGCCTATATACATACATCTATATATAATATATAATAATATCTATCATATAACATATATAGATATATTATAACATATATCTTTACATCTATATAGCAACCTATCTCTGTCTCTAAGCTTATCTTCAGCCATTCCTTTTAACAAAGATTTAAAAACGAAGGGAAATTACTTGGCTCATCTGAACTCAATATAGCATGCTGCTCTCAGATTCTTGGCTCTGTGCCAAGCAGGCTTCTCCTGTTTGGGGAGGATTTTGTGCCTATTTAAATTGTCCTGGATGATTGGATAAGGTGTGCTTCTACTATAGATACACGGTCAGGCTTGTGCTAGATAGACGTGGCCTGGCTCAGCCCCACCATGGCAGCTGAGCGGGCAGGAGAGTGAGCAACCTGCCGAATGATGGAAGATGGTTCTGAAGGAGAGAAGCAGCTAACAGAAGAGCTGGTCTAGAAAGGAGAGATCTTCTGGGAAAGGGGGAGCATGTAACTTAAACCTGATGTAACAGAGGCATCATTAAGCAAAAGACGTGTAGTGTAGGGGCTCCAGGCACTGGGGCTGGGCCATGGGGAGAACCTTCGATAATGAATTAGTTTACAAAACATAGCCCTGGCTGAAAAGGGCTGAAGGGCTTGGGGGAGGGATCCCAACTGAAGAAGAGTGTCTGGATTCCCAAGCTTCTCCTTCGACCCTTGGTAAAGGAGCATGTGGTTAGAAGAACCAGGGAGGAAAGAAAGCATGAGAAGCAGGAAGCCCTCAGTCAGTCTATGAGCATTTATTAAGTGCTTACTGTGTGCCGGGCACTGTGCTGATAATATTATTATAGCTAGCATTCTCAAAGCACTTTGCATGTTATATCATTTTATCATCACAACAGCCCTGAGAAATAGGTGTTATTATTATCCCCATTTTACAGATGTGGAAACTGAGGCTGAAGGAGGTTAAGTGATTTGCCCAGGGTCACACAGCTAGTAGGATACAAAGAAAGGCAAAAACATGGTCAGCAGGGATGAATTCTAACAGGGAGGAGACAATACGTAAATAACCTAGTAGCTATAAGGCAGAAACAGAGAAGATGGAAAGAACTCTGAGAAGGGAAGGCATTAGCCCCTGGGGGGATGGGAAAGGGTTTCTGCAGAAGGTGGAGGCAGCCAGGGAAATGGCAAGGTGGAGCATTTATGCACAGGGGCTAGTTAGTGGAGGAGGGGGGGAATCTGGTGTAGGAAGACTGGAAAGGTAGGAAGGGCTTTAAATGTCAAACAAGGATGTCTATCTGTTTTCCTGGAGATACCCAGGAGCCAGTGGCACTCATTATGGGGGAGGAGGAGATGACTGTCAGATCTACACTTTAGAAAAATCACTTTGGGGCAGCTAGGTGGTGCAGTGGATAGGGCTTCGACCTTGGAAGTCAGGAGGACCTGAGTTCAAATCAGGCCTCAGATACTTGACACTTACTAGCTGTGTGACCCTGAGCTTACCCCGATTACCTCACCAAAAAGCCAGAATAAAATAAAAATAAAAAATGGATAAATGTTTACTGAATTGAGAACCTAAGAAGCACCGATCACACAGACCAGAGGCTAGATCTGCAGCTCCGACACTTTACAGAAGTATAAATCACAAAATCTCAGCACTAACAAGGACTTTAAAGGCCGTCTCCTTAAAACCAGAAATCTCCGAACCTCAATGCCCTAAATGGGCATATTGCCCATATGCTACTAAAAAAAAATTAATAAAATAAAAAATAAATAAATAAAATCACTTTGGCAGCATAGTCAATGGATCAGATGTCTTTGTTTTTTTTTTTTTGTTTGTTTTTTGTGAGGCAATCGGGGTTAAGTGACTTGCCCAGGGTCACACAGCTAGTAACTGTCAAGTGTCAGAGGCTGGATTTGGACTCAAGTCCTCCTGACTGAAAGGCCAGAGCTCTATCCACTGCACCTCCTAGCTGCCCCTCTCAATGGATTAGATATGAATGAGGGGCTATCTGCCTCCAGAGAAAGAAGTGATGAAGTGTGAAAGCGGTCAAAGTATGATTTTTTTACTTTATTAATTTTTTTCATTTTCTTGGTATGTTTTCTTTTATAACATGATTGAAATGGAAATGTTTTGCATGACTGCACATGTATGACCCATATCAAATTGCTTGCCTTCTCGATGAGGGTGTGGGGCAGTGGAAGTTTAGCCAGAGCTAGTGGCATGAGTCCTGAGCCGGACGGCGGGGATGACCTAAGCCTGGACTGTGGCCTGTGTGAAATCTCACTGTTCATTGATGGAGAAGAGAGAAGGACACACCCTCCCCATCTTGTCCTCCTGCAGACGGCTTGAGCTGTTTACTCACTTTAGACTTCCTCCCTCCCTCTGGACTGGGGAAATGGGAGCCTCTTTTTTTGGTTCCAAGCTTGTATAATATGTGATTAAAACCTAAACCTGAGCTATTGCTCATATGTTTATTTATTGATCGTGTTTAGAGAAGAGAGCAAGCATTCCCTGCTTTAGAGATGAAATATTTGGTTTGCATTAAAAGGTCTGGCTCTCCACGCTGGGGCCCTCAGGTCAAAGGGGAGAGGCGCACACCAGCCCGTGATCCAATTGCCTCCATCTCCTCTCCCCCATTTTTCAACCCTTCTCACTCTGGCTTCCAACCTCACCTCACAATGGAAACTGCTCCCTCCCACGTTACTGAGGGGCTCATCTCCAAATCCAACGGTGTTTCCTCAATCCCCTTTGATGGTGGTGACCCCCTGCTCCTGGATTCTCTCCTCTCTGGGTCCTCCTCCCACCTGTTTCACTGCTCCTTTTCTAACTCATCATCGAAATCTTGACGCCCCACCCACCCCTGACATGACTCTGGGTATTCTCTGTCCTGGGCCCTCTACTTTCTTCTCCCTAACCTATATTCTATATTCCTATTCTAGGGAATCTCATTGGTCCCACTGGCATCTATGCAGATGACTCGAGCAGCTAGAGGGCGCCATATTGCACAGAGCGCTGGGCCTGGAGTCAGGAAGACTCATCTTCCTGGGTTCAAATCTGGCCTCAGACACTTACTAGCTGTGTGACCCTGGGCACGTCACTCAACCCTGTTTGCCTCAGTTTCCTCATCTGCAAAATGAGCTGGAGAAGGAACTGGCAAACCCCTCCAGTATCTCTGCCCCAAAAGGGGTCACAAAGAGTTGGATATGAAAGGACTGAGTGACAAAAATGCAGATGACTCACAGATCACTATCTATTAGACATTTCAAACTGAACATACCACAGTTATCTCAAATCCAATACATTTACAAGATTCAGCGCCATGATCAGTACCCGAGTTCACCTCCAGCCTTCTCATTAATCTCCTCACCTCATCTTTTCCCTCCCTAATCTATCCTCTGTGCAGCTGCCAACGTGATTTTCCAAAAGCATGGGTCTGACCATGTTAATTATCTACTCAAGAAACTTCAGGGCTCCCTCTTACCTTTGGGATAAAATAAAAACTCCTCTGGTATTTGAAACCCTTCACGATGTGGCCCCAACCTGCCTTTTCAGACTTACTGTGGGTAACCCCCTTTCCTGAATCCTATGCCCCAATCAAACATGACACGCTGATCACCTCCCTTTGCATGGGCTGTACCACGCCTGGGATGCCTTCCCTCCTCACCTATGCCTCTTTTAAGGCTCAGCTCAACCCAGAACCAGGAGAACACTATACACAGTAACAGCAGTATTGTATGATGATCAACTAGGAATGACTTAGCCGTTCTCAGCAACGCAATGATCCAAGATAATTCCGAAGGACCCATGATGAACAATGCTATCCACCTCCAGAGAAGGAAGTGATGAAGTCTGAATGCAGTCGAAGTATGATTTTTTTATTTTTTTTTCATTTTATTGGTTTGTTTCCTTTTATGATTAATATGGAAATGTTTTGCATGACCGCACATATCAAATTGCTTGCCTTCTCAATGAGGGGAGAGGGGTGGGAGGGAAATGCCAGGAGCAGAACAGAGGTCTGTACACAGCGTCCGCTCATCAGACCAAGGCCTCTGGTACTGCCAGTCATGAGGGCTTGTGGGAAATTGTTAAAATTTGATTGCACGGAGAAGCATGATGGCATGCTTGCATGGGTTCTGGCCAAAGGACAATGCTCTTGTGCTTTCCCAGTCACTGGTGGAGTTCACCAGGGATGTGTGCTTGCTCCCATGCTTTTTAGCATGATGTTTTCAACAATGTTGTCAGACACCTTCTATAAGGCCTAACAAGGCATTAAGGTCAGCTACCCAACTGATGGTAAATTCTTCAACTTGAAAAGGCTACAAGCCAAGACCAAAGTGGAGTGAGAGTTGGTGCGTGACTTTTTGTTCGCAGATGATTATACTCTCAATGCAGCCTCTAAAGCTGAGATGCAACAAAGTATAGGTTGGTTCTCTGCCACTTGTGCTAATTTTAGCTAATAATTAACACCAAGAAAAGAGAGGTTCTCCACCAGTCAGCCCACACCATCCACACGTGGAAACACTGGTTACAAAAAATGGAGGTTTGACCACTGTGGCAGTAGACTTTCCAGGGATGTCCACATAGATGATAAGATTGATGCATGCATTGCCAGAGTGAGCTCAGTGTTTGGGAGGCTCCGAAGGAAAGCATGGGAGAGAAGAGTGGGGGAGACTGCCTACCAAACTGAAGGTCTGCAGAGCCCTTGTGCTGACCTCACTGCTGTATGCCTGTTAAGCCTTCCATTTGAACTGTCTTAGAAGTGATACAAGGACACTCTCAAGAATTTTGGAATTGATTGTGAAACATGGAAGACACTGGCACAGGACTGCCCAGCGTGGCGTGCCCTCATCAAAGAAGGTGCTATGTTCTGTGAGCAAAGCAGAATTGAAGTAGCTCAGAATAAACATGAAACGCACAAATTTAGAGACATCTCCACTCCAAATGTTCCTCCGTTCTATTTGTGCCCGACCCGAGGTAGAGCCTTCAGAGCTTGCACTGGTCTGATCAGCCACACCTGGACACACTGTGCCTTGACTTCAACCTCGTGACGCCATTTTGGTCTTCTTCAAGAATGAAGGACAACCACCACCAACATGGAAATGAGTTTTGCACGACTGCATATGTATAACCTATATGAAATTGTGTGCCTTCTCAATGGTGGAGGGGAAGAGATTTGAAACTCAAAATTTTAAAAAATAAATGGTAAAAAATTTGACATTTGGGAAAAAATAGAATATTTTAAAAAAGATAGTTCAACTACCTTTCTTTTAACATAAAGCTTTCTTTTCCTCATCCCCACAGTTCTTGGTGCCCTCTCTCTCAAAATTATTTTTTGATCTATATCCTGTATGTCATTATTTATGTATCTGCCATCTTCTCCAACAGAATGTAAGCTTCTTGAGGGCAGTCACCATTTCTATTTTGTCTCTTACCCCTTGCACTTAGCACGCTGTTTGGCACATAGTAGGTATACAATAAATGCTAGTTGATTGAACCGAGCTTCATGCAACATGATCTCACCGTCCTTCCTCATCCTCTGGATGCTCTCCAGTTTATCAATGTCCTTCCTCAAATGTGGTGCCTATACCTACATGCCATGCCCCAGACAGTTTTCTAGGGGAGAGGTACAGTGGGACTCAGACGTCCCATAATCCTGAGCTGCCATGTGTGTCCTGACTTGGTGCTGAGCTTGCGGTCCACTGAAACCCCCAGATCTTTTTTTTTTTTTTAAAAGAACTGTCTAGTTATACCTCCCCCATCTCATACTTAGAGAGTTTTGGACACAAGTGTACAACTTCACATTTGTCTTCTTGAATTTCATCTAATCAGATTCGGCCCCAACATTTTAGCTTGTCAAGGCATTTTTGGCTGCTACATCATCCAATGCGTTTTATCTGTTACTTCTATCAGGAGATGAGTAACATGTTTTCTCATTAGGCCTCTGAAATAGTGGGTTGGTCATTAAGCTGATGAGAGTTCAGAACAATAATACTCTATCACATTTATATGCCATTGCTTGTTTGTTGATTCCCCAATTTATGAGGACTCCCTCAGACGCTTGCTCTTTGAAACCTCAAAATAAGCTATATTTTTGTACATACTTGAGTTTTTTTTTGCTCAGTACTAATCTCTCCCTTAATCTACCCTCTTCTGATCCCCCCATCTTCTCTCCTTTCCCTCCTATTTATTGTTCAGTGACATCTATTCCTATACCCAACTATGTGTATTCCATTTTTTTTTTACTACTTTATATGAGTGAAGTTCAAATGTCAGCGGGTTCCCCCCATCCCCCATCCCTGCTTCTTCTTTATAAAGATGTGTACTTGTACACCCTGGTTGTCTAAGATAGTTTCCCCTAGCCTTCCTTTCCCTTCTTACTCCACCCTCCTCTCCAGTGTATTCATCTTCCTCTCTCTTTCCATTCTTTTCTTAAGACTCCTGATGATGTTAGTTAGGGTTCAGAGGAAATACGTGTATCATCTCCCCATACTTAAAAGTAATTTGTCTTTGTTTAGTCCTTTCTTTATCATTGTTCATTAATGTTTATCTTCTTATGTTTTCTCCTGGTTCTGGTGTTTGAACTTCAAAGATTCTCTGGTCTTTTCATCAGGAATGCTTGGAAATCCTTTATTTTATTAAAGATCCTTCTCCCCCCCCATAGAATTACACTCAGTTTTGCTGGTTAAGTTATTCTTGTCTGCAGGCCTATGTCCTTTTGCCTTCTGAAATACTGTATTCTAAGTTCTCTGCTCCTTTGTAATCGTAGCTACTAAATCATGGGATCCTGATCATGGCTCCCAGGTACCTGAATTCTTTCTTTCTGGCTGCTGAAGAGTCTCATAGTATTTCT
This sequence comes from Vombatus ursinus, assembly GCF_900497805.2. Classification (NCBI taxonomy): domain Eukaryota; kingdom Metazoa; phylum Chordata; class Mammalia; order Diprotodontia; family Vombatidae; genus Vombatus; species Vombatus ursinus. The sequence continues at coordinate 12,082,328 of NW_020941065.1, read as the reverse complement.
CCTTCGACCTGGAAACTGTATCTTGGCCATGATGTTCCTGGGAGTTTTCCTTTTGGGGTTCCTTTCGGAAGGTGACCCATGGATTCTTTCTATTTCCTCCCTGCCCTCTGGTTCTGAGAGATCCGGGCAGTTTCCTTTTAAGACACACTGAGCTAGGATGTCTAGGCTCTTTCTTTGGTCGCCGCACTCAGATAGTCCAGTGATTCACATCTTAAGTTTTCTCCTGTCTCTGTTCGGTCTTCTGACTTTGCTTTAACACTTCTTGCTGCCCCACGGAATCGCTAGCTTCTGCTCGGCTCACTCTAGTTTTCAGGGAGTCTGTGGCTGGGTCGGGTTTTGTGCCGAGTTGTTAATTCCATCCCTACTGCTTTCTTCCACAGCTCTCGTTTCTTCCCCAATTTTTCCTCAAGTGCTTTCATTCCACTTATAAAAACACTTTACACTTGAAAAAAAAAGCTTTTGAAATGAAGCTTCCTCTCTCCTGTAGGCGTTCTGGTTGCTGTGTTTTTCCCTGAGGTTTTGCTTGTAGATCTTTTGGGGTCACTCCTGCCTTCTGGGTTTATGTCTTGAGCTTCCCTGCCACCGTAACGGCTCTTTACGGTGGGGCTCTCTTTTTTTGTTTGCTCATTCTCCCAGCCTGCTTCTTGACTTCGGACTTGATGTAAGGGCTGAAATCCGCAGCACTTCTGGAGGGAAAGTCTGGGCTGCTCCTGCCGTTTTCTTGGGGGTGGAGTGCTGGGTTATTCCAAGATCTCTGAAGCAGCTCAGGTGAGGATCTGCAAGATTTTGGTGCTCCCAAAGTGATCCAGAGCAAAGTCTGATTGCTGCTGCCCTCATCGGACCCGGGCCTGGGTCTGAGCAGGGGTACATGGAGCTGGACTCAGCCCTTCTCAGCCAGCTGGAAGATTCAGTTCAGAGTGATAGAACCGCAGGCTTCCCTTTGGCCTGAGAACTCTGCCCTGATTATTCCTCTAACTCATTCCTACCATTGAACTGGCAATCCAGAAACACAAATCCCATTCTTGGACACCTAAGTCAAGCCGTGCTCTACCATTTCCTCCAGCGGACTCACACCTAGGTGAAAAGTCTCTGGGCCATCATCTCATTTTTAGGTGGAGGGACATCATCCCACGCCTACACAGACCACAGAGATTGGATCAAAATATCTTAAGGAGAAGGGCTGGTATCTGGAACAAGAGTTTATTTTCTTCTCCTTAGGTTCTTAGCGTGTGCTGTGTGTTTGGCTGGTTCAGCCTTGTTCCGCAGCTTCTTTAGGTGAAATGTCTCAATGTTTCAAGGTTCTCATTGTTTAACTTCCCCTCCCACTTTGATACAACTGCATTCATTTTTCCCAGTAGAAGCTCTGCCCACTTGAACGGCAGATGCAGTCAAGCCTTTAGTGGCTTAGAAGGGATCTTAAATTGAACAACTGTAGTAAGTCATGCAAAGACTCTTAGCCTATTACTAGCAACAGACAGAAAACATGAGATGGAACACCAGACATGTTCATTTAAAAAAAAATTTATTAAGAAATGTCTCCAATAAATAAGTGCCTTAATTACACCTAAACAATTAGCCGGCCATATCACTAAACATCACATTTACTAGTAACCACGGGAGATCTGAAATTGAGCACGAGCCAACAAGAACTGGACACACTCTGTCTTGTGTGTTATGTCTTAAGAGTTTACATGGAAATTCTTCCTGAAAAGTCAAACTCCCAACATTCAATAATTAAGCACTTTAGAAATTTTTGCTATTTATAAATAAAGTTAGTTTCCAGAGAAAGCTCTCTGAAAATATTCTAAATGTTTACCTACATTTCATTACACTTTTACAACCGAAAAGGCCAAAATTTTTACCTTAGCCGAGCTGCACGTGTTCCCAGCCCCTTTCAGTCTGGCCCCTTCGTCTACCATTTAATTCACCCTGAGCAACGTCACCGTGACCCTTTCCAAATGGAAAGCATAGTATAATGTTTATTTTTAATCCCTGGAATACCTGATCGGGTTTACTAACAACACAACCTACACGTCAGCATCCTTGGTCCCAGCGCTTGCTGTGCATTCAGGCTCAGTTCCAGGCAATTCTGGGACGACCGTATGGCTAGAAAAGAGAGAGCAGAAATACCACTGAGCATTCCCACCATGGGCATTAGAGAACAACTCTCCTTAAATTCAAGGTAAACCACCCAGAAATCCAGAAATAAAAATCCAGAAGACACAACCGGGATGGTGAAGCGGCTTACATGAAGGGACTGGGAAGAGAGCAACAGACAGAGAGAAGATGGGGCAGGGGCAGGGTGGTTGTGATAACTGACTCTGAGCATGGGAAGAGATCAGCCCAGGTTGGCGTGACCCCCAAGGAGAAAACTGGGCCCAGGGGACAGAAGTTGCAAAGAGACAGATGAGCCTTGGCTTGAGGAGTGAGTGGCATTGAGGAAGAGGAACATTCTGCAGGCGACACAGTGCCCGCACCAAACGCTGCCCCGGGCAGAGCGCTACCTTGGACTGAAAGCCGCGCTGGCTCATCAGGCGCGCCTCCTGCTCAACCAGTCCCTCCCATAACTGGTCCTCGAGCCTGGCCTCCGCCTCCTCCTTTCTCTGCTGCTCGAGTTCTTCCTGGTTGTGGAGACGGCGCTCTGCGACCTGAGGGGCAGACGATGATGGTCAGACCCAGACCGCTGGGCCCGCACAGCATGGTCAGACCCAGACCGCTGGGCCTGCACAGCACATAGCCCAGTGGCCTCGGGGCCGGCTCAGGGCCGCGCTCACCTGTGACTCCAGCTCCCGTCTCCAGATCGTTTTCAGCTCCACTTCTTCTGCTCTTCCTCTCTGGGCCTCTTCCCTCGCCTCCTCCAGGCCTCGAATCAGCTGCTCGCGGCACTTCAGGGCTTCCTGCTGCGCGCGCCGATTTAGTTCAATCTTTTCTTGGAGCTGATGCTGTCTCTCCGCAAGAACCTGTCCGTGGACAGAGAAAGGAACAGCTCGCTGGAGAAGCCCGATTCCAGAAAATGGAGGCCAGAGGGCCTCCGACAGAGCTGGGCCAGGCCCGTCCCAGCCAGAGGGCGCGTCGACCAGGCGCCCTCCCTACCTCTTTCATCAGCCGGTCTCGAGCCTGCCTCTCTCTCTCCCACTCGGCCTCCCTCTTCTCCCACATCCGCTTGGCCTCTTCCCTGGAGGAGAAGATGAGCGTTAGCATCACCTATCCTGATCAGTCAGAGAACAAACGAGTTCAAAGGGCAGCGTTCTCGGCATTTGTTTTACTTCTGGGCCCACAAAGTCGACTTTAACCTCCCAGTGCTCTAAATCAAATCTCCAAAGGACAAGACTGTAAAAACAGCCAGCATCTTCAGAGGGAGTCTTCCATCCAGGCCTGTGTGCACGCTCCACACGTGAAACCAAGAAGCGTTTGTGATCAGCAAGCTAACACAGGACTCCCTTGATAAGAGCTTGCTTTCCTACAGGTTTCCCAATGCACACAGCGCTTTCCTCAAAACAACCCTCTAAAGCAGATGCTACAAACTGTTATTACTCTGATTTTACAGAGCAGGAAACTTGAGGCTCAGGCGGTTAAGTGACTTCTCTAAAGTCACACGGCCTGAAAATGGCAGAGCCAGGTCTTCTGCATCTTAGTCCGCTGCTCTTTCCAGCACACTGGGCTGCCTTCCCCTTTAAATAATCTAAAAACAAACAAGCACTTATTAAGTGCCAACTGTGTGCAAGGCATTGTGCTGAGTGCTGGGGATACAAAGAAAGGCAATCAGAGAGCCCCTGCCCTCAAGGAGCTCCCAGTCTAATGAAGCAAGACAACACACACACACACAAACACATACAAAGGAGCTAAATACGGAATAAACTGGAGATAACTAACAGAGGGAAGGCATGAGCATTATAGGGGTTCAGGAAGGGAAGCCAGCGACGCCCGGGGCAGGGAGAACGTTCCAGCCTTGGGGGACAGCCAGAGAAAGCGCTCAGAGCTGAGAGACGGAGGGTCTGATGGGAAGATGGGCCAGGAGGCCAAGGTCCTAGGACTGAAGCATGCTCGGAGGGAAGCAAGAAGAATGGAAAGGCATGAGGGGCCAGGGCAGGGAGGGCTTTGAATGCCCAAACAGCCACAGGGAGCTACTGGATTTACCGAGTAGGACCTGATCAGACCTGTGCTTTAGGACAGTCACTTTAGAGGCTGGGTGGAGGATGGCTTGCATCGGGGAGAGCTCCCCCAGCAGCTATGGAAGCTGTCCAGGGAGGAGGCAAGGAGGGCCTGCACTGGGTAGGGGCAGGGTCAGAGGAGAGATGATCCAAAGGCAAAAGCGGGGGGGCCTTGGCAAATGACGCCGCGCTGCCAAACAGAGCCCAAGGGAGGAGCTCGGCCCTCACCTGTACAGCAGCTGCAGCTCCGCTTCTCGCGCCCTCTCCACCTCCAGCTGGTCCTCGATGACTTGCTTCATCCACGCGGCATCCGCAGCTGCCTGCTCCCGCCGGGCTGAGTCCCGCCGCTGGTCCTCGTCTTCCTTCTCCAGAAGGGCCAAGAGGATCCGTCTGTCCGCCTCCTGGGAAAGGCCGGGATGGGCTTCAGACATTTCCCTGCCGTGCTCTGCGTGGCCGCAGACTCCCTGGGGACAATGCCCAAGTCTGGCCAGTCTCCATATCACCCGGGGTGCCTCGCACTGTGCTCCACACAGTGGGGACTCAGGACATGAATAAGCCAATGGTTTCCCGCAACGTGCCAAGAATGAAGAGCACCAATGGGTGAGCACTTCACAACCCCCGACCTCAGCCCTCGAGGCCCTGCTCCCCTCCCTTAGTGAACCACCGTCAGGGAAGCGGGTGTCACCTGACAATCCTGGAGCACTCGGGGAAAGGGGCAGGGAGGCCATGGCTACGTAAAGACTGGCGGGGCCTCTTACCAGCTCCTCTTGAATCTGCTGGGTGCGTCTGTTCAGCTGAGCGTTGTACTGGTGTCTCAAAAAGCGTCTGAACAAGAAAGGAAACACAAAGTGTATCGAGCCTTTTAGAAATCAGTTCTGCCTGGAGTTCTGGGGAAAACCCATGCTTCGCTATCCTTTGCCTGGTGTGTGAGAGCTAGTAATGGCTCAGACCCGGACGCCATCCCCACCCCCCAGCGCGTACCCCAGCTCCGCCTTCTTCCTGCACTCCTCCATGTTCCTCCTCTCTTCCTCCAGTAAGCCCAGTTCCCACTGGCGCCTCAACAAGTTCTCTTGTTCTTTCTTCAGTTTTGTTGCCTGTTGCCATAATAAAAATGAAGTAAAGTGATTTCTACCTCCCCTCTTTGAACAGCTCAGTCGCTGGCAAATACAAAGGCAGTAGCATCTAGTCAGGGCCATTAGGACCACACCCCAAGGGGCAGGGAAAATCAGCCCGGTGCCAGATCAGCAGAGAACTCTCTGAAGGAAAGGGACCCTGTCCTCCTCTCTCCCACCAGACACAAGCGAGGTCTCCTATTCATGTTCTCATCAGCACAAGAACTTGAGCTATCTAGAACCTTGATTCAGACTATTGCCAGGTCTCCCAACAAGCTACACTAAAAACCTCCTAGTAGGTTTCATCATGGCCCAGAGGTGATCCAATGCCTCTTGAAGGCCAGGCCAGTGGAACACAAGTTCAGGAATTTTTGATTAACCTGAAAAAACTCTGGATATGGACGCAGCAGCCAATGTATGTCTATAGTCCAAGGACCAGCCTGGCTGAGTTCAGAAAGAGGCATTACCAGACAGTCATAAAAACGGAAAGTTTTTAGCTACAGCAAATGTCAAAGACCATCAGCTTATGACACGGAGGGTTTGCGATCTGTGTCAACAGAGGGAGACCCCACCCCCAATGAAAATGCAGAAAATTAAAGAAATGAATCACATGTACATGCATGCGTATGTATACACGTCCATACATGCGTGGAGGAAAGCAGAGGTCTAGGGGAAAACTACTCCAGGTTCGAGGCCCCCTCAAATTGTGGAAGCCGGCACAGGGGCAGAGGCGGGGGTGGTGAGCGTCCACGCCTTGCCTGGGCACACGGGGCTCGGCCCTGCCCAGGCTCCTGCCGCTGCCTGCCCGCCTCGGGGGCCCCTTCACCTCCAGCTCCTTCAGCCTGAGCTCCTCCATCTGCTGGCGCAAAGCCTCCGCCTGCTGGCTGTCCTCCAATCGTCTCTTCTCTTCTGCGCGGGTCATCCGTTCCATGGCCTCCCTTCTGGCCACTTCATACTGGTTTTCAAACTGGATTTTTTCCTCTTTCTCGGCAGCTTCTTGCTAGACAAGTCAAACAACCAACCAACACCACTGAGTGGGGTGAGAGATGCCAAGCCAGGCCCAGCAGAACAGAACCCGACACAACAGACGCAGGACAAGCTAAAGCTAAGGAGACAGCAGCAGCGTCACTCCGCGTCGACGTGCGCGCCTGGACGAGGAACAGGCCGTGACTCGACGCCGCTCTTCGGCGGCATCAGAGGAGCAGGCGTGCAGCCCAGATCTGTGGAGGAGACCGAGGTTCTGGGCCTGTTTCTGCCCTGTGAAGTCTCCAACTCTCTCAGGTGCAATGTCCTCCCTTGTAAAGTAAGGAGACGCTCCTTTTGCTACCTTCCTCACGGGGTGGTTGTGACAAACACACTTTGGACACCTTAAGAGGTCACAGAAATGCACATTCTTCTCCTGACTGCCCGCGAAGGGGAGGAGGGAAAAGCTCTGTAAGGCCCCTTCTCACTCCTACAAACATCCCGCTTCGGGCAACAAGGAGTCCACTTGCTCCCCAATGCCCCACGGCCCGAAAGCCTGGGTCTGCTCCTGTACCTTCACCTAACGCTGCCTGCGGCATGATCTATCATAATACAAGCCCAATCTGACACGGACCCGAGCGCGTGAAGGTTTGCGGGGGGATTCCCCAATGCATGTGGTTTACGTGGCACTCACAGCCTCCTGGTGGGTTAGGGCTCGATCTAGTATCATCTCTGTCTTACAGGGGAGGAAACTGAGGCTCCACAAGGTGAAGGAGCCTGCTCGGACCCAGAGCCAGGAAGTGAAGGAAGCAAGTTTTGAACCTCGATCTCTCCTGACTCACTTCCAACACACTGTCTCCACCACATCACTTCCTTCAGTGAGCTGCGTGGCTCCTGCTCCCTCCCTTGAAAACTTGGGACGCACTCCAAGAGGCAGACGCAGGCCCTCCGTACCTGTTTTCTTTCTGACAGCTGAGATTCCCAGGAGTCGACCACATGTTTCCTGTGAAGAGCTGATTCGATCTGGAGACAGAAGAACAGCAGGAGGGTCAGAGGGCAGCTCCTCCCACTCCCCCAAAGCGTCCAAGAGCCCCAGTTGGGCTCGTACTCAATCACGATGGCTTTCCATGGGGAGAGGAAAGAAACAGGGTCTGAATGCCAGTGTTCCAGAAATTGGAAAGGCCAGTACAAAGAGGCCAAAAGCAAGGTCTGGGCTGCCTGGGGAAGCTGCGATCTGTTATACCCTCGAGCACAGACGAGGGACCACTTCTCAAGGATTCTAGAGGGGGGACTCATAAACTAGGTAGAGGTTTGGAGCAGATGGCCTCTGAGGGGCCTTCCAACACAGAGACTCAATAAATCAATCGATAAAAGGGAGACTCCAAGTCTACCATTCTATAACTGCAAATGTGCACAAAACCTATTAATTCAGATGGAACTGAAGCTTAACTCATTATGGAACGAAAACAACGTTCACTTCAACACCTTTTTTCGAGGCACACCATTCAAATGTCAAAAACTACTTGATTCAAACTAGCAGGGGACACAAATTAGAATAAGTTGGGCAAACTCAGTTTATCTACATGGGAAAGAGAACGGCACGATCCCCTCAGCTTTTACCTGTCGAAATCTGGGGTTAGTCTTCTTCCAGTGTTCATACAGAAGTTGTTCAGCAACCTGTGAAAAACATGCCACAAATGAGATGTGGCGAACTCCCAAATTTCAGCAACTAACAACAAACACCAGCTAAACTGGGGAAAGATCTCCAGCTCCCACTTATACTAGTGCAACAATCCTTTCACGGGTATCCTATTTCCATCATTCCACTCCGGAAGGAAGCAATGATAGCGACCTATCTGTGCAGAAGTCTCCATCAGCACTGATGAAAGGGCCTACTCATAGTCATGAGAAAAGGTGGGCTAGAAGTCTGGCCCAACACAGATGCCCTGCTCCATTCAGAAGTCTTTCAAAGCACTGAGCAGGAAGCAAAAATACTTAGGACTAGCAAATCACCATGGAATACCATCACCTTGGGAACACTGGAAATGGGAGCAAAGGGAAATTATTCTAAATGTCATTATGTAAACCAGATGTTGCCACGAACACTTTGATCGGCTCTCCTCTTGAAGAACTCGAAGCTCAGACAAGTGGAGGGCCCAGGAGCGGGCATGGCCCGCCGCCCCCCTGCCCCGCCTGCGTGCCCCCAGGTACCGTTTTCCTTTCTTGTTCTCTTGCCGACTTAAGTTTCTCGCTTCTTTCTCTCATGTCGCTCTCTCTCAAAGCCACATTCAGCCTCTTCTCTTTCAGTTCTTTGGTGAACTGATTCCTCTCCTCTGACAGCAGTTTACAGAGACGTTTCTGTCGTTCTGCCAAACTCTTTTTCTTTTCCTCCTTCAGTTTCTGCTGTTCGTATGCTTGCATGCTACTCAAGAAAAAGATCATCAAGATTAGCAATAGAATTGTGCAAACTTTGCTAGGACAGTGGTCTCCAAAATGAGGAGCGTAGCCCCTAGGGAATGCTCAAGACGGCCCAGCAGGGTGCAAGAAGGCAATTATTCTTATCAAAAAAATAAGAAATTAGCATCATTAAAACGTAACGTAGCTGGTCCCTGTGTGTCTCCTCCTTGGTCCGCGTCAGAATTCACATACGATAAATTCATGGGGAACCATGAGGGAAGAGGAGGAGTTTCACAAAGCACATGGACTGACAGCAGCACCCTCACGTGTTCATGGGCTGTCCACATCTTCCGACTTACTGCAGTTACCATGTTTGTGGTCAAATGGATTTAAAGATTATATTACATAATTTTAAGTCATTAACTGATTAACTAATAAAACTAAGCCACAAAATGGACACATAATTTAAAAAGAATTCTGCAAAGAAAAGTGACTGAAGATAATACTAATAATATGAGTCTGTTCAAAATTAGAAACGGCAGAGCTGACACTTCCTATTTTCGCTATGGGCTCGTCAGCCATATTACAAGGGAAAAACAACGGCGATCTAATCAGGTCTGACAAGGTCAGCCAGGGAATTTGGAAATTCTCAAGATTATCTGAAATATTTATATCCACTATCATTAATAGTGAACTTGATCGCGAATGTATGTCACGTCTTGAGATACAACTTATGGTGATACAAAATCACCATGATTGTAAGACATTTGAAAACTAGGCTTTTACTGCTGAAAATGTCACCTATAAAAACTGATCTGCTCATTTTAACTTGGAAACAGAATTTTCTAACCAGCTTAAGAATCATCCGGATGATTCTGGTTGGCCTGAACCCATACGTTAAAAGTATCAAAATCTCAGTTCTTCTGATTAATTTGCCAGAACTGATTGGCATCAGGAAAGACGGAAATTTACTAGTTGAATTACAACAATAACTGGTGGAGAGGATGAGAAAAAGTGGGAAGGGCCCTCAGACGTCACTAGTCCAACCTGTTCACTTAACAGCTGTAGAAACTGAGGCGGAGGGAGGCAAAGGGACCTGCCCGAGGTTGCCCAGGGAGTGTCAGAGGCAGGATTTGAATCCAGACCTTCTGCATCCAAGCCACTGCTCTTCCCACTGTACCATCCCTCTTCCATTTGAATCGATGAATATCTGTGAGGTGTCACTTTTCACAAGGACAACCAGCACACCCAAGTAACAGAACGAACTGAATTTAGTACCAGACTTTCAACTTGCAGAACCACAATGCATTAAATCAAGAGTTTTAAGAAACTTTAAAAAAAAAAAACATTCTTTTTTACTGTGAACATATCAACAGAAACATTTTAATATACAAATACAAGAGGAATGTATTGAGAAATTGTGGACTCTGCTAAGTATGTTTTTTTAAATTTAGCACAGCAGTAACCTAACCGCTCTGTGCATCGCCTTTTTGTTTTCTTCTCTGCATTTTTGTCTTTTTTTTTTTTTTTGGCTAGGCAATGGGGTTAAGTCAATTGCCCAGGGTTCACACAGCTAGTAAGTGTCATGCATCTGAGGCCAGATTTGAATTCAGGTCCTCCTGAATCCAAGGCTGCTGCTCTATCCACTGCACCACCTAGCTGCCCCCTTCTCTGCACTCTGAAAGGTTTTCTTGATGCCCGTCTTTGGCTCCCTATTCCTACCCATTTTCTCAGCCGCCTTCCTCTAAAGGGAAGCTCTCCCTGGCAACAAATATGTGCAATTACAACAAATCAGTGTCATCAGCCACGTCTAAGAACGTGGAGCTCCTTCTGCACCTGCATGCTTCATCATCAGCCTTCTAAAGTCACTGACAGGCCACTGCCTGGGTCAGACAGACCAGCAAGCAATCAAACTGTTCTCACTAAAAAGTATTACTAAGAGTGAGGGCAATTAATTGTTAGTAATTAGTGCGAACAAAAGGTTCTCGGTTCCAACGATAAATAAAATGATTTTAATGTGTTATTTATTTCATCTTTATTTCAGCATTTCAAATTCCTTTTGTGTCCACTTTAAAACGAATGATCTCTCGCAGTACAACAGTACATGCGTAGCATTTATAAATAGTCACAGGCACCCATCCTGGGGTATTCCTGACAGGGTGCTGGAAGGCCACTGCTCTAGAAAAGGCGACCTGCCCTTCGAGTCTCTACCACAAGCATCTTATGGCCACGGTGTCTCGGCCAGGCCAGAACCACCCACGATTACCTCTTCTGGTAGCATGTTCTTGAGCTCCACTGGGCCTGTTTAGAGCTCCAGACATCAAATTCTCTGAAATAGCGGCTGTTGATATCCCACTGCTGCCGAAATTGGGCTTCTTGCTCTCGTTGTCGCACGATCTGCCTTTCGAGCGCTCTGTTGCGGGTTGGCCAGCAGGACGGCATGGTAGGTAATGCCATCTGGGCAAAAAGGACAATTGAGGGGAGGGAGTTAATTACTGCAGGCCTGACGCTATGCTCATCACATAAGTCTTGTCCAATCAAAAGAAACAGGAGATCAAAAGACGTGGATGGTTTGGTGGCCTGCAAGCTAGAGGGGAAATGGGCATGACGCAGCAGCCCCCAAAGTCACTGTGCTCTCAGGCCCTGGACATAGGACAACAAAGGGGACACTCCCACTGTCCTGGGACCTGGTCAGACTGTGCTTGATCCCAGGTGCCCCATTTTAGGAAGGGCACTGACAAACTGGAGTGTGTGCATGGGAGGCCGTGCTCTGATGTCGAGGTGAAGAGTGTCCGTGAGCCTATGCCATGTAAACATCTGCTCAAGCAAATGAAGATGCTGAGCTCAAAAAGCAGAGCAGGGAGACCAGGAGAGCCGTCTTCACGATCAGAGAGGCTCTTAGGAAGAAGAGGGCGCGGACTTGTCTGGCTTGGCCCCAGAGGGCAGAATCATGGTGCAAAAAGGTAAGGAAGCTTCGGTTCAACATAAGGGAAAAAATGCCTCAGCCATCGGAGCTACCCAGACGTGGAACTGGCCATCACAGGAGGCAGTGACAACATGTCACTAGATACTGTCACGCAGAGTAGAGGCCCACATGTCAGGGGCGCTTTGAGGGCCTCCTGCACACATATGGACGGGATCAGACAGCTCAGTCTGCCCACGAAGTTGGCCACGTCTGGTTTCCAGGAGCATTATAAAGCCGCACCCTACATGAAGGGCAGAATGCTCCTCTTTCCTCATGACACCCTTTAGGTGACTTCTGGTGTTTATTTTTTCTTTAATGAAATGTCCTTAAGTTACCAATTCATGGCAAACCCAGAACATCAACATGATCATTATACACCTCACTACTACACCACAACCTAAGAAAAACCAGCATTTCAGGTGACCCAAAGGGCAAAGCAAAGATGCTCAGTGCATCTAAGAAGGCTGATGAGGAACAGTGTAAAAGACATCATGTCCCAGACGTGCACTCTGGACTAAGAGGGGCAGACCTTTGATGAGAGAATGGATACAAGCATCCACAGAACAGTAAAAGAGCCAGAAGAGGCCATCAGCGGCATGGACAGACGCTCTATGGGTAATCTAGAGAGGGATCTGGGCAGAAGCCATCAATGGTGAGGAGTGAAGGTCGTGAGCCCCCCCACACAGGGGAGCGCAGGACACGATGCTCTGTGAGAACCCGACATCCATCACCTCTGAGACACTCGCAGACTGGAGGGAAATGTCCCAAAGTGACAGGAAGCAGGAGTGGTTCAGAATCGCTATGGTCTGACTCCTATTTCTGAGCTGTATTATTTGACTCTAGGGGAAAACGGCTTAAGGCTCATCAAAGGAAGATACAACACTAGGGGCCGTGCCGTGGTGAACTGTCCATTCTCACTGCCTATTAAGGTGAAACATCCAGTTGCGTCTTTGCTCAAACCGTGCCTTTCGGACTCCCCGCCTCCAGACTTGGAGGTTGGCCTCCACCGTGACTGAACACTTCTGCTGGTTTGCCCTCCTCCCCTGCCCCTACCTGTAGCTGTTAAGTAATTCCTTCTTTCTCCAATCCCTCCCAGCGTCTAGTGTAGACTCTGACTCGCTCCCTATTCCATTCCGTCTTCTACGGGAGTTATTATCTGAATCCTGTCTCTGCTACCGGGCAGGAAGTTCTTAGACAGAAAGAATTCCATTTTATTGGTCTTTGTTTTTCCTCTCAGGACCCAGAAAAGGGCTTTGGATACAGCAAAGCAGCAAGATATAGTGGAAAGAACACAATGGACCTGGAGTCGGATGCCGGTGTGAGTCTTAACTCCCTCACCAGCTTCCTGTGTGACTGTGCCGAGTTACTTGACCTCTCTGATTCAGTGTATTCTTTTACAAAAAGGGGACCCTAAATGCACAGCCTGCCACCTCACAGGTCCCTTGTGAAGAAAGCCCATGTGATACAGAAATGTGAGCTACTATTTTACATGCTGTGATATTATTTCCAAAGTATTGAAGCTCTAGTTAAAAATGAGACACGTAGGTAAGAGAGACTGTGTGTCCATTGAGGTTGGATGCAGAATTTTGGTTAAATGTTAATTGAGTGATTTTGTGGGGAAGACAGGGTTTTTTGTTTATGTAATTGGGGAGGCTCTGATTTCACTGGTCCAGGGGATCCCCTCCCAAGCCCCTGAGAATTTCCTCCCCTAAAGTAGGTATGTAACTGTTCCACAGCTAACAGTCTCAGAGCACTGCCTGGCACACTGAGAAGCACCCAACAGCTCAGTTCATATAGGCCTGAAGGTCCATAGCCCTATATGTGCATTGCCTCATCTTATTTTCCCAAAGAGCCTTGGGAGGTAAGTGGGGTTGATCTGGGGGCACAGGACCTATGATTTCACTGGTAGAGTAAACTCCCAGTAAAGAAATTCCTTCTGGAAGAAACACGACTGCACATAAGCTCTGTTCCTTAGAGTCCCTTTCCTGTCTGCAGAAACCTCTGCCTTACACCGGCTCTTCTTGGTAACTCTGGGGAAACCCAACATGCCTCTCTTCACTCTTGGCTAGACTCCCTACTCCCCCCCCCCTACCCCCCAACTCCTCCACACCAGCTTTCTTGCCTGCCACTCTGGTATCTTCTCCTCCTACCCTCACGCCCTTTTCCAGCTCCCCTTTATGTTTTCTTCTCATCAGAATGTAAGCCCCGCACCGTGCCTGAAATATAAGTGCCCCTATCCTTCTCCTGTGCCGCCCCCTCCCCACACCCCACCTCTCGTTGTAAGGGGAGTACAGGCCACAATATCATCTCCTGGAGAAAAGGGGAAGAGTTTGGAGGGTTGACCACCTGGCCTTTCAAACAGGCCAGAAGAGACCCGAGGAAGAGATCTGGCATTGAATCCAGGCGGGGTTGCTCACTATCCATGTGACCTTGGACAAGTCAGTTTCCCTCTCTGGGTCTCAGTTTCCTCATCTATTAAATAAGGAGACTGGACTAGGTGAAGCCCAAAGTCTATTTCAGCCATAACATTCTGTGTTCATACGTTCTAAGTGCTCTCCCCGGCCCCACAAGAGATACCACGAGACCAGACCTTCAACACATTTCTTCTCAGGCACTCCCATCTCCAGGCTACGGAAGCTGGCATGAAGGCCCCAAGCCCAGGGCCATCACAAATGGGCCTCTGACGCCTTTCAAGGCCGGATATTCCTCTGCTAAGAAAAGTACCCTAAGAGCCCATAGAGCTCGAAGGGCTACCTAAGATCATCTAGTGCCTCATTTTACAGATGAGGAAACTGAGGCCAGGAAGGCAGAGTATCTTGCCTAAAGTCACCCAGGAAGTAAGAAAAATGGGATTCTGAACTCAGGTCCTTGGAATCCAACTCCAGTACTCTCTCTTTTATGTCACAGAGTCAGCCCAGAATCTGTCCAAATCACCTGGCTGTCTCTCACCAAACTCTCCAAAACGCGAGTTGATTTTTCTGTGCTTGTGTCAAACTGAAGCTGCTCTCCTCCTGACAAGACGTGTACTGAGTCGATACTAAAACGGCCTCAAATATGAATAGAGCTTTATGTATTTTATCTAAGGGGCATCACTTCTTTCTAACGAAGCACAAGTAGAGTATGTAAATAATGATGTGTGTATATACACATATGTAAGTACACATACATACATACGTATATACATACAGAGATAGATGTCTGCCTGTCTCTCTCTATATATGTATGTATGTTTTAAAATCACAGTATTTTAGGGCCTGAAGGGACTTTCTCTATCAAATTCAATCCTTCATCCTAAACGAGAAAATAAAAGCCACAAAAGGGCCAGTTCAGCATCAGAGAGAGAGTCAGTGGCAAAGCCAGGCCTAGAAGAAAAACCACCACTGCCATGTCACCAAACCTAAACCCTGGACGTCTCCCTTCTGCTCCTCCTCACGGGCTCCCGAAGGAAGCCCCCAACCCTGACTGCTGACTGGCATATTACAAATTTGAGCTACCCAGCCTCAACTGGGCCCTCACTGCAGCAAGGCAGTCCTTTACTCCTCCTTAATTGGTTCTTCATTGGCCCCCCGACAGCAGCTAGTTTAACCTTCTTTCCTCTCACATTCTCTCCCTCTTCTTGGGCTTAGCTAAGGACTTGCCTACTACTACTGAGAAAACTGACGGAACTCCTCCCAATTACTTCATGTCAAAATCCCTTGATGTCATGTCCTCCCCTCTCCTTTTTCCTATCTCCTCCTCCCTTCTCTAGCAGATTACATCCTCAATCATTCCCCCTTTCTGGACTCGTCATCTTCTACCAACTGGTTCCCTCCCTACTGTCTTCAAACACACCTGTCTTCCCACCCTAAAAAGACCTTTAGTTGGAGGGGATGTGGGAAAACTGGGACACTAAATACACTGCTGGTGGAGTTGTGAACTGATTCAACCATTCTGGAGAGCAATTTGCAACTATGCCCAAAGGCTTTCAAATTCTGCATAGCCTTTGATCCAGTGATACCATTGCTAGGTCTGTATCCCAAAGAGATTAAAAAAAAAAAGGGAAAAAATTGTATAAAAATATTAATAACAGCTCTTTTGTGGTGGCTAAAAATTAGAAATTGAGAGGATGCCCATCAATTGGGAAATAGCTAAACAAGCTGTGGTATATGATTGTGATGGATTATTATCGTCCTGTAAGAAATGATGAGCAGGATGATTTCAGAAAAACCTGGAAAGACTTACATGAACTGATGCAAATGAAGTGAACAGAACCAGGAGAATGTTGTACACAGTAACAGCAATATTGTTCAATGAAGAACTGTGAATGACTTAGCTCTTCTCAGCAATACAATGATCCAAGGCAATCCCAAAGGACTAATGATGAAGCATACTCTCCATCTCCAGAGAAAGAACTGATACTGGCTAAATACAGACTGAAGCAGGCTATTTTTCACCTTCTTTCTTTCTTTTTTTTTTGAGTCTTCTTGTACAAAATGACTAATATGGAAATGTTTTACATGATTGCGCATATATAAACTACATCAGACTGCTTATCGTCTCAGGGAGGGAGCAGAGGAGGGAAGGATAGAATTTGGAACTCAAAACTTTTTTTAATGTTAAAAAAATTGTCTTAATGTGTAATTGGGAGGAAAAGTAAAATATTATTTTTTTAAAAAGACATTCAAAAGAACCCACTTGGCATTCCGTCAATCTATTGCCCCATATAGCTCCTCCCTTTGTCTACACTTCTTGGCCCCCTCCCCCCCACAAAAAAGCCATCTACACTTGCTCCCCTGGCTTCCTCTTCTCTTACCCACTTCTCAGCCTTTTACAGCAGGGCTCTGCTTTCTCCAGAGTTACTGGCGATCTCTTACCTGTCAAATCTGCTGGTCTTTCTCAGTCATTGGCCTTGCTGACCACCCTCTATTCCTGGATACTCTCTCCTCTCCAGGTTTTCACAACCCTACTCTCTCCTGGTTTGTCTCTTACCTGTCTGATTACTCTTTCTCAGTCTCTTCTGCTGATTCATCATCCATATCTTGCCCCCTGACTGGGTGTTCCACAAGGATCTGCCCTAGGTCCCCTTCTTTTTTCCTTATATATCAGTTCTTAACTTTTTTGTGTGTCATAGACTCCTTTGGCAGTCTGGTAAAAATTACGGACTCCTTTTCAGAATAATGTTTTTTAAATCATTGAAGGAAATGGTTAATTTCAGTCACAGGTCAGTGAAAATAAAGATGTCATTTATTTTCCCATTCAAGTTCAAGGAGCCCTGAAATCTATCCATTGATCTCTTGGGGAGGGGAGGGGAATCAATGAATATCAGGTTAAGAACCCCCGCTCCACACTGTCTCCTCTGATAACCTCACCAACTCCTAGAGGTTTAATCACCATCTCCACACAGATAACTCTCAGATCTATACATGTGGCCCCGATCTCTCCTCCAAACTTCAGTCTGGCACCACCAACTTGCCTATTAGATACATCTCCCTGTTGTCAAAGGCATCACCATTCCTCCAGCCTGCCAGGTTTGCAATCTCAGCATTAGTCTCAACTCCTCACTTGCCTCCAAATCTTACTGTTTCTGCCTTCATATCTTTTCCATCTACATTCTCCTCTCTACTCACATAGAGACCACATCGTTCAAACCCTCATTATCTCTCGCCCAGATCTCCCAATCGGTCTGTCTACTTTAAGTCTCTTTCTACTGCAGCATAACCTACACATCAACGCCAAAGCATTCTCCCTCCTCATCTTCTCCTGGTTTCTTTTAAGTCCCAGCTAAAATCTCACCTTCTACAGGAAGCCTTTCCCAGGCCCTCTTAATTCTGGTGCCTTTTCTCTCTTAGACATTTCCCATTTATCTGGTACACAGCTTGTTTGTATGGATGTTTACTGGTCGTCTCCTCCATTAAATTGTGAGCTCCTTGAGGGCAGGGACTGTCTTTTGTCTCATTTTGTATCCTCAGCTTAGCACAGTGCCTGGCACATAGTAGGCACTTATATATGTTTACTGACCGACTGAAATGTAGATCTGGTTATGTGATTTCCCTCCACAATCAACTCCAGTGGATCTCTAATACCTCTAGGCTAAAAACAAACTCTTCCTAGCCTTGAAAGCCTGACTCCAGCCTCTTTCCGGCCACACTGGCCTTCTCTGTCCCCCACACAGGACACCCCACCTCCCATCTCGGTGCCCTCAGGCCTGGATGAGCCCCGTGCATAGACCATCCTTGTTCAGAGAATCCTCTTGCATTAAAATGCCATCCTCTGCATGAAGCCTTTCTTTATGTCCATAACCAGGTTCTCTCCCCCCCTAAACTACCCTGTATTTAAGTTCTGTGTATGGATATGCATTTATTAACTTTTATCTTCATGCTGTATGTTCACTGTAGATACCCGTGTTGGCAGCTCCTCCCTCAACCAGGAAATGTGTCATTTGTATTCTTAAGTCTACAAACCCCTTTCCTCACAGTCCCCCTAGAGAGGAAGGTCATGGAAAGTGCTCCCATCCCTATTTTAAAGATGAGGAAACTGTATTCCAAGAAGCAAAGTGACTAAAACATGTAAGCCTGGGGAACTCCCTTCCTCCATAGACTGCAGTCAGCCTATGACTTAGTTTTAATCAATCAATAAGCATTTGTGTTTCAATCAATCAATAAGCATTTATTGAGCACCTACTATGTGCCATGCACTGTGCTAAAAAGTGCTAGGGATTCAAATGCAAAGGCAAAAAACCCTGCTGTCAAGAAGCTCCCAGTCTAATGGAGACAACACGCAAAATGACCGGATACAGGATCAACCAGGCAGGATCTATAGAGCTGGGTCCCACAGAACGGATCGGGATGGGGGTTGGACCAGATGGCCACTGGGGTCCCTTCCAATTCTGAAATTCTAGGACTATCTACTCTACTACGCCGGCCCCTTTACATTAATATAAGGTGATTTTGGGGGGTGGGGTCCAGACTTACCATTTCATCCGTGTGGGGAACTTTTTGGGGTAGGTTTGTTTTTATTTAAAAATTTTTTCTTTTCTATTCTAAATTCTCCCCTCCCTCTACTCCCTCCCCCCTACCCCCCACCCCCACACTGGCAGGGCACTCCTAATATGGAAACTCTGCCCCCACCGATGCAGATCAGTAATCGATGCCTCCTTCAGAATCTTAAAGAAGCCCAGTAGTGACAAGTGATTCGCCAGCGGTCATGTGTCAGACGCAGGACTGAACTTTTTCAAGTCTTCCTGACACCAAGGTCAGTCCTCCATACACACCATCAGTGGGTCAAACTCAAAAGAGAGGGATCTCTGCCAGCAGCAGACTTACTTAGAAAACTACAAATCAACATTTTCTAGGTTCTGTTGTATTCTTACTTCTTTTGTTAAACATTTCCCAATTACATTTAAGTTTTGCCTGCGGTGAGTTTGACATGTGCCCATGCCACCTCTTAGAGCAATTCTATTAACATGAGATATGATATAATGTGATGATATAACATAATTTGGCATAATATAACATAGTAGGACTGAGATTCTCAGCTCTGGCATTCCACGTCAGAATAGAAGAAACCAAGGCCTCTGGTCCAAGCCCCCGTGTGCCTAGATTACAGGTACTTATGTGGCCTCCCAGTCCCTCAGGGCCTTTCTCTCAGCCTGCCATTCCAGACTCCAACTGGAGAGAAGTGACTATTAAATGCTAATATTGGGCAATACTCAAAGAGAGCAAACAAGATGCAGAGCCTTCCAGCTCTGATACTCCATGCCAAAGTAGAGGAGACTGTAGAACTATGGTGTCAAACTCAAAGAAAAATGATTTCTGCAGCTGCATTTTGGCTTAGAAAAACACAAATTAACATTACCTGTGTTCGCGTGCATTTTTATTTGTTTTGTTAAACCTCTCCCAATTAGATTTTAGTAAGATTCTGGCCAGGCCTGACACCTCTGCTTTAGAGACCCTCCAGTCCAAAGGTTTGGACTGGAATCCTCTGGCGGTCATTCCGGTGAAACTTGTGGGCGTCTTTTCAGAATTATGCATAAAATAAACTGTATGGGTTTACAAAGGAGACCAATTTTACTGAAATACAGTTACAAAAATACTTTTATTTTATTTTTTTGCTTTTTGGTGAGGCAATCAGGGTTAAATGACTTGCCCAGGGTCACACAGCTAGTAAGTGTCACGTGTCTGAGACTGGATTTGAACTCACGTCCTCATGACTCCAAGACTGAGCTCTATCCAACCGCACCACCTAGCTGCTCACTAGAAATACTTTTTAAAAACCAAACCAAAGTCCAGTTCCAAGTGCACAGAAAAAACCCCGCCCTAGTCTGGCCCTGGCACAACCTGACCCTGGGTACTTCTCCTTCCCTGGGGATCTTCAGCCTGCTAGGTGTCATAGGGTCCCATGTGAAACCTGGAGGGGCCATCTGCTCCAAACTCCACTCTCTTACAAAGAGAATAACCCAGGACCAACAAGGGTAAGTGACCTGCCCGAGATCATGAGGGAGCCATCAGTATGTTGTGGTGGTCATAGTGCTGAGTCTGCAGTCAGTTACTCCTTCGGTCACCCTGGGGAAGTCCCGTGCCCTCTCGGCCTCAGTTTCCTCCCTGATAAGATCAAGGTCTCCAAGGTCCCTACTAGCTCTAAGAGAACGGTGAGAGAGACACTAGGTCAGTCACTCCAGTCCCTGGGTGAGAGTCCAAAGCTACAGGACAGTGGGAAGAGGGTGAGATCTGGAGTCAAGGTTGGGTCACTCAGACCCTCAGTGGGCATCTTATCCAGTGCCCTCATTTTACAGATGAGCAAACTGAGGCCCAAGGGATGAAGTGGCCTCTCCCAAGGTCACACAGCTGCCAAGAGCTCAGAGATGACCAGGGACATCTCCACATGTCCAGAACAGAACTTCCTCTCTTTCCTTTCCCTCTCTGTCAAGGGCCAGACCATTCTTCAGGCACCCAGTGCTGCCACCTCACTGTCATCCTCAGTTTCTCACTCTCCCTCATCCCACACAGTCAATCAATCTGTCATGGTCTCACCATTCCAGCCTGCATTGCCCCTGGTGCCCGGCACGTCTCTCCCGCCACACACCACTCCCTGAGTTCAGGTCTTCCAGGTCTTATCTGAATCACTACAAAGTTTTCTAATTGGTCTCTTTGCTTCTAGTACACAGCTGCCAAAGTGATTTTCCTTAAGCGTAGATCTGACCATGTCACTCCCCTACTCAATAAACTCCAGTGGCTCCCTATTGCCTCTAAAGGTAAACTTCTAAAAACCCTTCACAGCCTGGTCCCAATTGCCTTTCCAGCTTCCCCCACCCCCTACCTTCCAATCCAGCCAAACTGGCCTTCTGTCCCTTCCATAGGATGCTCCATATCCAGTCTCCAGGCCTTTGCACTGGCCATTCCCCATCCCTGGAATGCCCTCCCTCTTCCCCTCTGCCTCACAGAACAGCTCAAGCAGCACTTCTTACATGAAATATTTTCTAATACTCCCAAGTGACAGTACCCTCCCTCCCAAACTACTTTATGTTTCTTTGTATTTATTCTCTTCAGATTTATTCTGCAAGAGAGTTTTCTCAAGTACTGAGACGTTAAGGGAGTCACCCAAGGTCACACTGCCCCTGTCAATCAGAGATAGAACCTGAATGCAGGTCTTCCTGTTCTGAGGCCAATTTTCTACCTTCAAGCCCTGTTTCTTCTCTGGCAAAGAAGGTGCTGATCTGCCCTGCTACAGGGATCTCCTCCTCTGGGAGTTCCCTGGACCAATGAATTCCTAGGTCCATCCCTAGCCCTACACTTCTACAAGGCACCCTGAAAGTCTTAGAAATAAACTGCCTATGCTACAAATTTACAAAAACAACATTGGAGGAAAGCTTAGCTATTTAAATTTCTTTTACACTGTTGTGAATTTCACATAATAAGTTTTTAATGTTAACAGACACACCCCCACTGTTAGGCATGACACATGCAACAGTGTCTGGGTGACACCTCCTCAGCCCAGTGGATCTGTGGAGGGCGGCCCCTGATCTCTCTACACTGAACTTTTTCATGTCAAAACTGTCATGGACTGGGGCTGCTTAGGGGGCCCAGTGGATAAAGCACCGGCCCTGGATTCAGGAGGACCTGAGTTCAAATGCGGCCTCAGACACATATAATACTTACTAGCTGTGTGACCCTGGGCAAGTCACTTAACCCTAGCCAAAAAAAAACTGTCACGGTTGCTGCCAGGTGTGGTTCTCCGGATGACCCGAAGACAGGAGTACACACGAAATCGAAGTCACTGAGCAGCGACTGATGGAAGTTTTCACAAAGTGAGAAAATCAACTAGAGTGCACAACAGTGGGTTTGAATTTTAATAAGAAATACTTCAATATTTTAAATGAACCTCTCAAAATTTTTCGGTTAGTTCACAATATTTAAATTTCTTAAATTACTAAAGCTTAATAAATGCTTGTATATTAACTAAGGAAGGATTCGAACCCAGGTCTCTTGACTCCAACGTCCACGCTAGTTCCACTACACCTTGCCTCTCAATGCCATCTAGCCTGGCATTGAAATGACCCTCAAAGGCCACTGAGGTCAACCCTCTCATTTTACAGATGGAGAAACCGAGGCTCCGAGAGATTAAGAAGTTTGCTGAAGGTGATAAAGGTATCACCTCTGACTCCAGGGATCTATTCTGTGTCCCATTCCTGTACTCCCTGTGTGTCCTTGGGCAAGCTGCTTCCTTTCTCTGGGCCTCAGTTTCCTCCCCTGTAAAATGAGGGGGTTGGCTCAAGACAGCTTTTAACATTCCTTACAACTCTAGACCTCGCCGGGCCTCAGTTTCCTCCTCTGTAAAATACCAGGGTTAGGCTCAGTGGCCTCTACAGCCCAGCTCCGGATTATGATCCGGTACTATTACTCTGTGCCTCAGTTTCTCCATCTGTAAAACAGAGAAGGGGTGGGCCGGATGTGACCTCCGAGGTCCATTTCAGATCTAGATTATTAACCTACAACTCCTCTGGGCCTCGGTTTCCCCATCTGTAAAATACCTGGATTGGTCTTGATAGCCCCTCCCCCTCCGTGGGCCTCAGCTTCCCCATCTATAAAACGCCAGGCCTGGTCTCCACGACCCGCCTTCGCCAGGCCCCTCCCCCTCTCTGGGCCTCGGTTTCCCGGTCTGTAAAACCAGGCTTGGCCGCGACGCCCCCTCCCCCACAGCCCCGCCCCTCCGTGGGCCTCAGTTTCCCCACCAGCCTAGGCCGTGACGCCCGCTCCCTCCGTCGGGACCCTCTCCCGGCCTGGGCCTCGGTTTCCCCCGCGAGGCCCCCCGCGTCCCCCCCGACCCGGTCCCGCGCCCCGCGGCCCAGCCACCGCGCGTCGGCCTCACCTCGGCGCTCCTCCGCGGCCTCAGCCGCCGTTTCAGCCGGCTCACAGCCTCTGCCGCTAAGCGGCGCGCTCTCCGGCCGTTGTCAAGGGGACGGATGACGTAGGACGGCTGGCGGCCAGGGACAAACCTCGCGCGGACGCGTTTCCTTTGGCTGGGTCACAGACGAGAAGCGGAGCTCCGGCTGCCACAGCGCCCCCTAGCGGGAGGCGGCCGGGGAAAAAGAAAGGAGGCTGGAAGTGAGGCAGCGTGGTGGTGCTCCCTATAGGACCTTCCATCTCCTGACTCCGCGCCTTTGCACAAGCCATCCCTCAGCCCCCAGTCCAGGAGTGGGGAACCTTCACAGGATGGAAGCTCCTCGAGGGCAGGGTCTGTTTTGGTTTTGTGTCTGTATCCACCCAGGCACAATGCCTTGCACACAGTAGGTGCTTAATAAATGTTTATTTAACTGAATTGAATCCCTCCAGATATCAGAGGGAGAAAAAGTGAGCGGACCCAGGATCAAATCCTCCTTCTGATTCATAGCACCTCTGTGACTTTGGCCAAACCACTCCCCCTCCATTGCCTCAGTTTCCTAATCTGGAAAGTAAGGGGGTTGGATTGTAAGTAAGCCAACACCCAACCAAAGCACGGGGCATCTGAGGTTTTTTCCAGCCCAGTGTCTCGGCTTTGCTATTTCTTTCTCTTGTTAAAGATCTGATTCCTTCATCCATCTATACAACAAGGGGTTGTATACAATACCCTTCTGACTAAAAATAACATGATCCTTCCATTAAATGCCTACTATGCGCCTCCCTGCCCTCCTCCATCTTAGCACCTTCCCTCCTTTGATTATCTCCATTTATCCAGGATGTATGTGGATCGGTTGCAGGGATTGGTTTTTTGCCTGTCTTTGTATCCCCCAATGCTCAGCAGAATACCTGGCACATAGTAGGTGTTTAATAAATGCTTGTTGCCAGAGAGAAATAGAGGACTCGAGAAGGAAAAGGAAGTAATACTAACTATGGGCAGCTAGGTGGCATAATGAATAGAGCATGAGCCTGGAGTCAGAAAGACCTGAGTTCAAATCCAGCCTCAGACACTTACTAGCTGTGTTGGCCCTGGGGAAGTCACTTCACCCTGGTTGCCTCAGTTTCCTCATCTGTAAAATGAGTTGGAGGAGATGGCAAACCACTCCAGGATCTTTGCCAAGAAAACCCTAAAAATGGGGTTACAAGGTCATGAAGAGTTGGACACAACTGAATAACAACAACTCCCCTTCATCAGCCTTGAACGGGAGGCAGAGAAGACTGAAAAAAATGCCACCGTCCTTGCCTTCCCCCATGGGATATTTGCAGTATTTGAAAAGTGCTTGTGCCTAGTGCAATGCCTGGCATATGGTGTTCAGTCATTTTCAGTTGTGTCTGACTCCCGGTGACCCCATGTGGGGTTTTCTTGGCAAAGATACTGGAGGGGTTTGCCATTTCCTTCTCTAGCTCATTTTACTGATGAGGGGGTGGTGGCTGGTTCCTTATGGGTAATCCTGAGTTCTGGGGTACCCAAGGGACAGAGAGCTCTTGAGTTGAAGAATAAGTTATATGCCTCAATTTGCTACTGAAGGACTACCACTGAGCCATAAGGGGCCAGGAGATATGGACCCACTCAATCCGCCATGTTATTTCTGTGTGTAACTTAGGTGGTGCAGGTACAAGGAGAAAGGGGATCATTTGTTCAGCAATCCACAGAACGTCTTTACTTTCTGCAAGGTGTCCAAAGAGTCTGATGGACTATTTGAATGTTTTAGGTTTCTGTACTTGTGCTTTTGCTGTGGTGAGGAAAGAAAAGTTGTCCCATAATTCAATCCGTCAATAAACACTTATTAGCCCCTACTATGTGCCAGGCACTGTGCTATACTCAATATCCACATGGTTC
>NW_020941065.1:12046788-12057479 GCF_900497805.2 Vombatus ursinus | reverse complement strand
GGTGGGAGAAAGGGAAGAGAAGAATTTATTAGGCACCTACTATGTGCTATGCACTGTGCTAAGCACTTCATGAATATTATCCCATTTGATCCTTTTAACAGCCCTGGGAGATTGGTGCCGTTATGGCCTCCATTTTACAACTGAGGAAACTGAGGCAGACAGAAATTAAGGGACTTTTCTGGGGACATATGTCTAGGAAGTGTCAGAGTCCAAATCTGAGCTCAGGTCTTCCTGACTCCAGGCCCAGCATTCTATCCACGGTGCCTCTAGAGAGGAACTCTGTTAAACACATTTGGGGAGACCTAGGCATAAGGCATCTTTAAACTATATTTTAAAAATTTCCTCAGAGTTTTACTCTGGGATTAGAGCAACAAATAAAAGAAAGACAGTAGCTTCCTTGGGCTCAGACCGCCAGGATCAGATATGGGTCCGTAAGAGTCCAGTGTCCTTGGGAATATTTGGACCATGGTTGACACATTGGAGATTGTTTGTCGGAGAGTTTTTAAGACAGTGTTTTGTTCTGCTGAATCAAATGCTTTTTTGTAATTAACAAAAAATAAGCATCCTAGGATCTTCTACTTGTAAATGCATTTATATTCTAAATTGCTATTCTGTGATCTTGTATTCACAAATGTGTTTATATTCTAAACTGGTTTTGCCTTTGACTGCCATATCTCTTTGCTACTTGAAGTGCTGGGGCAGCTAGGTGGCACAATGGATAGGGTTTATGTGACCTGGAGTCATAAAGACCCATCTTCCTGAGTTCAAATCTGGCCTGAGACACTTACTAGGTGTGTGACCCTGGGCAAGTCATTTAACCTTGTTTGCCTCAGTTTTCTCATCTGTAGAGGAGGAAATGGCAAACCAGTCCAGTATTTTTGCCAAGAAAACCCCAAATGGGGTCACAGAGAGTCAGCCACAACTGAACAACAACTGTTTGCTGGATAAGGTGGTTTTTAGATATTTTTGGTCTACTCATTGGTTAAACTTCTGAGTGAAGTTGCTATGACTGGTGCCGATGTCCTTTCTTCCATCTATTACCCATATCTTGGACATCAATTTAAGTAAGTCAGATTATAATGATTTTAATTCCACTCCCTAATCTCTCTCTCATTTTTTTTAACCTCAACAACTTTGTATTCATTTTGATCTTTCCTCTAACTAGATGGTAGTCTGATTACACACAGACAGCTAATTTAGGGGTGACTCCCACATTAGCAACAAGCCATTTCCCAATACCAAGTTTCAGTTTTTGTGTTACTTGGCGCTCACCACGTTCGATGCCTATTGATTCTTTTCTCAAAGAAAGTATTCATGAGTGTACAGGGATGAATTTTTTGTAAAGTCTACAATATTTTCCAACATATTTTCCCACTGCTATTGATTATTCCCACCTTTGCATGGAAATAGCCAATGAATATTGAGATTTCATTGGAAGAGTCTCACTAGTTCTTTATAAAATTTCTCTATCTCCTCACCCTTTGTGACAGACAATGGCACACAAGCTGCAGTTATTTTCACGGCAGGCTTTTTGCAAACACGTTTTAGGAGTCCTGCAATATCACCTGACCAAAGGTCCCACAAAATGATGTTTCTTGTTGCCTTGGAATGCCCAGCAAACCAATCCCTCCCAATCCTTTGGTCCCTCCTGTGATCCATCCCTCCACTTAGCTGCAGTTGCCTTTTCTCTTCCAGGTGATGTATTACCATCTGCTTTGCCGTTGACCCTAAGGACTATGGGGTCTTTCCATCTGATTTGCAGGTGAAAGCTCTTCCATGTATTATTTTCCCCTTTATTTAGCACGTGAGCTCCTTGAGAACGTGCGTCTCTGCTTCTCTATTTGTATCTCCAGCACTTAGCACAGGGTTTGAACGTAGAAAGGAAATACTTAACATTTTTTCTTTTATTCATTCATTTATTTCAGTTTGATTAAAAACAAGAATTTCAAGATGAATATGATTCAGTTCTGCTGCTAACACATCCATTAACGGTCATTGGACAAGATCTCACATTTAGGGACCAGCAATTGATTACATTAATATTTATATTACATTAATATTTATTAATGTGATATTACATATTAATATTATGTAATTTCATTAATGTTATATAATGTGCAATGTTATATAATTTTTTTAATGTTATATAGCGTGTAATTACATCTTAAGGTAATATGACATTAATATTTATAGATGATCCCCAAACTGAGTGAATCCTTTTGCTTTCAGCCCCCACTGTCACAGAAGCATAAAGGGGTTGTTCAGGACCAAAGACTATTTTGTAATTTTCCTAGGTCGCTGCCGTGGTCAAAGAATCCATCACCAGCTGGCCAGCCTAGGGGCGATGAAACTGGTCCTCAGACAGCACCGATGGCAAAGACTTTACATCAGTCCTTTTGCTTGTTTGTTTGTTTGCATGGTAGAGGCTGAAGGAGCCTGAGCTCTGCTCTCACAGGCTTTGAGTAGCCGGGTCACTTCCACATCAAGGTGAGGCATCAGAGTAGGGCTCTGTGGAAGAACTTGGAACAAAGAATAACAAAAGTCAGAGCTGTGAGGGACCTTCTCAAAGGATCACACGTATGCTTGTGTGTATAGGAGTTTTGTTTCCTCCTAGGAAAATTTGAACTCCGTGAGGGCAGGGACCGGTTTTCATTTTGACTGCGAATCCTTTATGTCTAGCCGATGCCTTTCCCATATAAATATGCCAAAATGCTCCAAAAATGCCCGTTGGAATCATCGGGTTGGACCCAACTAGTCCGGCCCTATCATTTTACAGGGAAAGAACCTGAGGCACAGATCGGAGAGATGCTTTGCCCACGGTCACTCAGCCCTTCCATGAACGCATGGTTATGAAACTCTTGGCTAGGAATAAAACCCACGGTAGCATCTGTCCTTCCCTAACGCCGAGTGTCACCCGAGTACCTGGGCTTACTCAAATGCACAGCTCTCTGACTGTTTTTTTAAACAACTTCAGGCCAACCCAGCCGTGCGGCCAAGACTTAGAAAGGACAGCAGCCACAAGAGCTAATGAGCCTCGTCATGCCGAATCGCGTGAACTTCTGACTCGGCTAAAAATTAATCATTCCAAAACAAGATCAGGGATGTCAGAAGAGAGGGGCAGACCCCGGCCGAGGTGGGCACCCAGGCTCGACCCTGCGGTCTGATGGAATTCGAGATCGGGTGTGCTGCTTGTGTTGCATGGTGGTTGAAACCAGAGGCCTGTGATTTTTGCTCCTCGAATCTCCTTCACAGTCAGTCAGTCAATCGTCGTCCTGGTTTTGAGCACTCCAGGAGAGGCAGTACAGAGAAGCGGGTAGTATGTGCCCCGGGGGCAGCAAGAGCTGGGGTTCAATTTCTACCTTTGACATTGACTGGTTGTGCGACCGCGGGCAAATTGCTTCCGTTCCTGGTCCTCAGTTTTCCTCCTCTGGAAAATGGGTCTAATGGTGACCTTTAGTACTTAATTCAGGGGGCCATTGTGAGACTAGAATGAAGTAATGTATAAAGTGTTTAGGGAGCTTTAAAGCACTGGATAAAAGAATTACGATGAAAGAGAAGCGTCTGTGGGCCAGCTGCAGGCTCACAGGCCTTGAAGGCAGAAGGACTGGGTTCTCGACCTGGCTCTGGGACTGGTGAGGTGTGTTCATTTGGACAAATCACTTAGTTCCCCTCTCAGGGCCTCAGTTTCTCCTGTTGTAAAACAAAGGGTTTGGATGGAATGATGCATGAGGTTCCTTTCAAGACCTAATGTTCTAGGCAGCTGGGTGGTACAGTCAATAGAACACTGACCTGGAGTCAGAAAGACCTGAATTCAAATCCTAACACGGATACATTTTAGCTGTGGAAGCCTGGGCAATCACTTCTCCTCTGTCTGCCTCAGTTTCCTTATCTGAAAAACAGAGATAACAACAGCTTTTACCTCCCAGGTTTGTTGTGAGGATCAAATATCTGTAAAGTGTTTTGCAAACCTAGCAAATCAGGAGATGAGTTCTATTCAATCAACAAGAATTTATTAGCACCTGCTATATTCATCAAGCACCTACAGCATGCGGAGATGGGGGTCACTTAGTCATTCTGCAAACATTTCCAAGTGACTGCAGAGATAAGGGCTATTCATTCAGCAAGCATTTATTATGTAGCTCCTCTACGCCAGGCTCTATGCCAACTCATCTTACTGGTGCAGAACACCCTAGTATATGAAGCGTCTTAGACTAATATATAAATTTGTCTATACCCAGACAAATGACCAGGCCCTCTCTGACCTCCAGGGATATCTAGTCTACTGGAGGAAAACACGGTTCACAAAGACAGGTAGAGAGGAGGCCATCGGAGAAGGGAGGCTCCAGTCAGCAGGAGCAGCCAGGGGACCGCAGCCATGCTGGCATGGATTTGTAGGGAGGGGGCTTTGTCTTCCACTCCGGAAACGTCCGAGAACCTTTTACTCACTTGGACGGGAGAGTAAAAGTGAGGAACGGGTTGGCACCGCCAGGGTCAGAAGAGGGAAACTGAGCTCCCAGGCTGGTTATGGGGCTAGTTTGCTCAGTCATCGGACAGCTCAGGAGCAGACCTGAGCTTTTCAAGGGTGCCCTAAGTCCCATTTTACAGACATGGAACAAAGAATGTCAGAAGAGGGAGGGAGCTTAGAACAGGGGATGTCAGAGCTGGGAGAAACCTGCCCCTAAGAAGTGTGTGATCAACAAATCAAAAATGTGAGAAGACAGATTGCATCCTACTGTCCTCATTATAGTCAATCATGCAGAAGAGCTTTAAATATAAATATTTAATATAATATTATATGTTAAATATAAGTAAAAGTAAACAGTAGTTTGAGTGTTTCTCGGGCCTTTGTTTGAGTCTGATCATGCAGTTTCAGGATGATTCCCAATCTCCCTCAATGCCTTCTGCTAGGTCTCCTAGGAATGAACAGGGGCAGAGTGGAGCACCCATCGTTGACTGTAAAAAAAAAAAGAAAAAAAGAAAGAAAGAAAAAGTAATGTACAAGGTGCTGGGCTTAGCCATGGGAGAGGCGCCAGGGATTAAAAAAAGACAAGCATCATTGACCTCTGGAAGTTTAACATCTCCAGTGGGTCACTGGAAAGACCAAATTCTAGGTTATAGGGTCATTGATTTAGAGCTGGTACCTAATCCAATCCCTTGTGTCAGGGCCAATTCTATCCCAATTGTCTGCCAACTCATCTTACTGGTGCAAAACACCCTAGTATATGAAGCGTCTTAGACTAATATATAAAGCTCTTGAAAGCACGATTAACATGGTAGCTAGTAGTAGTAGTAGTGGCAGTAGTAGTAGTAGTAGTAGTAGTAGTAATGGTGATGATGATGGTGGTAGTGGTAGTGATAGTAGCAGCAGCAGCAGCAGTAGTAATAGTAATAGTCGTAATAGTGGTGGTGGTGGCAGTAGTAGTAATAATAGTAGTAGTAGTAGTAGATGTGAACCCCTTCACTGTCTCTTACAGCATGCTTTAGAATCTGGACATAGATATAGGAGAGTTAAGAGATGATAATAATAATAACAGCTAACATTTACATAGTCCTTACTGTGCTAGGCACTTTACAATTACGATCTCATTTGACCCTCACAACAGCTCTGAGAGGTAGGTGTTTTATTCTCCCCATTTTACAGATGAGGAAACTAGGGAAGCAGAAATTAAGTGTGGCAGTCACTCAGCTGGTAAGTGTCTGAGACTGGATTTGAACTCGGATGCCTAAAAGGTCCATAGATAGGATTCGGGGGAGTGTGAATTTGTTTTTTTTTTTAAACTTTTAATAACTGAATTTTAATATCATTGATTTCTTACAGCTCCCAGGAAGACCTAAATCCAAACCCTGCCTCAGATGCTTAATAGTGGTGTGACCCTGGGCAAGTCACTTAATCTCTATCTGCATCAGTTTTTTTCATCTGTAGAATGGGGAGAATAATAGCTCTTGCCTCACAGGACGTGACTGAAAATCAAAACAACTGCCACAACAACCTATTTTATTTTATGCATTTAAAAACATGATTGTGAGGGGGGGCCACAGGCTTCACCAGACTGACAAAGGGGTCCATCACACACACACCCCAAAAGGGGAAGGAGCCCTAGATGAAATGATATGTAGAGTTTTTTCCAGCTCTAAATTCCATGAGAGCTCTATGAAATGGAGAATAGAGATCCCTGCCCCGCTGACCTCCCCGGCCTGCTTTCATGATCACATAAGATAATGGATAAGGAAATGCCTTAGAAACTCCAAGAGAGCTAGACAGTCCAAAGGGGTTGTTTTCATCACTGTGTGTGGGTAGGTCCCTGTTGGTTTTTCATTTTCGAAAGGGATTGATGACATCGCCTGCAATATCTTGACTTGTCCGTGAATTGGATTTAAGTCAGGCAGGGCTGCACATCGTCATCAGCCTCATTCTCTCTTCCAGAATCACCAAAGTCCAGTGGCAGGACAAAAGTCAAGACCACCGGCGATGGCCGGGATGCAGTGGATGACCTTGGCGTCTTCCACGTCCAACCAAGCTCTAAGCGCTCTGCAGTGCCTGCTTCCGCCGCCCTCGTGGCCGTTGGAACAAATTGTTCTCATCTGCCCATTCTGAGCCAGGGAAGTCTTCAAATGCTTCAGGGTAACCACCCTGATAACTCACTGACAGGTCCCTATAAAACAGTAAAGGAAAGACGCTGCTTACAAAATATTACAGAGACGGATAGCTTGAGTCACCATGCCAAAGCACACTGGCTGCCCTACGGTGGACGAGTCTCTCTGGATTTTTAGTTAGGGCCATCCTCAAAGTCTTTCCAACATGGCAGTACCTGCCAGCAAATGGACTTTGCTGTCGCAGCCTCTGAGAACCCCGGGCTCATCTCTGCTTCTCATAGTCACTCAAACGAGAAGTTCTTGGTGTAATTGTATTCTATTCACTGACATTTGAAAGAATGGGAAAGAAAGATCTATTCACTGACATTTGACTGGGAACCCCTTAAGGCAAGGGACTGCTTTTATTTACATGCCCAGCACTTTACTCAGTACCTGGCACATAGTAGGTGTTTAACAAACAAATGCATTTTGAGTTGAGTTGACACATTGATATGAGTCAGGAGAAAATTGGAGGAATGGACATTGAGTTTGGCGACATTCGGTTTTCGGTTGTTGTTGATTTAGGGGAGGGATACAAGTTGTTTTGGTTGAAGATAAATGATAATGAAGAGGGTACCAGATTTGGAGTCATCTGGGTTCAAATCTCATCTTAGATGTTCACTAGCTGCATGACCCAGAACCATTCGTTTGACCGCTTTAGGCATCAGTTTCTTCATGTGTAAGATGGATGTGTGGGGATTCCGTGGCCACTAATGCTTCTGTTGTAATGGGGAGGGGGGACTGCATTTCTGGAAAAAGGCTTAATCCAAGTAGGGACTGTAGCAGGCAGGGCAATGCCTGTGCTCAAAGGAGAAGACTCCCATTTGGCCAGTCATTCCTTGCTCTCTGATATAATGTAAAATGAGTAAGGGGAGAGGAAAGAGAGATTAGGAAGAAAAGAGGGATTACCATCTCTTCACTGTCTGCATTTTGTCTGCAAGTTGTCTTGCTTTCAATTTGTTATTTTTAAGTGGGCATATCTATGTCTACCCCTCAGGGCCTGGGAACGAATCGGCCAAAGAATAGCCCAAAGACCCCAAGTCCTGACCTGCCTGGCATCAAAACTGCCTGGGGAGCTTCAGGTGACTGTTTCTTGGGGAATTCTCACCTCCCAGGTCACAGCCTCCTAGAGTTGCTGTGAAAAAGAGTGTGGCTTTGGAATCTGGATTCACCTTCTTGTTCTTCCGCTGACTACCTGTGTGTGAGCTTTTTGTCTCTGGGCCTCAGTTTCCCCATCTGTAAAATGAAGGGGCAGGTGTAGATGACCTCTGAGGCTCCTTCCAGCTTTGGTTCTGGTCCACTGAGGCCTCCTCCAAACTCCAAAAGTTCTATGATGCTACTCAATGTCCCCTTCCGTCTCTGCATCTTTTATTAGAGGGATGAAAATTAGCATCAGAGAATTTCTGGAGTTGGAAGAGAACCCAGAAGATCACAGATATGGAACTGAAAGGGATTTCAGGGGACATCTAGTCCAAACCCTTCACTCCACAGATGAAGAAACTGAGGCTCAGGGAGGCCAGAAGATGTGCCCAAGGTCACACTGGCATTAAAGCATCACCTGTCCTCCATTCCAGATCAGAAAAAAGGAATGCCTCTACACCATTCTCAACAAAGGGTCATTCAGTTTTTGACTGAAGATTCGGGGGGAGGGGAGTGGGGCACTACCTGCTAAGGGACCTACTATGTGCCAGGCACTGGAGATATAAAATAAAACGGGCCCTGCCCTCAGGGACCTTATATCTCTTGTATCCTTCCTCCTGTAAAAATGAATTTCAATGTGACGTGTAAATGTGACTGCGGGAGGCAGCATGAGACTTCAAGTTGGGGGAAGTTTCCCCCTTATAGGAATCTAGGGATGGAGTGGATAAAGGGCCAGACTTGCACTCAGGAAGACCTGAGTTTGAATCCTGCCTCAGATACTTGCTAGCTGGAAAGTCAATGAAGCTATCTAGCTTTTAGTTTCCTTATCTGTCAAATGGCAACAATAACAGCCCCTGCCTCCCAGGGCTGCTGTTTGGTACTAGATATTATTTGTAAATGAGATTTTATTTGTAAGGCACTTTGTAAACCTTAAAACCCTATATAAATGCTAGTTATAATTAGCCTAAGTGTGCCTTCAAGATGGTTCTGGTCTCTAGGGCCAAAGGGAACAAGGCTAGTCCCTCGGTCATGGGACAGCCTTGCAAACACTTGAAGAGAGAGACAGTCTTTTTCAGGCTAAACAGTCTCAATTTCTTCAACTTTGAGTCAATGTGGTTTTGGTTATATGGGAAGATAATCAGACAGTCAGTCAATTAGTATCTATTAAATGCCTACTATGTGCCAGGCATTGTGCTAGGCGCTGGTGAGACAAAGAAGGCAAAAGACAGTTCCTGCCCTCAGTGAGTTTACAGCAGTCTAATGGGGGGAGGGGATAACATGCAAACAGCTATGGACAAACTCGTTATAGACAGGATAAATTGGAGATAAATAGCCAAGGGAGGGCACCAAGGTTAAGGAGAGCTAGGAAGGGCTCTTGGGCAGAAAAAGGACTTGAAGGAAGTTTTCCTGGCAGAGATGAGGAGGGAGGAGAGTTCCTGGCAGGGGACACAGCCAGTACAAATGCATGGAGTCGAGAGAGGGAGTGTTGTGTGCTAGGAACAGCCAGGAGGCCAGTGTCACTGGATCCAAGAGGACGTGTCAGGAAGTCAGGTGTAAGAAGACTTTGAACGCCAAGCAGAGCATTTTGTATTTGCTTTCTGGGGGCAATAGGGAGCCACTGAAGGTTATGGAGTAGGGGAGTGACCTGGTCAGATCTGAGCTATAGGCAGATCACTTTGACAGCTGAGTGGAGGATGGGCTGGAGTGGGCAGAGTCGTGAGGCAGGCAGACCCCAAATCAGCTGTTGCACTAATCCAGGCATGAGGTGATAAGGGTATGCACGAGGGTCAGACAGGGTCAGAGGAGAAAGGGGAGGGGGTCCATATTTGAGAGATGTCACAAAGCTAGAAATGATAGGAATTAACAGGGCAGCTAGGTGGCGCCATAGTGCATAGAGTGCAGGGCCTGGAATCCAGAAGACTCATCTAACTTCCTGAGTTCAAATCCAGCCTCAGACACATCCTAGCTGTGTGACCCTAAGCAAGTCACTTTACCCTGTTTGCTTCAGTTTTCTTATCTGCAGAATGAGCTAGAGAAGGAAATGGCAAAAAACTCCAGTATCTTTGCGAAGAAAACCCCAAATGGGGTCATGAAGAATCATATGGGACTCATACAAAACAAAGTCAAGCTCTTTTTGTCCTAGATGAGGAAATAGGCACAAAGAAGGGAAATGACTTGCACAAGGTCTCACAATAAGTTGTGTCTGAGTCAGGTCTAGAACCCAGGTCCCCTGATCCCTACTCTTCTATATTACCTCCCTTTCCTGACCTGTAGAGCCATTTCCGCATATACTCCAAACTCATTTGTACAAGAGGGCAGGTAGATGGAATGTAATCTCCTTAAAGGCTGAGACTGTTTCATTTTTGTCTCTGGATTTATTCCCAGTGCCTAGCACTGGGCCTGGCACATAGTAGGCGCTTAGCATCTGCTTATTGAATGGGATTGCTTGATTGAAAAGAGAATTTTATCCCGTCATCAACTGAAACACACTGCAGAGTCTTCCATGATTAACTTCTGAGATGAAGTACATTTCATGTCCAGCCAGTGACCTCTCCTCAAACAGCTAGCCAATAAATCACGTTAGTCTACACTTCATCAAGATGATGTAAAAGCTGAGAGAACTAAAAAACATTTAATTTCATTCAAATCTCTCCAGTTCTATTCGGCTATTGTTGGTTATGTTAGCTGTAGTTTAGGCTGTTAAAGATTTGCTGAGTGTTCATAGGTAGATCACATAAAGGGACCTTAGAAAATAATAGAACACACAACTTCAGGGTTGACAGGAACCTTAGAAAAGAGAGAGTCAGAGCTGAGAGGGACCTTAGAATAGGGGATATCAGAGCTGGCAGGGGCCTGAGAACAGGGGATGTCAGGGCTGGGAGGGGCCTGAGAACAGGGGATGTCAGGGCTGGGAGGGG
>NW_020941065.1:12041055-12046778 GCF_900497805.2 Vombatus ursinus | reverse complement strand
CCTTAGAACAGGGGATGTCAGATCTGAGAGAGGCCTCAGACCAGGGAATGTCAGGGTT
This sequence comes from Vombatus ursinus, assembly GCF_900497805.2. NCBI lineage: Eukaryota > Metazoa > Chordata > Mammalia > Diprotodontia > Vombatidae > Vombatus > Vombatus ursinus. Next base: position 12,046,720 of record NW_020941065.1, on the reverse strand, counting down.
GGGAGAGGCCTCAGAACAGGGGATGTCAGAGGGAGGGGCCTTCAATATCAATATCTTCATTTTAAGAAATGAAGAAACTGGAGCAGAGATGAGGAGTCTTTGCTCCAGGTCCCACGCCATTTCAAGGCCCATCAGGGACCAGATCTGGCAGCTCCTGACTGCTGGCCCCGAGCACTTTCAATCACCCCATTCTATTACTATCCCCTATTATTAACTTTAAGGTGTATTTTCTTCATGCCCCCAGAAGGGAGGTGCTTGGAAATTCTTGCTCAGCCAACACCGGGAAACACGAGGGAGGGAGAAGCCAGAACTCTTGCAGGCACACATCACAGAAAACAAAGCTCTTCGCCCCGCTGCTTTTCCTGGGAAAAGTGGCGACAACCCGAAGGGTGAGTCCTCAGCTCCCCGGGCATACCACCAGTGGAGAGACTGTGAGCTGGAGCTACAAACTGCCTTTCTGCCGAAAGCTCTCTCCTGGACTCTCCACGTTTTTCATCCCTGTGAAAAGTCTGACTCCTTCTCACCTGCTCCATGCCCTCTCCTTGAGTCAAAGGACAGTAAGATGCCCAGGTCAGGTCTCCAGCTACTTCCTGTGTTGGCTGGTAAAAGCCCGTCTCGAGCCTCATCGGACCAATAGGATTTCCTAACCCAGGCAAAGGTGGACAGCGAATTTGTTGCTTTATTCTATTCTAATCCCTGCCCTCAAGAAGTTTACATTCTACTTCATAATTAGGACCTTGGCATCAATCAGAGGCAGAAATATATCTCTGGAGGTCTAAGAGAATAGGAGAAGAAAGAAAAATGATGGTTTGTGTTCAGTCTTGGGGGCCACATTTCATGAAGGATGTTGATAAGCTCAAGAGCTTTTGGGGTGGGGAGAAGGGAGATGGGGAGGCCGCCATTATGGTGAAGGCCTTCAAGATCATGCCGCTTGAGGATGGGTGGAAGGAACTGGGGCTGTGGAGCCTGGAGAGATTCAGCGAAAGAAAACAAGACTGGGAAGGCAAATGGGAGAGAGATCATGGCTAGTCTCAAATGCCATGCTAAGGGGTTTCCATTTTATCCTATAGATGAAGGGGATGATCACTGCTCTTCCCCGTCAAAGGAATGATGGGGTCAGACCTGTACCTTGGAAATATTATGTTGAGGGGCAGCTAGGTGGTGCAATGGATAGAGCACTGGCCCTGAAGTCAGGAGGACCTGAGTTCAAATCCAGCCTCAGACACATAACACGCACTAGCTGTGTGACCCTGGGCAAGTCACTTAACCCCAGTGCCTAGCAAAAAAAAAAAGAAAGAAATATTATGTTGAGAACATTGAAATGTCCTGTAACATCGAATGTCAAGATGGCGAATGGACCCTTCTCCATGATTCCGTATGAGTTGGCAGATAAGGTTAATTGAAACAATCAACTAAGTTGCCTGCTAACACTGGGAAGCGGTGGATTATGAGAGTTAGTTCAGCGCATTAAATTTCAGTTGGAAGACTGGCATTGGGAGAATTTACTTGTTGTTGAGTTGTTTTCAATTGCACCTGACTTTTCATGATCCCTTTTGGGATTTTCTTGGCAAAGATACTAGAGTGGTTTACCATTTCCTTCTCCAGCCCATTTTACAGACGAGGAAACTGAGGCAAACAGAGTGAAGTCACACAGCTCGTAAGTGTCTGAGGCTAGATTTGACCTCAGGTCCTTCTGATTCCAGGCCTGGCACTCTATCTACTGCACCACCTAGCTTCACGTTGGCATTTACCTACATGACGTCAATCCCCCTGACCGTGGTCATTCTTAGCCCACAATCTCTTCTAATGCTGGCACCAATGACTCCAGGTTAGGAAGATTGATTACTGTTGTGTGAGATGGTACAAAGCTACTGACTTACCATTCTTTGTCAACTCTGTCCAGTTTGGGATTCTTAAGCTAGGGTAGCTGGATAAGCAGGATTGGGTGAAGCAAGGTTTATAAGGACGTGGGGAAACTATTAAGTTTGGGTGGAGTAGATTTAGGAAAATTAGGACAAGCTTTAAGGTGAATAAATTACTTACTGTTGTTGAGTCAACTTCAACCACTGTTAACCCTGTAAGGCAAGCTGATACTAGTATGTAATAGGGAGAATGGGTGACCTTGACCCTAAGTGTATGGAACATTGAGGATAGGATTTAGAGCTGGAAAGGACCTTTGAGATCATCTGGTTCAACAGGCTCATTTTACAGAGGAGGAAAACTGAGACCCAGAGAGGGTAAGGGGTGTCTCCAAGATTCAATTCAACTCAGAAAAACATTTATTAAATACTTCTATGTGCCTAGCGAGAGTCGCCTTGGGATAGTGGATAAAGGACCAGCCAGGAGTCAGGAAGATCTGGGTCTGAGTCTTCTTGCCTCTGACTCAGTCTGTGTACCTCTGAGCAGTCGCTTAGTTTCTAGGAGGTCCCTGGGGCCCCCCACTTTTCCACTTCCCCACCCCCAGCTCTGTAAGCACAGTGGCCATTCTGCATTGGTAGAGATTTCTTTGTAAGGAATTTTTGACACTGATGAAATTGCAGGGCCAAGCCAAAAGAAAAAAATGTGCCAGGCACTGTGGTCTCCTAGGTAGCAAACAGCCCTTCTGACTGTACAGCTAGGGCTCTCTCCGCTGCTCCCAAGCTACCCAATCTTGCTTTTTTGTTCCCAGATCTTATTTTAAAGCCGTCAATTTCAGGACAGTCTGGAGAGCTCATGAGTTCATGCTACAACCCAAAGAAGACCTCGGGTCTAATCCCGAGGCCCAAAGAGACATGGTTACTCTGGGAGGCCAATTATTTTTCTGAACAATCCATCCACAAGAAAACTTATCTCAGGGAATCCAGCCTTGCCCTCTGAATGGTGCAATCGCTGTCTGAGAGCTGACTCACTCTGTGGAGCTGAAGCACAGGACATGGGAGGTGGAAAGGGCACCAGGGACCATCTGGACTAACCTTCATCTGAATGAGAAGCTCTGGACTTGTTGGGTTACTCCTCCTGTACCCCAACAAATGGCACTAGCAGAGAGAATGCTAGATTTGGAGTCAAGAAGACCTGAGTTCAAATCCTGATTCAGACACTTATTAGCATTGCTTACCTGCTTTCAACCTCAGTTTCCCCATCTGTAAAATAATAACAGCTACCTCCCAGGGCTGTTGTGTGGATCAAACGAGATAAAGAATGCAAAGCAAAATGACCATTAACTATTATTAATAATAGCTAACATTGATATAGCATCTACTATGTGCCAGGCACATATTTTATAAATATACGCAACTTTTTGGATATTATCTCATTAGGTCCTCACAACAACCTAGGTGTTACAATTATCCTCATTTTACAATTGAGGATACTGAGGCAGAGGGTAAGTGACTTGCTCAGGGTCACACAGCTAGTAAGTTCATGAGGCCAGATTTGAACTTAGGTCTTCCTGACCTCAGGTCCAGTGCTCTAGCCTGTTGTACCACTGAGATACCTGTATTATTAGGAAGAGCCTAACCAACCTTTGCTGAAAAACCTCCTATTAGGGGGAATCGCTCAAGGTAGCCCATTCCACTTATGGATAGTTGGGTAGTGCAGGGGGAGGGCTGTTTGTATATTTTGTCCAGACTTGGACATGTGAGGAACTTCTGGTGTGAAAACTCCCTCCACCAATGTAGATCAGTAACTCATATGTAACATATAGAGAGCTGCCTTGGGGCTCTTGGGGCTAGTATGAATTAAAGGCAGGATTTGAATCCAAGCCTTCTGCAGTCCAAGGCTGGCTCTCTATCTTCTATGTCAAGCAGCTTCTCCCAGCTTTGATCATTAAGAAGTTTTTCCTCACATCCATATCAAGCCTAATTCTTCCCTATGACTTCTACCCATTGTTTCCAGATTTGCCTTCTGAGACCCAGAAGAACACGGTTAATCCCTGCTTGACATAGCGGCCCTTCAGATACTTGAAGACAACTCTCATGTCCCCAGATTCTTCTTTTCTCCAGGCTCTACATTCCCATTTCCTTCAACTAAATCTCATTAAGTATGAAGTCAAGGCCCTTCACCATCCTGGTCACCCTCCTCCAGACACTCTGTAGTTTATTAATGTCTTGTCTAATATATGGTGCCCACAACTAAACACAGTATCCCAGCAATCATAGCAGAGTGCAAAGGAATTATCCCTTTCCTGGTGTTGCCTCTGTTAATGCAACTGAATATTACATTAGCTTTGCTCTATCACCTGTGCTTGCAATCCACTGAAACCCACAGACTTTTTTAAAACAGGAATTGCTATCTAATCACATACCCGCCCTTCGTGTATTCATGAGGTTGACTTTTAGAATCCAAACGTGTGACTCCATTTCACCACCATGGCACCATTGATGATGCACCATTAATGATGGTTCGAGCTGGGTTATGACAGCATCTCTGGTCTCATAGGGAGAATTGGCTCATGGACTGGGATTTGTGTTCCTGCCTAGGGAGTATGAACTCATATTTGACATGTTGGTGCTTGGTTCATTTGATTGGTGGGGAGGATTGCCGCCCAGCAAGTCTTTAACTGGCTTGGCCAGTATTTTATCAAAGATGCTAATTACTGATGATGTGTCATATTCTGGCCTAGTATTTTTTTAAAGTTTTGTTTTTGATAACCTTACTGGCGTGTAAGGCGTGGGTTTCAGAAACTAAATGTCTTTTAGATTGGAGAATGAGGGAGGGAATAACATTTATTAAGTACCAACTATGTGCTTGGACTTCAACAGAAATCCCCTCTATATCATTCCCAAAAAGTGGCCAGCCATCCTCTGCTCAGAGTCCTCCAGTGATGGGGAGCTCCCTGCTTCCCAAGGCATCCTGCTCACCGGATGGATGACTCTCATTGTTAGGAAGCTTTTTCCTGACATCAAGCCTAAATCTTCCTCTTTGTAGCTTCTATCCCTTGCTTTGGCTTCTAACCTCTGGGGCCAAGCAGAAAAACAGTCTGTTCCCTCCTCCACATGCCAGTCTTTCAGATACCTGAGGACAGCTCCCATGCCACTCCCTACAAGTCTTCTTTTCTTTAAACTAAACACCCTTCTATTTATTCTTATGTGATATGATCTCTATGCCCTTCCCTATCCTAGAAACCCTCCTCTGGATGCTCATCCAGTTCATCAAGGTCCCTCCCAAAATGGGGTGCCCAGAACTGGATGCAGTATTCCAGCATTCCAGCACGGCCATCACTTTGTTATCTGGGACCTTGTTTCATTCTTTGTATTTCTTCTTCCAGTGCCTAGCACATAATTTTGTGGTGGTTGTTGTCATTCAGTCATTTTCATTCGTGTCCGACTCTCCGTGATCCAATTTGGGGTTTTCTTGGCAGAGATATTCGTTTGCCATTTCCTTCTCCAGTTCATTGTACAGATGAGGAAACTGAGGCAAATAAGGTAAAGTGATTTGTCCAGGGTCACACAGCTAGGAAGTGTCTGAGGCTGGATTTGAAATCAGGAAGATGAGCACATAGTAGGCTCTTGATAAATGTTTGTTGATTGGTTGATTTCCAGAAGCTATGCATCTCTTAGTGTAGCTTCAGTTCACAATAGTTTTCTTTGCTGCTGTGCTATATTGTTGATGAATATAGACTGCAGTTCATTATATATATAATGAACTGCAGTTTTATATATGTATTTTATATATCATATCATATATA
>NW_020941065.1:12015146-12041045 GCF_900497805.2 Vombatus ursinus | reverse complement strand
TATGTATTTATTTATATATTATGAACTGCAGTTTTATATATGTATTTATATGTAATTTCATATTAATCATATACTATATATTATCATATATTTATTTATATATATAATGAGCTGCAGTTCATTAAAACCCCTAGATGATATGGGGTGGACTCCCAGGAAGGAAGGGGTGTGCTGGTTTGATAACTGGCTCTCCAAGACCAAAATGGTGGCATGACACACTCTGAAGTTTAACCAGTGTTATTAATGCTTGATAACGTTTTGATAAAGCATCAAGACAAAAAATCAAGTCCTCATCTGTAGCTTTTGCCAATTTCTGAGGGGTAAGTACGTGTGCCGAAAATTTAACAGCTGGCTCTCAGGAGTCTGACAGAGCTGCCTCCAGCTCACCGCTGCTCCCAGGTTTACTCTTTACTCATGAATGTGGTCTCTGAAAAACCCAACTCTCTCTGGCACTCAATTTCTTTATCTCTAAGAGTTGGGCAGCCGGGTGGTGCCATAGTGCATAGAGCACCAGTCCTGGAATCTGGAAGACTCATCTTCCTGAGTTCAAATCCAACCTCAGACACTCACTTGCTGTGTAACCCTAGGCAAGTCACTTCACCCTGTTGGCCTCAGTTTCCTCATCTGTATAATGAGCTGGAGAAAGAAATGGCAAACCACTCCGGTCTCTTTCCCAAGAAAACACCAAATGGGGTCATGGAGAGTCAGACGTGACTGAACTACCATCACAAAAGATGACGGAGTTGATCTCTAAGGGGGCCCCCAGCTTCTCATTCCTTTGATCCATTCATTCACTCAATTTAACAAGCATTTATTAAACACCTCCTGCATGCTTAGGTGCCATGCCAGGCACTGGGGATACAAGTACAAAACAATCCCCACCCTCAAGCACCTTTATATTTCATGTGCAAGAAAACAACACGTACACAGAAAAATAATTATAATATATAAACTAAGTAAGTGCAACATAATTTCTGGGAGTGGGCATTCCTTAGCAGCTGAGGGGATTGGGATAGGCCTTATAAAAGCTGGTCGTTGAAGGAAGCCAGGGATTTTAAGAGGCAGAGTTGGGAAGGAAGAGAGTACTAGGCCTGGCGAAACAGTCTGTGCAAATGGTGGAATATTGAGCCAGTTTGGTTGGAACAGAGGACCAATGTGTAATAAGCCTAGAAAGGAAGGCCGGAGCCCGACTGAGAAAGGCTTTCAATGGCAATCATGAAATCAACAAGCATTTATTTTAATTAATCAATAAACATTTATTAAGCACCTACTATGTGCCAGACACTATGCTAAGTGCTGGGGATACAAAAAGAGGCAAAAGATGGTCCCTGCCCTTAAGGGCCTTAGGATCTAATGGGAGAAGATAATATGCAAACAAAAGGATACACAGCGAGCTCTGTACAGGATAAAAAAGAAATAATTAACGCGAAGGCACTGTGGTTAAGAAGGATTCCTGTAGGAGGTGGGATTTTAGGTGGGAATCAAAGGAAGCCAGGGAAATTTAAGACAGAAATGAAATAGTTTCTCTCATCAAAGGCTTTCATTCAAAATGGTGACACATCAGTTTAATCCAAACCCATGGGGGCTGAAGTACTGTGCCACTCCCTGATCTCTGCCCAGGCATGTGGTTTGGAGTGGGTTCAGTGCCAGGGAGCCTACTTCTGATGGTCAGGGTTAGGCTTCCTTTTCTCACAACCTTTGATTCATTCCCCCACTACCCTTTACCAGCATCTGGGGAAAGAATTACTTGTATCTTCGGTTATGGTTAGGGTTGTCCCAAAAAGGGAGGGAATAAAGAGATACTCAGAGTGCAGTATGAATCGGGTATGGGACAGGTAATTTATTCTTGCACACAAAGAGAATGCTAAACACAGAATGGTCACAAGGATGCGTTTGACACCAACCAACTGAAAACAGGATTCAGTAATGACATTGATCCAATCTGCTGGAAGGGTCATCAGAAGACAGAGGAGTTGGAGCTTTCTACGTTTCACCTCCTTCCTGCACTGGCCTTCTAGTCCAACTCAGAATCTCCTCTACCTTCTTGCGCAGTCCTTTCCACCATCAATGGCTCCTCCAACATTTGCTGCAACCTTTTGCTCCTCCCATTAGACACTGTTCCTCTGGACCTTTGGAACTCACGAGGTCAACCCTGGATATGTCCATCTTTTTTTTTTTTCCAGTTCTAAATATTTTACTTTTTCCAATGACATAGAAAAACTTTTTAACATTAGTTTCTTTTTAAATTTTGAGTTCCAAATTATCTCCCTGCTTTCCCTCCTTCCTCATTGAGAAGGCAAGCAACTTGATATGGATTATATATGTGGAGTCATGTAAAACATATTTCCATATCAGTCACGTAGTGAAAGAAAACACAAAGCAAAGAAAAAAACCCAAGAGAAAAATAAAGTGAAAAAGTATGCTTCAATCTGCATTCAGACTCCATCAGTTCTTTTGGAGGCAGATAACATTTTCATCCATACATCCCTCAGAATTATCTTGGATTGTTGCATTGCTGAGAATGGCTAAGTCATTCCCAGTTGATCATTATACATTATTGCTGTTACTGTGCACCATGTTCTCCTAATTCTGTTCACTTCACATCAGTTCACATAAGTCTTTCCAGGTTTCTCTGAAACCATTACCCTCATCATTTCTTATAGCATAATAGTAGTGCATCACAGCCATATACTACAACTTGTTCAACCATTCCCCAATAATGGGCATACCATGAATTTTCAATTCTTTACCACCACAAAAAGAGCTGCTATAAATATTTTTGTACACACAGTTCCTTTCTCCCCTTTTAAAAAAATCTCTTTGGGATATAGACCTGGTCAAAGGGTATGCATAGTTTTATAGGCCTTTGGGCATAGTTGCAAATTATTCTAGTTGCAACTATTCTAGAATAGTTGGATTAGTTCACAACTCCATCAACAATGCATTACTGCACATGTTCATCTTGAGGCTGGTGTTCAATCATCTACTCAGAAAGGCAGAAAAGGTACTCAGGGTCCAGGTGTGAGGTCACCTAGTTGTGTCTCTGCTCCACATGGGAATGGCAGCTGGGTGGGGGCAAGAGCACAGCTCATTCCCTTGACCCCCTCCTAGACAGTCTCTAGACAAAGAGTCCATCATATGCCATACAAGAGAGTCAAAGCCAGACTATTGCTACTTTGGAGTGATGGTGGGGCAGGAGGTGAGGGCCATTTGCCACGTAGTCCTAAATAGAGAAGTCCTTCCAGTTCTGGGACACCACATGGCAAGAAAGCTCATCTTTCCCCAAAGGCCAGAATGATGAGTCACCATGTCTTTGGAGAGCTTGTGATTTTTGGAAGTGTACAGAGGAGCTCCGGCTCCCCAGGATGGCCAAATCACCTTCCTCTACATCAATCTATCCAGGATATGTACAAAATGAATACAGGAGAGTTCCAAGAGGGAGTATAACCTCCTAAATGCTTACATGCTATCATTCCTAGACTAAGAGCTTCTAGAGAACAAGGTCAATGTATTTATTCGCCTTTTTTTGAATCCCTAGTACCCAGCACAGTTCCTGGCACAAAGAAAACACATAATAAGTCCTTATTGACTTGACATAAAGTGACTGGGGGCATCAGGAGAGGCTTTAGGCATAAGGTGGCACTTGAGGCCAGAGATTCTGACCCAGGAGGCAAAGAGGGAGTGCAATGCAAAGGCACGAAGGTAGGAAATGGAAAGTCACGCAGACAACCAGCAAGTAAACCACAGTGACCGGATTACAACAGCGTAAGGGGAAGGAAGGCATAAGAAGGTTTAAATGTCAAGTAGAGGCATTTATATTTGGTCCCGGCAGTGGGAGAGAACCACTGACATTTATTGAGGAAGGGAGTAACGTGGTCCACTTTGGAGGCTGTGAATTGGGGTGGCGACCATTTGGAGGTTATTGCTGGAGTCTGGAAAAGTGGTGAGGAGGCCGGATGAGTGGAGAGAAAGAGGAAGATGTGAGAGACAACAGATTGGATCCATAGGGTGAAAGAGTGGAAGATGGCACCTTGCTCCTGCACCCGGATAACTGGAAGGATGGTGGTGTCCTTGACAGCCACAGGGCATTGAGAGGAGGCAGGATGAAGATAATAAGTTCTGTTTGGAACACGTTAAGGTTGAGATGCCTCCGGGACGGCTGGTTCTCCATATCCAAAAGGCAACTGGAGATTCGGGAGGTTGGGAGAAAAGACTAGGGCTGGGTGTATAGACCTGGGAACTGCCTGCATACAAATGTTATAAGAAACCCTAAGCAGGGGTGGGGAACCTGCAGCCTTGAGGTCACATGTGGCCCTCTAGGCCCTTAAGTGCGGCTCTTTGACTGAATCCAAACTTCACAGAACAAATTCCCTTAATAAAAGGATTTGTTCTGGAAAACATGGACTTAGTCAAAAGGCCGAACCCAAGGACCTAGAAGATCACATGTGGCCTTGAAGCTGCAGGTTCCCCACCCCTGCCCTAGGAACTGATGAGGTCAGGAAGTGAGAGAGTGTAGAGAGAGAAGAGGACCAGGGACTGTTTTCTTCTTGTCTTTGTCAGAAGATGGATGGATGGATGGATGAGTGGATGGATGGACAGATGGATGGACAGATGAGTGGATGGATGGATGGATGGATGGAAGGGAAGCCTTAGGCAGCGTGTGGAAGGTGTCTTCAGGGATTTGTAGGATGGTCTTTTGGAAAGAAGGATTAAACTTTTTGGGAAGAACTGATTTTATTTTTGTATGCCCAGGACCTAGCACAAAGACAGTACTTAATAAATGCAGGTTGAGTGATTGATCCACTTAAAAATTCCTAATAATTTACTACATATATTATTATAAATATAAATTATTAGGCAATTTTTAGTATATCTGCATATATTGCCATATATATGGATAGATATCTTCTATACATAGAAGGCAGTTGGGTGGCACAATGGGTAGAGCCCTGGACCTGGAGCCAGGATAGACCTGAGTTCCAATCCATTCACACTAGCTGTATGACCCTTGGCAAGTCACTTAACCTTTGCCTGCCCATTTCCTCATCTGTAAAATGGGGAAAATGGCACCTCCCTCCCAGGGCTGTTGAAGATCAAATGTGAGAATACTTATGGAACGCTTGGCAAATAATAGAGCAAGACACAAATGCTATTATTATAGCAGCATCTTGATGATGATGATGATGACAGCAGTGGTGGCAGTTAGGTGGTACGGTGGATAGAGTGCTGGACCTGGAGTCAGGAAGACTCATCTTCCTGAGTTCAAATCTGACCTCAGACATTTACTAGCTGTGTGACCCTGGGCAAGTCACCTAACCCTGCTTGCCTCAGTTTCCTCATCTGTAAAAGGGGACGGAGAAGGAAAGGGCAAACCCCTCCAGTATCTCTGCCAAGAAAACCCCAAATGGGGTGGCAGAGAATCAGACACGACTGACCAACAACATTATTACCGCTGTTTGCATGTTGTCTCCCACGTTAGACGTTAAGTGGGCCCACGTAAGCTCTGGGAGGGCCAGAAACCTGTGTTTTTGGCTTTGCATCCCCAGGACTTAGTAATGGCTTGTTGACTAACAATTAGAACTGTCTCATGGTAGGCTCAGTTGAACTGAGTAACGAAAGTAGGCGAGCATAAGCTGGACCACTGGTCCGCCTGGTATATAGTAGGCACTTAATAAATGCAGGTTGGCTGGCTAATGGAGAGCGCTTAGCACCGTGCTTGGCTCTTAAGAGATCAATGCAGAGAAGGTCGGCTGGCTGTAGTCTAGGGAGCACTGACCCAGGCTGGGCCGGTTCCGCTTGGGCGAGGCTGCGGGGTAGCTGAGCCTGCCCTCGCCCCGGGCTCCGCGCCCCTATGGGGCTGGGCTGATGGGGCGGTGTCCTCCCCTGTCCCACCCACCCCGCATTCCCCCCCCACCCCGAACGTCGGCGGGGCGGGAGCGCTCGGCCCCGGGCCCAGCCAATGAGCGCCGCGGCTGGGGCTGGGGGCGTGCCCAGGGCGGGGATTGGGCGGGCCTGGTGGAGCGCGGCCTCGCCATTGGTGGAGCCGTGCCGGGGGCGGGGCACATCGGGTAGCTTAGGCTAGGCCCGAGGCCGGCGGGCGGCGCTGCTGGCTCGGCTAGAGGCTGGGCTCGGCGGCGCGAATCCAGACAGCGGCGCGGTGGCGGAGGCAGGCGGCCACGGCGATGGCGGCGAGGACGCCGCGGGGTGCGGGGGAGGAGGCGGCGCGTGCGCAGGCGCAGGAGCAGGAGCGGGTCCTGGCGCCGCGGCGGGGCGCGACCCAGCGGCCACTGCCGCCTTCCTGCTGGGACCGAACGCCGACCCGGCCATGGCGCTGCTGGCCGAGCATCTGCTGAAGCCGCTGCCGGCGGACAAGCAGATCGAGACGGGACCCTTCCTGGACGCCGTGGCTCACCTGCCGCCCTTCTTCGGTGAGTGCTGCCGCCGCTACCGCCGCCGCCGCCAGGCAGCCCTTCGGATTGCGCCGCCCTCCTCCAGCCCCGGGCCCGAGAAGGGAGTGAGACCGAGACAGCCCCCTCCTCGGAAAGAGACAGCCTCCTCCCCTGGAAAGAGACAGCCCCTTCCCGCACTTTAAGAAATCCCCTCCCCCTGGAGCCGTCTCCCTTCCCTGCAAAGAACTACTTCTCTTTAAGGAGCCCGGCTATCCCTGTAAAGAGACCCTCCCCCCACCCTTAAGAAGTCCCCTTGCCCTGGAAAGAGAAGACTTCTCCTTTAAGAAGCGCCCCCCCCGAGACACACCCTCTTTAAGACAATCCCTCCCCCCTTAAGAATTTCCCCTCCCCCAGGAAAGTGATAACCCCCCCCTTTTAAAGAGCCTCTTCCCTTTAAGAAAGTCCCTTTGGCTCGGGCAGAGCCCTCCCCTTAAAAAGTCTCCTTTGCCCCGTAAAAAGACCCCCTCTTTTAAGAACTCTCCCCCCAGTGCCCCCTAGAGAACGCCCCCTTTCAAGGGCTTCCTCTGCCCCCCTGAAGCGTCCTCTCTCCATCATCCTTTAAAGCCACTAACAGAATAAATAACAAACATACAGTCCGACGTGGACGGTGCCAATCCATGGTTTTCTAAGTCATCCTGTGCCCTGCTGGGCCCTTTCCATTTAAACTGGACACCACGGGTTTAAAGGGTTCTGCCGGGTCCTGCTTTCTGGGGCTGTCCCTTCTTACCAGCCCCCAAGGCTCCCCTTCCTGTCTCCCCTCGATCCCCAACACTCGTTAACGTGGGCAGGCTTTGCCGCTGGGGCTAGTAACAGAAACATAGTGGACCTGCCCCCCGAGAAGCTTAGCTTCTCGGAGGGCAAGGGCCTCAGTTTCCCCTGTTAGATGAGGGAGTTTGGATTCGAGGGTCTCAGAGGCAATGCTCAGCTCTAACAATCTTTGAGCCTCCCTGTGTGTGAGCAGGGGAGGAGGTGGGGGTCCGGTCATCCCCTGCCCCACCTGCGGCAAGCACCCGGAACCTCGTGGGGGACCAGCAGCTGGGGGCTCCCCCCTCTGCCTCCAGTGCCTGTCCCCTCTTTTCCCCTGAAGCCTGAGCCCGGTGGTGGATGAGAAGTGGAAATGTTCCAAACTCATCTTGCCTTGTTTTGGTCCCTGTGTCCAAGAGGAAGTTAGAGTCAATTTTCTCCTGTCTCCCTGGATAGCTTATCTCTTGCTGGCTAATTTGGGGTCCCTGCACCCTGTGGGGAACTGAACCTTCAATATACTTTCCCATGGGTGGGAGAAAAAGGGGGAGCCCCAAATCTACAGAGACATCAAACTTGGGGTGAGACTTTTCTTTTTTGATGGAAGCCCTGCTTGGAGCTGAAGCTGAGCTCAGCCCTCCTGATGGTGGATTTCAGGATGTCTCAGGCCTGTGAGCACTCAACCCTTCTGGTCAGTAGCAAGGCAGGGGAGAGGGCTGGCTCTGGCTACCCCTTGGGCACTGGGCCCAGGGGTCTCTGGGTGCCTGGGGCAGAGGGCTTCTGGGCTGCTTTGTTGAATCCTGGCCCTGTTGGATCAATCTGGGTGCAGCTTTTCTTTGCCGTTGAGGCTGGGGCAGAATTCAGCTGCTAAACTGGGTGTTTTTAGTTTTCTATCGACACAGCTCAGGTACCTTTCCTAATTTCTGACCCCTCTTCCCCCCTTTTCTCCCCAGTTATTAGCCCTGTCCCTCGGGAAATACTGAAATTATTACTTTGTGTTCACTTTGTATTCACTCATCTCTAGACGGGGTGAACCTCTCCCTGCCCCCCACCCCCATTAAAATGTAAGCTTCTAGAGGGCAGGGGACCCCCCCCCTTTTATGGTCTTTGTAGCCTCAGCACTTGACACAGTCTAGCTGCTTTATAAATGATTGAATTAAGAGGAAGAGACTATGAAATCTCAAGGAGAAAACTGAGAAGCCGATGGGGGGAGGGGGGCTCATTGGGTTTCACCAGAAGGCCGGGGGGTCCAGGACGCATGACAAATGAAAACCAAGTGTAGAGGGCTTAGAATGTAAGCTTCTCCATGCTGTCTAGGGGCTTAATGAATGTTCATTGATTCTTGGTCTGGTCAGGTCAGACTAGATGACACCCCCCTGGACCTCTGAGATTTTGGGGTTTCGTGGAGACACTGCTTCATTCCTGGAGCTGTTTTCTGGCCTCAGCGTCTTCCTCCCTGAACTCAGACCTCTTGTCTAAACTGCCGTTAAGATAAAGACCTGGAGAAGACAGTCAGCCCTCCCTTTCACTTTGCCTCTCCTCCCCCAAAGCTGTCCTTGTGTTCTTGGGGCTCTGGGACAGAAGGGCTTTATACCCCCACGGAGAGTTAAGGACCATGATGGGGTGTTTGATCTTTGGGGAGGCAGCAGGGGACAGACTGGAAGTCAGGAGAGGCCTGAGTTTGAATCTTGCCTCTGGTGGTAGCAGTGTGACCATGGGCCAGTCATGGAAAAGACAACCCCCTTGTCAGAGGGTTCCCCATGTGTTATAATGTACAGAAAGAGCCTCCGAGGACCAGAGATGCAGAGCTGGGAGAGATCTCAGAACCCTCTCATTTTACAGAAAAAGAAACTGAGGCCCAGGAAGGTTAAGGCCTATGCTTGTAGGACCTTAGATTGAGACCGAACCCTGTCACTTTAGAGAGGAGGAAACAGGCCCCAGAGGGGAAGCAAACAGTTAAGACTGAGAGTTGAACCCAGGTCCTGGGACTTCAAATCTGCCATGCTTTTCACTGTGTCTCCTTCTTCATCATCATCTTCATCACTATCATCATCATCATCCTTATTTCTTATCCTGACTCTAACCCTTACTGACTGGGTGATCCTGGACAGGACTCACTTTCCTCATCTGTAAAATGGGTTCATTAGTACCCCTCCTGGGTTTGGTTCTTACTCTTCAATGGATCTCTGACATTAGTGATGTGATCTTTCCCTCCAGAAACCCAACCCTAAACTCACTCATGCCAGCTTGTCCTTTATGACTTTTCTTTCAGGCAGTCAACGGGCATTTATTAAGTACCTACTATGTGCCTGGCACTATGGGTACAAACACAAGTAGAAAGAAAGACAGCCCCTGCCCTGAAGGGGCTTACATTCCAGTAAGGGCAGATAACCCTTAAAAGAAGGCTGAAACGGGGAAGGGCCATGGGAGAGAAAGTCTGGAGGGGAATGAGAGCTGGCAGGCTTGGGTGCCCTCTGTGAAGGGAGGTTCTGTGGGGAGCTATCGGGTGGGTGGAGGGGGTTTCCAGGGAGGGAATTCCAGGGTAAAATGCTCAGACCTCATAGAGGAAGTTGGGGGGTGGGGGGGGTGGGCCAGAGAGGCCTGGGCATGGAGGGCTGCCCCTGGGTTCACCCCGTGGGACAGAAATGGAGGAATCTCTGACCCCAATGAGCTTATTATACTGTGGGCATACAAACCGAGAAGGACGTTGGAAGTAGTTACTGAGTTATTCAAAGCAGTTTCTTAAGGATTAAAGAGGTAGAGAGAGAAAAGAGGAGAGGAGAGAAGGAGGGAGAGACAGAGAGGAAGGATAGAGGGGAGAGACAGAGAGAGACACACACAGAGACAGAGAGGCAGAAAGAAACAGAGGCAGAGAGGAGGGGGAGAATGCTACTAATATCTTGCCCCCCCCCCCCCCCGCCTACTCCTGACCCCAGCAGGCCTGTTTTATTTACATCTATAGCACTACATCTGGCACAGTGCTAGGCACATGGTTGGTACTTAATGGATGATTGTTGATCAGATGATATATCAACTATTACTAGTAGTAATAATTAAATTAAACACATTTTTAAATTTAATTTAACTTTTAAAAAATAAATAATAACAATAATAAGTATGATCTAAATAGTAAGTATGTTCCAAAGCAAACTTGGCCGTGTTGACTGTAATCTTGAGGTTTTCTGAAGCTTCCAAAGTCCTTTTTTCTGAGGCCTCTTTTTCCTGGAGGTACTCTTTGTCAGATACTCTTAGGAAGACAGGCTCCTCTGGCCAGGTCAGTGGTCCAGGGCTGCTGTTTTATAGATGAGGAAGCTGTCAGCCCCAGCTCCTGTCGAGGCCTCAGCTCGGGGTCAGAGTCTGGGAGTGGGAGGGGATTTCCTCCTTAACATAACTGAATAAGAGAGGCCGCAGCAGTACCTGGAGGGCTGGCCTGCAGATGTCCAGGCCTTCCTCTAACCTCTCTGGCTTTGTGACCCTGGAGAAGTCCCTTTACCTTTCTTTGCCCCAGGCTCCTTTCTAGGACTGTCTGTGGCCCAGGGGCTGCTCATCAGTGTCTGTGGAGGGAGCTTGCTGCCCAGGAGTTTCCCACACTGATAAAGTCCTGGGTGCGTGTCCCAAACTGAACAGCAGCTGCCTTGTGCCTCATCAGACCCAGCTTCCACATGAGGAAGCCGAGCGTCTGAGAGGTGAGGCCAGATTCAAACCCATGTCTCCCTGATGCCACGTCCAGCCTTGTGCTGTTTATTATACCAAGCTTGCCCTCCTGTGTGGGCTTCACTGGGAATGGGGGCCAGTGTGTGGGCACAGAGGGGCAACATCCTGTGGGGGGGGTGCTGTGACCCTTCCTGGACTCCTTCATCCAGCCTCCCCTTCCTCCCCTTCCTCCTCTGCCTTCTGGCCAGGCTCCTATCTCTTTACTGGACTGGTTTCACTAGATCCTCCCAAGAGCAAAGGCCTTTCTTTACTCGGTCTCCTCAGATTCCTTGACCTGGTAATCGGAGCCTTCTTCTGCCTGGCTTGGGCCAGTCAGGGGATGGAGAGGAGAGGAGAAGGGGGAAGAGAGAGAGAGAGAGAGAGTAAGAGAGAGAGAGTGAGAGAGAGAGAGAGAGAGAGAGAGAAGTGGGGGGAGAGACAGAGGAAGAGGATATTATATTTAGTAGTAGTGTGAACTCAGTTTGGAAAGACAGCTTGGAGGTGGTTTGTGAAGGCCTTTAAATATCAAATGGATGAATCTGTTTTGGACCCTAATAGGCAATAGGGAGCCCTTCGTTCATTCGACAAACATTTATTAAGCCACTGTTATGTGCCAGGCACAGTGCTAAGTGCTAGGGTTACAAAAAGAGCTCCTGTCCTCATGGAGCTTACAATCTAACAGCACGTCTTGAGCAGAGGAGCCATGGGGTCATGCCTGTGCTTTAGGAAGATTCCTTTGGCAGCTGTAAAGTGTGGAGGCAGGGAGGCCAAGAAAGAGGCTGTTTCAGTCATCCAGGGCAGAGGTCCAGTGAGTCTGAGCTGGGCTGGTGGCAGTGAACATGGTGAGGAAGAGGGGACGGATAGGAGATATTCCGAGGAGGTGGAGCCCAGTGATGTGGGCACCTGATTGGCTCTGGGGGCACAGGGAGGTGACCAAATGCTTTTGCTGTGGGTTACCGTTTGAGCCTTGCACCTCCCTGTGAGGTGTTGGTATCCCCATTTCATGGATGACAGAATTAAGGCTTGGAGGTTCATCCAGGGTTCCATAGCTAGTGAGGGTCGGTGGAGATTGAACCCAGATCTTTGGGATGGCAGTTGTGGATTCTTTCTATTATTCCAGATTGCCGGCAGGTGTTTTATCTCTATTGGCGAGCTCACTTGATAATCTCCTGGCATAGAGAGTTGGCTTTGCTCCTTCCCCAGTGGACAGGCTGGCACAGTCTTTCGGGCCATGGTCCTGCGGGTGATTCCAGATCTGGATTTCTGGCCCTAGTCTCTCTCTTTCTTGGACATCTCCATGTGGAGAAAGCTCAAATTCACTGTATCCAAGATAGAATTCATTCATTATCTTCCCTCCCCACATTCCGCCTCTTCAGAGCTCCCTTATTACCATCCCAGGCCCCACCATCCTCCCGCTCACCTAGTCTCCCAGATCCAATGGTTCCCTCATCGTCACCTGCACCTCCCTCCCCAACGTCTGTGGTCTGCATCCCTTCTCTCCGCTCACACAGACCCACCACCTCCACTGCAGTACCCTACAGCTCCTCCAGCCCATCCTCTGCCCAGAGGCCGGGTCTGACCTTGTCACTGTGCCCAGCCAGCTCCAGGTGTCATTGCCTTCAGGCTTTGGTTGGCATTTTAAGCTCTTGTAACCTGGCCTTTTCCTGTCTTTCCATACCTGCTGCATCTCCTGACTCTGCCTTTGTACTGACTGGCCGTCAGGCCTGGAATGGTCTCTTTGCTCACCTCTGCCTCCTGGCTTTCTTCTAGAGTCAGCTCAGATCCTGTCTTCTCCAAGAAGCTTTTCCCAGTCCCCCTTCCCCGCTCAGATCACCAGCCATTTACTATCTCTGTGGGTGGTATTTCCCTAGATATTTCCATGTAGGCTCATTTCCTACTGTCTGCAAACATACTCATATCTCCCCCACCCGCCACACCCTTCACTTGATGAATCCATCCCATACATCCCATTGTCCCATATATCTCCTCCCTTTTGTGCCATCTACAGTAGGACCCCCACATCCTCTACGCTCACTCTCTTCTTACTTCTACAATTTGGTTTCCATTCTCGCCGTGCTCAATGAAGCTGCTCTCCCTTCCAAAGTTACCAGTGTCCTTAGCTGCTAAACCCAATGGCTTTTCCTCAGTCCTCCTCCCTGGCCTCTTTGTGCCCTTTGATACCGCTCATCACTCTTTGATCCTCTCTTCTCTCTAGGTTTTGGGGCCACCCCTTATCTTTCCTGGTTCTCCTCCTACCTGTCTGACTGCTCCTTCTCTGTTTCTTTGCTGGGTCTTGTAGGTGTCCCCCAGGAGTCCTGCCCTGGGCCTTTTCTTCACCCTCTACTGTTTCACTTGGTGATCCGATCAGTTCCCATGGATTCAATTATCTCTGCTGGGGATTCTCAGATTTATTTATCTTTCTGTAATCTCCCTGTGACCTCAGAGGCTGCCAGTCTCTCATCTCCAATTGCCTTTCAGACATCTCAAACTGGATGTCCCATAGGCATCTTAAGCTTAACGTGTCCAAAACAAAACTCATTGTCTTTCCCTCCGTGCCCTCCCTATTTCCAAACTTCCCTATTATTGTTAAGGGTACCGCCATCCTCCTGTTCACCCAGGCTTGAAACCTAGGAGTCAGCCTGGGCTCCTCACTATCTCCTCCCCCCCCCCAATCCAGTATGGTGTCAAGGCCTGTCAATTTCATCTTTGCACATTTTTCATCAATTACACCTTTCAGCATCTCTCATCAATTTCACCTCTGGAGCATCTCTCCAATATGCCCTCTTCTATCCTCTGACACTGCCCGAACCCTCATCACCTCACACCTGGACTATTGCAGTAACTGCTGGGGTGGGGGTAGGGGGGGTCTATCTGTCCCAGGTCTCTCTCCCCTCCAGTTCATCCTCCACACTGCTGTTAAATTATTCCTCCTAAAGTGCTGATCTGAGTTTGTTACCCCCGCCTCCTATTAAACAAACTCCTTTTAACCTCCACAACCAAATATAAAATCCTCCGTTTGGCTTTCAAAGCCCTTCATAATCTGGCTCCTCCATACCTTTCAGTCTGCTTACACTTACTGCCTGTCACATAATCTTTGCTCCAGTGACCCTGGCCTCCTGGCCGTTCCATGAACAGGACCCTCTGTCTCTGCGCTCACGGGTTTTCTCTGCCTCTCCCCATGCCTGGAACTCTCCTTCATCTCAGCTTCCTGCCCTCCTTGGCCTTCAGGGCCTCAGCTAAAGTCCCACTTCTGCAAGAAAACTTTCCCATCCTTAATCGCTATCCTTCACTCCAAGATTATCTCTGCCTCATTCTGACCATATTCTGTGTGTATGTAGCTGTTTGTGTGGCGTCTTCATCCATTAGATTGAGCCCCTTCAGTTCAGGCACTGGTTTTTAAAAATGTGCTTGTTTTTTGCCTTTCTTTGCAGACTCCATGCCTGGCACATAGCATGCACTTAGTAAATGTTTGTTGACCTGACTTCACTGTCCCACTTGGCATCCCTGGATGTTCCTCCGCTTATCAGTGTCTTTCTTAAACAGTGCTGCTTAGACCAGAATCCACTTTTCTTTCTGGGGAGTCTGAGCAGGGTAGATTACAGAGGCTGCATTCCCTTCAATGCAGCCTAAAATCGTGGTAGTGAAAAGAGGTGGAGAAGCATCCTCTCCCTCTGGAGCAGGCAGCCCATCCCATTGTTGGACAGCTCCCCGTGAGGATGTTTTTTAATTCTATCAGCGCTGAGATCTTAAACCTTTGATGTCCACCCACTTCTACTCCGTTGATTCTCCCAGGCACCCAGTTGTCTGGGTGTGGAGACAAAAGGTGTGCGTGTTTCTTTTTCTCCCTTTTAGAAAAGGTTCTGGGTACCTGACTCCTTCATTGATATGATCTAGGCCTGGCTTGTTCATATTAGACTTCTTGCTGATTGGGCAAACCAAAGTCTACACCCTTGCCCCTAGCCAGGGGTTGCCGAATGCATGTTTTTTGATCTGGATGGAGGCTTTACCCATAGAGCTTATTCTACTTACCCAGGACATTTTGAGCCAGCTTTTTTTTTCAATTGGTAGCTTTTCTTCTCATTTCCAAATATATCCCTTCCTCTCTCCCCAACACCGATCTCTGGTTATGAAAAATAAAAAAGCAGAGTAGAGAAGGTAGCATTTCAGCAAAATCAGCCAGCACGCCAGCCAAGTTTGACAGTACATGAAGTATTCATGGGGCTCCTAGTGCTAGAGACCATTTAGGCCACAGGTGAAAAAAACTGAGGGCCCCTGAGGTCATGACACTTGCCCAAGGTCACTCAAATAGTAAGCATCAGAGGTACAGTTTGGGCCTAGGTCCTGAACTGGTCATCTGGCAGACCTGGATTCAGATTATGCCTCTGACACTTCCTAGCAGTCTGACCCCTGTGCCAGTCCCTTTGTCATTCTGAGCCTCAGTTTCTTTATGTGTACAAAGAGGGTGCCTACATGGGGGGAGAGGCTCTCCCACACTACGTGGAGGGCACTTTGTAAGACTTTCAGCACTCTAGGATTGTCAGCTTGTGTGTTATTTATACATAACATCTTGAAGCCTATTAAAGAACAATAAAAATGACCCGTCCCTTGTGTTTAAATCCTGACTGTGCCACTTAGTAACTCTGTGACCAAAATGGTAAAATGAGGGGTTTGGCCCAGGTGATTCTTAAATTCTCTTCCTCTTCTCTGACCCCTTTGAGCCAGTTTCTGTGAAGGGTGGGAGCCCCTGGGTGGGCTCTGCCCCCAAACTGGCTCCTCCATGAACTGGCTCCATCTTTCTGTCAGCCCTCCCCGACCCCACCTGCCAGCACCCACCTCTGGGGATTAATAAATGATTCATCTCAATTAGAAGTAACTTGAGTCCGGCGCCAGCCCCTGACTCCTTTGAGACAGGAATTGTCAGGGCAATCGACTTGGTCCTTTTCATAGCTGAATTTTATTTTCTGACTCTGGGAAAATTTGGATTTGAATCAGAGCCCTCCTTGGCCAGATTGCCAACCTCCCAGCAGAGGCATTGTTCTTTCCTCCTCATGTTGTGCCATCCTGAGTCATCCAGGCTGGAAATGAGGCCAGGGAGTGTCCTGGAAACACCAAGTATTATCTCTTTCAGCGGAGCCTGCCCCGAGATGAAGCCGGTGGGTAGGTTGGGTGGGGAAAATTGTTACCTTGACACTAACCTTTAGAAAATTGCCAGTTAGGAGACGTGGACTCTTGAAGAACCAGGTGCCAAGGGGTGGTTTGGGAGAAGGATTTCCAAGTAGATGCTGGAGTAGTTTTGCTTGTAACATAATGATGGGCGTCCTCCAAGACGCTACTGTCCTCATCTTTCTGGGATGGAGCCAGAGAGCAGGAAGAGATGTCTGAGGCCCTGTAGTGTATGGTTTAAGGTCTGTGCACCAAAGATGATCTCTTGGGGAGTAGGGAGACAGGGGGCCCCATCACTGCAGGTCATGGAGTGGGTCTGCATTCAGGGTGGCTTCCAAAGTGCCTTCTGACTCTGAGTTTCTGTGACGGAGTCTGATGCCCCAGTTAGAACTCACTTACTCTTACTTGACATGCAGTGATAAGGCCCTTGGTGAAGCTAGTTTCCCCTCTTAGCAGACTAGTAGCATTACCTTTGAAGGGAGGAGTGGGGAAAGGACTGCTGGAAGACAGGATTATGGAAGGGAAGGGAAGACTTCAAACAAGGAAATAGAAAAAAGCATGGAAATTTCTTTTTTTTTTTTTGGTGAGGTAATTGGGGTTAAGTGACTTGCCTAGAGTCACACAGCTAGTGTTAGGTGTCTGAGGCCAAATTTGAACTCAGGTCCTACTGTCTCCAGGGCCAGTGGTTCTATCCACTGCACCACCTAGCTGCCCCCGGAAGCTTCTTTAAAAATAAAAAAGACATAGTGACTCAGAACAAGAAGTAGTCTGTGGCTGTTCAGTATTAGGGCAAAGAGCATTTCCTTAGTACAGTAGCCCCTGAAAGCATTCTTATATAATTGATGGATGTAAAGATGGTCTTAGATCTGCCACCACAACAGGAAGCATTTATTAAGTGCTTATGGTATTCCAGGCATCGTGCTAAGCCACTTCTACCTGTGTGACATTGGCAAGTCACTTACCTCTGTGGGCCTCAGTTTCCTCATCTGGAAAAGGAATTAGAGTTAGACTTGAGGGCTTTTGAGGGCTTTCTGAATCTGTGAACTTGTGAACCTGGAGTCCCAACATGCCATCTCATGTCCCTGTCCCTTTGCACAGGCCAGGTCAAGGCAACAAGCATTTATTAAGCACCTGCCATGTGCCAGGAAGACCTGAGTTCAAATCCAGCCTCAAACATTTACTAACTCTGTGACCTTGGACAATCACTTAACCTGTCTGCCTAGGAGGCAGCTAGGTGGCTCAGTGGATAGAGTGTTGGGCCTGGAATCAGGAAGATCTGAGTTCAAATCCAGCCTCAGACACTTACTAGTTGGGTGACCCTGGGTAAGTCACTGCCTTTGTATCCCTAGCACCTCCCGCCCGGCTCAGCCTCTGTAGCTCGGCCAGCTGGATTCTTTAAAGGACGTGTTCTGACCTCCCTCATTTAACTGCCTGGCCTCGCTGCAGGCTGGAGGCTGGTGGCGTGGAGGACCCAGGGAGAAATGGATCGTCTTCCACTCTGACAGCGCCTTAGGTGGTACAATGATAGAGTTCTAGATTTAGAGCGGGGGGGAGTCTCAGAGGTTATAGGGTCCAACCCCCCCATTTCGCAGATGAGGAAACTGAGGCCCTGAGAAGGAGAAGTGATCAGCCCAAGGGCACACTGCTCCTAAGGGTCCGAGGCGGGAATTGGACCTGGGTCATGCTGTCTTCAAGGCAGGTGAGTGCTGAGGACCCTGGGAAGTAGGTAGTGCAGGTCCTCTTAGCCCTATTTTACAGGTGAGGAAACTGAGACTCAGAGATGGGAAGGGCTGTCTCCACTGAGCCACACTGCCCTGGGCCACATCCAGTGGGTGGTAGTTTGAAGAAACAGGTTTGGATTAACAGTGAAACTAGTCAGACAAGACTGGTGTGGTAGTTTAGAGCAGGGCCTCAGCATTCCCATGTGAAAGGCAGGGCTGGAGGAAGCCCACGGTCGACTTTCCCTTGGGGAAACCAGAGAGGGGGGAGAAAAAAGGAAAAAAACTTGGATTCAGTGAGAAGGGGCTTGGAATCAATCTGTTGAATCCATAAGCATGCAGCTGGGTACATAGGCCTTGATTTGTCCCAGCACAAAACCACAGGCCGGCGTGGAATCCATTGGCCCTAAAAACACGGATGTGACCTCCTTTGTACAAAGGGGTGCTTCCAGTACCCCTCGTTGAGCCGGAATCAGCTGCCCCCTTACCTACCTCGGTCCTGGCTCTGCAGAGCCAGTTGGGGGAGTTAGCTGGAATTTATGTGAAGATTTTGGACCTGACTCATTCATCCTTCATTCTGCCTGGGCACCCCTTCCCACCTCTGCCCGCTTTCCCCTCCCCCTGTGGAATCCAGTTGGGTGGCGTCTTATCAGGGGATCTCTTTCTGTCTCCATCTCTCTGTGTCTCTATGTCTCTGTGTCTCTCGCCCCTCCCTCCCACTCCTGCATTCTGCAGGACGGGTGGGCAGAGCTTGGCTCCAGGATGCTGCCTTCGCTGTTCTCCTGCTGTGCTCACCCCTTCCCCCGGCTTCAGAAGTGGGTTCCTCCGGCCCCGGCCTTTCCGATGTGGCCCCGATGGAATCGTGGGCCCCGTGTTCATGCTCGTGTCCCCCAGGGACCGATGCTGTTCTGTGCCCACAATAACTGAGTTCTCTGCCGTTCTGGAGCTCTGATGGAGAAACAAAAAGGCTTTTTTCCTCACCACAAAGGCAGTGCTACATAATGAGCTCTTTCATTCTCCCCCAAAACGTGAGTCATGATTCTCTGAGCGACCAGAATTGGCCTTTGCCCCTCATTTCTTGTAATTGTGAGCCAAGCCAGTGGGGGGTAATGGGGTCACCAAACTCCCCTTCATTTCCTCCTCTTTGATGTTAATAATAATAATGATGATGATAATAGTAATAACAACTTGTATTTCACTAGTGTTCTCACTCTGACTCATCTGGGATGTAGCTGATGCTGGGATCTTTGCCCCCACTTTACAGAAGAGGGAACCAAGGCAGGCATCATTCTGCAGTGGAGGACCTGGGCTCCTGGGGTCCTAGTAAGAGGAGGAGGGGTTTCCTGTGCTTTTTGTTCATTCATTCATTCATTCATTCATTGGGTGGGACACAGGTAAGAAAACAAAACTATCACTTAATGTTTGCAATCTGATGGAGGAGGATGGCCTGGGAATAAGGCTTCATCTGATATTTGTGACCCTCCTCAGAGGTAGGCAGGACAAGTGTTTAACCTATGAGCCTCGGTTTTCTCATCTGTAAAATGGTCCCTAATTACTGAGTGGAAGAGTCGGCTTCAGTCTCAGGTCTTGGGAGTTGAGGTCCCGGGTTTGAATCCCTCCTGCCCCTCTTCCCTGCACTCCGATCTCTCCATCTCTACGCTGGATGCTGAGTGTCGTGCACGTGGAGCGATGGTCTCGGTTTTCATAGTCTACTGTTGTCCTGGGTTCAAACCAAGCAAGGAGCCGGCAGAGGAAAGGTCCCGGCGACAGTCCAGAGCTGGAAGCCACCTCTGAGGCCCAGAGGGGGAAGTCACCCTAGGGCATCCGGTCCTACTCCTTTATTTTACAGATGAGGAGACTGAGGCCCAGAGAGGGTAGTGACTTGGCCAGGGGCCCGCATGTAGCAAATTTAAGCCATGATTGTAGGATGCTGAGATCCTGGGGCTGGGATCGGAAGGGCCCCAGAGACCACCTCGGCCACCCTCTCATTTTACGGATGGGGAACGTGGAAGGGAAGTGACGCGTCCACTTTACGTGGAGCGTGAGAAGCAGAGGCCCCGCCTCCAGCGCCAGGGTGCCCCGAGGCCGCCCGGTTCAGCTCTGTGGCTTTAAAACACCACTACCACCCCCTGCTCAGAGCGTGGCTACAGGAGAGCCCATCCCATGGGAAAGACGGTCTTCCCATTCTCACACACGTTCCTCACGTGGGACCAAACTGTCCGAGTCAGCTTCTTAGCAATAAGATCAGGGAGATGGGTGAGATTAAAGGGAGTGTCCCCGTAATTAAGTCCCTGATTGCCAGGTGCTCTGAGCGGTTGCCAGCCACCACTGCCCGGGTGAGGAGAGGGGAGGCCTGGCGCGGCCCCAAGTGGGGGGAGATGTTCTCATGGCCTCGAGTGGGGCCTGCTCACCCGCTCCTGGACCTCGGCATCTTCTCACATGACCCTCCCACCCCGAGAAGGGACGGGGCGTCCGCCTCTGTGTCTCTGCAGGACTCGAGGAACTGCTGCAGTGTCTTTGAGGGCCTTGGGATGGGCCGTGCACGGAGTCACTGGCAAGGGAAAGCTGTCTGTGACAGGGGGACCACCCAAAGAGGAGTCACTGGTTTAGAAATAGCCCAAGGGATGGGCCCAGCTAGGTGGTGCAGTGGATAGAGCACCGGCCCTGGAGTCAGGAGGACCTGAGTTTAAATCTGGCCTCAGACGCTAGCTGTGTGACCCTGGACAAGTCACTAACCCCAACTCCCTCAATAAAAGAAAAGAAGAGAAATTGCCCAGAATGAGGGGCCCAAGGGCAGGGTGGGTCAAGGCATCCAAAACCCTGTGAGAACGAGACACGGGTTGCTGGCTGCTTGGTTGGACCTTGTCCCTTTGATTGAATCTAACTAGCTCTCTGGTCCAGAGGAGGAAACTGAGGAAGCAGCCTTCCCTGGGTGACCCAAGGCCTCTCCAGCCCTCACTGCTCCTGCTGGCCCAGGGAGCCGTCTGAGGCATGACAGCATCCCTCCTCAGAGTTGGGCTGAGCTGTTTCTCACTTCCTCTTTCCATTTTGCCTCTTTCCTCTCCCTAATCCCCTTGATGGACGGCCTCGTCGCTGACTTCGTTGTAGGTCTATGGTCCTCTCTTAGGTGGGCCACGGGATCCAGCCCGCCCTCCATGCATTTCTAGAATTTAGCCTCGTGTCTGGAATGCTGACAGTCCCCCTCATTGTGGTACAGAGGGTGTCCAGGTTCTCCAGGGCTGGACCAGTAGGCCCTGCCAAGCAGGATCTGCCGCTGTTCAGGCCCATCCTGAGCACGATGAGGCGGGCTCATCTCCCCGGGGGCAGCGGGGCCTGCAGAGTGTTACAGGCTTTTAGCCTCAGCAGTTTATGAAGGCCAGTGCATTTATGGAGGCATGGGGCTGGGGGTTAGCCTGGTCTGCCCAGCACGGTGGAAAGACCCCTGGAGGCAGAGGTCCTGGGTTCCAGTTCTGCCCCTGACACTCATCCCCTAACTGCTCCCAGGTAGGATGAGAGCTGCCGGGGTCCCTTCCAGTGCCAAATCTGTGGTCTTGTGTCATGGGTGCAGATTTTGGAGCTGCCAGTTGCTGTCGGGGGGCCCTGGCTGAGTCCCCTTTCCACCTGGGGAGAGTAGCAAGGCCAAAGCCAGTGCCTGCCCTCAGGGAGCTTCCAGCTGTAGATCTGTGCAGCTGTGACAACCACGTTAGTGAAATCTCTCCTCCTTCCAAGCTCCCGGCTGTCATGCTCTCCTTGTACACACTCTAGGAGGAGGGAAGCTGGGAGGAGACCATTGTCCCCATTTCACAGATGAAGAAACCAAGGCCCAGAGGGCTGACTTGTCCAACCAAAGTCATGGTCAAGGTACTAGAGCCAGGCTAGGAATCCAGGCCCTCAGGCTCCAAGTCTGGACAGTGCAGCCCAGACTGGACCTAGAACAGTCCCTTTAGAACAAGTGGTGTTCTAGCCTTTGTGCCAACATCTCCAAGGAGGGGAATCCTCCACCTCCTGGGTGCTGGACTCAGAAACAGAAATACCTGAGTTCTGATTCTGCCATGGGCACTCACTAGCTCTGAACCTCAGTTTCCCCGTCTGTCAGATGAGGGGGTTGGGCTCGATCCCTTTCGGCTCTGAATCTCTGGTCCCAAGATCCTAAGGCAGCCCATTGCTTGGACTGGAAGCCTGAAGCTGTTCCTAATGTCAGAGATTAGAAAAAGAATAGCCCAGACGTGAAAGGCCCTGCCCAGCTCAGGGCCCAGGGAACCCTGCTTGGCCCCCTTCTTGGTAACCATCAAGGCCTTTCTCTGGGATTTGTCTCAGGAAATGTGTTTAATGGATACCTTTTGTTTTTCCATCCATCCTCCCTCCACTTAGACCTTCCTGGGGACAAAGAAAAGTGAAAACATTCACCACAAAGGCTGTATGCAGATGTATATTGTATTCTGCCCCAGGGTCCCCCACTTCTCTGCCTTAGGAGGGGTTCTAGTTCTAGAACTCTTCTCTGCCAGCAGTCTTCCTCCTCAGTGGTCCTTTCACATTGTCCTGGCCCTTGTATGCGCAGTCCACAGGACTCAGTTTATTTTGCTCTGCATCAGATGACATTGATCTCCTGGGGATGGACTTTTGACCTGTTGGCTCTATTACTGTGATTTTTGGGCTGAGCAACATTCCGTGTTGTGTTTTGATGCTGTGGGGGCAGCTTTGCCTTTTGCTTTTTAGAATTCAGTCGCTAAGCATTTATTAAGCACCTGCTGTGTGCTAGGTATGGGGCTAAGAGCTAGGGATACAAAGATAGGCAAAACCACTTCTCCCTCTCTCCCCTTTATCCCCCACCTCTCCCTCCTCTTCCTCTTCCCTTCCCCCTTCCCCCGTCTTTCTCCCCCACCTCTCCCTCCTTCCTCCTCCCTTCCCCCGTCTTTCTCCCCCACCTCTCCCTCCTCTTCCTTCTCCCCTCCTCCGTTCCCCCTCTGTCTCTCTCTTCCCCCCTCTTCTTCCTTCACCCTCATTTCCCCCCACCCCAAATCCTGGGGTGTCAGTATCGTGGTGCAGCCCCCCAGAGCTTTAGCCCCCTTGCAGCCCTTCCTGCCTGGTGTAGGCGTATACCGCTGTGCCTGGCCTTCATGTCATTGTATTTCAAGGATGTAAATACAAGCACAGAAATGAAGCGATGTGGGGGCCCAGATCTGGAGCCAGAAGGGAAGGTTGTCTGATCCAGCTCCCACATTTGACAGATGGGGAAACTGAGGCTCCGGGAGGCTGAAATAGCTTGTTGTACCTCGTTGTTGGCGTCCTGTCTCCCCGTTAGAGTGTAAGCTCCTCGAGGACGGGGACCACCTTTTGTCTCTTTTTGTACCACCGTGTGGGTGCAGTGCCTGCCCTTCTTAGCTTGGCTTGGTGTCGCTAGGTTTCCTAGAACTTCTAGGTCATTACGGCTTGAAGGAACTTGGTCATCCAATCAGATCTCCGTGTTTTAATTTTATTTATTTGCATTTTAAAATGGATTGATTCAGAAACATTTGGTTTCATCACGAGAGACACGTCCTGGCAAACCCCATAAGTGAGTGAGGAGTCCCAGCCGTGTGCCCAACACTCGCTTTACAGAAAAGGAAAATGAGGCCCAGAGAGGGGAAACACGTCACCCCAGGGCGTACGGTTACTTAGACGTGGAAATGAGACACGGACCTGTTCACCTAAAATGCTTTAGGGTGAATGGGATCAGAGCAGGCTGGGGTAGCGGGGAGCCCGGGCCTCTCCAGGGCCTCCCAGTTCTGCCTTCTGTGTCATTGCCCTGAAGTCTTGCCTCTTCTCTCTGACCTCAGACTGCTTTGGCTCGCCTGTGTTCACCCCGATCAAAGCGGATATCAGCGGAAACATCAAGGTACGTGCAAAGAGCCTCGTTCTCGATATTTCAGGAACGCTTCTAGCAGACGTTGTCCCTCCTCACGCAGCCGTTCACTGAGGCGTGGGGAGAGCGGCCGCTGAAGTCGTGGCTGCCTTGTTCCCTGATGTACCGTGATGGTGAAGAGGTGATGATGGACAGTGGGATCATTTCTTGGCGTGATCAATAGCATTGAACGAACACCTCACGTGTCTCATTTCCTGTCCCCGCCATCTAGGAGAGGTTCAGTGGTTCAGGCCATTGGATACTGCGCCCAAATTAGTGATAGCCTTCCCACAGAAGGGAAGCCCCTTGAGGGTAGGAGCTAGGTCTCCTGTTCCCTTTGCATCCCTAGCACTTAGCACAGTGCCTTGCAGAGAAGGTCCTTAATAAGCCTGGTGGTATGGACCTGTGACTTTTTTAAGAAAGCAAAAATCTACCTTTAAAAAAAAGGATCCCATTTATAATGCTGTTTCTATTTCCCAGTAGACTAAAAACTGGCTGTATACATTTTATTTACAATATATAACCTGGGAAGAAAAGGCAGAGGGCCAGCCTTACAGTCAGTAATTCAATAAGCATTTATTATGTCCCTACTGTGTGCAAAAATGAAACACTCTTTGCCTTCAGGAAGCTTACGTTCTACTCGGGGGAAACAATGCAGAAACAGATAAGTAAATGTTTAAACTATTTGTCAGCTAATTTGGGAGAAGGATGGAGAGAGGAAGCTTTGGACTCACGTCCTGTGTCTGGCACATCTGTATGTGACACCTTGGAGAAGTTGTTTGGCCGTTCAATGTTCCTGGCATCTCTCTGACTCTAGTCATTCAGAGGAGTTGCCAGTCTACATTGGTAGATGGGCTTTTTGCGCCATTTCTCTATACTGATGAAATCACAAGTCTGGACCATTGTCTAACAATACACACACACACACATTTTTATATATATATATATATATATATATATAAATAATATATATAATTTATATATAACATAATTTATATATATACACATAATTTATATATATATATAACATATATATGTAGAGAGATAGAGAGTATCTATCAATCCATTCTCATATGTATCCATATGTAAGTATATGTATATGTGTGTGGACACACAAGGATGGATTGACAGACTATAAATATGTATAAAAAAACATGGCATTTATAGTTGATTCCCACATATAGCTTAGGTGGGGTGATTACCTGATCACATCCCTCTACCTGCTATTATCTCATTTTCTTGATTCATTTTCATCACAGGTTCTAAGGCAGTCCAGACATGTGTTTTGATATTTCCCTATTAATTATAAATCTCTAATGAATTAGCTCTGAGCCCCCACCCTGGTTGATTAATCATTATTTGATAAACTGGAGAAACTGCCTTTCCCTTAGGCTTTTTGCTCACCTCTCTAATCTTCTGGGTTTAAATAAGCATCAGGGTTATTGGCTATACTGTTTATTAACAGCCTGAACAACCATAAAGGAACTGCCTAAATAATTCTTCACAGCCCCTGCCACACATGCAAACACACATAAATATGTGAACATACGTAGATGTGTAAATAGTAGGTCCCTCATAGTAGCCCTGAGAAGTGATCAGTGAAATTATTATTATCCCCACTTTATAAATGACATTGTTGAGGCTCAGAGGAGGCAGTTAGATTAGTGTCTCCTGGTCACACAACCATCAAGTGGGAGAGTTGGGCCTTGACCAAAAGCCTTCTGACTGATTCCCGTGTCCCAAGACCCCAGCACCCTATGGCGCTGCCATCCGACATGCGTACTCACAGTGGATTTTCCCACCTTGAACTTGCTGATGGTTTTTCCTGAAATCCCAAATCTCGTTGTCTCCGCTGGGATAACCAAGGCCTTCTTCCCTCATCTAAGACCTGTGTGGGGAGACGTCTGTGATCCCTGGGACAGAGGGGAGGGAGGCGATGGTGGCTTCTTTCCCACCTCCCCTTTTTTTGTGCAGAGGTAGTAGACCCTCTTGTTATGGGCAGTGCTTTTCAACCTGGAAACCTTTTGAAACTGGGTGTTTTGTTTCAGACAATCCGAGCTGTTTACGACAAAAACCCCACCAAGTTCCGAACGCTGCAGAACATCTTAGAGGTCGAGAAGGAGATGTATGGGCCCGAGTGGCCAAAGGTCGGGGCCACGCTGGCACTGATGTGGTTGAAAAGGTGAGAGAGAGTCTGAGTCTGGGTGCGTGTGTGTGTGTGTGTGTGTGTGTGTGTGTGTGTGTGTGTGTGTGT
>NW_020941065.1:11945825-12015136 GCF_900497805.2 Vombatus ursinus | reverse complement strand
GTGTGTGTGTGTGTGTGTGTGTGTGTGTGTGTGTGTGTGTGTGTGTTTCAAAACCCCTTCACTTCTTGTATATTGTGACCAGATCGCTCGGCTTAGAATCCGAAAACCTGGGTTCAGATTCTGCTTTTAGCCCTCACTAGCTGTGTGACCCTGGGAGCTGTTTTGTTCATCTGTAAAATAGGGCTTAGAGTCCTACCGCGTTGTTGCAGACCTCTCTGGGCCTCAGTTTCCTCATCCCTGAAATAAGGGAGTCGTGGTTCCATGGCCTCTCCCGTCTCTGCCAATGTGAGAGCGTCTGGAAGGTTCTTTGCAGACATTGGTGCACTCTGGGAATGTCAGTTAAAAAACCCAAACAGACTCATTAGTTCTCAAGATGGGCTTTCCTTAGCTCTCACCCCTCCTACATGCATTACCTTGGGATGTTCCTGTGGGCCTCAGTGTTGGCATTTGGGCCTTCTAGCAGCCCCTGGAGGTTGTGGCCCTGGGTGTTGTCTCCATCTTACAGATAAGGAAACTGAGCCTCAGAAAGGAGATAGCTCACCCATGATGACCCAGTTAGTAAATGTAAGAGGCAGGATTAGAACTCAGGCCAGGCCCCCCGACTCCAAGCCTGCCTCCCTAAAGTGCCTCTCTCTGTTAGTTCTCTCTGCTGAACTCTTATCCTGTTCCCTGACTATAAGCTCCATGAGGACAGGGGAGGTGTCTGCCCTAACGTCGGCCTCCCTTTCCCCTCCATGCCTGCTGCCCAGCGCACAGTTCTGTGCCCACCTGGAACTCAGTAAAATATTTAATAAACGAAAAGACTAAAACTTGGTGAGGTCAGGGTGCATGCTTGTGGGTGGATTGATAACCTGCTGTGTGCCAGGCACTGGGGATACACACGCGTGCACACACACATGTATTCTCACACTCCAACACAAATTCACCGTCTCATACACACTCATACATGCTCTCTCACTCACGCACACACTCAGACACACATACTCTTATACACACTCACATACACATATTTTTACACACAAACTCTATCAAACAAACTCACCCTCTCATACACTCTCTCACACACACATTGTCACACACACTCTAACACAAACTCACATGCTCATACACACTCATACATGCTGTCTCATGCACACACACACTCGGACACACATACACACATACACATATTTTTGCACACTGTCACACAAAATCACCCTCTCATGTACACTCTCTCTCACACATACACACACACACATTCTCACACACACTCTAACACAAGCTCATACTTTCATATACACTCATACATGCTCTTTCACTCACGCACACACACACTCAGACACACACACTCACATACATATATTCTTTTACACACACATTCTGTCACACAAACTCACCCTCTTATATATTCTGTCTCACACACACACACACACACACACACATCCCTTTCTCTTCCATGCCCGATCAGACAAGCAGGAGCCCCAGGGGGTCTCTGCCAGATGAGTGGGGGCTCTGTGGTGGGTCTGGGTGGGAGGTAGGGGTGTTGGCGCTTTGGGCATCTTTAAAGTCTGCTTTTCCCGTGTTGCCCATTTCTAAGCTGTTCACCGTGGGGTTAAAACTCTGTGAAAACAGCTGGTGCTCAGCGCTGGAGCATGGGCTCTCCAGAGGACTCAGGGAGGTCCAGGGTGCTTACAGCCGGCTGGGATTTGGGTAGAGGCGAGACCTAGGTGCCTGGAGGACAGATAACAACTCTGCTGCCCGGGAGTGCTGGCCTCAGTACACAAGCTTTGGTGAGAGGTGTCTGTGCCAAGGCTGCCAGCCGGCAAACATCCAGTGAATGTGTCTCCCTTTGATAGGAAAACGGCTCTCGGTGCCCCTGGCTCCCTTTCCATCAGCATCTGCTTAGACTCTCAGTGTGCCATGGTCAGAAAGAACCGAGCGGGACCTGGGTTTGAATCCTACCTCAGATGCTTGTTAGCCCCTGAAGATGTGGCCTCAGTTTTCTCATCTGTAAAATGAGTTCATCATCCTCATGAGTGTGTCATTCGGAGAGGGCTTTGCACACCTCAGAGCTCTGCTTGCCTGTCCTCGGGCCTGTCAGCCTCAGTTTATTCTTCTGTAAAATGGGTCTAAGAAAATTGGCACTATGAACCTCACAGGGTGCTTGTAAACTTTTAAGATCCCTAAGAAATGTGGGTTGTTGTGATGGAGAGGGTGGAGCTGGTCTATCCATATCCAGCTCAATGAGTAAACTGCAGATTATGATAAGAAAGCCCGTGCTAGGCCTCTGCCTTTGGGTGTGCCCTGGCCTTGTAGACCCCACCCATGTTGAGAAATGAGGCTTGACCTGACCCAGGTGGGAGCTGCCTCAGAGAGGCCCATGTGGACTTTGACAGAAGGAAAACCTTGTGATCAGTGAGTTATCCCAGAATGCCATTGGGTCCCAAGGAGGTAGTGAGCTCCCCTCAGCTGGGGTGGGGTGGTGGCAGTGTGACAGTGGGGAGACCGGAGAGGACCCACTGGCAGGGAGCAGAGACTTGGTGCTGAAGAGACCTTGGCAGCCTGCCATCTGTTCCTCCCATTTTACAGATGGGGATGAGGAAGGGGGAGGAGCTGGGCAGGGTCACATGGGCAGTGAGGGCCAAAGTCGGAATTTGAATCCAGCCCTGGATCCCAGACCCCGACTTCTTTTCTCTGTTATCCCGTGTGTGCCTCAGGGGTCTTTCCACCTCTGACATTCAGGGACTTAATCCACCCAGGAGCGGGGAGGTTGATGTAATTACCTGAAGATAAGAGGTAATGAGGGGTGACCATCCTAATGAATGCAGGTGAGTTTGCTGCTGCCATCCCCTCCTCCTGGTTCTTGTAGCATCCCCAAGAGGCAGTGTCTTGGCTATCAACCAACCCATTTTACGGATGAGGACCGAGACACAGAAGGGAAGCAAATGAAAGAACAGAAAGTGTTTTGCAAATGTAAAAACACTGTGTAAATGGTAGTTGTATTATTATTATTTACACTGCGTTGGGCTATTGAGGAGGTAAGATCTGAAGAGCAGAGGCCAGACAAGGAGGCATCCGTAAATGTCAGCCTTTGAACCCCTCCAGCACCAGCCTGGCCAAGCTCTGTTCGAGTGGAGGTCAAAGGCAGAGGATGCCGGCTGCCCCGGGCCCAGCAGGCGCCTGGGAACGACATGGGGAGGGGCTCCGGGGTCCTCATGATGGCTTCCGGCCGTTGTCCTTCCCACAGAGGCCTGAGGTTCGTGCAGGTGCTGCTGCAGAGCATCTGTGACGGGGAGCGGGACGAGAGCCGGCCCAACCTTATCAGGGTCAACGTCACCAAAGCCTACGAGATGGCGCTGAAGAAGTACCACGGCTGGCTGGTGCAGAAGATCTTCCAGGTGAGGGCCCTCGTCCAGCCGGGGAATGTCGGGAGGTCACAGAGCCTCCTCGTGCCTCAGTTTCTTCATCTGTAAGAGGAGGGGGTTGGATTCTGCCTCTGAGGCCGCTTCCAGCTCTAGGCCTGTGATGGTGTGACCTCGTCACTGATGAGTTTGAAACCTCCTCCGCCTTCGAATCCCCCCCAGTTCTTGCCTGTGTGTTTCCATCAATCCTCCATAGGGTCAAGTCTTTGCAGCTGGAGGGGAGCTTGTCCATGTGTGGAATGCTTCCCCTCCTCATCCTAGCGCTCCTCCCCCCAAGCCTTTCCCATCCCCCTTAATGCCAGCACCTTTCATCTGATGATTATCTCTCTTATTTTTTTTTTGGCTAGGCAATGGGATTAAGGGACTGGCCCAGGGTCACACAGCCAGTAAGTGTTATGTGTCTGAGGCCGGATTTGAACTCAGGTCCTCCTGACTCCAGGGCCGGTGCTCTATCCACTGAGCCACCTAGCTGCCCTATTTTCATTCTTTTTTTTTTTTCCTGATGGTTATCTCCAGTCAATCCCTCATCCCTCTTGTTTGCCCTGTGTGTGTGTCTTCCCTATCAGACGGGGAGCTCCTCGAGAGTGGGGACTGGTTTTTGTCTTTCTTCGTGTCCCCAGTGCTTAGTGTAGTGCCTAGCATGCAGTACGTGCTCGATAAATGCTGGTTGACTTGAATTGGAAGAGACCTCGGAGGCCGTCTGGTTCAGTCCCTGTCTTTTACAGATGAGGAAACTGAGACCCCCCCCCAGAGGAATGATAGGCCACAGATCTGGAGCAGGAAGGGCTCATAGAGGCTGCCAGGTGTCAAGGCGCAGAGGAGTTCCTGCATGTGCCCGGGGCCGGCTGGCTTCTGAGTGTCTGGGAGGCTTGTGAGCCCGGCCCAGGGCTTCTTGGCTCGTCTAACGGAGGATGGCGGCCATCGGGGAGAACCGTGGGGAGGGGCAGGAGGGTCCACCCTGGGCAGCCTGTGTCAGTCAGTAGTATTACTGAGAATGATGAAAGCGCGCTGCACTTCTCACCAGGGAGCAGGAAGAGGTGATCACAGGAGTGAAAATGAAGCAGCAGAACAGACCTCACAGCCACCCCTGGAGCATCGCCCTCTCTCCCTCATCCGTGGTCCTGATGGCCTGGGTCTGGCTGTGCCTCCCCCTTCGGCCCAGAACCTTCCCCAGCTCCCTGTGGCTTACTTAGCCTCTTAAAGTTCGAGTGCCAATTCCCTGCCTGCCTTTTCAGGCTTAACCCAGACGCTGCCAGGGAGCCTCGCCCGATTCTCCCTGTCAGTAACGCTCCCATTCCCACCTCTCTGTTTGTACCTCTGACTTAACCTCGCCAAAGGACGTGGAATTAGAGTGTCGAGAGACGAGGTTGCTTAGTGCTGCCCTTGGAGCCAGGAAGGTCTGGGTTCAAGTTCCACCTTGCCCTGGGTGAGTCACCTCCTGTCTCAGTGTTCACTTGGTAGAAGGACTTTCCTTACCAGGAGTTCCCTGTACCTCTGAAGTCACAGGGCGGGTTACATAAAATCATAATAATTATACGCAGGCTTAAATAGTATCTGTGCTGGTGTGTGATGGCCTGATTAGCCTGTGTGGCCAGGGGATTATTCCTCCCCTATCCCCTAGGTCAGGGTGGGGAACCTGTGTCCTCAAGGCTTTGTGTGGCCTTCTAGGTCCTTGAATGTGGCCTGAGTCCAAGTTTTACAGAACAGATCCTTTTATTAAGGGGATTTGTTCTGTGAAGTTTGGATTCAGTCAAAGGGCTGCACTTGAGGACCTGAGGGCCACACGTGACCTTGAGGCCCCAGGTTCCCTACCCCTGATCCTAATCCAAAAAAAAAAAATCACTCTGGGAGGGAAAGACCTTCAGGGTTTCTGGCCAAAACAGAAACAAGTGCTGTTACGTTCGTTATGAGCCATTCAGGGCCCAAACAACCACCAAGGAGGAGAGCTAATGAAAAGGCTGGAGGTAGGAAAGGGGTGTTCTAAATCCCGGTAAGAGCAAGTAAGGCAGTTTGACCGAAACAGAGTCTCACATGAGACCTGCTGGTCAGACACAGCCCACAACCTCCCCAGTGCATCCTGAACCAGACTGAAGTGCAATTGGAAAATATTTAACAAAACAAATGAAAATACCTAAAGGGCCACATATGGCCTTGAGGCTGCAGGTTCCCTTCCCCTGCTAGGACAATGTTTTACAAAAATTAATTAATATTTGAATTAATGAAGCTCAAACTGTCAACTCACATTGAGCCAGGAGGCCACTAAGACCCTTTCATCCTTCTACATGAACTCTTGTCTGGTCCTGTGCCCTCCATCCTTCCTTGTGAGGTTGATTTTAAATAAAAAAACAAAACCCAGGAGTGTGCAGCATGGAGTAGTAGAAAGGGGATGCTTGGCACCAGGAGGCCCCAAGGTCAGACCCTGCAGATTTTAAAAATCACAGTACCGTATCAAACACACCGATGGTAAATAGTGTCTCAGGATCTCAGATTTGAGCTCAGAGGCATCTTAGATGTGATCTATCCAGCTCCATTCAGCAGATGAGCAAACAGGCCCAGAGGGCTTACCCTTCTGCACTGGTTTTCAGGTTCACCCTTTGAGCCTCATGTGCACCTTGTGGGAGAAGGCATACCATTTTACAGAAGAGGAAAGTGAGGCTTTGCTTAGTTGACTTGCCCCAAATCATACCAGTAATGACTTTGAGCTTTACTTTCCTTTTCCTGCCTGATAGAGATAATCCTTGTGTTTTTTTTTTTTTATTTGTTTGTTTGTTTTGAGGCAATAAGGGTTAAGTGACCTGGGATCACAAAGCTAGTAAGTGTCTAAGGCCGGATTTGAACTCGGGTACTCCTCATTCCAGGGCCGGTGCTCTATCCACTGTACCCCCTAACTGCCCTTTAGATGACCCTTGGATTCCAGGATTATAGTGTCTTCATGGGATCTCAGAGGTCATTAGTTCAATCCCCACATTTTACAGGTAAACTGAGGCCCAGAGAGGTCACACAGGTGATAAGTAGCATTCAGGGCCGCTGGCTCCCAACCCAGCTTTATTGCGCTGTGCTGGGATGATGCTTCCAGAGTAGTCTTATTTCTCAGAGAGGTGTCATTCCCTTCACTTTAGTTAAATAAACCACTCTGAGCTGGGCCCTGGAGGGCTGCGCAACCCCTGATGAGCATTTACATACTGTTGTCCCTTGATGTAAGTGGATGATTCCATAGACTTCTGTGTAAAGCGATTTTTAAGTGGGGAAATGAGGCAGGGAAGGAGGGAGGCAGGGGGCCAGTACGTGGTTCAAAGACACATGGGAGCCAGGGCCAGGGATATGGGGCCAGGCCAGAACTAAGAGGAAGACAGACACGTGGGGTCTGGACACAGACACTGACAGGAGAGGACGGGGGACAGACACATGGGACCCCACGCTTGACAGACGGAAGACAGATACTGGGGCTGGTGGGTGGAGTGGGGCAAAAGTCTCTACCAAGCCCCATCTCTCCCTGACCTCTCCCTGCCTGTTCTTCTGCTTTTACTTGGAGGGTTTTGTTTTGTTTTGTTTTTTAGGAGGGGGGAGGGTGCTAGGAGGCAGGAGGACAGAGACAGAGAGAGTGGGCACAGTACCGTATAGTAAAGTTAACAAAGGTAGTTTCTTGGAATGTGGATTTTTTTTTCAGAATTCTTTATGTAAAGTTAAGTTTGCCAAATGCAGATTTATGATAAATTGAGAACTGTCTGTATAGCCATTGAGAGCCTGGTCCTAGCCTCCAGCCAAAGCCTCCCTGTGCATGACATTTCTGTGATATCTATCTGTCTGTCTAGCCAATCACTTGTATCTATATGTATCTAATCATCACTGTATCTAATATCACTATGTAGTATGTGTGTGTATGTGTAGTTATAAATATGTGTACATATATATATGTATGTATGTATGTATGTATACAGATACAGATGTATACTTCTCTGTGACAGTATTATATCCTCCTCCACCCCCCAGTAGAATGTAAGCCCCATGAGGTCAGGGACTGTGTGATTTTGTTTTTAATGCCATGCTTACTAAATGCTTGGGGATTGATTGGGGGCATCACCACAATGCAAGGTGATGGTGCCTCTCAGCCATCCCAAGTGTATCTCTCTGCTGACCCCTTCATCCTTCTCTCTTATCCCCTCCCCTACCCCTCCAGGGAGCTCTGTACGCCGCCCCGTACAAGTCTGACTTCCTCAAGGCCCTCTCCAAAGGACAGGACGTCCCAGAAGACCAGTGCTTGGAGAAGGTCCGCCTGTTTCTGGTGAATTTCACGGCCACCATCGACATCATTTATGAAATGTACACGAAGATGAACGCAGAGCTCAATTACAAGGTGTAGCCGCGGCCCGGGGCTCCCCTGACTGGCGCCATCCCTGAGCCCCCCTATTCTCTAAAAGTACCCAAATCACTGTGAAATGAATTCAGAGACTGCTGTCTTTCAGCAACTTAGCAAACATCTCTGGAGTTTTAGGGGACAGCCTGTTTTTAAATATATATACATATATATTATATTAAATTATATATACAATTTTAAGAGGTTTTCTATACAAACAGAGCAATAAGATTTAACCATCCCATTTCCACTTTGCCTTAGAATTTCAGGAGGTCTAGACCGTCTTCATAAATACCTTTGAGCATGATCTAGCTGATTAACGTTTCTAATCAATCAAGTCCTAGGTATTTTTGTTTTATTTTATTATTATTATTTTGCAGAGTGTGTGACTCTGGGGAAACAATGTACAATTAGGGAGAAAATAAGCACGTAGAACTTGTGAGCTCACTTTTAAAAGTGAGGCACATGCTCCCTGGTCTTGCTGTGGCTTGTGTATTTTTAAATACGGTAATGAAATGTGATTTGAAATTGTGTGGCATTTTTTAAAAAAGTGTGTTATGTCCCTCTTCCTGGCATCTTCTGCTGCTGTCCTTCTGACTTCAGGCCAGATGTTTTTAAACCTCCAGCAAAACCCAGAAGCCTCTGACTCGAACCCAGGGACGCTCACTTTGATAATGGCCAGGCTGTCTTCTAAAGGGCCATGCTCTGCTTTCCTCTGGATCACTCTTCCCTTCAGGGACAGTATTTCCAGCCTAGTCTTGTGATTTGTATTATCTCAGAGGGATTCGGTGAGAGACCTCGGGGTGTTGCTGAGACTAAGAGCACCCCCTCCCACCCCCTCTTCTGCCTTAATGGTGGCTCTTGGGAGCTGCTAAGCCGGGATCTAGAATCACTTTGGTCTTGAGTGAATTTCTGTGCTATACTCGGGGAGACTTTGGGGGAGGGAGGGACTTTGATGCAAAAAACAAAAACAACCGGAATAATCCTTATTAAAGCTCTATTTTGAAATCACGTTGGGTCTCCTGCTTGGCTTTCTTGATCTCAGACCAGCCCTGGATCTGCCTTTCCGCCTTCCCCCCATATGACGGGCATGGAGGTCTGATCTCTGTCCAGGTTGGTCCCTTTCCTCCAAGATGCCTCTGGTGCCAACCAAGTGATGTGCTCCTGTGGGCTTGGGAACAAGGCGCTGGGACACCCTTTCTTGGCCAAGTCTGGCTCTGTAGGCTTGCAGTCTAATTACTAGATAGAAAATAGGGTTGACACACCGCTTCCAGCTGATAGTTGCAGCTCACAGCCACTGTTCTTCCATTAAAACCAGAAGGTTGCCTCGCACCCGGGAAATCACAGGTCTGGACCCAACCCCGCCCCCCCCAAAAAAAGCCAACATCTATGTAATGGTTTTATGATTTGCAGAGTGCTTTATTTCACGGAATCCTCTGAGCTAGGTGCCGCACATTTCTGTTTTATTTTCCTTTTAAGTAATTTGCCTAGGGTTACATACCTAGCAAGTATCTGAGGCTGGATTTGAACTCAGGTCTTCCTGACTCCAGGCTGCCAAACCAGCGCTTCTAGTACTGGCCTGTGATGTGAAGTGAGGATTCCTTGTATTGTGTTTTACTAACACTAAACCTAATAGCCGTAGAAAGTCAGAGGTAGGAGAGACCTTAGAATAATTCCATTCCCAGCCCCGTCCCCTCATTGTAATGAGAGAGAAACAGGCAGGCGCAGGGGAGTGGGAAAGAATGACTCCCCTAGGTCACATAGCTTCGTGCCAGAGCCCAAGGCTTCAGAAACCCAATGCTCTTTTCCTCCCATGCCACAGAGAACAACGGGTCATCTCAATGTCCCCAGCAGATGGCACTGCCCACCCTGGGCACACACCAACTGTCTGTTCCTATCTCAGGATTCTGAGCTGAAGAGGGCCTTTGAGATCATCTGGGGCCAACCCACTCATCTTACAGATGAGGAAACTGAGGCAAACAGGATTAAGTGACTTGCCCAGGGTCACACAGCTAGTAAGTGTCTGAGGCCAGATTTAAACTCATGAAGATGAGTCTTCCAGACTCCAGGCCTGGTGCTCGGTGCACTGTGGCGCCACCTAGCTGCCCCATTAGCTCTGTGACCTTGAGCAAATAGTCTGGCTAAGTCCCTGACTTTGAATCTCATCTGTCAAATGGGCATCACAATCCCTATATGGTGGAGTTCTTTTGTGAGGGCTAGTTAGCCATTTCACAGTGTTTCACAGTAAGCGTCTACTATGTGCCAGCCTTTGCAGTAAGTGCTGGGGATGCAAAGAAAAGCAAAAAACAGTCTAATGGGAGAGATAACGTCGAAACTACCACGTACGAGCAAACTAGAGACCAGTTAGATTGGAGAAAATCAGCAGAGGGAAAGCGCTAGAATTAAGAGGGATTGGGAAAGGCAAGGTGGATTTGAGTGAACAAGGAAGTTGGGGAAGCCCAGACACAGAGGTGAGGACCAAATAAGAGAATGAGGAAAAAAGTGCTTTGTAAATTCTCAAGTAATGAGCCCTCAGATCAGGCTTGCCATAGACTTTGCAAAGTCCACATGTACCAGGGACAAGACCCTGTATGTATCAAGGCTTTTGCAATCCCTGTGCAGGGGTGAGATGTACCTCTTAGGTATTCCCAACCTCCTCCTGTGAAGACTAGACCTTATTCATACTTTCACACCAGGTTCAGAGGATATCAGAGCATATGTTTCTTCATAAATTACTAAAAATGCAAACTCTTTTCTCCTTAATTGACCAGTTTGCTCTGAGCCCCCACCATGGTTTATAAAAACTGGAGAAATCTCTTAAGCTTTCTCTCCTCTCTCAGTCTGAAACGCCAGTCTCATAGGCTTAGATAAACATCAGTGTACTGGCTATATAATTAATGAACAGAAACAAAGAATACAAAGGCACAAATAAATACGAGAAAGGTCACAACCACAGCCATGTCCAGCCAACAACCTCAACTTCTAGCTTCTCGTTACAGTTATATCAAGAAGGTACTTAGTGTCTCTTCAGGACCTACTCGTAAGATGTCTTCTCCAAAGAATAATGGTTAAATTTAGTCCTTTTAAACTATCTCTAGACCAGGAATGGGTCCTTTACCTGGGGTCCATGAACTTTAAAAAAAAAAATTTTGATAACTATATTTCATAATTATTTTCCTTTGCAATTCTAAGTATTTATTTTGTGCATTTGAAAACATCAGTTGGAGAAGGTGTCTGCAGGCATTTCTAGACTGCAAGAGGGGTCCGTGATACAAAAATTGTCCAAAGCCCTGCATAAATGACTGTCTACCAAAGATAACATTTAACTCTCACAGTCTCTCACAGACTCTTTCTCCAAGACAGTTGATTCTTCAAGACTCCTCAGAAAAGAATTTCTCTTCATGTTCCAGACTGAAAATTAACTTTTAGTCCTCCAGAATTTTATGCTTCCTCTTTGAAAAATAAAAAT
Source organism: Vombatus ursinus (assembly GCF_900497805.2). Taxonomy (NCBI): domain Eukaryota; kingdom Metazoa; phylum Chordata; class Mammalia; order Diprotodontia; family Vombatidae; genus Vombatus; species Vombatus ursinus. The sequence continues at coordinate 12,003,912 of NW_020941065.1, read as the reverse complement.
ATGTCCAGAATCTTTTCAAGAGGGGCTGCTTACACTGGGGTTGCACGTGATTGTCTCCAATCTACAGCTGAGGGGAACAACATATAATGAAACATATCTCCTTCCTCTCCTCAGAGAAGTGGGAGGCTGTGGGTGTGAGATGTTGCATATATTGTCATGGATTTGAACTTCAAAAATCACCTAGTCCAATTCTGTCCCTTGACAGATGAGAAAAATAACAAGGGCCAGAGAGAATAGGGGTTACACATAGTTAGTGACAGAATGAGGATTCGAACTCAAGTCCTCTGAATCCCAGGTTGGTGTGCTTTCCATTCCACCAGGTTGCTTAACGGGGTTTTAATTTCTTTGTTGTTAAAAGCTGTTACTGTGGTAGGTGTGTGTGTGTGTATGTGTGTGTGTATTGTATATATTTTAATAAGTCACTGCTGTTTCCCCCATTAGAATGTAAGCTTCTGGAGGGTAGAGATTGTCTCCTTCTTTGTATTGGCATTCCTAGAGGCTAGCACTGGCCCTGGAACATAGTAGGCTCAATATAAGTTGATTGATTGCATGACGTAATAAAATAGGCTGTGCCCTGCTGAGGCTTGTGTTCTATATCAAGGAAAACACGTAAATAAATACAAATTATGCACAACATAATTTCTAGGGAGAGGGGATAAGAAGGGCAGTTTGTTAATAATAGAACTCTATCTTCAAAGGGCACCACAGAAGGGTAAGAAGGCATTGGATGGGAACCTGATTGATGGGGATATCATTGGGTGGCTATGGACTCCATATCATACTCTGAGGATCAGGAAAGGAAGCTTGCCCTGGGCAGCCCAAGGCTCAGATTCACAGGGATTCTGAGTGGAGCCATTGGGCAGATTATCATGCCCTCCACTGTAGCAAAGATCATGTTGACTTCTCTCTGGGCCTCAGTTTTCCTCCTTGGTAAAATGAGGGCCAAGGAGCCGCTAGGTGGCGCAAGGGAAAGAGTATTGGGCTTAGAGTCAGGAAGAATTCAAGTTCAAATCTAGCCTCAGAGAGTTTCTAGCTGTGTGAGCTTGGGCAAGTCACTTAACCTGTGTTTGCCCCCGGAAAAGGAAATGACAGATCACTCCAGTATCTTTGCCAAGAAAACTCATGGACAGTAGTAGCACGCGATGGTCCACGGGGTCACAAAGAGTCAGACATGACCAAAATAACTGAACAACAACAAAATATTGAGGGCATTGGACCAGATCATCTATAAGGTTCCTTCTTGCTCTAAATCTTTTGATTCTAGAGGTCTGCAAACCCCTTTTGGGGTGAAAGGAAGGAAGGAAGAGAAAGAAAGGAAGGAAGAAAGAAAAGAAAGAAAGAAAGAAAGAGAAAGAAAGAAAGAAAAAGAAAGAAAGAAAAAGAAAGAAAGAAAAGAAAGAGAAAAGAAAAGAAAGAAAAATTCTTCAATGAAATTGGCCCCAGGGAAGGTGGAGGTGGAGAATGACTTTGTCCCCAGCCCCGGGCTTGACCTGCCCCAGTGGAAACTGGGATCGAGTGGCCAAACTTCTCATCCCCAGAACCTGGGGATGCTAAAGGGAACTTAATCCCCATAGAGTTCTCAGGAGTCAGGAAAGTTGCTGTGTCTATGGAAACCGAATGTGGCAGGGCTTAGTACCTGGGCTGAAGTTTCAGCCACCCCTGAGAATTCCTCAAGAACCCATTGAAGCCATTTAAAAGGGAAGCTGGAAGGGTGTGGCCTCTTGCCCTGCCCCTCAAACAAAGACCAACACACAGAGAGGGCCCAGCTCTGGGTCTGGCCCAGCTGAGTCGGTAGACAAACAAATCTTTCCTTGTTTTAGGCCTTTTCCCATCCCCCACTGGGAGGAGTGGTAAGCCAGGGAGACAACTGGTGAGAACTGGTAGGTGAAGGAGCTGTATTACTGGCTAGAAATACTATTTAAATTGTTGGGGGCAAAATTGTCTCTGTGGGCAAATCATCGTTCCTCTCTCAGCCTCAGTTTCTCCATCTGTAATATGAAAAGGTTGGATTGGATGAAGTCTTAAGCCCCTTCCCAGAGGCTGTGATATCTTGGTAGGGGAGGATTTCACGGATGTGGGGAATTCCCAGGTGAGAAACCTCTCTCCATCGATTCAGATTAGCACCTTTTTTTGGGGGGGGTGAGGCAATTGGGGTTAAGTGACTTGCTCGAGTCACACAGCTAGTGAGTGTTATGTGTCTGAGGTTGGATTTGAACTCAGGTCTTCCTGACTCCAGGGCCTATGCTCTATCCACTGTGCCACCTAGGTGCCCCTTAGATTAGCACCTTTGTCTGTGATGTCTGGTCTTGCAGAGAAACTGAGGGCCCCGAGAGGTTAAGTCACTTCCCCAGGGTCACACAGTCAGTCTGTAGTAGAGGTGGGATGGAAGGCCCATCTTTTCCACTTCCAAACCAGCTCCATATCCACTCTTCCATGTGGCCAGCCATTCTTAAACCATAAGAAGCACAAATAGAAAGGATTCGGAGAAGCTTAGGAAGACATAAGATCTGATGCAAAATGAAGTAAACAGACTCAGGAAAACAACATCCAGGGGTCCCAAAAGCTTTAATTGTCTAAACCTTCCCTGTGACTTTGTGTACGATGATTACAACAGTAACAAGAAGAGGAGAAAACAGGACATAAACTGAATGTTGTGTAATTATATCGACCGAACTTGGAACAGAAGAAGAGTTGAGAAAATTTACCTCCATCCCTTCAGGGCAGAGGTGGGGGACTATGGAGACAGAACGCTGTATATGCTATCAATGTGCTGCTTGGTTTGGAGGAAATAATTCTTTTCTCTTTCCATGTAACTCTTTGTTACGATGGAAGTCTCATTAGTGAGGAGAGACGGTGGAAATGTATTCAGAAATGAAGGTGATATATTAAAAAATCAATAAAAACAAGTTAAAAATCTGCAATAAAACAATGATAAAGTCAACTCCAAAATGAGAAGGAGCTAGCTCCGGGGGTATGGCCTTTTTGGTGTTACGGTCCCCTGTGGTAGCCTGTTGTTTAGATTCAATTAGAAGTACCGAAAATAAAGATGCAATGTTTTTCCCCACTTAAGTTCATGAAATCTATCCCAGGACCCCAGGTCCTGTCCTGGAAGTTGGAGAGGGATGCCTGCAATAGCCATGACAGCCACTGGGTGGCGCCAGCAACATAGGACACTGACCCTAGGCTTCCACCTTTGAACTGATACCTTTGGTATCAGCTGGCAAACAATGCCAGAGAGAGTTAGGAAAAGAAGGAAAGGGGGAGGGGGTGAAGGCAATGGGAGAGAAGGAAGTAGGAGAAGAGAATGACCTGGCGAAGATGGATGTCCTCGTAGGGCAAAGGGGGACCGGATCTGTGATTTCATTGGTATACGGAACTCCAAGGTGCGGAAAGTCCCTCTACCAATGCAAGGTGCATCTTCTCTGCCGTTTAAACTCTTACAAGAGCTGCCTTGGAGCAGTGAGAGGTTAAGTGACTTGCCCAGGGTCACACAACCAGTATGTGTCAAAGGCAGGATTCAAACCCAGGTCTTCATGGCTCCAATCTAGTATCTGACACTATCAGAGAACCTGGGCTCAAAATCTGCATCTGACACTTCCTGGCTGTGAGCAAGTCACTTGACCTCTTTGTGCTTCAGTTTCCTGCTCTGTAAAATGGGCATGAGAACAATTCCTATTGTCCCTAACCTCACAGGATTTTTAAGGGTCTCAAACGAGAGAACTTACAAACTTTCTGGCACTCTTTAAATGTCTGTGGTTATTTTCATTATCTGTCCCAGCTTCAGACACTTCCTGGGTGATGTTGGAAGCCTCAGTTTCCCCATCTATAAGGTAGGAATATCAATGCCTATTAGTATTATCTTCCCCACCCAGGCTTGTTGTGAGGATCAAATAAGCTAATGATAGTATCCCAAATCTAGAGTTGCAAAAGACTTTGGTGGCCTTTTAGTCTAAGCCTGTCATTTTAAAGGTGAGGAAACTGAGGCACAGGGAGGGATCTCAGAACTAGAGGTGGAATGGACTTTGGAGGCTCTCTATTCTGAGTCTCATTTTACAGATGAGGAAATTGAGGCATAAGGAGGCTAAAGTGCCTTAAGGTCACTCAGCTACGAAATTTGAGAACTGGGATTTGAATCCAGGTCCCCAGATTCCAACTCCTACCACAATACAACAGTACTTTCCTAGTGTATTTAAGTGAAGTGCCTGAGAAACCCTGCCCTGGAAATACCTGCTCTTTTTTTTTTGAGCATTCACCTTTACACAGGGTCTTCCAAAAGTTTTAACAGCTTAAAAGTGAATGAAAAATTTGGGGGCCTCCCATATTGGGAGCACTTTCCATGTAGGAAATGCTTTACATAATTCATCTCGTTTGATCCTCATAGCACCTTTGTAAAGTGAATGCTGTGAAAATTATTCCCATTGTACAGATGAGGAAACTGAGATTCATCCATGTTGAGTGACTTGCTTATAGTCTGTGTGACTGTAAGATCCACTAGTCCAGCCCTCTCTCATTTATGAGCAGGATTCTTCTCCAACATTATCATCAGATAGTACCACCACCAAGCCCATCAGTTAGGGAATGGACGAACAAGATGGGACATATGATTGTGATGGCATACTATTGTGCGGGGAAAATGGTAAGGGGGATGGTTTCAGAAAAACCTGGGAAGACTTATATGAACTGATGCAAAGTGAAGTGCGAAGAACCACGAGAAGATAGTACACAATAACAGCAATGTTGTGTGATGATCTACTATGACTGACTTAGCTCTTCTCAGCAATGCAGCGATCCAAGACAGTTCTGAAGACCATAATGAAAAATGCTATCCACCTCCAAAAGAAATGATGGAGTCTGAATGCAGAACGAAGTATACTTTTTTCCTTTCTTTTTCTTCTTTTGGTTTGTGTGTTCTTTTGAAACATGGCTAACATGGAAATAGGCTTTGTGTGATGGCACATGTATAACCTGTATCAAATTGCTTGGCTTCTCAAGGAGTGGGGAGGGAAAGGAGGAGGGACAGAAAGAATTTAGCACTCAAAATTTAAAAATTTTTTTAAAAAATTGTAAACAATGTTTAAAATTGTTTTTACATGAAATAAAAATTTAAAAAGAAAAAGAAAGAAAGTGTTACCAGCAGCAGCCACCAAGCGTCCTTCCTTTTGGGGTGGAAGAGTAGAGAAAGTTTTTTTTCTTTGAAAGTTTTCTTTTTTAACACCTTAATGCTAATGTACCAGGGTGAGATGGGTCACAGAGCAGCTGTTCTTGCACCTCTCTGTGAAAAATCAAGCTTGACTTTAATGGGAGGATCTTGGGAAATAGCAATGGGGCAGGGGTAGGGGTTGGGGTGGCAAATACAGGGGGGAAGTCCTGTTTTTGGAGCAAGAGGAATTTTGGAATTCTGGGTCTCAGTTTCCTGCTCTGTTAAATAAGGTTCCTTCCTGCTCTAAATCTGTGACCTTGTGACCTGGTGTTAATACCAGCTCTGGTATTTCTTGCAGGCGAGTTATTTTAATCTCTTCTAGCCTCAGTTTCCTCATCTGTAAAATGAAGGGGTTGGATTAGATGATTTCTAATCCAGCTTGAAATCTACCTAGACCTCGATTTTAATTTCAGCTCTGCTTGGGCCTCTTTTTCCTCATAAGTAGAATGAAGAAATCGGCTCCTAAGATCCGTTCCAATTCTAGATTTAAGAGACTGTCGCTTAACTATCTATGTGTCCTCCATGAGGTGGAAAAGCAGTGTGGTTTCTTTGTATCCACAGAACTTATCACAGTGGCTGGCACATAGTAGGCCCTTAATATATGGTTTTTTTTTTTGGCTGACTGGTACAATCCATAAACATTTATTAAGCACCTACTATGCTCCAGACAATGTGCTAAATGATGGGTAAGGCAGAAAGAGCACCGTGTCTGTGATTTCAGAAGACCTCATTTCAAATCCCAGCTTTGTGTGCCATTGGGGAAGTCCTTTAGATTCTATGAGCCTCAATTTCTTCATCTGTAAAATGGGGTTGGGGGTAGGTTTGAACTGGCCTCCAAAGAGTCGGCTAAATGACAGAGTGGAATCTGGGAGACCTGAGGCCAAGTACGGTCTCAGACACTTCCTAGCTGTGTGACCCTGGGCAAGTCACTTAACTGGCTTCACTAAATTTCTTCAACTGTAAAATAGGGATCATAATAATACCTACCTCCCAGGGTTGTTGTGAGGATCAAATGAAAATAGTTGTAAAAGAGCTTAGCACAATGCCTGGCAAATAGTAGGCACTATATAAATGCTTATTCCTTTCCTTTCCAAGGAAAGAAATAAGAGTTTCAGGTCTAAATTTCTGTTGTTCAGCCATTTTTCAGTCATGTCCAACTCTTTGTGACCCCACTGGGGGTTTTCTTGGCAAAGATACTGGAATGGTTTGCTGTTTGCTTCTTCAGTTCATTTGACAGATGAGGAAACTGAGGCAAACAGGGTAAAGTGACTTGCTCAGGGTCACCTAGCTAGGGTGGATTTGAATTCACTTCCTGACTCCAGGCACAGCATTGTATGCACTGGGCCACCTAGCTGCTCTCTAAATTTATGACCTAGGTTTTAGTTCCAGGTTTGCTATTTACTCCCTGTGAATAAGTCACTTCCTTCTCTGGGCCTGTTTTCTCTGGGAAATGAAGGGGCCAGGTCCAATAACAATTCCGGCCAACATTTAAGGAGCCCTTTAAGGTTTGCAAAGTACTGGACAGGTATGTTCTCGTTTGATAGCTCACCACAGCCCTGGGAGGTAAGAACCATCACTGTCCCTATTTATAAGGACATCGAGGCTAATTTGCTTAGACTCCCACAATCATTAAGTGGCTGAGGCAGGATTCAAACTCAGGTCTTCCTGACTCTATGGCCAGCACTCTATCTACCTCACCACCTAGATGTCAAATTAGGTAAATTAGGTAGCTAGGTGGCTTGGAATCAGTAAGATCTGAGTCTGAATCCTGCCTTAGACACTTAGTAATACTACCTTGTGTGACCCTGGCAAATCATTTAATCTGCTAGTCTCAGTTTCTTTATCTGTAAAGTGGGAATACTAACAGTACCTACCTCACAGATAACCTATGTAAAGTACATTGTAAACTTTAATATAAATGTTAGCTATTATCATTAAAGGGCCTCTCCAACCTAAAATACTATAGTGTAAATGTTGTCTGTTAAATGCCATTGGACTAGACTCAAAAGTTGAGAGTTAGAAGGGAGTTTGTGGGGGAGTGGGGGTGTCATCTAGTTTAACCGTCATTACAGAGAAAAACCCCAAAGGCCAGTTTGGAGCCCAAGGCCTCGCACTCCAAATCCAGCCGTTGATACTTGGCTGAGCTCTAAATCTGTGATCCCGAGAATCTGAGAAATGCAACCAGAGCTACTCTTGGGCTCTGCCCATATTTGTTCATCCAGGCCCTTCATGGCTAGCTTAAAGATTTCAGTAGTTTGTTGCGTGTTTTTACCCTAAGGAAAAAAACATCTTCTCTGATGAAGTGACCCTTGATCTTTGCCTGGCGTGGCTCTGGAAATGTCCACTTCTGAGGAGAATGGCCCTGCAGGGGTGGCTGCCTCAGTCAAGGGCAGGCCTTGGGATGTCTGCTGGCCTGGTCCTTGAGCTGGAAGGGACCCCAGAGGCCTTCCGACCCACCCTCCTTTTACACCTCCCAAAGAGGTGAAGTTACTGACCACCCGGAGGTCCCACAGGTACTAGGAGGCAGGCTCGGGAGGGGCAGCAGTGAGGTCAGACTCAGGCCACTGCATGTTGACTTAGGAAACCATATAGTAACATTATCTATGTTCTAATTGCATTTTTCTTTATTTTGTTAAATATTTCCCAATTATATCTGAATCTGGTTCCTGAGCCACTTCTGGGGACAGAGTGTTGCTAGACTTGGAGTTAGAAGATCTGGGTTCAAATGTGAACTCTGGCATTTACTAGCTGTGTGACCTTGGGTGAGTCACTTTTCTTCTCTTAAATACTGGTTTCCTCATCTGGAAAGTAAGGAATTGGACTCAATGGGACTTAAGGCCTCCTCAAACTTTAAATGATGGACTCCTTGCTCTGTGTGGGCAAGGGAAAGTGATGCCTTCCCTCTTATCTCTTCATTTTCAGAACTTAGCACAGCACCTGACACATAGCTGTTGCTGTTCAGTTGTGTCTGACGCTTTGTGACCCCATTTGGAGTTTTCCTGGCAGAGATATTGGAACGATTTGCCATTTTCTTCTCCAGCTCATTTGACAGATGAGGAAACCGAGGCAAACATGGTTAAGTGACTTGCCCAGGATCACAAAGCAAGTCAGCGTCTGAGGGTGAATTTGAATTCAGGAAGATAAGTCTTCCTGACTGCAGGCTGGACGCTTTATCTACTGCTCCACCTAGCTGCCCCTAACCCATAGTAGGCCCATTATAATATTGGGCTTGGCTTGGCTTGTTTGAAGAACAATTGATGAGTACCTTTCCTGGGGTTGCTAACACCCTCTCCTGGGGTCTCCAGTCCAGGAAACATCCTATGGCAGATGAAGGCATCACAGGCAGTTGGAGAAATTTGTCAGAGGAATGCAAAAATGTAAACAAATTACACCCCCACCCCCCGCCAGAAATCCTACAGCCAGGGCTTCTGGGAGACAGCCCTGTTCTCCAGAGGTGAGTCTGGGCCAGGGGCCAGCTCTAGTCATTTCCTTCAGGGATATCTGGTCTCTTGCTGTTCCCACACTGGGGCCATGGGTCCAGATGGCACCAGAACCAGTGCCCTTTTCTTTTTCTTTCTTCCTTTTTTTTTCTTTTTAGGCAATTGGGTTAAGTGACTTGCCCAGGGTCACACAGCTAGTAAGTGTCAAGTGTTTGCTCTGAGGTCAGATTTGAACCCAGGTCCTCCTGACTTCAGGGCTGGTGCTCTATCCACTGCGCCACCTAGCTGCTCTGCCAATGCCCTTTTCTAATAAAAAATCAGCCCCCCAAATTCCAAGTTACTCCTGGAAACGTCAGCAATGTGTTTTCCTCTAAGCTTTGGGACATAGATTAAGGGGCTGGTAAGAATATCAGTCAGTCAGTGAATCAATAAGCATTTATTAAGCACGTTCTATGCGCCAGGTGCTGTGCTAAGCTTTGGGGGTGCAAAGAAAGGTGAAAGACAGTCTCTGCCCTCAAGGAATTCACAGTCTAATGTGGGCGGCAACATTTAAACAACTCTGTTCCAGCAAGCTTGAGACAGGATAAATTGGAGATCAACATGGAAGGAAGAGAGAGAATCACTGAGGCATTAAGGAGGATCAGGAAAGGCTTCCTGTAGGAGGCAGGATTTTGGCTGAGACGTCATGGAAGTCAGGAGGTGGAGAGGAGGAAAGAGCATTCCAGGGATGGGGGAGGGCCAGAGGAAATGATCAGAGTCCAGAGATGAAGGGTCTTGTTGGAGGAAGGCCCTTGTCACTGCATCACATAGTAGGGAGAGACCGTAAGGTATAAGAAGACTGGAGAGAGGGGGCAGGTTTGGGAGGATTTTAAACACCAAAGAGATTTTGCAGTTGATTCTGGAGGTGATAGGAAGCCACTGGCATTTACTGAGAGATGGGGAGGTGGGGAATATAATCATATCTGCACTTTAGGAAAATCACAGATCCCCAGCAGCTACAAATACTGTCCAGGAGTGAGGGGATGAGGGTCCTCACTAATAAGGTTAGAAGAAGGAAGGGGGCATATGGAGACACAGCTGGAAGGTGAAATTGACAAGGCTTTGGCAACAGACACAAGGTGAAATTGACAGGACTTGGAAATTCAGGCTTGGTGCTCTTTGCACTGTGGCGCCCCCTAGCTGTCCCTTATATCTAGTCCCTATAATTTTAGAGCCGCGTGGCTCCTGTTGTCCCCAGCTCTGACAGACGCTCGGTCCTAGGGTCCTTCCTAGCTCTACTTTTACAAGTTTGTGACTATTTGGTGTAATATGCCTAAGAGGCTTCACTGTGGTATAATGTAAAGTCAGTCAGTCAACAAGCACTTATTAAGTGCCTAATGTGTACAAGGCACCGTGCCAAGTTCAGGAGATGTCAAGACAAAAATTGGCCCTGCTCTCCAGGAGCTCATTCTAATGAGGGAGGTAACATCTAAATAACAGTATAGGCAAAATCGATACAGAGTAGACAGAAAGTAATCTCAGAAGGGAAGGATCTAGCAGTTGAGGGAAAAGGGAGAGACCTCCCATAGAAGATGAGATTTGAGCTAAGTCTTGAAGGAAGCCAGAAAACTAAGAGGTGGAGGTGAGGAAGAAAGTGAATTTCAGGCATGGAGGACAGCCTGTACAAAGGCATGGAGGTGGGAAATGGATGCCTTGTTTGAAGAACGGCCTGTAGGCCAGTGTAGACTGAACACTAGAGTACATGGAAGGGAGTAATGTGTAAAAAGATGGTAAAAAGCCAGATTCTGAAGAGCTTTAAATGGCAAACTTTATATTTGATCCTGGAGGGAATGGGAAACCACTGGAATTTACGGTGTTGGGATGGGAGAGTGGCATGATCAGACCTGTGCTTTCGGAAAATCACTTTGGCAGCTTTGTGGAGAATAGTTTGGATGGAGGAGAGACTTGAATTAGGGAGACCTGGCAGCGGGCTATTGCAATAGTCCGGGTGAGAGGTGATGAGGTAGGGGTGGGAGGGCAGGGGGATGAGTGGAGAAAAGTGCACCAGGTTAAGAGTAAGACTCCAAACACAGCCTTGTTGGCAAGTCACTGCCTTGTCTGAGCGTCAGTTTCCTCCTTTGTAAAACAGAGAGTGGAATGACTTCTACAATCCATCCTTCTCTAGATTCTATTGATCTTACTGGACTGGTGAGGGAACTGGGACCCATACAGGAGAAGTGACTTGACCAGGGTCACAAAGGGTAGCCAGTAGCAGAGCTCTGACTTCTGGTCCAAAGGTCTTACTATTATACTATCATTCCTTCCTCTTTCCTATATTAGGAATAAATCTTTAACTATGTCTGGGATTCAGCCGTTAGAGAGTCATTCCTTTTGGCCTTGAAATTGCTGAGGCATAAATATCACTGAAAGTGCTAATAATTTAAGCTGTTACTTCCAGTCACCCACCAAAGCCATCTCCTTGCTGTCCGCCCTTGCCCTCAGGACCACAGGACCTTCCCAGACTATGCTCTCCTGCATCCATCAATGGAACTCCCACCCTGGGGTCTATGGGTCCTGATTCAGCCCTGAGTTAGTGAATACAAACTATGTAGGTAGATCCAGTCCGCACCAGACCACGCTTCCAGCCGTCCCACCCCACTATCTTCTGGCCATCTGTCCCCAGACTGTGTGCTGTATCTCTTAACTGTAATAAAATCAGCTGTACCGTAGCTTCTGGGAAGTTTATGTCAATCCAGTGCCCGGGGCTCCTCTCACCGTGCCTCTGAATACCTGGACCAGAGCTCCCTGCCTTAGCCACTACTCCATTATAAATGTTAGAATAGAAGAGATTCTCTAAGGCAGGGACTGTCTGGTTCTGTATTTCTAACCTCAGTGCTTAGCGTGGCGCTGAGCTTCATAAATGCTTTTCATTCATTCAGGAGGCAACTTTCCTGCTGAGATTGAGAAACTGAGGCCCTCTGAGACACAGGATAAATGTGCTTATAGGAGCAGAACACCAGAAAAGGTAGTCATAGTCACTCCTCTGCTCAAACACCTTCCATGGCTCCCTATTCCTTATATAGCACATGGCTAAGGCCACCTTATAAGAGCTACAGGGGCTCCATGTTTGGAAGGTATCCCAAATAGTGGATAGCATGCAGGACTTGGAGTCAGGAAGATGTGGGTTCAAATCTTGTTTCAGGCACTAGCTGTGTGGCCCTGGGCCAGTCACTTAATTTATGGAATTGCTAAATTCAAATAAGCAAGCATTTATTAAGCCATTACCATGTTCCAGACACCATGCTACGGTCTGAGGGTACAAAAAATGTTTTCTTCATCTGTGAAGAGGGGATAGTAATAGCACCTACCTCACTGGGCTGGTGTGAGGATTGAGTAGGATGATGCAGATAAAAATCGCATCTTTGCAAAGCTGAAAGTGCTCTACAAACTTTAGCAATTGTTTACAGCTGTACTGTGGGCTTTCTGAAGGCCCAAGAGAGGATAGCTTGGAGCTGAGTAGCCTCAGGGGATTAGCAGTTATAGATGGGCTGCTTAACAAGATTCTAATATGGAACTCTAAAGAGGACATTTGAAAACAAAATCTCTGCCCTTTAGAGGAAGAAAGCCAGAGAGGATTGTAGAGAAACTCGCCTGAGGTGGGCAGCTGGCCTGAGACTTTCAGGGGACCACCCCTGCTAGCTGAGGGGTAGAAAAATGCTGAGGAGCCCAGGTCACTGGCCAGTGTCTGTTGTCCCAGGTCCTGCCAGATGGTGGTAGATGGGTGGATAGAGGGAAACTGAGACAATGTCACACCTCTCACCTTCAAGACCAAAATGTTTGGGGGTGGGGTGTGTAAGCCCCTACCAAGAAAGGGCAACACCAGGGCAGAACACTGGGAGAGTAGGGAGAGAGAGATGGTTTCAGTTCTTACTAGGGGAGTATGGGGTGGGGGGAAGTATTTTGTTGGTTTTTCCAGTAGTAAAGAGACCATTTAATCTACATGTGAATGAGTAATCTTTTTGGATTAAATGAGAAGTTGGGTAAGAGACTGGAATCTTAATGGAATGGAGACTGAGCCAGGAGAGATTTATGAGATATGCTTTTGAGCTACATGTTGGAATCATAGAGAAAATTGGCCCCAGAGTTGGGAAGCTCAGGTTCAAATTCTGCTTCAGGTGGTCAAGACTGGCTGTGTGTGACCGGTGGCAAATCAATTAACCCCTCAGTGACCCAGGCGACTCTGAAGGCACAGACCAGTGGTCAGAAGACCTGAGTTCCTAAGCTCATAGATGAAGAGCAGGATGGGACTTCAGAAACCACCACATTTAACACCTTCATGTTACAGATGAGGAAACTGAGGCACACAGAGAGGTTACATTATTTGCCAAGTCACACAGCTAGCTAGTTGAGGCAGCTGGGTGGTCTAGGGGATAGAAAGCTGGTCTTGGAGTCAGGAAGACCTGAGTTCAAATATGGATTCAGACACAAATCACTTAACCACTGTTTGCCTCAGTTTCTTCATCTGTAAAATGGAAAAGTTGGATTAGGTGGCTTCCAACATTCCTTCTGGCTTTATATCTCTGATCCTAAGATGCAGAAATTCTATCATCCAAGCCTCTGAAACTGCTGAGAAGCTCCCTATCTGCTTTGCTAGAGGATGTTCCCTCTGCCAGTGAGCTCACAGGTCTGGATGTTTTGGGTTATTCACACCCCAATTCAGGGATTCTTAACCTTTGTGGTATCATAGACCCCTTTGGCATTCTGGTGAAGCCTAGTTGTCAAAATATTTATATAAAAATTCACTGACCCCAGGTTAACACCTTCCCCCACCCCCATCTATACAGAAGCTTGGGATGTGGTACTACAGGACGGTAGTGCTGGGAGATTTGGGGACAAGGTTTCCTGCCCAAGTGTATGTAGGGAAATTGGTGAGCTAGGACCGGTTCACACCTGTGCAGTTACTAAAGCCAGATCAGAGCTTAAAGATTCTCCAGTGACAGCACCAAATAGCTATTCCAACAAGGTGCTTAGTGTCTGTGTAAAGCCCTAGTGGGGGCACTCACTACCCCTTTCCATAAGGCTCTGCGTCATTTGGCCACATCCTACTTTTCTAGCCACAGCTTGTGTTTCTTCCCTTTTCATGCCAAGAAGCTCTAGGGGTACTGGACAGGTCTGTCCTGGAATACACCCTATACTCCTACATCTGTGCCGGACTCATGGCTCCTGATGCTTGAAATGCCCTCCCTTCCTTTCCCCATTCAATTCTTCCCCATCCTTCAAAGACAAATAAAAACACCACCTCTCCAAGGAAGTCTTTCTAGATCCCCCCTGGACTGCCCCACCAGAACCCCCATGGAGGAGCCAAAGATTACAAGCTGCTTGAATGCACATTGCAAATAACATTTTCCATTTCATCTTTACTTGTCTCTTCTCTCCCTCCCCCAGCATATAAGGTCCATGACTGTAAGCCTCAGAAGGTGTCTTCTTTTAACTCTTTTTTATTTGTTTCCCCAGCACTTAGTATAATGCTTGACACATAGTAGGAGTTAAATAAATGTTCATTGACTGACTGAACTTGATTTCTACCCTGGCACTCAGCACACTATACTGTAAGTACTTAATAAATGTTTGTTCTAGTCAACAATTATTGGGCGCCTCTGATGTTCTGGGCACTGAGGTAGGTGCTGAGGGTAGGAAGAGGAAAAAAAATAAAACAAATCCTGCCCTCAAGGAATGAATGAATGAGATAGAGGGTCAAGGATTGAAGATTCAGGGCTACAAGAGACTATCGTTCACTCTTAGTGACCCAATATGGGGTTATCTTGGCAAAGATAGTAGAGTGCTTTGCCATTTCCTTCTCCAGTGGATTAAGGAAAACAAGGTTAAGTGACTTGCTCAGGTTGACACAGCTAGTGAGTGCCTGAGGCCGCATTTGAACTCAGGTCTTCCTGACTTTAGGCCCAGCACTCTATCCACTGAGCTACCTAACTGCCTCTGAAAGGACCACAGAGATCATCTATTCCAAGGGTTCTCAACTGTGGGTCCCTTAACCTGTTTGTAGGGTATTTTGACAGCTGCATTTCAATATAATTGTAATTCTCTGTAGTTGATTTTATGCATTTAAATATTTTTCTATAAAGAGGTCCAAAGTCTTCACCAGACTGCCAGAGGGGTCCAGAGTGCAAAAAAAAGGTTGAAGAGTCCTTGGTCATTTTCCAGATAAGGAAGGCACCTTGAAAATCATAGACTATAGAATGTCAGAGCTGGGGAGGTCTTTGGAATTCAAGAACGTTGGGATGGAACGTGAGCTTCAGGTGGGGCTGGTCTCAGAGTCAGGAGGTCTCATCCTCAGCTCAGTTACCATCTTCTGCATGAAGCTTTTCCCAATTCCCTCCAACTACTAGGGACCTCCCTCCTTCCCAAGTTAGCTTATATTAAACTATTTTGTGAGCATACATGTGCTAATTCACTTTATATTTATGCTTCTATGTATCCTCGGTGCCTAGCACAATGCCTGATACACAGTAGGTACATAATAAATGCTTGGTAATCATCAGTTGTCTCCTGTAGAGTGAAGGGGGTGAACTCTATGACCTCTAGGGTGTCTTCTAACTCTAAATCTCTGATCCTTCAGAGAGGCTGTGAGTAGGCCAGGGTCACTTAGTCAGTCAATACACATTTATTACAGACTGATTCTGTGTTAAGGGCTGGTGATAAAAATTCAGACATGAAACAGTCCCTGTTCCCAAGGAGCTTATATTTTAATGGGAGAGACAACATGTATACATATACAATCACGGACGGGACAAACATCCTCTGAGAGGTGGGTGCTGAAGCCTGGGGTCTTCTGGCCTCCAGTTCCAACCCATCCTCTCAGCCACACTTTCTCCCCTAGGTCCAGAGAGGAGAACCTCAAAGTGGCCACTGGGAAATTCTCCTTCCTTTCTCCTTTCCATCAAAGGCTGGGCTGTGTGACCTCTCTGGATCAAGGCAGTTTCCAGGAGGCTGGGAGGCCCATGTTTTCCATCTATGTGGGGTGGGGTGGGGAGGAAGGGATTTGTGAATAGAGCCAGTCATTTGGCCAAGCTGCACCCACTCGGTGCGGAACAGAAGACCTGGATTTTTCCTGCCCCCTCACCTGTCCTAGCCCGGGGCCCTGGCCATCCCCTCTGGGACCTATTTCAATCATTCCTCAGGATCACAGAGGGGAATCCCCTCTACAGCACACTAGTCCCTGCTTGGTGATGCCCCCCACACCCCTACAGTGAGGGGGAGCTCACCATCTACCTAGACAGCCCGCTCCACTTGGGGGGCAATTTTAACGCTTAGGACGGAGTTTTTTCCCCCTTATCTATCACACTTAAATCTGCCTCATTCCCAACTTTCACCCGCGGCTCCCAGTTCTCCGCCAGGCGCCAAACAGGACAAGACTGATCCCAGTTCCATTAGCCCAGCTCCCAGTATCCTTCTCCTCTCCGCGCCGAGTCGTGCCTCAGTTTCCCCCCAGTCAGAGGAGTCGCAGATGGGACCTGGGAAGGAGGAAGAGAGAGGGGGCCGGGGGTGAGGAGGAGCCACGCCTTGCTGGTCAGGAAGACCGCGCTGGGGTAACCTGGCAGGCGGAGCCCACCCCTGCTGGGGCGGGGCGCGGCTGCGGCTGGAGCTGGAACCCGAGCCTCGGAGGGAGGGCGAGCCGGTGGGAGGGCCCAAGCGGGAGCCTCGGGGCTCCGAAGCTACTGGAGGCACTGTGCGCCCTCCCAGCCTGAAGTGGCTGTCCAGTGCTAGCAGGACTGCGCTCGGCTCTCTGGAGGGGTGAGTGCCTGGAGGGAGGAAGAGGAGGAGGAGGAGGAGGAGAAAAGGACATATGGACGGTGGACTCAGAGCTGGAAGGGAAATCTTTTAGTCCGAGGGGTTTCTTTTACAGAATAGGAAACTGAGGCCCAGAGAGGGCACAAGGTCACACAGAGTGGGAGCTAGAGGGGGCTCTGCGCAGGAGGTGGGGGAGGGGGTGGCTGACTGCCCTGCACAGCCCGGGCTTTGCCCCCTTTCTCCTCCCCTTCCTCTTCTCCTCCGTCTCCTCCAGGGTTCCTGGGAGTCCTGGCCCTGCAGACCTGAGCTAGGCTCTCGGCCCCGCCTCTCTATGAGGGACAGGGTAAGGGTCGCCAGGTCTGGGAGGTGGAAGGGGGCAGGGAGGCAGCGCCCCTCGATCCGGGCTGGAAGGGAAAAGTTTCCGCGCGGCGGGGGCGGGCCCTGAGCTGGGCGGCCCACCCACCTCGGCCGGGGCTGCAAGCTGGACCCCGTGGAGCTGCTTACCTCAGCCCCGGCCAGGAAGGCCCCTAGTCCCAGGACAGTGGCAGGTAAGGGCTCGGATGGGCAGGGGTTGGCATCGTGGCGTGAAGAGAGCCCGAGATTTGGAATCCAAGGGGTCTGAGTTCAAATGCTGCCTGTGCTCTTTTACTTACCAGCTGTGTGCCTAAGATCAGAGCCCTGCCCCTTTTGGGGCCTCAGTTTCCCCATTTGCAAAGTACAGGGTCTGGGCCCCATGATCTCTAAGGGCCATCTCCCCGTGACGGAACTTGGAGGTCACTCTTCACTGAGCAATCCTTCCCCCAACCCCCAGGCTGGCCTTGGCACCAGCCCCGGCCTGACCCACTAGAGGCCGGTTTCGTAAACCGGTGATCCTCATTGCCAGTGGGATGGCTCCTCCGCTTATCAATCCCTGGGTGCCGGGTGGATAGAGAGAGCTTGGGACCTGGAGGGACTTCCCCCGAATCATCCCCCCTCCTCCCTCTTGCCGGGCAGATTTGTTTGTTGGGAGGAGGGAGGCTGGGCCGGTGCTATTCCTCAAGACCTTGGGGGGCCAGATCATCTTGGTACAGTGCGTAAAACGCTGGCTGGTGGAATCCCAGCTCTGCCACTACTCACTGTGGGACTGGGCTAAGTGCTTTCCCTTTTCTTGTCCTCAGTTTCCTCCTTTGTAAAATGGGAAGGAGGAGGTGGAGTAGCTGGGGGGTCGATTCCAGCTCTGAGTCTAGGCCTTGGGGAAGGCCTGGAGAACGTGGGTTCCTCGATGATTAGCTGCCTACCCTTGGGGCTAGGCACTTTCCCACATACCCAAAGGGCCCCACCCTGCCTCTTAGAATCTGCTTTCCTTCGAGGCTCTGCTTAAACAATACCTCCTGCTGGAGGCCTTTCTGGTGACCCCGGCTACTCTAGCCCTCCCCCTGAGGGTGACCTTGTATGTGCTGTGCATGTCTGTGTGTGGTTGTCTCCTTGTAAGCTCCTTGAGGGCAGGATATTAGCTTGTGTTTGGATCCCCAGAGCTTTGCACAGTGCCTGGCACACAGTATTAAGTGCTTAATAAAGGCTCAGCGCCTTGCCTTGCCTTGCCTTGCCTAAATGCTTGTTGGTTGTTTGATTGTCAGTTGCCTCATCTGTAAAATGGGAGTAATGTACATTACTTACTTTCCTGGGGGTTACAGTGAGGAAGGGTCGTTGCAAATTTTGGAAAAGTCAGTGGAAATGGGTAGTGTTTATGTGAGCTGTTCAGATTTCCAAGGCTCCCTCCTGCCCCTTTCCCTATTGCCTCTCCCTCGTTCTTAGCCACAGGCATCTCTTGGTGGCTGGGGTGCCTTTTCTTAGCCTTTTTTCTATTACTCTGGGGCAGCCACCTCCCCTGAGGTTTGGCAGGGCTTGATGGGGCTGGGAAGCTGAGATACCAGCAGAGGAAGGGCAAGATCCTGGAACCCAGAGAGAGGGGCCAGGTCTTTGACCGGTCTAAGCCCCTGGTGGGAGCTGAGGGAAAGGGGCGGGTGCAGGAGGGGATGGCCAGAGAGCGGGGCTCTGGGATAAGGCAGGAGAACCTTTGACCCTTAATCATCCAGAGCCTCCTGGCAGCCCTTTAGTTAGTGATTCAGAAAGATCACTGATCTGGAAGCAGGGGCCCTGGAAACAACCCCACTCTCTTCTCCTTATTAGTTATGTGACCTAGCTTTGAATCCACTGGGGTCTGGGGAAAAGAACACTGGACGCATAAGTTAGAATCTGGCTTCAAATCTAATTAGCATTGTAACTTTGGGCAAATCATTAACATTTCTGAGCCTCAGTTTCTTCCTCTATAATGGGGATAAAATGAAGTTAGTACTTGGGTAATCTTGGGCAAGATACTGAACATCCCTTAAATAAGGGGGTTCAACTAGGCCTGCCAGCTCTAAAACCATGATCCTTTATTGCCTCTTCCATCACAGCCACCAGACTCCAAAAGGCTATGAAGTGGTCCTGGGGGAGGGGGGAGAACAGCTTAATAAATGCTTTAAGATGAGAAAAATTCTGCCCTCACTTGAAGGCTGATTACAGTAAAATCCCTTTGAGATGGTTGGGGCATTGTTGGGGGGCCTGGGATGGAGAGACATGGGGTTGTGGTATAAAGCCTGTTGGCTCTATATTATAGGGGTTAGAAGGTCTGGGATCCAGGCCCATCGCTGCTGCTGAGTGAGGTTGGGCGAGCCTGGGCCGCTTGGTTTCTAAAGCCCCTCCTTCCTCATGATGCCCCCAAAGGTCCCTTCCACCTTTAGACCCCATGACTGGTTGAGAGGGGGCGCTGTGGGGAGGGAAGGAAACTGGCAATTCTCTCGTAGAATTCTGTTGACAAAGATAATCTATATTTGACTAATGATGGAAATTAGATTCCCCAGCCCCTAAACTGGAGGCTTAAGCCCAGCCTGGCCTTTCTTTCTGTTTTGGGGAATTAGGGATCCATGGAACAAAGAAATACAGAAAACAAAAATACATTGAAAAATTCACAAGTACCGTCTCAGGCTTCTTAGTCATTTTCCTCTTGGAAAAGTAGGATTCCTCTTCAAATGCTGTTGTGTAGTATTGTGTAAAAATGGAATTTCCTCCCAGTGAATTCTGGGAAGGACAATGTTCTTGAGGTGGACAAGGCCTTCCTCCCCTCTCTGGGCCTTGGTTGATGCTGAGAGCTCCCTCCATTATAGAGTTTTCAGGCTTATAAACTTTCCCCAAAAACTACCCCAGCGAGGATGAGAGTGCAGATTTTATTATCCCCATTTTTGAGAAAAGTGGGTCAGATCACAAAGACTCTAAGGTTTCTTTGAGCTCTGACATTCTCTGTTCTAAGTCCACTCCCAGATTGGACATCCCCTATTCCAAGGCACCTCCCAGTTTTGACCTTTCCTGTTCTAAACCCTTTCCCAGCTCTGCCATTCCTTGTCCTAAGGCCCCTGCCAGCCCTGACACTCCTTGTTCTAAGGCCCCTTCCACCTCTGACATTCCATATTCTAAGGCCCCTTCTACCTCTGACCTTCCCTGTCCTAAGGCCCCTGCCAGCTCTGATATTCCATGTTCTAAGGCCCCTTCCACCTCTGACCTTCCCTGTTCTAGGGCCCCTCCCAGCTCTGACATTCCCTGTTCCAAGGACTGTCCAAGCTTCCACTGTATGATGGAAATTACAAGTCCTGGAATGTGGTGATTTTTACAGGCATTAGTGTAACTGGAGGTACTCATCCCCTTCCCTCAGTGTGTAGAATATAATGTAAACATGTAAACCTGTATAGGAAAAGTCCTCCATCTTGCCACCTGTAACCCTATTGACCAGTCTGTATATGCTTTAAGACAGTTTTTCTAGCACTGGAGATGGGTTTGCACTGAGCCATCCCCACCCTTTCATCTGGCCTAGTGAGAAGCATTTATGAAACAATCAGGATCGGGAATATGACCATGGAGTACAGAGAAGCTAGCGGCTCCACGGGATCTTACCTTCCTTGGCACCTGGCCCTAACCTCTGAAATCAACAGCTAAGACCAAGCCTGAACAGATCCAGGAGAGAGTCTGTGCCCTGGGGAAACTTAACTCATTTCAATTCAGTGAAACAGGCATTTATTAAGCACCTACTAGGTTCCAGACCCTGGGTACTGGTGATGCAATGAAACAATAGAACTTAATATTCTTCTAGGGGAAACAAAATGCAAACAGATACATATATAAAAAATGTATCCAAAGTAGACAAGCCGGTGTATGGAGAACTGGCTTCCTGGCTATGAAGCCTTGGCTTCTAGTCCTATCTCCTGACTGTGTGACCCTGGGCAAGTCACTTAATCTCCGAGTGCCCCATGCATCTCACAAGAAACCTAATGCATTTGCCAACAGTGACAGTGAGACTCATCCCATACAGAGACAAAAATGAAACCTTCTTGCCCTCAAGGAGTTTATATTCTATCTGGGAGAAAACATGAACACTTATAGGTAAGGACAAAAAGAGAAACAAGGTGGTTGGTGGGTAAGTGGAGGGCACACACAGACTCACGCTTCCTTTACGTCACCAAGAGCTCACACAGAGACTTAAGACCCTAGATTCAGAGCTTCGAAGGGTCCTTAGAAATGGTTTCTTCTGATCCCCTCATTTTACAGATGAGGGATTGCTGTGCTAAGCATTGGGAATACAAAGACAGAAGCCAAACAGTCCCCTGCCCTCAAGAAGCTTACATTCTATGGGGTGAAGAGCAGGTCAATATGTAGGTATAAATGCAAAACACATATAAAGCAGATTCAAAGTAACTTTCCAGAGGAAAGCACATGGCAGTGGTGGGGCCAAGAACAGCCTAATCCAGAAGGAGGGGCTGGAGCTAAATATTTAAGAAAGTGTGGTACAAATGATGGGGCCAGGGATTTGAACTGGCTCTTCTTCTTCTTCTTTTTCTTGGCCAGATGATTGGGGTTAAGTGACTTGCCCAGGGTCACACAGCTAGTGTCAAGTGTCTGAAGCTAGATTTGAACTCAGCTCCTTCTGACTCGAGGACCGGTGCTCTAACTACTGTGCTGGGTCTTCTAATTGAAAATCCATACATATGTACCCCTACTCCCAAAAAACCCCATGCCTTTCTCTCTTAAAAAAAATTCTCTGACTTTTGTTGTGAAAACACCTACATTGCCTACTGTAAACCCTCGCCCTCTCTCTCTTTCTGAGTGTCATTCCTTATAACAAAGACCTTAAAAAGACTGATTAAAAAAAGTACAGGAAAACTAAGCAACATATTGAAAAAGTCTGACATTACATGGAGTGTTCCATTCCCGTAGCCCCCCATTTCTTCAGAGAAGTGGGGTGGGAGTTGTCTTCTCCTGTCTCTGCTTTGGGTCCAAGCTCGGTCATTGAAATTCCATGATTTTCACTTTGGGTTGGCGGCTTTTCCGTGTCCATTGTTGGAGTCATTATGTGTATTGTTCTGACTCTGCTCACGTCACTCTGCGTTAGTTCATGTAACTCTTTTGATGCTTTTCTGAATTCTTCCCATTCCTGCTTTCTTATAGACTAGTGAGATTCTGTTCCATTCCTGTACCACAGCTTGTTGAACCATCCCCCAATCTCTTGCTGATCCTCTCTCTCTTAATGATGAATCTTTGCTCTTGAGAGAGATTCCTTGATTTTCTTTTAACACAAAGCATGTGACATACCTTGGGGAAAGCTGCGGAAATTTGGGGGCAACTCAACCAGCATTTTTAAGGATCTACCATGTGTGAGACACCTCATCCTCTCTCTATTTTCCCTGTATCTTATTTGTACTTAAGTACAAGGATGGTTAAATCCACTTTCTGTTGGAAGGAGTTTAGAATGTAAGCCCCTCGAGGGTAGGGACTGTTTCTCTTCTGCCTTTATATTCTCGGTGCCTGGGACAGAATTGATGCTGTTGTTCCATCATTCACGGGGTTTTCTTGGCAAAGATACAAATCTACTTCTCCAGTGGATTAAGGCAAATGGAGGTTAAGTGACTTGCTCAAGGTCACACAGCCTCCAGTCTGAGGCTGAATTTGAACTCAGATCTTCCTGACTCCAGGCCTGCTATTCTGTCCACTGAATCACCTAGCTGTCCCCTTGGACATAATTAGTGCTTAATAGTGCTTGAATTGACTCATTGAATGTGGTATATCCCTTAGTAAAATATAAACTCTTTGAGGATGAGGAGTATTCACTTTTGCCCTCATACACACAAGGCCCACACAGTGCCTGGCACATAGTAGATTCTTAATAAATACTTGTTGAATTAAATTGAGGCAAAGCGAGGAGCAGAGTGGACAGAAAACCAGAGGTGGAAAGGAGTGGAGAAGGCCAGGATGGTATAGGGACACTGGAGTTGGAGGAGCTGGGTTCAAATCCAACCTCTGATGATTGCTATCTCTACGCCCTTGAGCCAGTTTCTTAACCTCTCCTCTGTAAAATGGGGTGATTGGACCAGATGATCTCTGAGGTTCCTTCCTCTCCCCTGGTCTCAGTTTCTTCCTCCGTAAAATGAAGAGGTTCACCTACGTGGCCTTCTGGCTCTATATCTAGGTTCCTATGGTTTAGGACTAGGGTAGGGGAAAGTTTTTGGGTCCTTACTATTGAATACCATCAGTTCTGATCAAGACATGAATTAAGGTTCCTAAGGAACATCCCAAGGCCTTGTTGCTATCATTCCTTGTTGTTACCACTCCAGGACAGAGAGGCCACCAGTTGTCAGCATACCCAAAGCAGGATTAGCTGGAGGTCCCTCAGACCGAAGCCATACTGAACTCAGGCCTGAGACTAGGCCACATCCACAGTGGACTGGGGGAAGATAAAGGATCTGCCCAGCGTGTTGAGGAAGGAGCCAGAGTCCAGGGTCAGTGAATTCAAAGACGCAATAGGATTCAGATGAGAGCTCCAGTAGAAAGAGTTCTGGAGTTTGGTTCAAATCCTACCTTTGATGGTTACTACCAATGTGGCCTTGGGCAAGTCCCTTCGCTTCTCAGGTCTCATTTTCCTCATCAGTAAAATGAAGGCCATTTGACTATCCAGCCCCTACTGCCCCTTCCAGCTCTAAATCTGTTATCATCCTCCTCTCTTCTGTTGGCCTTCAGGGTGGTCAAAAGCACAGGATTTAAAGTCAGGAATTGTTGAGTAAGAATCCTGTTCAGAAGCCCTTACTAACTATGAGGTCCTGGGGAAATCACATGACCTCTCTGAATCTCAGTTTCCTCTGTAAAATGGCGATAATAATAGCATCTGCCTGAGAGGGTTATTATGAGCATAAAATAGCTCTAAAGTGATTTGTAAACTTCAAAGTCCCATAAAAATGCCGACAGTTATTATCCTTTCTGTGTCTAGCTCTCCTCAGATAGGCAGAAAGGGATCCCAGAGTTGCTCTGTTCCTTGGCCTGAAATCTGAGTCTGCTTTGGGTGTCTTTCTATCTGTCACCCCATCCTTGAGATTAGAGCATCTCCAGTGCTGGCCAGCCTCACATATCCACTCCAGGCTGGTGAGGTAAGTATGGAGGACAGGTTATTAGGAGTACCAAAGAGTGGGTACCTTTCACTGCTGGGGACCCAAGGAGGCCTAGTGTGCATGTGTGGGGGGAATTCATAGGGTTTGGGGAAGAGGGTTTGAATTTCTTAGGCAACTAAGAGCTGCCTGGCTTCTGGAATGAGGACCAGAAGCCGAACATGAGTCCCGCAAAGTGCCAGGCTCGTGGAGGCCCTCGGACGGGCCTAGCAACATTCCAGCAGCCTCACTGCCATTGTTTGTCTTGTGGTAGCAAACAACTTGGCTTTAGGCTGCTGGTCTGGATGCCCCCAAATTGCCTTGAAAATCGGGCAGCCAGGAGGGGAGCCAGGGAGCGGTGGGATGAGGATGGCTTGGAGTCAGAGGTCCTTGGTTCAAATCCCAGCTCTGCTACCTGTGACCTGCCTGCCCGTTGGCCAAACACTTCCCTGGCTCTCAACCTCAGTATCTAAGACTTTTTTCTCCCAGCCCTGACATCCCCAGTTCTAAGGCCCCTGCCAGGTCTGACATCTTCTGTTCTGAGGCTGCTCCCGGCTCTGACATTCCCTGTTCTAAGATCCTTCCCTCACCCTTGGCTCTGACAGTCTCTATTCTATGACCTGTCCTACTTCTGGCATTCCATGTTCTGAGGCTGCTCCCAGCTCTGACATTCCCTGTTCTAAGATCCCTCCCTCACCCTTAGCTCTGAGTCTATTCTATGACCTGTCCTACTTCTGACATTCCGTGTTCTGAAGCCCCTCCTAGGTCTGACATTTTTTTCCCAGTGCCTTTTCATCTCTGATTCTGTGCATTTTAAGGATTTTAGCAGCCCTCATCCTGTGATCCCATCATTGGAAGAACCACCTTTCTAGAAAGTGGCAAAGTCAAGTCCCTAAGGCTTGGCTTAGGAGGGACTGAGAGCCACCGCAGCTCTTTGCTTTTGGACCCGACTGACACCTTTCCTCTCAGGAGCCCAGAACAAGTATGACCTCATGTCTAATAAATTACCTTATTTTCTCTTCACAGCAACTATGTGAAATAGGCAACACAGCTATTAATATCCCCATTTTAAAGATGAGGAAGTTGAGATGAAGGGCTTGTGTAGGCTCATACAGCTTTTAAGTGTCTGAGGCAGAGTTTGAACCCAGATCTACATGACCCCAGATCCAGTAGTCTTTCCTTAGCATAGTAGAATGAGGGCTAGGTGGAACCATAAAGGTCACCTAATACTCCAACCCCTTTTATAAATGAAGAAACTGAGGCTCAGAGAAAGGAGACAAATTGCCCAAGGTCACAGGAGAAAGTGGCAGAGCAATGATTTGAATTCAGGTTCTCTGATTCCAAATTAAAAAAACAAATAAACGACTAGCATTTATTAAACACCTTTTCTGTGCCAGACACTATGACCAAGGCTACACCATCTATCTCTGACTGTGCAAGGTCATGAGGATCTGGGTACTGTAGAGAATGAGCCGGGCTTGTCTTCAAGATTGGGCTGTGGCTTGTAGTTTCACTGTGAGTCAGGGGCACAACCCAGACTGGGACCCTAGCTTCCTCTTGGCTTCTGCTGCCCTGTCTTTGGAGGGCGAGTTCTGCTTTAGAGTGAGTTGGGTGGGTTGAAACCCTTGTTCTAGGAGGTGTTTTCCTGAAAGGAAATGAAGTCTAAGTCCACTGTGGGTCTTGGAAGTTTGAAAGCAGTGCCTTTTAAGGCCAGGATGAGCACACTTGCCACATTATTTCTATTTCCTTGAACTGAGCCTGGTGGCAGTCTAGCCATCTGGTCATTAATGAAATTCTTGTTAGGGCTGTGCGGCAGTGAGTAATGGGAACTGCCCTTTCCTTCCAGGCTACCTGACGACAAAGGGCTCCTGTCTGGTCTTGGGTATATGTCTCACACAGGGTGGAGTGGACAGAATGGCTGGTGTTAACTGACCACAGACAGATCATTCTCCAGTGAGGGGTCGGTGATGTCACTGCCTAGCTTTGCTTGAAACTGTTAGCTTGACTAGTGCGTGGACATTCAGTGAGGTGGGGCTAATGAGGCAGCCACGACATCAGGGAAGTGGGATAATAATAGTAATAGTAATAATTACTGGCATTCATTTATTTTTTACTTTAAGGTTTGCAAAGCCTATTCCTATATTTAATTTGAACCTCCATCATAGCCCTGTGAACTAAGGCTTACAGGTGCTCTTGGGGTTTAGAGAGAGGATGTGACTTGTCCATGGCTGTGCAGCTAGTGAGTATAGAACACAGACCTTGAAACCATTTGAACATCTCAATCACATCATGGTTTGGGGGTTATTGTGTATTCTTCCTTCTGGGGGCATTTATATTTCAAAAAGGGTGGTGAAGAAAGGGCAATCCCTAACCCAAGCCAACCAACCCAACCAATCTAATCTAACTCATCCCAGGTCAATCCAATCCAATCTCATTTAACCCATCCAAATCCAATGTAACTCTAGCTAAACTACGCCAAGCCAACCCACCAATCTAATCCAGACCAATCCAATCCAACTCAATGCAACTCAGTTCAGTATTCTGATCCAACCATAGCTAATGCAACCCAACCCAAATCTGGTCCAATCCATCCCAACCCAGCCAATTCTAACCCAGTCCTGATTCAATTTGACCCAATCCAGTCCAACCTAACCCAATCCCATCTCATTATACCCAATCTAACAACCCACTTTTATCTAATCCAGTCCAGATTTAACCCAGTCCAACCCAAGCCAACCCAATTCAATCCATTATAATCCAACCTAATTCAATCCAATCCAACAAATATTTATTAAGTGCCTGCCTTGTGAAAGGCACTGGGAACATAGGATAAAAAAAATGGAGAATAGTCCCCTGCCCTCAAGAATCTTATATTGTGTTTCAGAAATAGAACACATAAATAGATTATAAGGCTACAATTTTAGGAGAAGCAGAGAGAGCACTAATAATTAAGGGAATTAGGAAGCACTCCCCATAGAAAGTTGGGGACTCAGATGAGCTTTGAAGCTCGCTAGCACTTGCAGGAAGGGGTGCATTCCAGGCATAAGGGAGAGCTGTTGTTGTTTGTCCTTTCATTCTTTTTAGAATTTTTTTATTAATTTATTTTGAATTACCAACAGTCACTTCCGTAAGCTTTTGAGTTTTAAATTTTTCTCCCCTCCCTCCCCAAGATGGTGCACAATCTGATATAGGCTCTACATATACATTCCTATTAAACATATTTTCACATTAGCCACATTGTAAAGAAGAATTAGAACCAATAGGAGGAACCACAAGAAAGAGGAAATGAAACAAAATGGAAGAAAAAAAGAAGAGTAAATCATGTGCTTTGATCTGCATTCCAACTCCACAGTTCTTTTTCTGGATGTGAATAGCATTTTCCATCATGAGACTTTTGGAGATCCTTGCATTGCTGAGAAGAGCTAAATCTATCAATGTTAGTCATCGCATAACGTGGCTGTTACTGTGTACAACATTCTCCTGGTTCTGCTCATTTCACTCAGCATCAGTCCATAGAAGTCTTTCCAGGTTTTTCTAAAGTCCACCTGCTCATCACTTCTTATAGCACAATAGTATTCTATTACATTTATTTAACCACAACTTGTTCAGCCATTCCCCAATTGATGGGCACCCCCTCAATTTCCAATTCTTTGCGACCACAAAAAGCTGCTATAAATATTTTTGTACATGGGGATCTTTTTCCCATTTTTATGATCTCTTTGGGAAACAGCCCTAGAAGTGCTATTGCTGGGTCAAAGGGTATGCACATTTTCATAGCCCTTTGGGCATAGTTCCAAATTACTCTCCAAAATGGTTAGATCATTTTACAACTCCGCCAACAATGCATTAGTGTTCCAATTTTCCCACATCTTCTCCAACATTTATCATTTTCCTGTTTTGTCATGTTGGTCAGTCCAATAGGTGTGATGTGGTACCTCAGAGTTGTTTTGATTTGCATTTCTCTAATCAATAGTGATTTAGAGCATTTTTTTTAATATGACTATAGATGGCTTTACTTTCTTCATCTGAGAACTGCCTGTTCATGTCCTTTGCCCATTTATCAATTGGGGAATGACTTACATTCTTATAAATTTGGCTTAGTTCTCTATATATTTTAGAAATGAGGCCCTTATCAGAGATACTGGTTGTAAAAATTCTTTCCCAGTTTTCTGCTTCCCTCCTAATCTTGGTTACATTGGCTTTGTTTGTGCAAAAAAACTTTTCAATTTAATGTAATCAAAATAATCCATTTTGCATTTCATAATGTTCTTTATTTCCGGTTTGGTCATAAATTCTTCTGTTCTCCATAAATCTGACAGGTAAACTATTCCTTGCTCTCCCAGTTTGCTTGTAGTATCAATCTTTGTATCTAAATCATGAACCCATTTTGACTTTATTTGGGTATATGGTGTGAGATTTTGGTCTATGCCTAGTTTCTGCCATACTCTTTTCTAGTTTTCCCAGCAGTTTTTGTCAAATAGTGAGTTCTTATCCTAGAAATTGGGGTCTTTGGATTTATCAAATAGTAGATTACTATAGTCATTGACTACTGTGTCTTGCATATTTAACCTATTCCACTGATCCACCACTCTATTTCTTAGCCAGTACCAAGTAGTTTTGATGATTGCCACTTTATAATACAGTTTAAGATCTGGGACGGCTAGGTCACCTTCCCCTGCATTTCTTTTCTTTAGTTCCCTAGATATTCTGGACCTTTTGTTATTCCAAATGAATCTTATTATTTTTTCTAGCTCTATAAAATAATTTTTTGGTAGTTTGATTGGTATGGCACTGAATAAGTAAATTAGCTTAGGTAGAATTGTCATTTTTATTATATTAACTCAGTCTACCGATAAGCAACTGATGTTTTTCCAATTATTTAGATCTGATTTTATTTGTGTGAAAAGTGTTTTGTAATTGTGTTCATATAGTTCCTGGGTTTGTTTCGGGAGGTAGACTCCTAAATATTTTAAAATGTCTACAGTAACTTTAAATGGAGTTTCTCTTTCTATCTCTTGCTGTTGGGCTTTGTTGGTAATATATAGAAATGCCAATGATTTATGTGGGTTTATTTTATAGCCTGCAACTTTGTTAAAGTTGTTTATTATTTCAAGTAATTTTTTACTTGATTCTCTAGCATTGTCTTTTCATTGTTAAAGAGGACCATGACATCAAGGGGGTGATGCCATGACTTGCAAATGAATTGGATTTAAGTGAGGAAGGGCTGTGCAGAGTCACCAGGCTCACTCTCTCCTCTGGAGTCATCTGGGTCCAGTGGTAAGATATAGATCAGGACTACAGGAAATGGCCCCAGATGCAGTGGGAGACCATGACCTTTTTAAGTTAAGGTCTTTTAACAGGTTTCAGTTTGACTGAGGCAATGCCCATTCAGTGATTAAGGCTAGGTCAGAAATGAGTTAGAGAATGGCCTCTTTACCTAGTCCAAGGGTGAGGAACCTGCTGCCTCAAGGCCGCATGTGGCCTTCTAGGTCCTCAGGTGTGGCGTTTTGACTGAGTCCAAGTTTTACAGAACAGATCCTTTTATTAAGGGGATTTGTTCTGTGAAGTTTGGATTCAGTCAAAGGGCTGCACTTGAGGACCTGAGGGCCACACGTGACCTTGAGGCCCCAGGTTCCCTACCCCTGATCCTAATCCAAAAAAAAAAAATCACTCTGGGAGGGAAAGACCTTCAGGGTTTCTGGCCAAAACAGAAACAAGTGCTGTTACATTCATTATGAGCCATTCAGGGCCCAAACAACCACCAAGTAGGAGAGCTAATGAAAAGGCTGGAGGTAGGAAATGGGTGTTCTAAATTCCAGTAAGAGAAAGTAAGGCGGGTTTGACCGAAACAGATTCTAACATGAGGCCTACTGGCCGAATGCAGCCCACAACTTCCTCAGTGCATTCTGAACCAGATTAAACTGCAACTGGAAAATATTTAACAAAATAAATAAAAACACAATAAAACAAAGATAATCTTAATTTGTGGTTTTATAAGTCAATATGCAGCCCGCAGAGATCTATTTCTACTTGAGTTTGACACCACTGTACTGGAACATAGCATACACAAAGGGAAGGCAGGCTGGGGTCAGGTGGCAAAGGATTTTACAAATGACGAACAGACAAGTTTGTATTTTATCCTTGAAGACAAGAGAGAGTCTCTGAAGTTTCTTGAACTAGGGACTGACCTGGTTAGATCTGAGCTTTGGGAAGGTGATTTTGGCAGCTGTGTGGAGACTGGATTGGAGAGGGGAGAGGGGGAAGCCAGAGTTATAATCAGGAGATTTGCAATAGTGCAGGTAGGAGGCAATGAGGCCCTGATCACCATGATCTCATGGTGATGGCTGTGTGAGGGAAGGGGAGGGAAGAGATGGGAGAGAAATTGTGGGTAGAGAGATGATAGGGCTTGGCCACTGCCTGGATATGGGTGTCGAAGGTGACGGAGGAGTCAAGGATGATTAAGATTTCAAACTTGGGTATCTGGAAGGGTAATGGCGGCCTCAGAAATTTGAAGGAGAGGTAAGTTTGTGGGGGGATCTGGGGAAGGGGAGAGTATTCCTCAGTAGAATTTTAGGCAGCTGTAGGAGGATATTGTTGGCAGTAACCCCTTGGTTACCCCTCCATCATGTGATGTAGGCAGTCAGCTACTTGCCTGTGATCAGGGCCAGCCATATGTTAAGCTCTCCTGAGGCCTACTGTGTAGACATTAACAGCTAGAGGAGAGCCTGGAACACAATGTGGTCTGCTATACTTTGTGGTTTTCCCCAGGTACCTCTAGCCTACGGTATTGTGGTTGTAATTAGTATCAACCTCACCCCCCCAGGCCACATCTGAACCCAGTCAGGTGTGTGTACGGTGGGAGAAACTGAGAAACAGCCTCAGAAAATTTGAGGGTAGAGGAGAAACACGTATTTCCAAATCTATACAAAATACATACCACACATTTTCGGTCGGAGGCACCATCAGCTAGGAAGACCAGGAGAGGCTTTACATAGGAGGGGGACATTGGAGCTGAGCTTTGAAGGGAACCAGGGTGTCTAAGAGGCGAGGTGAGGAGGGAACCCAGCCAGTGAAAAGTCCTGGGGATGTGAGATGGAATCTCATGGGACGAACAGTAAGAGCAGTTTGACTGGATTGTGGAGTTCGAGGCCAGGTTTTCAGAGTCTGTGAAGGGCTTTAGATGTCAACTAGGACTATGTATTTGGTTCTAGAGGAAGTGGGGAGCCCTTGGAGTTTATTGAGTAAGAGAGGGCAGATCTGGTAGAAGGAAAATCACTTTGGCAGAAAAGTGTGGAAAAGGGGGAGATTAGAGGCAGGACACCGATTTGGAAGCTATTCCAAGAGTCCAAGTGGGACCAGAGCCTTCTCTGTGAATTGAGAGAGTTGGATTACATGATCCCATAAGACCCCGTTAGCCCCGACATTCTGTGGCTCCTTTTCCTAAAACCCCTCCTTCTTCATTCTATTGGGGGGAAGTCACTCGGGGCTGGGGAAGCAGAGGAATGAGTGGGAAGTAAATAAATTCTGCTCCTTTTTTCCTTTCCTCCTGTCCCCATCAGACCTCCTTGTCTCCCCCTGGTCTGGATCCTTCAGAGGAAGGCAATCAGAGTGGTGACGGCACTGGAATCTGGAAGGTAGACTGGGGGTGGGGGAATAGGATAGCTCCTGAAGGCACAGCTGTTCTACAGAAGGGGAATTAGCCTTTTTCTGCCTGGCCCCCCAGGGCGGAATTGGAAGCAATGCCCTAAGGTATAAGGAGGCAGCAGATAGAGGCTTGTTGTCTATGACGAAGGAAATCCAAAGGAAAAATGAAAGTACTTTCTACATTCAAAGTTTACTCCCCTGGGCAACACTAAATTGTCCTCCTCCTTCTCTTAGGTCCCCATCCCAGGGGCTAGGGGGCATTCGGTGGAAAGCTTTGTGGGCCTCCTAGGAAGTGTTCAGAAATCCCTCCAGCCCCTGGCCTCCCCGTGGCCCCCATCTCCTCCAGCTTTGCCCTCCTTCCCCCCCTACCCTCCCACCCCGGCCGGGGCAGCTTCTGCCCAGCCCGTGAGCTCACAGCTTTCAGTGTGGCGTGTATAGGATGGCTCGGATCCTAGTGAGTCACTCCCACAGAATGGCTGCATTGCTTCAGAGAGCTTGGAGCTGGGCGCCGGGCAGGGCACTGTTTGTGTTGGGCAGGTCCCTCTCAAAGGTGCACTCAGAGGCCGGGCAGGGCCAGGCAGGGGCATACACACAGCAGCTCTGTGTGAAGGAAGTGGCATTTGGAGGGAACACAGGATGTCCCAGGGCCTGGGCTGCGGGTGGGGTGAGGAGGGATCTCTAACGGGCAGCTCAGGACAAACAGCTTCTGTGTCTGAGCAAACAGGAAGCCTGACGGGGCGGGCAGAACCTGAGCTCCACTAGGTAAATAAGCCTGTGGGCCCAGGAAGAAAGGCAATCTGGGCCCAGGGATGGCGTGATCCTGCAGCCACCCCCCTGCCCATCCCTGAGCGGAGCCTCCCGGCTCTCCTCATCCCTGGCTCCTGGGCCAACATTCCATCCTTGCAGGGGAAGTCATCCCCACTCCTGTTTGAAAGCATCTTCTACAGTGACCAGCACTGCGCTAAGCTCCTTCCTGGCCTGCTCGGACCCAGCGAGGCTGCCCTTGAAGTGACCATCCAGGCCCTTGGGTTTCCCTGGAGGAGACAGAGGGCCAGCGTCAGGCCAGCAGTGAGTAGCCTTCTGGTCGGACGCTCTTCTGCTGGGCTCCCACAATCCCAGTTACCTCACATGGCCTTCCGTGTACTCTGGATGTATCTTGTATAAGCCTAATGTTTGAGGGTTGTCATCGCCATTAGAATTTGAGCTCTTTGAGAGCAGGGACTGGGGCTTTGCTTCTTTTTGTCTCCCTAGACCTTAGCCTAATTCCTGGCACACACTAAGTACATAATAAATGTTTGTTGCCTGACTTACAGACTTCCCCTTCTCTCCCCTCTGTATTTACTCCCCACCAGCCCCCATGGGAGGGTGACAAAGGCAGGAGGAATGTCCCAGGATGGGCACACCCCGTACCTAGCCTGAAATAAGCTGTGCTTGGTAGGAGTGCCTGTTGAAGTTTGACCATCATCTTGTCAGGAGGGGTGGCTGTGGCATTGTCCCTTCCATGGGGTGGAGAGCCAAATATGAATGCACACAGACGGGTTCCATTTAGCAATCAATCAGTACATCACTAAACAATGATTATACAAAGATTTGGCCTCAGGATCAGGAGCTCTTACTGGCTGTGTGACTCTGGGCATGTCTCTTCAGTGCTTCAGGTAACCCTCTACGTCTACACTGCTGAGAAGATGCTGATCTTTGCCAGTAAAGGGTGTCGCCATCGGGAGCTCCCTACATCTTTGAGAGCACATGTCCAGTGCAAGAAAATGTGCCTGGCCCAGAGCTCAGTGCTAGGGGGCCATTCGGTGCTCCTCCCTCCATTTCTGCCCTTTCACCTCTTTGTTCCCCTTAGCATAACTGATCTAAGGCTTCTATTTAATAAAAACTAGCACATAGTCCAGGAATGTGCTTGAAGACATGTGATAGTGGTTGTGATATGAGTCATTCATTCATTCATTCCTGCCATAAGCATTTATTAAGCATTTACCATGTGCCAGTCCACATATAAGAGGCTGGGGATGCAAAGACAATTGAGGCAGTGCCAGGTTATAAGGAGCTTACTACGTTCTTTCAGGGAGAGGGGAGGTAACATGTACCCAGAAAAATAAATGCAAAATTTTTGCCAAGTCATTTCCTAGAGAGAGACACACAAAGAATCCAGGAGGTCAGGTTAGAAAGGCCGCTGGAAGTAAAACATGTTGCTGTTTGTCCTTCATGTTCGACGAAGACTGGTGATACCGTGGGTGATGTCTTGGCTTGTGCGTGAACTGGATTTAAGTGAGGCAAAGTTGCTCAGAGTCACCAGCCTCCCTCTCTCTTCCTGAGTCATTGAAGGTCAGTGGCAGGACAAAAGTCAGGGTGACTCTCGATGGCCCGTGGTGCAGTGGATGACCTTGGTGTCTTCCGTGTCTGACGAAGTGCTCAGCTTTCCACGGCGCCTGCCTCAGTTTCCTTCATGGCCGTTGGGAGACATTTTTCTCATCCTCCCTTTCTACCAGGGGAAGTCTTCACATGCTTGGGGTAGACACCTGCTAACTCACATCCTGTCAGTGACCCTTAACGTGCTTTAGCCCGGGATGTGGTTCCCGAGTGCGCTACAGCTACTTGGAGCCACGGTGAGAGTTAGAACACAAGTGGAGCATGAGCTCTCTCCAAAGCAGAGGTGAGAGGGGAGTCTGGCTTCTCCATTTTAGACAGGGGGGAACTCCTGTGCAAAGACATGGAGGTGGGAAATGGACTATTATATACAGAAAACAGCAAATAGGCTGGATGTTGGCTGAAACAGAGTGTATAAAGGGGAGCAGGTGCAATCAACCCGGAAAAGTAGGTTGGGAGCTAGGTTTCAAAGGGCTTTAAAAACCAAACATGGATGGAGGAGCTTAGTAGAAGGAATGTCCCAGGATGGGCACACCCCGTACCTAGCCTGAAATAAGCTGTGCTTAGTAGGAGGGCCTGTTGGAAGTTTGACCATCATCTTGGCTGGAGGGGTAGCCCTCGGCACGTCCCTTCTATGGGAAGGAATGAATGGCCCAGGAAGGCTAAATGTGAATGCACACGGCCCCGGTCCATTTAGCAATCAATCAGTCAATCACCAAACATTGATTTTACAAAGGTTTGGCCTCAGAGTCACGAACTCATCCTGGCTGTGTGACTCTGGGCACTGTGCTAAGTGCTGGGAATCCCCCAAAAAAAATTTTTTTAGAAAGGGTAAAAAGAGATCCTGCCCTCAAGTACTATATATTCTAATGGGGGAGACAATATGTGTATATTTAAGTCATTGAAGCTTAAAACTGCACTAAGACTTTTGGGACACTGTATTTATAAAAAAAAAACACACCTAGAAACTGCTGGTTATAAGAGGGAGCCCCTGAACCTCTTGAGCTGGGGAGTGCTGTAGGAAGATCAGCTGTATGCAGGAAAGATTGGAGCTGCGAGAGACCCAAGGCAGGGAGGCTAGTTTGGAGTCTCTTACAACAGCCCATCCATGTTCGAGCTGACTGAGCCTGAGAAAGGGTGGTGAAGGGGGGTGGAAGGCACAGGACTTTTACCAGGGATGTTCTGGAAAAAAAGGACAAGATGTGAAAACTGATGGAATATAAGGGATGAGGCAGAGGGAAAGGTTGAGGAAGGCTTCCAGGTGAATTGACATGACCAGAAGTCAAGTCAACAGTCTTTTTAAAGCACGAGTCAACCCCTGGGCTAATCCCTGGGAATATAAATACAAGCAGAGAGAAAGTCAGTTTTGTCCTCTAGAAGATTACTTTCTAATGGGGGAAGAATACGGAGAAAAGGAAACTGGAAATCAGGGTTGGAGAGGGTTACATAGATATGAGAACTGTTTGCGTGTACAGTGGTGACCACTGAACCCATGGGAAGTGATGAGATCACCAAGAGTGTAGAGAGAGAAAAAAGGACCCAGGGCAGAGGCTTAGATGAAGCACAGAGCATTAGAGTTGGAGGAGACTTTAGGACAGAGAATGTAGGAACTTAATATATGCTTAGTGATGGATTGATATGACGTGAACTCAGGCTTCCTGGTCACCTTCCTCTGGGTTGTTGTCTGACTCTTTGTGACCCTATTTGGGATTTTCTTGGCAAAGACTGTGCAATGGTTTTACATTTTTTTTCTCTCTCCAGCTTATTTTACAGATAAGGAAACTGAGGCAAACAGGGTGAAGTGACTTGCCTAGGGTCACACAGCTGCTAAGGGTCTGAGGCCAGATTTGAACTTGGGAATATGAGTCTTCCTGACTTCAGGTTACTTAGTCACCACTCCTCTGGGCACTCTCCACCTTATCTATGCCTTTCCTAAAATGTGGCCCACAGAACTGAACAGTTCTCCAGGTGTGGTCTGGTCAGGGCAGATTATAGGAGGACTCTCACTTCCTTATTCCTGGATGTTAGCTCTCTTTGTGTAGCCTTAAAGGGCGTTAGTTTTGATTGACTGTCATGTCACACAGCTGGCCAAATTCAGCTAGTCCCCTAAGAAGCCTGGATCTTTCCCAATGAATGGCTTTCTAGCCGTCCTTCTGCCATCTTGTTCTTGTATGATTTTTCATATCCAAGGGTAAGACTTCATCCCCCTTTTGATTTAATCAAATTAGATTCAGAACCTGTTCTAACCTGTCATGATTTTTAAAGATTCTTATTGTCTCATCCAGTGAGTTGGCCATCCTTCCCAGCCTGGTGCCTTCAGTAGATTTAATTAACATGCCACCTCTGCTTTTATCTAGGCTACAGAGAAAAATGTTAAATAGCACAGTACCGAGCAGAGGTCCCTGTAGGAGACCACCTTCCCAGCTCATTCATTAATTGATTCATTCATTCATTTAGCACTTATATGATGTGCCAGCCTCTGGGAACACAAACAAACGAAAACAGCCTCTGTT
The DNA here is from genome assembly GCF_900497805.2 of Vombatus ursinus. Classification (NCBI taxonomy): domain Eukaryota; kingdom Metazoa; phylum Chordata; class Mammalia; order Diprotodontia; family Vombatidae; genus Vombatus; species Vombatus ursinus. Next base: position 11,967,473 of record NW_020941065.1, on the reverse strand, counting down.
CTCAAGGGGTTCGCATTCTACCGGAGGAGATACAAGATACGACAAAATTCAGAGTAATTTTAATGCGTTGAGGAGAGTGCCAAAAACAGCGGGAAGGAGTCAGGAAAGGCAGTGCTAGGAGCTGGCACCTGAATTGTGCTTTGAAGGAAGATAAGGATTCTAAGTGTCAGAGGTGAAGAGGGAGAGCAGGCCAGGCGTGGGGTTAGGTATGGAGGTGAGAGGTAGAATTTCATGCACAGCTAACAGTCAGTAGTCCACTTTAGCTGGAATGTATTGTGCATAAGGGCAGTGTTAATGTGAAAGAGAGGCTGGTTTCTGATTGTGGAGGGATTTAGGCATCAAACAAAATACGTTTGTATTTTTTTCCTAGGGATAATAGGGAGCCATTGAAGATTCTGGAGAAAGGGAGTGACATGGTTGGACAAGTGCCTTAGGAAGACTTTAGGAAGACTCTTATGTGAACATTGGAATAGAAGCAGGGAGATCAGTAGGGCAAGACAGGACTGAATGAGTGGACCAAAGGGGTCAGAACTAAGAGATGTGGCAGCAGGAAACTATTCATCCTTTAAAGACTATTCTTTGAACTATGGAGTCTGAATGCAGATCGAGGCATACTATTTGCTCTTTTTTTCCTTCTGTTTTGTTTTGTTTCTTCTTTCTTGTGGTTCCTCCTATTGGTTCTAAAACTTCTTTACAACATGACTAATGTGAAAATATGTGTAATAGGAATGTATATGTAGCGCCTATGTCAGATGGAGAGGGAGGTGAGGAGGGAGGGGGAGAAAATTTAAAACTCAAAAGCTTACGGAAATGATTGTTGAAAACTACAAATAAATTAATTAATTAAAAACAATAAAGACTATTCTTTGGGTCTGGCCATTCATCCAGTTCCATGTGTACTTATTTATCATCTTCCTACCCCACATCTTTTCATCTTTTTCATGAGAGTAGCATGAGGGCCTTTCAAATGCCTTGCTGAAATCTAGGTGAATGATATCTATAGCTTTCTCCTAACCTGTTGTTTAGTCTTGCAGTCATGTCTGACTCTTTGTGACCCATGGACCATAACATGCCAATGCTGTCCATGGGGTTGTCTGGGCAAAGATACTGGAATGATTTGCCATTTCCTTCTCCAGGGGTTTAAGGCAAACAGAGGTCAAGTGACTTGCGTAGGGTCCCCTAGCTAGCAAGTGTCTGAGGTCAGATTTGAACTCAGGTTTTCCTGACTCTAGGCCTGGTGCGTATCCACTGAGCCACCTAGCTGCCCTTTCCGCTGACCCACTGTCTCTTAATTCTGTCAAAAAAAGGCACCGCGGTTAGTCTAGCATGAGCCATCCTTTTCAAATGAAGAAACAACAACATTGTTTTCAGGTAACAAATGCTTATTTTCTTTCCTGACCCATTCTTCCTCCATGACTTGGTCTTGACAATGCCAGGCTGGAGGCTTAGGTTCTTGATCTTTGCTTCCCTTTCAACACGTTCACTAACCATTCCTTTAATGTTACACTCTAGAATTTGTTTTTCAAGAATAGAAGTCAAGATCACTGGCCTATACTTTCTTCCTTTTTTGGAAAATCATAGATCAAGAGGTGGAAGGGACATCTGAAGCCATTACTTCTAACCCCTTTATTTTACAGATGAGAGAACTAGACCCAGGGAAATTAAGTCAGTCACTCGTAAGATCTTAGAGCCAAAGTAGAAAGGACCTCAGAGGCCATTCAATTTAGCCTCCCTGTTTTACAGATGAGGAAACTGAGGCTCAGGGAAATTAAGTGACACGTCCAAGGTCACACAGGTAGTAGATGTCGGAGGTGGGATTCAAACCTAGGTTCTCTGACTCTAGCACTGGTGCTGTTTCCACTATCGCATGATGCCTCATTCAGGACCCTATGGCCTTTCTTCACTCCTGCAGCACATCTCCACGATGTTTCAGAGATCACCAGTCACCTTTACCAGTTTGGGTAGGAGCCTGGGCTGTGCAACAGGTGTGCTGAGCACCGGCCGCTCCCTTCTATTGGGGGAGGCTTATGCCCCGTCTCCAAAAGAGGACCCTGGCTGTACTTGAGTGGGTGGGCAGGACGGATTTAGTATGAGTCTGGCTTTAGGAGGAAGGGACCTGAGCTCTCTGGCATCTTCTCTCCTCAGGGTTGTGGGGCTCTCAGCGTGTCAGAACTTGTCCCTGATTTAAGGAGCTTTTCTCCATCACGTCATCAGGAGAGAGGCATTTCATAAATACTTGCCAACATTAGCATGAGATCAGGCAAAGCCTGATGGTTCTTTGTTGAAGACAGAATGTTTCTCCTTGGCCCAGTATGGAAATGGGGAATGAAGCAACATCCATCCCTTAGCACATGTTCACCACGCATGCAGAGGGCCTCAGACTAATGTTAACAAGAATAATAATAGCTCAGGTTTCTGTAACTCCTTAAGTTTCGCAAAGTGCTTTACATAGGTTAGCTCCTTTGATTGTCCTGGGTTATAGGTACCATTTTACTCATTTTAGAGATGAAGAGTCTGGCCCTGAGGGTGGCTATATGGCTCAGTGGATAGAGTGGTGGGTCTGGAGTCAGGAAGACCTGAGTTCAAATCCAGCCTCAGACACTTACTAGCTGTGTGACCCTGGACCTTGTTTGCTTCAGTATCCTCATCTGTAAAATGAGCTGGAGAAAGAAATGGCAGTGTCTTTGCCAAAAAAACCCCAAATGGAGTCACAAAGAGTCAGACATGACTGAAAGGACAGCAGCAACAGCAGTCTGGCCCATGGTCATACAGCTGAGGTGACTGAGGAGGAACTAGAATCATAGATTTAGAGCCAGAAGAGACCTTAGCAATCAAGTCCAACTCTCATTTTATAGATGGGGAAACTGAGGAGCAGAGAGATTAAGGGACTTATCCAGGGTCACAGAGCTGCTGTGTCAGAGGCAGGATTTGAATTTAGTTCTTCCTAACTTCAAGTTCCATGTTCTGTACATGTTCTACGCTACCTAGCTGCCTGATCATAAAAAGAATAACTTAGATTTTGACAAGGCTTAGTAGTTTACAAAACAAACTTTGCATTCCTTATCTCACTTCAGTCTAACAACCTCTTTGTGAGGGAGTGCAAATATGAATGTGGCCATTTGATTGATGAGAAGACTGAGGAGTCCATGGCCATATGGAAACAAGTGGCTGAGTCTGGACCGGAGGGGCAGTGGGGTGAAGTGGAAAGAGACTTGGATCTGCTGTCGAAGAATGAGGATGTGAATCCTGCCTTGAATACTTCCTCCCTGTACAAGCTGGAACGAGTCTCTCACTTGATGTCTCCAGGGTTACAGACCCTAATGTCTCTGTAAAATGAAATGGTTGGCCTAGATGGTCTTAAAGATCCCATGTACCTAGGAATGGATTCTCCAGTGAACTGACCAAGGTCACACAGGGAGGAAGGAGCAGCTCCAGAATCAGATTCCCAATTCATCCTTCTCCATTATACCATGCTGTGTCAAGTTAAGGCATTTATTAAGTGCCTACTGCATGCCAGGCACTGTGCTAAGTTCCAGGGATACAAAGAAAAGCAAAAGTCAGTTCCTTGATCTTGAGTACACAGTCCCATGTGGGAGAAAACATGAAAACAGCTAATATAGAAACAAGGCATTTTATATGTGTAAACATTGGAGAGAGTGCATAATGGAAGATCTCCATCGGAGAGGGTCGCAGAGCTGCCATTACCAGCTGTTGGACTTTCCCACCCCAGCCAAAGATTCACCTTCTGCAAAGAAGCCTTTCCCTGTGTTTTTTGTTGATTATGTCCAATGGGGATAATAATGACACCTACCTCCTAGGGCGGTTGTGAGGAAAAATGAGATAACACATTGAAAATCTTGAAGCACTATATAATATTAGTTATTGTTATTATTACCTTCATTGTTAATATTATAATAATATAATATAGAATCACATGATTATATATTATATAATTATATACTATAGTTATGATTGTATATTATAGTTATATAATGTATTATAATTCTATATTATATTACATAGTATATTATAGTCATATAATATATTATAATTATACAGGACAATGATAATAGTTATTGCAGATGTGACCTTGGGAAGACTTAGCCTGAGCTGGGATACAGACCCCTCTCCCCCAGTACCAGGTCCGGTGGTTTGCCGGATGTTTGAGCCACAGTGGTTACAGTGGAAAGTCAGTCATGGTTGGGTAGCCTTGGGTAAGTCACATCACTTTCCTGGGCACCCCTTAGTTTCCTCATTTGTGAAATGAGGGGTTTGAGTGGATGACCTCTGAGGTCTCTTCTGGCTCTGGAATGGTGTGGGTCTCCCCAGCTCTGGGGAGAAGTGTGGGATGGTACAAGCTCTTGAAGTTTTAAGTAGCCTGGAGGCTGGAGCTCTTGCTTCTCTGCCGGTGGTTTGCTCTCACAAAGACTGGTTAGGCTGGTTTCTGGCCCTTGGGCATGAGTGGACTTGGTGACTAGGGTTAGCAGTGAGGTGAGGCAGAAGAAAAGTCATTCCAGAAAGCAAACAAGCAGAGGAGTTGTTGGAAAGGTCAGTCTGGGGTTGAGTTTTGGGTTTCTTCTAAGATGGTAGTTCCTAAACTTTTCCATGTGATTCCCAAAGGGGACTCCTTGGATCCCCCCTCCCCCATCCTATTCTCTCTCATCTCATGACTCACATTGACATAATACCTTAAGGACCGAGGATTTCGAACCTAGGATCACAGGTTTAGAGATGGGAAGGGACCTTAGAGGCCAATGTGTCCAACCCCCTTATTTTGTTGTCGTTCAGTCATTTTCAGTTGTGTTTGACTCTTGGTGACCCCATTTGGGATTTTCTTTTTTTTTTCTTTTTTTTATTCACAAATTTTCTTTATTATAAAGGAAGAATCAATGTAGACTAGCATGTTGGGAAAGGATTCTAGTCTTTACACAGGGGGAAAAAGTTTTTCACTGGGAGAGGGAAAAAGAAAATGAAAATTAGGGAATAGATGAAGCCCATGGTTCCCTAAACTCCTCCATCAATACATATATGAACCTTGGAACTCATCTCTTAATTATCCCATCTCACACCTTTTTATGATGCTTGGGATGATAAACTCATTGATTTAGAAATGGGAAGGGACTTAAAGATCAGCTAGACAAACTCCCTTATTTTACGGATGAGGAAATTGAGGCCCAGAATGGTTTAATGATTTACCCAGGATAACAGGAAATAACTAGCAGAGATGTGCATTGAACTCAGGCCCTCTGAGTCTAAATTATCATTTTCCACTGAGAATGGAGGGAACGGACATAAGATACTGTCATAGTCTGTGAGGGATTTAAGACTTTGCTGACAGGGAGATCTAAATGTGAAAACAGGTAACCCTGTGGCAGTATAGAATTACCTCCTAGGACTCCTTGAAAGTAAGGTTGCTGTGAATACAACTGGGATTTTAAAAAATTGCTACAATGCTGCTGCCTAAATTCAGTGACTTTATAACATCACTTTTTTTTTTGCCTTTTTTGGTGCGGCAATCGGGGTTAAGTGACTTCCCCAGGGTTACACAGCTAATAAGTGTCATGTCTGAGGCCAGATTTGAACTTAGGTCCTCCTGACTCCAAGGCTGGAGCTCTATCCACTTTGCCACTTAACTGCCCCATAAGATCATTTTTTCTATCAGCAATTGACACTATTTTGAGTGGGTCAAGACAAAGTTTCAGTGAAGATATATGCTTTGGTTTATGTCAGTGTGACTTATAAATGTTACTGTTCAGTAAAATGTGTGCTCTTTGATGTTAAGGACTATCTGATTTTTGAATGTGTGTCTTCAGCACCAAAGACAGTGCCAGATATATAGTAGGTGATTAATAAATGCTTGTTGATTGATTGGTTAAAAATATGGTCTTTTGTTCCTTTATGTCATTCTCCATCATAGTACAATGGATGGTAATAGATTTAATTTTATTCCAAAAATCTTTATTAACACCTATATACATGGCCATAACATAGTAGGCATAGAGGCTAGACAAAAGTAAGGGACGATGTCTGAAAATATAGAGAGGTTTTGAGATAGTTAAGATGTTAAGATAGTTGAGATGTTAAGACAAATGACCTTTATTTTCTTATTAACCCATCAGTGAGTTAGGGGGATGTCTACCCCAAACATGTGAAGACACCCTGGCAGATGGATGGATGAGAAAAATTTGTTTCAACAGCCACAAAGGTTGCTGAAGTAGGCGTTGAGGAGTGCTTAGGGCTTGGTCAGAAATCAAACACCAAGGTCATCTGCTATATCCAGGACCATCACCACTCATCCTGACTTTTGTCCTGCTACTAGAATTCGATGACTCTTTTCATGCTTCTCTTAAGTTTTATATTTGAAAGTCAAATTTTCTATTCAGCTCTGGTCTTTTCATCAAGAATGCTTGAAAGCCTTCTATTTCATTGAATGTCCATTTTCCCCCTTGAAGGATTATACTCAGTTTTGCTGGGTAGGTGATTCTTGGTTTTAATTCTAGCTCCTTTGACCTCCTGAATATCATATTCTAAGCCCTTCAATCCCTTAATGTAGAAGCTGCTAAATCTCATGTTATCCTAATTGTGTTTCCACAATACTTGAATTGTTTCTTTCTGGCTGCTTGCAATATTTTCTCCTTGACCTAGGAACTCTGGAATTTGGCTACAATATTCCTAGGGATTTTCCTTTGGGGATCTCTTTCAGGAGGTGATTGGTGGAGTCTTTCCATTTCTATTTTATTTTCTGGTTCTAGAATATCAGGGAAGTTTTCCTTGATAATTTCTTGAAAGATGATGGCTAGGCTCCTTTTTTGATCATGACTTTCAGGTAGTCCAATAATTTTTAAATTATCTCTCCTGGATCTATTTTCCAGGTCAGTTGTTTTTCCAATGAGATATTTCACATTGTTTTTTATTTTTTCATTCTTTTGGTTTTGTTTTATGATTTCTTGATTTCTCATAGAGTCATTAGCTTCCATTTGCTCCATTCTAATTTTTAAGGAATTATTTTCTTCAGTGAGCTTTTGGACCTCCTTTTCCATTTGGTTAATTCTGCTTTTTAATGCATTCTTCTCCTCATTGGTTTTTTGGGCCTCTTTTGCCATTTGGGTTGGTCTATTTATTAAGGTGATATTTTCTTCATTTTTGGGGGGGTCTCCTTTAACAAGCTGTTGACTCGTTTTTCATTATTTTCTTGCATCACTCTCATTTCTCATCCTAGTTTTTCCTCTATTTCTCTTACTTGCTTCTCAAAATCCTTTCTGAGCTCTTCCACAGCCTGGCACTGATTCATATTTTTCTTGGAGGCTTTAGATGTAGGAGTTTTGACTTTGTCGTCTTCTTCTGGTTGTATGTTTTGATCTTCTTTGTCGCCAAAGTAAGATTCTATAGTCTGAGTTTTTTCTGCTGTTTGCCCATGTTACCAGTCAATTACTTGACTTTTTAACTCTTTGTTAAGGTAGGGGTCTGCTTCCAATGTGGAGGGTGTACTGTCCCAAACTTCAGGGATTTTTGTGCAGCTGTTTTCAGATATACTTCTAGGGACCTGTAAATTTTCGGTTCTTCCAAGGTGGTCTGGTCAAAAGAGAGGTGTTTGCTCTTTTCCTAGCCTGTGCTCTGGTCTATGAGTGACCACAAGCACTCTTTTCTGCCTTGGAACTGTGAGGAGGATTCCCTCTTTACCACAGCCACAAGCTCCTCCACGCTAGTTCTTCTCCTTGCCCCAGGATTGCCACCCAGGACTGGGACCCAGATCCAAGCATGGGCAAAGCAAGAGATTCCTGTCTCAACACCAGCAAAGAGGTCCCCGCAATCCCCCTCTGATCAGCTGCTCGATCCAGTCCCTGTCTGTGGGCCAAGAGCTTAGGAAGCAGCCTCTACCGCCACCTCCCTGGGGCTATGCTAGGGTCAGGCCTGGACTGCCCTCCTTCTCTCACCCAGGTTTGACAGACCTTTCCCACTGACCTTTTAAGTTGTCTTTGGTGTTTGTGGGTTGAGAAGTCTGGAAATCACCACAACTATCCGTGATTTAGTCCCCTGAGGCCTGCTTCAGATTTGCTGGGGCCCTGTCTTTGCTCTCTCGGTCCGTACTGAACTGTGCTCCTCTCCCAGCCCAGTGTAATAGACCTTTCCCATCAACCATCCAGGTTGCCTTGGGCTGGAAATTTGTTTCACTCTGTCTTTTTGTGGGTTCTGCTGCTCTTGAATTTGTTTAGAGCATTTTTTACAGATATTTGGAGGGGTTTGGAGGAGAGCTCAGGAAAGTCACTGCTGTTACTCTGCCATCTTGGCTCCACCTCCCTTGGGGTTTTCTTGGTAAAGATACTGGAGTGGTATGCCATTTCCTTCTCCAGCTCATTTTATGGATGAGGAAACTGAAGCAAACAGAATCAAGTGACTTGCCCAAGATCACCTAGCTAGTAAGTGTCTCAGGCTGGATTTAAACTCAGGAAGATGAGTCTTCCTGATTCCAAGCCTGGGAAACTGAGGCTTAGGGCAGCTAGATGATGCAGTGGCTAGAGTGCTGGACCTGGAGTTAGGAAGACTCATATTTCTAAGTTTAAATATGGCCTCAGACAATTACTAGCTGGGTGACCCTGGACAAGTCATTTCACCCTGTTTGCCTCAGTTTCTTTACCTGTTAAATGAGCTGGAGAAGGATATGGTAAACCTCTCTAGTATCTTTGCCAAGAAAACTCCAAATGGGGTCACCAAGGGTCAGACACGACTGAAATGACCCAACAACAACAACAAACTGATACACAGAGAGATCAAGTTTTGGTAAGCACTGTCATTTGAACTTCGTAATGACCTTGTGAGAGAGGCATTATTATCCCCATTTTAAGATGAGGATATTGAGGCTCAGAGAATAAGTTGCTCGTGATCATGGGATCAGATTTATTGTTGATGTTATTTAGAGCTGAAAGGTATCTCAGAGACCATCAGGCCAACCCCTCCATTTTATGGATGAGGAAATCAAGGCCCAAGAAAGCCAAGCGCCTTCCTCAAGGCTGTCCACTGGGTCACACTGGCTCTCACGTTGCTCTTCTCTAGCACAGAATCATTGTGGGAGACATCTTTTGCTGGGCAGTGGAAGGAGGGGATGGTCTTCCTTGACTTCATCTAGGAAATGGTCCCAGAAAATAAGTGATAATGGATTTCAGAAGTGACCTAGAAAGATCCTCTCCTAGAAACCCGGACTGAGAAAGCTCATTTGAAGGAAGGTTCTCAGCTCCCCACCTTCTGTTGCACCAACCTAGGAATCCAGACTCTAGTATGGAAAAAATACTGTCCTTGACCCAACTACCATTCTAGATTGAGAGCCTACCATTCTAGATCTAGACAAACATTGATCCAGGAAGAGAACCATTTTTCTAGGTTCTAGATTTACCCAAACATGGTGAAAAATCACATAAGGTAGTCCTAAGGTACATTCCTTAGCAGAACAAGGGTGGAAGATGATTAAATTGTCAAGAAGCTGTGTTACATCCCTAGCTCCAATGTGAAGAGACTGTGTCAATTAGACTAGTCAATTCCCCTGCCTGTGAACAAAGTCTTAATTTCCTCCTCTATAAAAAGAAGCTGAACTAAATGCTTTATAAAGGCCCTCCCAGATCTGACATTCCCTGTTCTAAGGGCCCTCTCAGTTCTATCATTCAGTGTTCTATGTTCTAAGATCTGTAGTATATTCTGTGCACATATGGCCATTAGCAAGACATCTCTTAGATTATACATTCCTAGAGGGCAGGGAGAGAGGCTTTATGCACAGTAACTAGCCCAGCACTGTATTCAGTTAGGCACTTAAAAGGTTTTTGGTTGAGAATGAAGAAATAACTTGTATAAGCTCCCAGAGCTAATAAAGACGAGAATTTGAAACCAGGTTCTCAGTCTGCACAGTCTGTATTCTTTCCCTTCTAGCTCTGAGATTCTATAATTCTGTTCCTTCTCATTGTTAATTGCATGATTCTTTGCCCACATATGTGACTGTACCCATGTAAACAGAAATATCCATTCACGAGTGTGCACACACACATGCTCACGCACGCGCACACACACACACACACACACACACACACACACACACACACACACACACACACACACACACCCTGCTAAGCTGTCATTTGGCTCCAGTGTGGAATGCAAAATTACATGGTTGGAAGACTGATCTGAACAAGAAATAAACTGGTACCCGCCCACAGCTGACACGCCTCCATTTGGAAGTGAGGGTTGTTTCAACATACTGACAACTCTCTTCATTTACCTGTTACTATGTCAGTCAATCACTCCTTAAACGTTGGTTAAGCTCCTACTATGTGCTGGGCAATGTCCTAAGCTCTGATGGGTCTTCTCCAGGCCAGGTCAGTGCCGACAGCCCCCTGGGTTTGGCTCCCCCAGCTCTCTTGGTGAAGAGTGCAGAGGGCACCGATGGGTGCTCTGGACGCCAGCCACCACAGGGAGGGGCAGCAGTTTCTCCTCCTGCTGCCATTGTGACCCCCTGACTTGGACCAGTTGGATTCTTTTGGAATAAGCTCAGTTTTTCTAGTCAGTCCCTCAGAGATATCAGGGGAAAATGGGCAGAGTGATAGACTTAAAGACAGAAGAGATCTAGGTTCAAACCTAACCTGATATACTCACCAGCTATAGGACCCTAAGCAATAATAATAATAGCTAGCATTTATATGGCACCTACTATGCATCAGACACTATGCTTCACAAGTGCTTTACAAATGTTATCTCATTTGATCCTCACATTGACCCTGTGAGGTAGGTGTTGTTAACATCCCCATTTTACAGTTGAGGAAACCGAGGCAGATAGCAGTTAAATGACTTGCCCAAGGTTACACATGAGTAAAATTGGAACTCCAGGCCTAGTGCTCTATCAAAACTGTCCCATCTGACAGCCCCATAAGAAAGTTATTTGTTCTCTGAGCTCAGTTTCCACATCTGTAAGAGTATGGCATGGAGGCTAAAGAACTGACCTCACAGCCAGGAAGGTCTGGGTTCAGGTCTTGCCTGTGACACATTTTGGCCATGTGACCCAGGGAAAGGCCACTCTGCTGGGCTCTTAACCTTTGGCGGCAGTTAGATGGTGCCTGTGCTCCCCTTCTCAGAATAATGTTTTTAGATGCCTCAGAGGATTGCAAAGAACACCAATTATATTGAAATGCGTTTATCAAATTATTAAAAGAAAAAAACCGACCCCAGGTTAGGAGCCTCTGCTCTCAGACTGTAATTGCAGAGAGGGTGCTGACTTGCACTGGTGAAGGGAGTTCGTCATTGGGGAGTTCCCCATAGCAATGAAATGGCAGGTCCAGGCCCTGTCTTCTGTCCTATAAACGTCTGCAGCATTTGTCTTGCAGGGTAGATGTGAAGATCAAGTAAGAAAATCAGCCAGATATTCTTTCTTTGCGAACCTGAAAGTACCATATACATTTTTGTTACTCAGTCATGTCCAACTTTCCATGACCCCACTTGAAGTTTTCTAGGCGAAGATAGCAGAGTGGTTTGCCATTTCCTTCTCCAGCTCATTTTATACATGAGGAAACTGAGGCAAACAAGGTTAATTCCCATATTCCTTTTTCTTCACTATATTAAGTTCTTAAAGCACAGTTACATCCCATCCATTCATGGACCACAACTTATTTAGCCATTCCACAATCAAGGAGCATCTATTTGGTTTCCAGTGGCCACCAAAAAAAAAAAAAGCTCCTCTAAATACTTTGATGTAGATGTACCCCTTCTTTTCATCTATTGAATTTGTCACGGACCTCTTCGGAGTACGTGTTTAGCAGTTCATTCTCTGGAACTGAGGATTTGCATATTTTAGTCACTCTCTTTGCAAAATTCAAATTTGTTTTCCAGAGTGGCTGGTTGAATCCACAGCTCCACCAACCATGCATTAGTGTGCGATGTATTTTTATTATTGGTTCTTTTCTTGATTTTTATTTCCTGTGAATTTCTGGATGTCTGCTATTTTTCCTTCATTTTCAGGGGCAGCTATCTTCCTTGGAAGGTATGTCGACAATTTTCTTTACTTTGTTTTCGGTTTCAACTTTGTTCAATTATATTGGAAGATTCTAGGATGATACATTTATATAAGCTCTTTTTAGATGCAATTGAGTCTTAGCCAGGAGGTGATCATTCCTATACTTTTAGTCTGTCGTCCAGAGATCCAAATCATTTTCTCTAACAGCAATTCTTTTTTTAATACTATACCTTCCCCCAGTTACATGTGAAAACAATTTTTAACATTCATTTTTTAAAATTTTGAGTTCCAAATTCTCCCCCTCTCCTTCCCTGAGATGGTAAGCAATTTGATATAGGTTATACATGTGCAATCACATAAAATGTTATTTCCGTATTAGTCATTTTGTGGAATGAAACTCAAACAAAAAAATAAAATGAAGAAAGTGAAAAATAGTATGTTTCAGTCTGTGTTCAGACTCCATCATTCCTCTCTCTGGAGGTAGGTAGCATTTTCCTTTATGAGTCCTTTGGGATTGTCTTGGATCATTGTATCGCTGAGAATACAGCTAAGTTATTCACAGTCAAACATTGTTACAGTATTATGGTTACTATGTACACTGTTCTAGTTCTGCTCACTTCACTCTGCATCAGTTCATGTTAGTCTTTCCAGGTCAAACACCAGTTCTTACCAAAAATAACTGGCATTTACAATAGCCCTTTAAGATTTGCAAAGAGTTTCACAGGTGTTATTTCTTATAATCCTCATAACAACCCTGAAAGGTTGGTGCTATTATTACCCATTTTATAGGTGAGGAAACTGAGGCAGAGGCAAAGTGACTTGCTCCGGGTCATACATACACTAAGTGTCTGAGGCAGAATTGGAACCCAGGTCTCATTGACTCGGGTGCTCTTTATTCATAGGATCCTAGATTTAGAGGGAAGCTGTTGAATTCGACCTTCTCATTTTACAGCCAAAGAAACCGAGGCTCAGAGAGACTTGCCTATAGTCACATTGCTTGTAAATGTCAGTAGCGTGATTTGAAGCCAGTTCTCTGGACTTGAGTTTTAACCTTCCTTCAGATATTCCATTGAAGGCCGGTCTATGCTTAGAGCTTAATGTATGGTATGGAGTGGGAGCCTTGGGCTGCAGCAATTGTAGGCCTTATTTAGGGCTGGGAAGGATGGGGATGATTTGGAGAAGCAGAGAGGAGGGCTGAGGATATTCTAGGGAGGGATAGTGGCATGGGAATAGCATGAGGCATCAGGTATGTTTGATTTGGAACCACAGGTCCTGGGTTCAAATCCTAGCTGTAACACTTGCTGCCAGTGTTACCTTGGGAAAATCTCTTCTAACACTAATAATATCAATAATAGTGAGTATTTCTTGGTTTGCAAAGCATTTTATGTACATTATCTCATGTGATTCTCACAACAACCCTATGTGGAAGGTGCTACTATTTTTTCTGTTGTACAAATGAGGAAGCTGAGGCGGAGAGAGATTCAGTTATTTGTCTAGGGTCAAATGGCTAGTAAATGTGTTAGGTCAGCTACAAAGTGCCTGGTTCAGGCCTTCTTGATTTGAAGTCCAGCATGGTGCCTACTAAAGCTGTTATCTATTTTTTTGTTTTTGTTTTTGTTTTTGTTTTTGTTTTTTTTTTGCCCCAGAGAGGCAATGGGGTTAAATGACTTATCCAGAGTCACGTAGCTAGTACATGTCTGAGGCCAGATTTGAACTCACATCCTCCTGACTCCAGGGCTGGTCCCCTATCCACTGTGCCACCTAGCTGCCCCTCTCAGTTCTCTCTTGATCCCAGAATCCTCCTCTAAAAATGAGGAGATTGGAGTAGATGGCCTGTAAGGGCCCTTCCAGCTCCATATTTATGAGCCGGTGAGCCTAAAGGGTAGCCAGTGTGGTCAAGGGAAAAGATCATTGGTCCTGGAGTCAGAGGTCCTGGGTTCAAATCTCACCTCTGTCCCTTACCGCCTATGTGACCTGGGCAAGCCAATTTACTTCCTTGGGGCTCAGTTTCCCCATCTGTACAATGAGGTTGTTGGACTAGATGCCCTCTTCCAAAACCAGATCTAGGATCTGTGGGCAAAGATTCACAGGATGGGGATGAAGCTGGTTTGTGAGGACACCATTTTGTTGAAGCTCCCCGTGGGTGTTTCATAGCCTGGTGAGTAGATAGAGGCTGACTGTGGCCACCATGGGGAGGGCCTTAAGGACCAGTCTTTGAAGGACCTTAGAAGGCATCTAGGACTCGTGACCAAAGGGGAGAACTGGGATTAATAGGTAGAAATTGCCAGAAGGCCAGTTTTGGCTTGAGACCAAGGAAAACTTCCTAATCCTGAGAGCTGCCCCATGGCAGAATGGGCTGCCTCAGGAGGTGGTGGGATATCTCCATCAGTGGGGGTCTTCAGGTGAACACTGGACTTCCTACTTGCACCAGATGGCTTCTGAGGTCCCTTCCACCTTGGACATTCTGTGATTCCAGCCTGGTCAAGTTACTGAACCAGTTTTTTTTTTTCCTTTTTAGGCAATTGGGGTTAAGTGACTTGCCCAGGGTCACACAGCTAGTAAGTGTCAAGTGTTTGGTCTGAGGCCGGATTTGAACTCAGGTCCTCCTGACTTCAGGGCCGATGCTCTATCCACTGTGCCGTCTAGCTGCCCCTTGAACCAGTTTCCCAAGTTTTCTGATGTCAAGACCAGTGAGCTTTGTGTTCTGGTCAAGGACTTGGGTTATTACTCTTGGGTGGGAGTCACTGGGGCCTTGGAGTTGGATTTTGGTCCCTGGACTGGAGGTGGACAAAGTTGACCAAGAGCTAACCCTTGACTGGAGAATCAAATCAATCCACATGTCTCTATTAAGTGCCTGCTATGTGCTAGGCATTGTGTTAGGTACTGGTAATACCAAGAAAAAAATTAAATAGTACCTGCCCTCAAGAGGCTTACATTCTATCAAGGATCTGATCAAGCAATCCATCAATCAATAAGTATTAATTAATTGCCTCTGATGTACCAGGCACTGTACTGAGAACTGGGACACAAAATAAAAGCAAAATCAGTCCTTGCCCTCTAGGAGCTTATATTCTATCAAGCATCAATCAAACAACCCATTAGTCCGTAAGCATTTATCGATTATCCACTATGTATTAGGCACTGTACTAAGTACTGGGACCACAAAGAGAAAACAGAATCAGCTCTTGCCCTCAAGGAGCTTACATTCTAATAACATGTACATAACTAGGTCTACACAAGATACACACAGAGTAGACACAAGGTATCACTGATAGGGAAGGCTCTCGTGGCTTGGAATATTAATACTACTATTATAAAGAGGATTCATATTGAATTCTTTCCTGGTGAATATGGGGCTCCTGAGGGGCTAGGTGGATATCTAGGAGGAAGGGTTGAGCCTTGCCCTGACTCAGAGCTCCGCTATCCAAATTATACCATTGTGGTGGTCCCTGCACTATATTAAACATCTCACTGCCCTCTCTGGGCTCTCCTTGCTGCCCAGGAAATGAAGAGAGATATAATTAACAAGCTATTCCTGTTAATGATATGACTGATGTCTCCATCTACGTTTCCTGAAGGAGGGTGGTTGAGTATCAGAGATAAACTGGCCAGCCCATTCCCAAAATGACTGGCTGATCTATTCCCAGAATGACTGGCCACCAAGCCAAGGTTCCAGATCTGCTATTTTGGTAGCTGGGTGGCCCAGTGGACAGAACCAAAATTCAAGAAGAACTGAGTTCAAATTCAGATATTTATTAGCCATGTGACCCTGGGCAAGTCACTTAACTGCTGCCTACCTCAGTTTCCTCCTCTATAAAAGGGGGATAATGATAGCAGGATTGCTGTGAGGATCAAATGAGAATATTACTAAAGCACTTCACACAGTGTCTGGCACATAGTAGGTGCTTAATAAATGCTTGTTTTTTCCCCCCTTCCCTTCCTCCTTCTGTGGGAAAGTGATCCCAGGTTAAAGGACATATGCTGGTTTCCTCTCTAAAGGGCTCCCGCCCTGACTAGGTCCTTAATGATCCTCACTTTCTCTCTCTTCCCCCTTAGGGGGAATCTCAACTCTTCCTCTGACCTAAGGTCTCTTAGCAGTTGTCCTTGGCTGACCACAGGGCAAACAAAAGCCAAATTTTTGTTTTATGACTGTGTATATGTGTGTGTATTTTTTGTGGGCAAGAGTGTGACATGGGGAGTGTGTTTGTGCCAATTAAGAAAAACAAGCAAAGATCTTTCAGACACAACCCCAGGAGTGGGATGGTTAGAAGCTCCAGGAAATTTGCACCCAGCGCCAAGCTAACCGACAGGATGCATTCTTTCCAGGCTGTTGTCCACAGAGGGCAGCCTGCCCCCGACCTTGGCTTGGGATCCCTCCCCACAGGTGGGCCACGAGGGTGGCACTAATGGTTCAGGGAGGATGTGGACAAGTCCATAGGATCTGGGGCTGGCCAGGTCCTTTGAAATATCCCAGTCAAACTCTTCATTTCACAGGTGAGGAAACTGAGGCCCACAGAAGTCAAGTGACTTGCCTGAGATTTTGTTGTTGGTTTTTTGGGGTCTGGACCTGTGAATTTATTGGGGGGGAGGTATGGACTCCCAGTATGGAAGTTCCCTTCCCAGATGCAGATCAGCCACTGAGCTGTAACTTGTAGTCTTAGAGACTTGTCCTGAACATTGAGGGGTTGAGTGACTTGCCCAGGGCTACACACCCAATATCTGTCAGAGGAAGGATTTGAACTCAGGTCTTTCTGACCCAGAGGCTGGTCCTCTAACTGTGCTTCTTTTATACCTGTAAGCAAAACGGCTGAAATGTCAATAGCACTTTAAGGGTTGCAAAACACTTTACAGTGTCTCATTTGATCCTTGTCACGACCCTATGACATAGGTACAACTGGCATTATTACCCCATTTTCCAGATGTGGAAACTGAGGCTGAAGTGAAATGACTTGTATCATAGATTGAGAGCTAGAAAAGACCTCAGAAGCCATCTAGTTTCATGTTTCCATTTTAAAAAAATTTATATATTTTTAATTACATGTAAAAACAATCGTTAACATTCATTTTTTAAAATATTGAGTTCTAAATTCTCTCCCTCCTTCCTTCCCTCCTTCCCCTTCCCTCTCCTTGAGAAGGCAAACAATTTGATATAGATTATGCATGTGCAAAAATGTATTTCCATATTAGTCATGTTGTGAAGGAGGACACAGACCAAAAGAAAACACACACACACACACACACACACAAAAGTGAAAATAGTCTGCTTCGATCTGCATTCACACTTTCTCAGTTCTTTCTCTGGAGATGGAGAGCACTTTTCATCATGAGTCCTTTGGAATTGTCTTGGATCATTTTTCTGAGTCATTCACAGTTGATCATTGTTACAATGTTGCCATTACTGTGTACAGTGTCCTCTTCACTTCACTTTGCATCAGTTCATGTAGGTCTTTCTAGGTTTTTCTGAAACCATCCTGCTCATCATTTCTTACAGCTATGTTCTCATTAAAAAAAAAAAAATTAATTCTTTCAGCCCTCTCATTTTTACTGAGGAGTAAACAGATGTTCAGGAAGATTTGTCCAAGGGCTCTCAGGTAGCAGGCCGAAGAGTCAGGATTTGAGTCTGGGTCTTCTGACCCCAAATGAAGCTCTTGTTCCAAATACTGTGCAATTCAGGAACTTTGTACCCTCCTGTCCCCACCTCCACTCACCCACTGCATTGTCTCCCCCATTCCTATGCTCTCAACACTCTGACCCGGCTTCTCAGCTTCTTTTTTTTTTTTTTTTTTTGGCAATTGGGGTTAAGTGACTTGCCCAGGGTCACACAGCTAGTAAGTGTCAAGTGTTTGGTCTGAGGCTGGATTTGAACTCAGATCCTCCTGACTTCAGGGCCAGTGCTCTATCCACTGTGCCACCTACCTGCCCTGGCTTCTCAGCTTCTGAGGGTTTAGTTTGAGGACATATTAGGAAACATAAGCATCATCGATTCATTGATCTATCGATCATAGTCCAACCCCTTCCTTTTTTTACAGAGGGGGAAACTGAGGACCAGAGAGGTTTGCCCCAGGTTACACAAGAAGTAATTTCATAATTTAATAGATTTAGAGCTGGAAGGAACCTCAAAGGTCACCTAGTGCAGCTCTCCACCCCCATCTTACAAATA
The DNA here is from genome assembly GCF_900497805.2 of Vombatus ursinus. NCBI lineage: Eukaryota > Metazoa > Chordata > Mammalia > Diprotodontia > Vombatidae > Vombatus > Vombatus ursinus. The sequence continues at coordinate 11,949,327 of NW_020941065.1, read as the reverse complement.
GCGAAACTGAGGCTCAGGATTTGCCAGGTCACAGAGCTAAGTGAGTGAGACAGGATTTGAATTCAGATCTTCCTGTCTCCAAGTTCAGCCCTCTATACTCTATGCCAAGATACCTCTCATCTAGTCTATCTCCCTCATTTTACACCTGGGGAAACTGAGGCCCAGGGAAGTTATAATTCGCCTAGGATTGCCTAGTTTGTGTCAGAATCAGTATTTGAACGTGGGACATCATGTCATGTTCTAGGGGCTTACCCAGCCTCCTTGGCTCCAAGCCTAGTGGTCTTTGCCTGCATACGTCCTGACTCCCAGACTTGTCCCCTCTCACTTAGGGGAGCTCCACCCTCTTCTTGTCAAGTGTCCAAGTCTGGGTCCTGGGTGGGGGTGAGAGGGAGCTAAGCTTTCCTTCTCTAAATGCTGGCATTCCCTTGGTGCATCCCGGCTCTTGGGCTGGGCTCCTATGGTCACTCAGTATTTATAGGTTCTATGAAAGAAGGGCCTGTTCTGTGCCCTGCTCCTGGGGCTGGCCAAGCACAACCACATCTAGGAGACGCCGCCTGTCCCACGCTTGAAGTCCCCTCTAATTACAACGGCTTCTTTGAGACAACAGCCAGCCTCAGTCCCAGTGTCTGCAGACATGGGCTTCCTGGGCAGAAGACCTTTAGCTCAGTGCCCTGGCTCCCTCTTAGGGGGGCCTGGGTGGTCCCAGGCGCTGGCCTCTCCCACAGCAGGGCAGGGTTTCTCCAAAGCCCTGGGTGGCCCTGGGTCTGGGCCCTCCCTAACTAGGGAAGTCAGTTCCCCGCCCCTCTAAGATACTGTCCATCCCCCACCTCCACCTCAGCTTACCTTTCTTCTTTCTTGTAGAGTAAGCCATCAGTGGGAGGAAACCGGGTGGCAGGCATGACGGATCCTGAAGACCCCCCCAGAGCCAGCCCTGGGGAATCGGGCGAGCCCCCTGGGGATGACAGCGGACCTCCAGGAGAGACGTTTCCCCTCTCCTCCTTGGCCAACCTGTTTGAAGGGGAGGATGGCTCGCCCTCGGCGGGAGGGGAGCCGAGCCGCAGTCCACCTGCCCAGGGGGATGCCCGGCAAAACCTGCGCATGAAGTTTCATGGGGCATTCCGCAAGGGCATGCCCAACCCCATGGACCTGCTGGAGTCCACCATTTATGAATCCTCCGTCGTTCCCGGCCCCAAGAAGGCCCCCATGGACTCTCTCTTTGACTATGGGACCTACCGGCACCACCCCAGTGATAACAACAAGCGGCGCAGAAAGAAGATTATAGAGTGAGTATTCGCCTGCCCTCTGACCCGGTGGCCCCTTCGTGGTGTCTCTAACCGCCGCCTGAGTTACCTTGGGCAAGTCATTTCCCTTCCTTTGGTTTTAATTCCTTCCCTTATAAAACGAGGGAGTTTGTCCAGATGCCTCTGATCTTCTCTCCGGCTCTAAATCTGGGCAACTTCCTGTGTGCCCTGGGGCAAGAGACTCAGCCTCAGTTTCCTCTTTTGTCAAAGGAAGGGGCCCCTGAGGTCCCTTTCAGAGCTAGAGCTCTGAGCCCGGGATTTGGCGAGGGGGGCAACGTTCTCCTCCTCCTTTGCCTGCTTTGGAAGGAAGTCAGAGAAGACAGAATCTTGGACGGATCTTTGCTGGTGCTCAGACTCCTTTCCGATGGAGACCCCCCCGGTGGGGACTTGGAGGGCTACGCTGCAGACAGTGGGAGAGCCTGGGAGTTACCCCGATTCCAAGCTGGAAGTGATCTTAGAGCTCATCGAGGCCAACCACCTTCCCTTGACTGAAGGGGAAACTGAGGCCCAGAGAGATGAAGGGACTTGCATAGGATCACGTAGCTAGTGAATGTCTGAGGTGGGATTTGAATTCAGGTCTTCCTGTCTCCAAGTCCAGAGGATGAGGTTTCAATGCCCAGTTCTGCCACATTCCACCCATGTGACCTTGGGCAAGTCTCCTCCCCCCTGTGCCTCTTGTCATTGTTGTTCGGTTGTTCTGGTTGTGTCCGACTGTTCGTGACCCCACTTGGGGTTTTCTTGGCAAAGATACTGGAGTGGTTTGTCATTTCTAGCTCATTTTTACAGATGAGGAAACTGAGGCAGACAGGGTGACGTGACTTGCCCAGGGTCACATAGCTAGTAAGGGTCATACTGAGGCTGGATTTGAACTCAGGTCCTATTGACTGCAAGCCCAACACACTATCCACTGGGCCTTCGTTTCTTCATCTGTCAAATGTGGGACTAGACCAACTGACTTAGTTTCTCCATCTGTCAAATGAGAGGGTTGTACTACACACCTCTAAGGCCATAATGCAGCTTCAAATCCTGTGATTCTGTGGGTGGGGGCTCCCAGGAAGGAGGAAGGATAGCTGGGTTCAAGTCCTAACTCTCTTTGTCTTCACTTGTCTTTACTTCTCAATTGTCTCATCTCTAAAATGGGAATACAGAGCCTCCAGCCCTCCCTCCCCATAGGACTGTTTGGAAGAAAGCTCATTGTAAACATTGTAAAGGGGTGTGGGACTTGGTCGAGGTCACGCTGTGCAAATTAGAGACAAGCCAGGCTTAGAACCCAGGCCTCCTGACGTCCCAGCCCCGGGCTCTCTCTACTCCATCAGGGTCATTTATGGAGCAGAAGCGTGTGAGGTACGGACGCTGTGATCATGGGAGTGAGGAGAACACGAGGGAACAGCAGAGTAGATGAGATCTGGGGAGTTCCTGAAAGGCTTCGTCATTCAAAGTCCTTCTCCCTGTTACGTGTCCTGAAGTTTTAACCATTTGATAATTAATTTCTTTGGGTGAAGCATTGTTCTTTCTCTGTGATCAAAGCAGCCCAAGAGGGGTAGTAATACACTCTGTCCTTTACGCCTTAGTTTAAATACATTTTTCAGAAATTTCATGGGGACTGAGGCTTCAGAACTGGGGCTTGGGAAATGGTTTACAAGGACTTGGGTCCTTAGAGACAGAGATATTGGAAGTGTATCAGGATCACAGCATCATAGATTTAAAACTGGAAAGGACCTTGTGGGTGGGGTCTTCCTCCTTCCTTCCTTCCCTCCTTCCCTCTCTCCTTCCTTCCTTCCCTCCTTCCCTCTTTCCTTCCTTCCTTCCTTCTTTCCTTCCTTCCTTCCCTTCTTTCTTCCTTCCTTCTCTCTCTCCTCCCTCCCTTCCTTTCCTCCTTCCTTCCCTCTCTCCCTCCTTCCTTCCTTCCTTCCTTCCTCCTTTCCTCCCTCCCTTCCTTCCTTCCTTTCCTTCCTTCCTTCCTTCCTTCCTTCCTTCCTTCCTTCCTTCCTTCCCTCCCTCCGTCCTTCCCTCCTTCCTTCCTCCCTCCCTTCCTTCCTTCCCTCCTTCCTCCCTTCCTTCCTTCCTTCCTTCCTTCCTTCCTTCCTTCCCTCCTTCCTTCCCTCCTCCCTCCCTTCCTTCCTTCCTTTCCTTCCTTCCTTCCTTCCTTCCTTTCTTCCTTCCTTCTTTCCTTTCTTCCTTCCTTCCTTCCTCCCTTCCTT
>NW_020941065.1:11941777-11945725 GCF_900497805.2 Vombatus ursinus | reverse complement strand
TCCTTCCTTCCTTCCTTCCTTCCTTCCTTCTTTCCTTCCTTCCTTCCTTCCTTCCTTCCTTCCTTCCTTCCTTCCTTCCTTCCTTCCTTCCTTCTTTCCTTCCTTCCTTCCCTCCCTCTCTCCTTCCTTCCCTCTCTCCTTCCTTCCTCCTTTCCTCCCTCCTTCCTTTCTTCCTCCCTTCATTGTCTTTGCAATACTACTGCTTGGTCTGCCTGCTTCAAGTCTCTCCCTACTGTCCCTCCTCCTATCTTGCACTCAGCTACAAAGTGATTTTCCTAAAGCTCAGGTCTGAATGTGTCATCCCCTCCCATCCCCACCCACTTATTAAATAAACTCCAGGAGCTCCCTGTCAGGATCAGATATAGGGTCAAGTCCTCCCTAAGCTTTGCCTCCCACCCCCAGCCTTTCTGGTCTCCTCCACCTCCCATTCCCCAGACTCTGGGATGCAGTGACCCCGCCTTCCTGGGGCTCCTCCCCCAGGCCTCTTCCTCCATTCCTGGGCAACAAGCATTTATTAAAGCCTTGCTGTATACCAGACTCTATGCTAAATCCAAGGTATACTAAGAAAATCAAAACCAGCCCCTGCCCTCCAGGAGCTTATGTTCTAATGGGGGAGACCAGGTGTAAATAATAGAAGAGGTATAAAGTGTAGGTGGAAGAAGGTCTGAGAGGGGGACGCTCGAGCATCTGGGGAGATTGGGAAAAGGCAGGGACATGTTTTCATGACTTCCCAGACATCCTTTGACTGGGGGAGTTGTTGACCCACTGGAAGGCCCAGCTGGTGACCTGAGGCAGGAGCACCTCTCTCCTGGCTCTGTTGGGCCACAGCTCTCTGAGGGGCTGAACTTGGGAAGGAGCTGGCGCCTAGAGCCTGACTGGCTGCTGGGAAGCTGGCCGGTTAGCGCTGAGAGATGCCCTGAGCCCTCTTCCTTGTGTTGTTTTCTTGGCTCCCCCTGAACCCACCCAGCCCTAACGACTGCCATGTGGCTTTCGAGGGATGGTCCTCCCATCGCCAAGAACAGGCTTGGCTTTGTGAGCTCCCCCTGGCACCTCCTGGCTGCCTGCTGCCCACCCTGTCCAGGTCTGCCTCCAACCTGAATGAGACCTGTGTGCTCCTGGGGTCTGGGAGGGGTCCAAGAGGCCCCGGCCCTCAGCTTGTCTCTGTAGCTGGCAGCTTCACAAAGACTTACAGACCTTCAGAGCCAGAAGGGCCTTTAGACCATAGAATATAGACTATCAGAGCTGGGAGGGGCCTCAGAACAGGGGATGTCAGAGGTGGGAGGGGCCTCAGAACAGGGGTTGTCAGGGCTGGGAGGGGCCTCGAGGGAACACTGCAGTTAGAATCAATGGAAGGCCTCTGTTAGTCCAATCCTTTTATTTTGAAAATTTTAAAAATTAACAAAAAGCCCCAACTAAAAAGCTTCGGCTTGGTGAGAACACTTGGCCAAGGTCACAGGCAAGGCAGTCACAAAGCTGGGCCTGGAACCCAGGTCTCCTGACTCCCCAGTCCTGGGTCCTTCAGTCCCACCAGGCAGTGGACATTCATGGGAGTTGCTGACACAGAACCGTTTTGGGGCACAACATTCCACGTCTGATCTGCATCTCATTTACGTATACGCTCGCTCGCTTTGCACATGGGTCGATTACTGGCCCTGTCCACGCTGCTTGTGGTTTGCATCCTCGAACCCTTCCCTCCCTCAGTATCCCAGGTCTTCCTCCTTTGCGGGCTGGGGGCTGGCCCGGTGCTTGGGCTTCACACACACACCCACACACACACACACACACACCCACACACACACACACACACACACACACACTCTGCTTCACTGCTCTCCAGGAATGCCCCTGGAGTAGGGGCTACTTGGTTCAGGCCAGGAGAACCCCTGGGGAGGGGAAAAGTGGGGGCGGGGCCGAGAGTCGTTTGGTCTTGCTAATCGGCCTTCCACTTTGGGGGTGGGAGAGAGGGGGGTCAAGAGCCGTGGTTGCTGAGGATACCTCTTGGGCTGAGCTTAGGACCCCAAGCCTGAGTGCCACCACATTCCTCCGTCTTGTCAGGATTCGGAGCTGGGAGAGATCTCTGAGATCCCCTAGTTTCTCATTTGACGGAGGGGGAAACTGAGGCCCAGAGAGGGCAGGCAGCTTGCCCAAGGTCACGCAGGAGGGAAGCGGGAGCTTGAACCCTCATCTTCTGGCTCCCTGCTCCCCGGCCCGGGGCGCAGCCCCTTTTGTGTCTGTCTGGCCAAGGCCGGCTCTGCCTCGCTGGTTTCTGGGAACCAGCGCACAGGTGGCTCGGGGCTGTTCCTGGTGCTTCCATGCTCGGCTGCCTTCCTAGCCCGGCCAGTGGAGGCTGGGCTGGGGGCAGGCCCCGGGCTTGTGGGCCGGGGGCACATGTGTGCAGCTAGGTTTGGGAAGTAGGGCCCGGGCCACACACGGGAGAAACACACCTGGGCGGTCTAGCTTTCCTGCTCGCCCAGCTGCTGGTCATCATTCTGAGCATGCCTGTGTATGTGTATGTGTGTATTTGTGTGCAGGTATGGACGCGGGTTTGTATGCATGTCTATATGTATGTGTGCATCCATGTGTGTATTTACATGTGTGTATGTATGTTTATACCTATGCGTATATTTATATCTATGTGTATGTATATAAGTACGTATGTGTATTTGTATATATTCATGTGTATATGTGTGTTTATATATGCATGTGTGTATCTATGCATGTGTTTATATGTTTATGTGTATATGGTGTATTTGTATGTGTGTACTTGCGTTTATATGTATTGTGTGTATGTGTTTATATGTGTTTGTGTGTTTATGTATGTGTAGATATGTATTTCTGTGTGTTTACATGGATTTCTTTGTGTATTGTGTATTTGTATGTGTGTACTTGTGTGTTTATATGTATGTGTGGTGTGGGTAGATATTTGTGTTTATGTGTATGTGTACATTTGTGTGTACATGTTTGTGTATATATTTATGTGTAAGCATGCATTTATGTGTGTTTGCAAGCATATGCTTATTTCTCTGTGTGTGTGTGTGTGTGTGTGTGTGATAATACCAGGACCCCCCAGCCAGCCCACTTTGCTTTGTCCCTGAGGGGGCCGGGTAGCGGGTAGTCAAGGACGATTCTGCCTAGCCTTGGACCTTGATTCTCCCGCTAACACTCACTTCCTTCCCGAACCATTTCCTCACCTGTAAAAATGGACGTAATGATACGTGCAGCACCAAAGTTAGGAGATCAAACCAAGCAACAAGTGTTTATGAAGCACCTACTGCACACTGGCACAGTGAGATGCAAAGACAAAAAGGAAGCAGCGCCTGCCTTCAAGGAGCTTACATTCCACCACACGATAAAATGCGGATTCTTCTTGCCATTGTCTCTATAGTGCTGTGTCCATTACCGTGATCACGATGATTCTCTCGCTCTCTCCTCCCCATCTTCTGTTCTTTCTTTCTGCGCTTCTGTTCCCTTTCCTAAGTCACTCCATGTCAGACTCTCTCCTGCCTCTTCACTGGTTTCAGTCTTTGCCTTGTATCTACTTTGTAGGCGCATCCCTGTCTTTAGACCTGTTGTCTCCCTTGTTAGAGTGTGAATTCTGAGTGTGAGGATTTTTCCTTGTTTCCCCAGAGCTTAGCATAGTACCTGGTACACAGCAAGCAGGAATCAAGCTCCCTCCCTCCCCTTCTCTTCCTTTCCCTTTCCCTTTCTTCCTTCCTTCCTTCCTTCCTTCCTTCCTTCCTTCCTTCCTTCCTTCCTTCCTTCCTTCCTTCCTTCCTTCCTTCCTTCCTTCCTTCCTTCCTCCCTCCCTTCCTCCCTTCCTCCCTTCCTCCCTCCCTTCTTTTCATCCTTCCTCCCTTCCTTCCTTCCTTCCTTCCTTCCTTCCTTCCTTCCCTCCTCCCTTCCTTCCTTCTTCCCTTCCTTCCTTCCTTCGTTCTTTCCCTCCTCCCT
>NW_020941065.1:11934276-11941677 GCF_900497805.2 Vombatus ursinus | reverse complement strand
TTCTTTCCCTCCTTCCTTCCTTCCTTCCTTCCTTCCTTTTTCCCTTTCTTTTTCCCTTCCCAGCTCTGGGGCTGGCTCTTCCTGTCTGATTCTCTCTTCCTCTACCCCGCTCTCTCTCCTGTGCTTTATATAAGATCATCATATTCCTATAGTGGGAGGAGATTCCAGAAGCCATCTAGTCCAACTCCCTCATTTTACAGAGAAGTAAACTGAGGTCCAAAGAGGGTAGTAACTTGTCCAAGGTCACACAGAGCTGGGATCTTGAACCAAATCTTGTGCTTCTGCCAATGCAGCCTAGTATACCCTCCCCCCATTTCAGTGATACTAATCCTGGGTTGTGGTGGTGTAAGTAGATTTATTTCCATTTTACAGATAAAGAAACTGAGTCTTAGAGAAGTGAATTTAGTTGTTCATGGTGACACAGTCAGTAAGTAGTGGAACTGGGATTAGAATCTGGGTCTCCTAACTCCAAATGATGATTGCTCTGACTGACTTAGGTCTGTTTCTCTAGCTTTCTGTCTCTCCTTCTGTCTTTCTGTGCTGTTCCCCCACCCCTCTCTCTGTCCTCTCTCTCCTTCCTTCTCTCTCTCTCTTCCTCCTCCCTGCTTTCTTCCTCTCCTCTTACTGGGTCTCTTTGAATCTCTTTATCAGTCTTTCTCCATCTCTCCATCTTTGTCTTGGTCTCTTTCACCCTACCCCATCTTTCCATTTAGATCTCCTCCTGTTTTTCTCTTTTCCCCCCATCCCTTCCTCTCTGGCTGTTCACTCAGACCACCCTGGACAGACCCCCTGTTGTGGAGGCCAAAGTTGGTGGAGTCTCTGTGTGGGAGCAGTGAGACCCCCTGACATCTTCTGTAGGGGCTCAGAAAACCTTCCATTTTCCCTTTGTAGGAAGGAGCCCCAGAATCCCAAAGCCCCAGCTCCTGATCCACCCCCTATCCTCAAAGTCTTCAACCGACCCATTCTTTTCGACATCGTGTCCCGGGGATCCACTGCTGACCTGGACGGGCTACTCTCCTTCCTTCTCACCCAAAAGAAGCGCCTGACAGACGAGGAGTTTCGGGGTGAGCTGTGGGAAGGGGCTACGTGATGAGAGCAGGAGTGACTGACCTGAAGCTTGAGGCTGCTGACGCCTTCCCTTCTGTGGCGATGGCCAGGCTTTCTAGGTTGGACCTTTCCTTCTTTTTTCCCCTCCCTGATTTTTTCTGCCTTTGGCCCCCGTGTCCCCCCAGTTCTCCCTAGTCCAGCAATCCCTGGGCAGGGCCCACGCTTCTTAGAAACTGAGGCTCAGCTTGGCCCCAGAGGGCAGAGCCAGGAGCAACCAGTGATAGTTATTGTAAAAAGGCAGGTTTAGATTTGATGTCAGGACACACACGCGCACACACAAAGAATGGGATGCCTTGGGCAGTGGTGGGTTCCCCCTTCCTGGAGGTCTAAAGTTGAAGCTAGATGACCAATTGTTGGATATTTTCTAGTGGGAATTCTTGTTTGGGTATGGGTTGGACGAGATGATCTCTAAAGGCCCTTCTATCTATGATGCTAATTCTCTGAACTAGAACTCAGGCCTCTTGACTTCCAAATCAGAGCTCTTTCCATTTATCCCTGCTAATTAATACCTGCATTTGTGTACCATTTGCTTTCCAAAGCACTTAACTCCCTTTGATAAGGTTGGTTGGGCAGGCGTCTTCAGCCCCATTGGTTGGACCACTCCAACGGGTGGACTGTTTTGCTGAAGGGCCTACAGCCAGTGAGGGGCGGAGCTGGACCTTGATTCTAGATCTCCTTCCCCTCCCCCACCATGAGATTTATTCCATTCAACCCCACCAGCTCTGGGGCAGCAAGGCAGGAACGTCTGGACATCTGCTTATCTGCCTGGCCTCGGTCCCTTCTACCTTTCCAGAACCTTCCACAGGGAAGACGTGTCTGCCTAAGGCCCTGTTGAACCTGAGCGGTGGACGCAATGACACCATCCCAGTGCTCCTGGACATTGCTGAACGCACTGGCAACATGCGGGAATTCATTAACTCACCCTTCCGAGATGTCTACTACCGAGGTAGGGATCCTCCAGTTGGGTAGAGAGGGAGGGGCTGGGGGCAACGTACCAATTTCTTTGACCATTTATCTCGCTAAACTTTCTGGGTTACCCTGAAACAGCTCTTCTCGCTTCCTGGATCTCGAAGGAGGGGAAAGGAATAGGTTGAAAGGGCAAAGAAAGTGAATTCATCCAGTTCAAACAGGCAGCAAGGATTTGAATGAATGAATGAATTCATGAATGAATGAATTCATGAATGAATGTGTACATGAATGAATGTGTGCATGAATGCACGAATGAATTAATGAAAAAAACATTTACTTTAATTAAGAAATTAAACACTTGGCACCAAGTGTGATGCTAAGTGATGAGGGCACAGATAGAAAAGCAAGATACAGGGGTAGCTAAGTGACACAGTGGATAGAGCACTGACCCTGAAGTCAGGAGGACCTGCGTTCAAATCTGGACTCAGACCAAACACTTGACACTTACTAGCTGTGTGACCCTGGGCAAGTCACTTAACCCCAATTGCCTTAAAAAAAAAAGAAGAAAAGATGGGCCTTCTCTTTGAGAAGGTTATATTCCAGTAGAGGGAGACCATATAGATAAGGGAGTGGTGTCTAGGGACCAAGTGGGTCCCAGGGTTCTTTGGTCCAGAAAGTTACAGGTGTGATTTGTGATCCAAAGGTTTATGTTTCAATCTTGGCTCAGCTGCTCACTCGTTATATGACCTCAGGCAAATCACTTAACCTCTTTGGGACTCAGTTTCCATATCTGTTGAACGAAGGGTACAGACTAGCTGACCTCCAAGGCCCCTTCCAGACCCAAATCTATGATCCTACAATGTGGGTGAATGGAATTTGTCCAGTACCATGGCTGCTGGTCTGTCTCTGGGGCTTGCCACCTTGGGAGCCCTGTGCCAAAGAGGTGCAGGCCAGGCCCCCTCCCCACCCTGACATCACACACTGGGAATATGCAAGGGTCTGGAAGAGAATGGGGAATATAAACCCCCAGTACCCAGGACAGCGCCTGATGCATACTAAATACTTAATAAATGTGTGTTGGGTGCATGAATGAATAGGTGGATGAATGGTGTAGAGAGGCAGGTTTCAATCCAAAATAAGGTAGCACTTATTAAAAATTTCTATCTTTCTATCTATTATGTTCACATCTTTTATTTCTGAATACATTCCCCACTCCCTTACCCAATGAACCATCCACTGTAACAAAAACTAAAAAAAGAAAGGGAAAAAAAGCCAGTTTAGCAAAATTAACCAACACTTAACAACATTAAATTAACAACAACTGAGTCTGACAGTATAAATATGATGAGGGGATTGCTTTTTAAAATATTAGAACTGTCCAAGGACACAATTGGAGGGTGTTCAGAGTAGCGAGCTTCCCGTCAATGGAGGGATTCAGGCAAAGTCTGGATGGCCGTGTGCCACAGCGTCACTGTACAGGGGATTCCTACATTGGGTGGGAGGTTGGACCTGTAGGGTCCCTTCCTCTGTACTCAGGGTCTGTGGTTCCCTGTTGTGGGGGTGGGAAGGAAGGGAAGATGAGGGGATGCTAAAGTCCTGGGCTTCTTGGTGACATCCGCATTGGTCTTAGGTCAGACGGCCCTGCATATCGCCATCGAACGCCGCTGCAAACACTACGTGGAGCTCCTGGTGGCCCAAGGCGCTGATGTCCATGCACAGGCTCGTGGGCGTTTTTTCCAGCCCAAAGATGAGGGTGGCTACTTCTACTTCGGTAAAGAAGGAGGCCAGTTGAGGAAGAGGTGGGAGAGGGGCAGAATTGGAGGGACGCTCAGCCGGACTGAGACATGTCCCACCCTGCTCATCTCCCTCATCCCAAACACAAATCATTGTTCTTCCCTCTCCCGCCAGGTGAGCTGCCCTTGTCCCTGGCTGCCTGTACCAACCAACCCCACATTGTGAACTACCTGACGGAGAACCCTCACAAGAAGGCGGACATGCGGCGCCAGGACTCTCGGGGCAACACGGTGCTGCATGCTCTGGTCGCAATTGCTGACAACACACGAGAGAACACCAAGTTTGTCACCAAGATGTACGATCTCTTGCTCATCAAGTGTGCCAAACTCTTCTCTGAGAGCAACCTGGAGGCTGTGGTCAACAATGATGGCCTTTCACCGCTGATGATGGCTGCCAAGACAGGCAAGATTGGGGTGAGTGGGCATACAATGGACATTATCGAATGCTTTATAATTTGCAAAATTATTTATGTACATAGCCCTGAGGTCCCACCTAACACAAAACTACCCCATAAATGTTCGGGACATTCTTTGGGTCAGCAGCCACTCAAAACCCTGATTCAGAAGACCCCACCAGTGTGTTGGCTTTTACCACCAGAGAACTCAGACGGTCAAAGCAGTCATTTTAACCAAACAGTGTAGCAAATTACGTGACAATCAAAGATTTTCCTTCATCATATACATGTGGGATATACTTCACCTACAGGTATAGGGATATATAAGTATACATACCTACATACATACGTGTATATGTATGTATATATGTATATGTGTATGTGTGTGTATCTTTTTGGTGTTTGTTACAGTGGATGGTTCATTGGGTAAGGGAGTGGAGAATATATTCTGAAATAAAAAAGATGTGAACATAATATATGGATAAGTCACAGGTAGAGAACCCATATGACCACATCATACAGCTTCTAGATCTCCTAGATCTAGGTGCAGCGGGAGAGGATTGGATCTGAAGTCAGGAAGACCTGAGTTCAAATCTAGCCTCAGACATTTACTAGTTTTGTGATTATAAGGTCCATTTCAGCTTTAACATTGTCCTAGCTCTGGTATTCTGTTCTAAAGCCCCTTCCAGATCTAACATTCTGTATTCTAATGCCTCTCTGAGCTCTGACATCCCCTATTCTAAGGCCCCTCCCAGCTCTAGCATTCTATGTGCCCATATACAATGATACATTTGTATCTCCATATCTAGCTAGCTATATGCGTATAGCTGTACTAGTGTATCTGTTCAATGCTGCCACCTGCTGGCTCTTCCTAGTATTCTGAGCTGCCTTATTTCAACAGAATTGTTCCCAAAAGTCAACCAATGAACCTTAATAAAATGACGTACATACACCCTTTCCCCTAAGTTTCCAGGGATAGATGGATGGATGAATGGATGAATGAATGAATGAACGAACGAATGAATGGATGCATGGGTGGATGGATAGATGAATGAATGAATGAATGAATGAATGAATGAATGAATGAATGAATAAGCATTTATTGGGCACACAATACAAAAGTGAGACAAGCCTCTACCCTCAGGTAACTTACATTCTAGTAGTGGAAGACAGCACATATCAGGTGTGATGGCCAGGAAAGGGAATTTTAGTTTGAGAAATCACAGGGATGTACCATAGGATCACAGATTTAGAGCCAGAAAGGACTTTAGAGGCCACTGAGTTTGCCCTTTCCCTTGTCCAGATGAGGAAATTGAGACACAGAAAAGTGTTTTTTTTTAATGACTTGTCCAGAGTCATATAAATAATAAGTGTTTTAGATTCAAGTCAAGGTCTTCCTGACTCCAGGTCCTGTACGCTACCCACTAGGCAACACTGCCCTTCATCAATGCGTGGAATAATAGGGCAGGCCATTAACATGAGCTTTTCAGAGGCAATGATGGCGTTGACCTGATTACTATTCTGAGAGAAAGAACGGGAAAGAGAGAATGAAGAGTGTGGAATCATGATCCCAGGAATCCTTAGTCAGGATCACAGATTTATAGCTGGAAGGAACCTTTGAGAAAATCTATTTCAGGGGTTCTTTTTTTTTGTCAAGGCAATCGGGGTTAAGTGACTTGCCCACAGCTTATTTCAGGGGTTCTTAACCATTTTGGGGGGACTCTTTCGGCAGTATGATGAAGCCTATGATCTCCTTAGAATAATGTTTTAAGTGCATAAAATAAACACATAAGATTACAAACCAATTATATTGAGGTACGTTTGTCAAAACATTAAACAAACAGGTTCAGAGATCTGGTCCAACACTTTCATTTGCCATAGTGTGAAACTGACACTTGGAAGGGGCCAGTGACTGGTCCAAGGTCACATGGTGAGTGAATGGCGGAGCCAGGACCAGACCCCAGGCCTTCTGACTCCCAGCACAGGGCTCTTACTGCTTAGCTACAGGATCTCTGAGCCCACCAGTTACTACCTTAGCAAGGAGCAGGCATGGGGTACTTCATAGCGCCAGGATCTCCCCACTTATCACCAAAAGGCTCAGTGTCCTTTTAATCCATAGGGTTCCAGGCCCTTTTAGGTTTCAGAATTGTTGTAGGATCATGGGTTCAGAGCTGGAAGGGACCTCAGAGGCCACTTTTACAGATGAGGAAACTGAGGCCCAGAGCAGGGAAGTGAGCTGCTTAAAGTTACTCAGGTAGTAAATCTCTGAGGTTAGATTTGAACCCAGGGATTCCTTGGTATTCTATCAAACTCTGTGACCCTTAAAAGGTACCGTCCTAAACCCTGAACCTTCGGCATTCCCAAACAGGCTTCCCTTCTCCTCTTGCCTCTGCACTCTCTCTCTTTTTTTTTTTTTTGGCGATTGGGGTTAAGTGACTTGCCCAGGGTCACACAGCTAGTAAGTGTCAAGTGTTTGGTCTGAGGCTGGATTTGAACTCAGGTCCTCCTGACTCCAGGACCAGTGCTCTATCTGCTGCACCACCTAACTGCCCCTTGCCTCTCCACTCTCAACAGGCCAGAACCATTCTCTGACAGACCCACTCACTTCTCCGACTTCCCACTGGAGTCCCTTAATCCCTTCTCTTTCCTCGCCCCTCCCCTCCACCCCTGATCCTTTCCCTTTACCAGTCCTCAAAGTGGCCTGGTGGAAAGAGTCCTCAGCAGACCTGAGGAAGCAGCCAAGGCCGTTGGGGAAATTCTGGCCATAGAATCAAAGGACCTGGCTGAGGATCCAGTCCACTTACTATTTCTGTGGCCTTGGGCCAGTCATTTGGCCCTCAGTTTCCTTATCTGTAATGAAGCGTAGTCAGATGGACTCGAGGCCCTTCTTCTAATCTAAACTGTTAATCCAGGACCTTTCTGGGCTTCAGATTCCTGCTCTGTAAAGGAGGACTAATAGCCCCTACCCCCAGCAACCTGGGGTTAGACTGTAGGATAGAGGAGATCTCAGTGAAAAGGTATTTGTGTTGTGTTTTCTGGATCTGACATTTTATGTGTGTCTATGTTCTAAGACCCTTCCCAGCCCTGACATCCCCTGTTCTGAGGCCCCTCCCAGCCCTGACATCCCCTGTTCTGAGGCCCCTCCCAGCCCTGACATCCCCTGTTCTGAGGCCCCTCCCAGCTCTGACATCCCCTGT
>NW_020941065.1:11927364-11934266 GCF_900497805.2 Vombatus ursinus | reverse complement strand
ACATCCCCTGTTCTGAGGCCCCTCCCAGCTCTGACATCCCCTGTTCTAGGTTCCCTTCCACTTCCGACATTCTGTGGTGGTGTTGGTGTTTCTTGAAGTATTTAAATGCCCTACCACTTTGAGCTAATATTGTCAATAACATCATGAGGCTCTAGTAGTCATATACTATTAAGGTAATCTTGTCATAATTAATCATCGAAGTGATTCCTGTGACCGCTGCTCATGTGGGTGAGGCCCCCACAAATCGCAGAAGCTCCTTTGCATCTAATACAGATGAATTTGGCAGGGGTGGGAGGGGAAAGGTGAATAGGAGATTCCGGTCACTGAATCCTCAGTGTCCCCAGAAGACATCGCCCCCCACTTCCCCTTCCAGATTTTTCAGCACATTATCCGCCGGGAGGTGACGGATGAGGATGCGAGACATCTGTCCCGCAAGTTCAAGGACTGGGCATACGGGCCTGTGTACTCATCTCTCTATGACCTGTCCTCGCTGGACACCTGTGGGGAGGAAACCTCAGTTCTGGAGATCCTTGTATATAACAGCAAGATTGAGGTGAGGCCTTGCTGGCCCGATGGGGCTGCCTTGGGGTGGGGCTGGGGCCTGGGTGAAGGGAGCAGGAGCTCTTGGATAAGGGATCCTGGTCTTGCCACACATTAGCTGTGTGACCTTGGGTAAGTCCTTTCTCCTCTCCAGTCCTTAGAAAGTCTCCAAGGTCCTTTATTGCTCTAAATTCTATGAACCTGCTCTGTCCAAGAACCCAGCTCTGATATTTTCTGGGTTAGCTACCTGAAGCAAGGACTAGAAGGTGTCTCCAGCAGTACTTGGCTCATTAGAATGTGATCCCCTTGAGGGCAGGGGTTTTGCTTTTTCTCGTATCCCCAGTGCTTAGAACCATGTCTGGCATACAGGGGGAGCTTAATAGATGCTTGTTGATTAATTCATGGAGGAGGTATTCCTGACTCATGGAAAATGGGAGACTTCAGCTTGGTCTTGAAGGGTGGCAACAGCTGGAGAGAGAGAAAAGAGAAGGAAAGGAAAGGATGTTCCAGGGGCCGAGGGTTAGATCAGCAAAGGAATGGAGGCAGGACGGTCTGAGGAGTAGTAGGGTGCCATTGAGAATTCCACTTTGGCCGGAGTGTCTGGTACATTTAGGAGAGGACTGGAAGACAGATGGAGTTGGGCCTTGAAGGTCAGGCAAGGAAATGTAGACTTTCTCCTTGTCCCAACCCAGATCTCTGGAGTGCTTTAGGGAAGGGCCTGCCAGGTGGGGAAGGCCCCTGGGTCTGAATGAGCCCAAGAACACTGTAACTGGCCTGGCTCAGGGCCTTACCCTTTCCCTGATTCTTTTTCCATCCTCCCCTCCTCAGAACCGCCATGAGATGCTGGCTGTAGAGCCAATCAATGAGCTGCTCCGGGACAAGTGGCGAAAGTTTGGCGCCGTCTCCTTCTACATCAGCGTCGTCTCTTATCTGTGTGCCATGATCATCTTTACCCTCACTGCCTACCACCAGCCCCTGGAGGGCACGGTGAGTTCAGGGGCTGTCCCAGACTCAGGGGCAGCCAGCTCCCAATCCTGTTGGCCAACCAAGCTTATGGAGTTCTTCAGGGACTCATGAAAGCTGGAATGGATGCCATTGGTGTTGGAAGAGGTCACTCTTATGTGGATGAAACCTCTAGTCTTTTCCAACTAGCCTTGGCTCTGCCCAAGAAGCCAGCCTGGGGCAGCCCAAGCTGCTGAGACCCCAAGGTAGTGAGGGAACATGCAATGGAGGCATGGAATGATGGAAGGGCAGCACCAGAGGCCATGGGAGCATCTGCTTGGGCAGCTGTCTGATGATAGGTCTGCCTTTCTCCTGCCCTCCCCAGCCCCCGTACCCGTACCGCACAACCGTGGACTACTTGCGGCTTGCCGGAGAGATCATCACCCTTTCCACTGGAGTCATATTCTTTCTCTCTAGTGTGAGTGCGAAGTTCTCCACCCTTACTCTTCTTTCTCCAACTCCTTCCCCTTTCTCCACATTTCTCTTCGTCTCCTGCTTTCTTCTCTCTATCCTGTTCCTTGTCCTCCTTCCCTTCTTCCCTTTTTTATTTTCTCTTTCATCTCCCACACTCTTTTAGTTCTCCTCCTTCCATATCCTTTCTCCTCTTCCTTTTCCCTCCCTTCTTCCTCTCCCTTCCATCCATTTTTCTTCCCTTCTTTTTCTCCTATTCTTCTTTCTTCCCTTCCTCCTTTGTCTTTTTCTTAAGGGGTAATGTAATAGCTCTCCTCACATATTTGAAAGACTATCACATTGAAGAAGGTCCAGATTTGCTCTGCTTGGCCCAAGAGGAAAGAACCAGGAACAAGGAAAGCACATCTAGGCTAGATATAGGAAAAGGTGACTACCAGCAAGAGCTGTATGGGAGAATTGGCTGCCTGCAGAAATACAAGACCCCATTAGAGGTCTTCTGACGAAAGCTAGTTGACCGCTTGTTGGGAACACTTGAGGGAGGAGAGACTCTTTTTCAGGGATGGGTTGAATTGGATGAACCATGAAGTTCTCTCCATTAAGAGATTTTGTAAAAGATAATGGGTTTCCCGTCAGTGGAGACCTTCAACTGTAGGTGGCCGACCAGTTGTCCAGGATGTTGCAGAGGAAATATTCAGGTATTGCTTGGATTAGATGGTCCCTGAAGGCCCTTCCAGTTCTGAAATTCTGTGTTTTTCCTGTTTTCCAACTCTCTCTTACTTTTCCTTCTACCTCTTCCCCATCTGTACTTGAACATGGCGTAGTGGATAGAACACTGGACTTGGAGTCAGGAAGACTTGGGTTCTTAAATACCAGTTATGTGATCCTGGGGAGCTTAACCTCTCTTGACCTCTGTGGGCTTCACTTAGCTCATCTATAAAATGAAGAGGTTAGATTTCTGGCCTCTAAAGTCCCTTCTATGACCCCAGCACTTAGCACGGTGCTTGGCACATTTGTTGTTGTTGTTCAATCATGTCCAACTCTTCATGACCCCATTTGGGGTTTGCTTGGCAGAGATATTGGAGTGGTTTGCCATTGCCTTCTCCAGTTCATTTTACAGATAAGGAAACGGAGGCAAACAAGATGAAGTGACTTGCCCAGGGTCATATAGCTAGTAAGTGCTTGACACATAGTAGGTTCTTAATTAATCCTTGTTGACTGACTTCATCTCCCCTCCACAGATTAAAGACCTTTTCATGAAGAAGTGCCCAGGAGTGAATTCTTTATTTGTTGACGGCTCCTTTCAGCTGCTTTAGTAAGTTTTAGGACGGACATCCTTGGGAGTACAATGATTTCCATTTTCCTGTGTGGATAGGGAATACTGGTTAATCCAATATTCTGGTTGACAGAGACTTAGCATGTTCATTGTTGTACCTGGTTTTCCAATTTCCAGAGAATTAAAATGAAATACAATTCACTCCACTAGACAAAATACATTGTCCTTTGATCCAGTTCAATCCAGCTAACCCTACTATGTGCAGGGCATTGGGGATACCGAGACAAAAAGAAACAGAAGACCCAGAGAATGCTTTGTGTTAGGATCCTGCGGGGTCTGAGACTCCCCTTCTGACCATCTGTACCATGGTTGTGTGGACTTGTGGCCTCCACCAACAGAATGGAGGCCTTTTGAGGGCAGGAAGCACCTTGTATTGTTCTTTGTATTTACATTATAGTAGATGTATATAGTATACTGTATATACCTGATACATTTATAGTTTATATTATATTTACATTACATATGCTTAATGAGTCCATCAGCCTTTATCAAGAACTTAGTAGGTGCCAGGCCCTGCAGATGCAAAGAAAAATGCTTATGGATTGCTTGTTTGGGTTAAATGTATGTTGTGTAACCGAGAAAGACCACTGGATAATGACGATGATGAAGATGACTAGTATTTCTATACCTGTTTAAGGCTTTACAAAGCATTTTATGTATGTTACCTCATTTGACCTTCACAATAACCCTGGTAGTTGGGTGCTTTTATTCTCCTCGTTTTACAGATGAGGAAACTGAGGCACTGACTTGCCCAGGGTGGCACCCAGCCAGTAAGTGTGTTAGGCAAGATTTGAACTCAGGTCTGCCTGACTCCCAAGTCCAGCCCTCCAGGCACTGTGTGACCCAGACGCCTTAGTGTCTCTGGATTTTGTGTATTTGCCTTCTTTTGAGTCAGTATGGTGTGACCACTTGAGTTCTGGACTTGGATTCAAGAGGACATGGGTTCACATCCCACCTGACTCTGCAGTGCTAAAATGGAGAATACTAATAACATTTCTGGGACCTACATCAGAGGTTTTGGTGAGGCTCAAATTTAAGACCTTTTGCAAACCTGCAAGGCCTATAGAAATTGCTGTTGTCTCCTCATTTTTCAGTCATGTCTGATGCTTCGTGATCCCATTTGGGGTTTTCTTGGCAGAGATACTGGAGCGGTTTGCCATTTCCTTCTCCAATCCATTTTAAAGATGAGGATACTGAGGCAAACAGGGCGAAGTGACTTGCCCAGGGTCACACAGCTAATACGTGTCTGAGGAAGACTCAGGTCGTCCAGCCCCGGCACTCTATGCACTATGGCACCACTTAGCTACCCCTATAGAAATAGCAGCTCATATTGTGATTTCTGTAAGGTCATGGATGCCTCCTATTCAGTCTCCCTCACTGCCTTCCACTGCATTCTGGTGAGCAAGCAGGGAACATTTGGGAGTATGAGTAATCCCCTAAAGGGAGGAATACCACAGATCCCTGGATACCCACAGAACTATGGTAGGGACACACAACCTACTCCTTAAAGATATATAGGCTGGCACCCTAGCCTTGGGCAGAGGACCTGGGTTCAAACCTCAGCTTTGCTATTGGCCAGCTGTGTGACCTTAGGCATGTAAATTCTCCTCCTGAGCCTCAGTTTCCCCCCAAAAGAGAGAACTGGACTCAGGGATCTCTAAGCCCTCCTCCGCTCTTAATTCTGCAAGTGGTCCATTTCTGGGGCTCAGAAGAGTGTGCCAGGCAGAGGATCACTGTGGCTCTCAGCCAGGCTCCCCCTGTAACCTCCTTCCATCCAATTCCGCCCCCAGCTTTATTTACTCGGTGCTAGTGATTGTCTCTGCTGGACTGTACCTGGCGGGAATCGAAGCCTACCTGGCAGTCATGGTCTTCGCCTTGGTCCTGGGTTGGATGAACGCTCTCTACTTCACTCGGGGGTTGAAGCTGACGGGGACGTACAGCATCATGATCCAGAAGGTGGGCTGGGAGCCAGGTCTGCACGCCCACGTAGCAGCTAGGTGGTGGGGTGGTTAGAACGTTCAGCGGGGAGCCAGGGAAGTCTGGGTTCGAATCCCTCCTCAGACATTCCCTAGCTATGTGACCCTGAACCAGCCAGTTCCCTTATGTAAGCCTCAGTTTCCCCAATCCCCAAATGAGGCTGATAATAATAACTTAATAATAATTCTTATCATCTGTCACGGGGTAACTCATTGAATGGGGGCAGTGTAGGAGAAGCACACAGTTGGGGGCAAAGGGAGACAAACTGTGTTTCCTTTCTTTCCCTTCACATCCTGGCTGGGCATCTCAGATTCTGTTCAAAGACCTTTTCCGTTTCCTGCTGGTCTATCTCCTCTTCATGATTGGCTATGCTTCAGGTAAGCTCTGGGTTACTAGGTGTGATTCGGAGGATGGGGACCACATGGAGCCAGAGGGGAGTTCTTTGGGGACTGGCTCACCTTCCAGTTGGCATGGCGCAATGGAACGGGTGCTGGATTTGGAATCAGAGGATGCGTTTTCAAATTCTAGCTCTGCCCATTTACTGTCTTTGTCACCCTGGGCAAGTCATTTAACCGCTCTGTGCCTCAGTTTCCTCATCTATAAAATGATTTATAATCTGTAATCTGGATGTCATAGGAGCATAGCTTCGGAGATAAGGGACCTCGAGGGTCCCTGAGTCTTACTGTTGAGGAAACTGAAGCTCAGTGACTTTCTAAGGTCACACAGTAAATGTCTCAGTCTTTCTGATTCCAAGCCCTATGTGCTGTAACGTTGGGACTGAAATGAATGACCTTTAAGGTCCATTCCAGTTCTAAATCTGTGAAGTGGCATCCAGTTATATGTGCTACCCAGTTCAATTGTCCCTCTCGGCTGGCTGGAGTATTTTAGTTAGAAGCCAAGGGCTTGGGGCTGGTCTGGTCTCCTCCTGCCTGGGAATTCTGGGCATTCAGGACTCCAGGGACCTCTGAGGATGACCTGGAAGGTCATCCCTGGAGCCTTTAGTCACTGCTTCTTGCTCATGCTCCCCCAGCTCTGGTCTCGCTGCTGAACCCATGCTCCAGTAATGCCATCTGCAACGAGGACCGTTCCAACTGCACAGTCCCCAGCTACCCGTCCTGCCGGGACAGCCAGACCTTCAGCACCTTCCTCCTGGACCTCTTCAAGCTGACCATTGGCATGGGCGATCTGGAGATGCTGAGCAGTGCCAAGTATCCCGTGGTCTTCATCATCCTGCTGGTGACTTACATCATCCTCACCTTTGTGCTGCTACTGAACATGTTGATTGCCCTCATGGGGGAGACAGTGGGCCAGGTGTCCAAGGAGAGCAAGCATATCTGGAAGCTGCAGGTAGGGAGAGCTACCAGAGCCCGGGCCGTGGGCCTTGGGAGTCAGGAGATCCAGGCTAACAGTCTGGAACCTGGGCATCAGGAGAGATGGGCCTTGAAAGTTTGGGGAGGGGCTAGGTGGTGCAGTGGATAGAGCCCAGCCCTGGATTCAGGAGGACCTGAGTTCAAATCCGGCCTCAGACACATGACACGCACTAGCTGTGTGACCTTGGGCAAGTCACTTAACCCTATTGCCTAGCCAAAAGAAAAGAAAGAAAGAAAGAAAGAAAGAAAGAAAGAAAGAAAGAAAGAAA
>NW_020941065.1:11923041-11927354 GCF_900497805.2 Vombatus ursinus | reverse complement strand
AAAGAAAGAAAGAAAGAAAGAAAGAAAGAAAGAAAGAAAGAAAGAAAGAAAGAAAGAAAGAAAGAAAGTTTGGGGAGATGAGTCTTGAGAGTTTGAAGATCTGGGTTTGGGGAGGTTGAAGAGCTGGGCCTGGAGTCTGGAGATTTGGCCTTGAGAATCATGATCTAGTGTCTGGGATACTGCCCTGAGCCTAGGAAAGGGAAGAGAAATATGGTGTGGTTGGAGAAGATTTTAGAGATAATGTCTCTAAAAGACTAAGGGGTCTTTGAAGTCAGGAGAACCTAGGATTCTGGAGACCTGGTTTCTAGTGCCACCTTAGCCACTAACTTCTCAATTCTACCATTCTGTCTTCTAAGGTGACTTCCAGTTCTGACATCTTTTGTTTAGGCCCCTTCCAGCTCTTGTTTTCTACATTCTGTGTCCTAAAGTCCCTTCCACATCTATAGTTCTAGGTTCTAGGTTCTAAGGGCTCCACTAACATTCTCTGTTCTCTGTTCTGAGGCTTCTTCTAGCTCTGACATTCTGGTTCTGTGTTCTAAAGGCCTTCCGAGGCCAACATTCTCAGTTAAAGGCTCTTATGGCTGTAAATCCTATGATCCTTGCTCATTGGGACCAAGCAGGAGGTGTGGACGTCTTATGGGACCTCACTTTTATTTCTTTCTGGCCTTGATTTGTTTCTTCTAAGTGTAGTGCTGGTAGTACCCAGGTGGAGGATTGGTTTAACTAAGCATATTGAAGCCTGGGGCAATAAGGATGAGGAAACAATGGCTGATGGTTTCTTTTGTCTCTCCTTCTTCCTCTCCACTCCAAAGTGGGCCACCACCATCTTGGACATCGAGCGTTCTTTCCCGGTTTTTGTGAGGAAGGCGTTCCGCTCTGGGGAGATGGTCACTGTGGGCAAGAGCTCAGATGGCACACCAGACCGGCGGTGGTGTTTCAGGTAACTGCTCTTCTCACTAGGCATTGTACATGCCTGGGCCAGGTCACCATGATGCCCTACCACAATGCTTTCTATCCATTTCTACTTTCTACTGGCTTGCTCTCCTCCCTGCCCCATCGTCTTCAGGGTAAGCTCTAAGGTAGTGGTCTCACCACTTTGCAAGAGACATCTCCCTTCCCTATTCCACCATCCCCAGGGGTTTACATTCCCTACAGCATAAAAAGTTTTGAAGTCTACATAGTTGTTGGAATCCTCTCTCTTCAACCTTCTAGGCTCCCCAAAAGGCATGGAGCTTCATGACTTTATCCCTTCTAACTCTCAAAACTCTCATCCCATGATAGATTGTGAAGCTCAAGTGACTTTCTCTGGGAACCATTTAACATAAGCACTGGAGATACAGATAGTGGCCAAAAAACAAACAAATCAATTTCTGCCCTCAAGGAGCTTACAATCTAATGGGGGAGATTGTGTGCCAACTACTATGGACAAACAGATAAATAGGAGATAATTACCGGAGGAGGCCGGAGGATTAAGAGAGGGTGGGGAAGGCTTCCTGTAAAAAATGGGATTTTGGCCGGGACTTCATGGAAGCCAGGGAAGCCAGGTGGTAGAGAAAGGAGGGAGAGCATTCCAGGCATGGGGGACAGCCAGAGAGAATGCTCAGAGCTGAAAGATGGCGGGTCTTGGTTGTGGACCAGCCAGGAGGCTTGTGTCACTGGATTGAAGAGTATATGGGGGGGAGTGAGGCGTAAGAAGACTGGAAATGGAGAAGGGGTCTAGGTTTGAAGGGCTTTGAATGCCAGAACTTTTTATATTTGATCCTGGAGGCCATAGGGGGCCACTGGAGTGTATTGAGTAGGGGAGTGACGTTGTCAGACCTGTGGGTTAAGAGAGTCACTTTCATGGCTCAATGGAGGATGGATTGGAGTGGGGAGAGAGTTGAGGCAGGCAGACCCACCTTATCGCTTTTGTTGTTGTTCAGTCATTTCAGTCATATCTGACTTTTCACGACCCCATTGGGGGCTTTCTTGGCAAAGATACTGGAGTAGCTTGCCATTTTCTTCTCCAGCTCATTTTACAGATGAGGAAACCGAGGCAAACAGGGTGAAATGACTTGCCCAGGGTCACACAACTAGTAAGTGTCTGGGGCTGGATTTGAACTCAGGTCTTCCTGGCTCCAGGTCTGGCGCTCTCTCCACTACACCCTCCAGCTGCCCACAACTGATCACTAGTGTAGTTTATTACAAATTACACCTTTATTTTCACTGACATTTCTTTTCCTTTGTAATCTTATACATTTTATTTTATGCATTTAAAAACATGAGAAGGGGGGGGCATAAGCTTCAACAAACTTTTCCAAGTGGATCTTGAAAAATATTTTTAAAAAATTTTGTTCTGCGTTAGTATTTGACCATGCTTTTTCTTTTCCTTTTTAAATGTATTAGTGTTCTTTCCTTTTTCACTTCCATCAAAATGATCAGTCAGTGCATGTGTTAAGCTCCTCTGTGTGCCAGGCCCTGGGCTAGCTGCTGAGGGAGACCACATATACACGTGGTCAATAGATCTACAAGAGACATTCCAAAGGGATACAGGGTCATTTTGGGCAGGGCAGCATCAGCATTAGTGAGGCTCAGGAAAGGCTTTCATGTCAATGACTTCCCCCCCCTCCCAGAACCCTCCCTTGTAATAGAGAAACAAGCAAAAGAAATCAATGCATCGGTTATGTTTGACCACGTACGCCCCACGTTGTCCCTGTAGTATACCACCTCTCGGCTGGGAGTAGGGAGCCTAGAAGAGGCAGCATGAAAGTGTGGACTAGTGGAAAGATTGGAGTCAGAGGCCTGGGCTTCCCATCTCATCTCACTCGCTTACTCCTTGTGTGGGCAAGTCACCACCTCACCGGGCTTCAGTTTCCTCATCTGTGAAATGAGAAGGGTGGGCCCCAAGGACCTTCCTGCTCTAAGCTAGCCCTCTGGGTCAGAGCCTGGCTTTGCCTTTAACCCCTGGGGAGCCTGAAAGCCTTCATACTGCCCCCTCCTGCCAATCCCTCCCCTGCCCAGACCTGTCCAGTCTTCCTATACCTTATTCCTCTCCATGTGCCCTGCAATGTCCTTAAATATGGTTTTGTAAACATGAGGCTCCATCTCTCAGCTCCCAGTGTTTTCACTGGCTGTGCCCCATACCAGGAGCACCCTCCCTCCTTGTCTCTGCCTCTAAGTCTCACCTGAAAGAAGCCTTAGGCACCTCCCCCTCAATTCCAGTGCCTGCCCCCTGAGACCACCCCCAAATAATCTACTGCATATACCTGGTTTGTACATAGTTGTTTGCATGTGGCCTCCCCCATTCCGTTATGACTTTCTTTAATCAATCAATAAACATTTGTCGGGAGGCAGCTGGGTGGTGTGGTGGATAGAGCATCAGACCTGAAGTCAGGAAGACCTGAGTTTAAATCCAGCCTAGTTGTGTAACCCTCGGCTAGTCATTTTACCTCTGTCTCCCTCAGTTTCCTCATCTGTAAAATGAAGCTAATAATAGACCCATCCTCCCAAGGCTATTGTTAGGATCAAATGAGATATTATTTGTAAAGCACCTTGCAAAGCTTAACTTGCTCTTTCACTGGGATCTTGGGAAGAATTGGCCGAGTTGAGCATTGGCCCTGGGGAAGGAGGAAGTAGTTTTTGGATGAGATGTGGAGGGAGGAGAGATAAGTAGATCTCCACTCTTTCATTCTGTTCTTTCCTCCTAGGGTTGATGAAGTGAATTGGTCTCATTGGAACCAAAATCTGGGCATCATTAATGAGGATCCAGGCAAGAATGAGACCTACCAGTACTACGGTTTCTCGCACACCGTGGGCCGCCTCCGCCGGGGTGAGTAGAGGAGGGAATGAGGAAGAGACAGGAGAAGAGAGGAGATGGGGGCTGGGAGGGCAGGAAGAGAAGGAGAGCTTTTTTTGACTTGATTTCCTGGTGTAGGGGTGAGTCCCAAAGTCTGGAATTCTGGTCTTCCCTGTCCCACTGACTTGGGCACTTGTGCCCCCTCTCTGGCCATTGGCTTTTTATCTCTGGAAAGGGGGCTAGATCAGGGGTTCTTAACTTGGGGTCCACAGACCTTCCCCTCAAGCAGTTCATGGATAGATTTCAGGGAACTAGGTGGGGAAAATGGCATTATTTTCACTGAATAATCCTCTGTATTCTATTTTGTGCATTTAAAAACATGCTGAGAAGAGGGACATAGACATCACCAGACTCTGCCAAAGGAGTCTGGGACAAAAATGGGGAAGAACCCCTGGGCTAGACGTCACATTCTTAATTCTAAGACCCCTCTTAGCCCTGACATCCCCTGTTCTGAGGCCCCTCCCAGCCCTGACATCCC
>NW_020941065.1:11868412-11923031 GCF_900497805.2 Vombatus ursinus | reverse complement strand
AGGCCCCTCCCAGCCCTGACATCCCCTGTTCTGAGGCCCCTCCCAGCTCTGACATTCTGTGTTTTAACCTTCTAAGTTCTAAGCCTTGACACTCTGTGCTCTAAAGTATCATCCAGCTATAACATTCTATGTTGTATGTTCTAACATTTCATGCTCTGAGGCCCCTTCTAGCTCCAACATTCTGTGTTCTAACATTCTAAGTTCTCAGGTCCCTTCCAACTCTGATATTCCAAGTTCAGGGTTCTCACACTTACATTCTGTGTCTTCCAACTCTAGCATTCTGCAAGCCTATGAACAAACAACTTTGCCGACCTCTGGCGTCTAGCCTAGCCTTTCTCCGCCCTGCTTCCCTGGGTCCCCTTGGTCCTCTGAAGACCCCTGCATCTTCCTTTTTGCAGCGCTCCCCTTTTCCTCCCCATTCCAGTGAGCCCTCCCTCTGTGTGTGTGTTCCTCCTGCAGATCGCTGGTCCGTAGTGGTGCCCCGGGTTGTTGAGCTGAACAAGAATACCCAGTCGGAGGATGTGGTAGTGCCACTGGATCATGTGGGCACTTCTTCTGCCCCTGCTCAGAGACAGAGCTACCCTCATCACTGGAGGACAGAAGATGCCCCACTCTAGTGGGGCCCTGGGAGCCTTGAGGGGGGGCCCAGCCAGGAACTCAAGCATCTGCTGCGGCCAGTTGGCATGGAAAGGCCACAAGCCTAACCTGTTGGCTCCTGCTAGCCATAGCTTTTCTCCTGGATTGTCTGCCTCTTGGCACCTTCTCTGTGCCGGCCCAGGGTTCGCCAGCATTTCCAAGGGAAGCTCCCACTGGTGGCTTCCTGGGTTTCCTGGCCCTGAATAAGCCTTGTGTTGACGCCAAAGATGCCCAGATGAAGAGAGGCCCAGCCATGCCCTGCATTGGAGGGAGGGGGTGTGTCAGAGTTAAGTGGTGTCATCTCTGGCAGAGCCAGCTGGGGGCCATGTGCAAGGTCATATCACGGTACGGTGAAAAGAAAGCTGGATTTGGGGAATGTGGGTTTGCTCCCTGGCTCTGGTATTTTCTATCTGTGTGACCTTGGGCAAGTCATTTCCCATCCTTAGGTTCTTCTTCTGTAAAATAAGGGGGTTGGGCTAAATGACCTCTGAGGTCCCTTCCAGCTGTAAACCCGATGAGCCTATGACCCTCTCTTGTTCACTTATGAACCCTGACCCATGTTCACACTCCCACTAGACCCTGGGCACAGCAGGTAAGGTCAGGCAAAGAAAAGAAGGTGAATGGTTTTAAGTAGGGGTCAGAGACGAAAGGCTCTCATCTCAGCCCCTTGGGTCCTGGAAGAGACCACCCTCAGCCTCCTTTCACTCCCATGGAGTTATACAGGTCAGTATGGTGTGGCCAGTGGAGAAGGGGCACCTTGTTCCCCAGTCAGCTACAAGGAGGCACTTCCCACCCCTGCCCCAGCCCTGGTCAGACTCTCACTCCATTATTTATTTGCTCTTCTCTAGCTCAGGAAGGAAGTTCATGGCTAGAGGGCAGGGTAGCTGTGCCCTCCGTGGAGGGCTCAGAAAATCTTCCCAGCCCAGGGCCCAGCCTGGCCCTGCTGGTACCAATCCCACGTCCCAGTGTCCGCCTGCCAACATGGTCTGAGCACAGCTGATGGCTTTGCTTAAGAGCCAGGAAACTTCAGTGGGCAAGGACTGGGTCTTCTGTATGTTCTGCATGGTGCCTAGGACAATGTGGGGAGGTGCTCAATAAATATTAGTTTATGATGTTGGTGATGTTGGTGATGGTGGTGTGATAGGGATGGGGTGATGGCTAAGGGGGGTGATATGGGTGGGATGGTGATGGGGATGGGGAACTAAGGAAATGGAAATTGGAAGTGATGGAATGAGGACGGGAACTGAGATGCTAGGCATAAGAACGGAGATGGGAACTGGAATGACAGTGATGGTGGTGGGGATGAGTGGGATAAGTGGCATGCTGAGACGGAGATGGAAACTGATATGATGGGAGTGGGCATTGGGATGAGAACTGGGACAGGGGGGATGGGAAGTGGAATGATGGGTGGTGGAAATGGGGAAGACAACTGGAATGATCCTAATGGGGATGAGAATGCTAGTGGAGTGGGCACTGGGAATATGATGTTGGGGATGGATGGACACAGACATGCGAACTGGGATGACAGCGACAGTGGTGACATGCTTGAGGATGGTAAGTGGGATCATGGAAGGGTGCTTGCTGGTGGATGCTGGTGGTCTCTTAAATCCTTAGGACTCCAGGCAAGTAGGATTCTAAGCTGAAAATCTGCATTGGGAGGGGACGTTTCCTTACTGGGAGCTCTCTTCACTGATAAAATCCCAGGTCTGGAACCTTAGATCCGAAAAGAGATTAGACTAGACTTTCTAATGCTCTTCATTTTATAATGAGGAAACTGCGACCACAGGACAGCAAATGGAAGAGTTAGGATTCCATCTCAGAGCCTTAATTCTTAATTAAGATTTAATTTATTTAAATTAAGATTTCCACTGTACCAGGCTGACTTTCCATGCTTTCTGTATTGTGTGTCTGTATGACATAGACTAATACACATATATGCAGATATGTATCTGTGTATATGGGTATGTACTTGTATATATGTGCCTGTCTTTGTTGTTGTTCAGTCATTTCAGTCATGTCTGTGACCCCATTTGGGTTTTGTTTTTTTGGTCAGAGAACTGACAGTTCTTTCTCCAGCTCATTTTACAGATGAGGAAATTGAGGCAAATAGGATTAAGTGACTTGCTCAGAGTCACACAGCTAGTAAGTGTCTGAGGCCAGATTTGAACTCAGGAAGATGAGTCTTCCTGTTCTAAGCCTAGTGTCCTAGCTGCCCATGCCTGTCTTTATATGTCTCCAAATTTATTTGTGGATGTATGTGCCTGTGTGTGTAATATATGTGTATCTCTCTCTCTCTCTCTCTCTCTCTCTCTCACTTTCCCTCTTAGTCTATCTATAGTATGTATGTGTGTGGTGAGGGGGAAGGTGAGTAACATTCATCCTGGGCCATTGCCTGGAGTTGCCAGCGGTCTGATTCCCCCCTTTCCCACATGCACGAGACTCCATCAACCCCCTCCTCAGATCCTACCTCCTGGGGCTCCCCAGGACTATTTCTGATTATTAGGGTTACCGAAGTGGCTGAATCTCCTAGATGTTCTTGGGGTCTGCTCTTGGGGCCTGATTTTCTAATCTAGCTCCCAGGGAAATGATTTTGGCTGAAGCTGTGTCTGAAGTCTTCTCCCTAAGGCATAGGTTGGGAGTTAGGTGGAGATTGTAAATGGTCATATTTTCATAATGAGCATAGAAGGGTAGTATCAGGCATTTCGCTGATGAAAACTTCATCATCCACATAGGAAAAACCAAGCAGATGAAGAACGCCCAGTGTTCAGATTATGGTGTGCGTTGGAAGGATAAACCACAGAGCTTGTCCATAAGTCTATGTGTCGTGGACCAGAGATGGTGGAGATGGAGAATGAGCCCAGCTCGGAGCGAACAGGAAGAAGAAGCTGGACTGGATCGCTTTGGGGAAGCTGCAGTTACTCTAATGACTCTCAGCTCCCTAAATCCAAAACCTACCTTTTGAAAAAATTGAGTTTTTATTATTATCCTCAGTTTTTATATAACCTTTATTTCCAAATATAGCCTGCTTCACTCCTGCCTCTGTCCCTCATAACAAAGAAAAACAGCAGGAAAAATAAAATCGGTTCAGCAAAACCCATCGGCCAACAAGCATTTATTAAGCACCTACTGTATACCAGACACTAGCTAATACAAAGAAAGGCAAACCCAGCCCACGTCCCTAAGGGACTCAGTCTAATGGGAAAGACGACATGTAAACAATTAGGTGCAAGCAACATGCGGGCAGGAGAAATTGGGGTAGTCAACAGAAAGACGGCACTGAATTAAGGGGGCTCAGGAAAGACTGAACTGAGCCTTGAAGGAAGCCGGGCAGAAGAGTAGTCCAGGCACAGGGGGCAGCCAGTGGAAATGCCTGGACTTGGGAGCCGAATGTCTTGTGTCAGGGACCACAAGGAAGTGTCATGGATCCCAGATGATGTGGAAGAGGAGTAAGGTGCAAGAAGACAGGAAAGGGAGGAAGGGGCTAGATTATGACGGACTTGGAAAGGCTTTTGAAACAAGATTTTATATCTGAACCTGAAGGTAATGCAGAGCCAATGTGGTTTGGTTTTTTTTTAATAGGGAGGCAGCGTGATCAGACCTGAGCTTCCGAAAGACCCCTTTGGCAGCTGAAAGCGAAGTGATGGACTGAAGTGGGGAGAAGCTTGAGACAGAAATTAACTAAATAGGGATTATTTAGTCCAAAGGGATTATTTTGCAATAGACCTGCCTCAGGGTGGTGGTTATGTGAGTGGAGAGAAGGAGCCAGCTACGAGAGATGTCACGATAGCAGAAACAAGGCTTGTCAACAGATTGGATGGGGAGGGGGAGAGGCAGCGTGAGAGAGAGAAGTCAAGGATGATGCCTCATTTTCAAGCCTGTGTGACCAGTGGGAGACTTTGACAGGCCTAGGGAAATTAAGAAGCGGAGAAAGTTTTAGGGGAATTATAATGAGTTCAGCTTCCGGCATGTTGAATTTGAGATGCTCATGGGATACCCATTTTGAGATGTCCAAGAGGCAGGTGGTGATGCTCAGGAGAGAGGTTAGGGCTTGATGTGCAGATTTGAAGACATTTACAAAGAAATAATGATCAGGAGCTGGGTGAGATGGTAAGAGAGGGGGAAGAGAAGAGGGCAGATGCAGTGGGGGACACTGAGTCCCCTACCTCCACATGCCAACATATTCTGGTGATGGCACATGGCTTCAAGTCATGGGATGCGAGAGTAACTGAAGGATTCCAGTTGAAGGGTACTCCAAGGACAATGCAGAAACACACGGTAGGTAGGAGCAGTCTGCAACACATCTCCAGGTGGTAATGAGGAGCTCAGTGAAGGATGCCATCCCACTGACTCTCTATAGCCATCCTGCTCCATCAAGGAAGATCAAAGACAGCCTTCGAGCTCATTCTGCTCACTCATTTTACAGAAGAGGAAACTGAAACCCAGAGAAATTAACTTACCCAAGGACAAGTAGCAGAGCCAGGGTGTGGGTTCACGTTCCCTCTCTGCCATTTATACTGGCTGTGTGACACTAGCCAAAAAATTGAACCTCTCAGTGCCCCAACTCTCCAAGGCTTGGAGAAGGTGTCGACCTGCATTGGTAGAGGGAATTTCCTTACCTGGAGTTCCACAAACTGATGAAACCACAAATATTATGACAACCCCCCACCCCAAAAAAAGCAACTGATGGAGAGTGTGATCCAATAGACAGAGATGCAGCCATAAAGTCAAGAAAACCTGGGCCCAAGGACTGTCTTTGATGGGCCTTGGCCATATGACCTTGGACAAGTCACCTGTCAGCTTCTCTCTTGTCCCAGGCAGTTCTCCAAGGCTTGAAGTAGCAAAACTCTCACCATTCTGTATTGATCAAGGGAGTTTTCTCCCTGGGAGTGCTCTTCCACCAATGAAATCACAAACCTGCAGCACCCCTACCCCAACCTCATTACCTCCGTGCTAAGCTTTATTATTTCCATCGTACAGTGATAAGAACATTGGCTCTTACCAAAATTTACTCCCTCTGTGACTTCTGACAAGTTACAACATCTCTGGGCCTCATTTGTAAAACAAGGGTGTGGGGGTGGGGTGGAGGTTGGACCATATGTTTCTGAAGCCTCTTCCAACTCTGAATCATCTATCCTAGGAAAATGTCCTTGGTGCCTCCTTTAAATTCCAGTGCCCATAGGACAAAGCTCCATTTACCCAACCTTAGTTCCAGCTCTGTTGATAGGGCTGAACTGGCATCTAGCCAACGAGTGATTGGAGAAGTGGTTGCTGAGGGTCTTTGGAGGGGACCTGAGCCTGACCTTTGGAGGGGGCGAGGCAGGCAGGTGGGGACCTGCAGAAATGGGGAGGAAAGAGTTTCTTTAGAGGGAGGCTGACTACCTCCCCTGACACGTTTCCAGTTGAAGGGGGCAAACAGAGAGACTGGCAGCTTCCATTCACAGCCTTCCTGCTTACCTTTATTTAAAACAGATTTTGTGTGTGTGTATGTGTGTGTGTGTATTTAATAATGATAAAGCCCTCGTATGTCATATTTGACAGGAGGGCTTTTTCTCCCTCTCTCCTCCAACTTTAAAGCACCAGAGGGGAGTAATTAGTGTTACCCAAGTCAAAAAACAAAAGGAGTGCATCAGAAGAGACAGCCTTAAGAAACTCTCAGCTTCTAATTGAACAATTGCCTCTTATGGCCGTGAATAACTCATTATTATCACTCTAGCTGTTATTATTGTTTTAGATGAATGCCTGGAATTTTTTTTTATCAAAAGCAATTTTAAACCAAGCTGCTAATCTCCCCCAAATGCTTTCCCCCACATTCAGAGAGCCATAATGTCTCCTCTCCTCTGAAAACCATTCTGTGCCTGTTGCCGGGATAATAAGTGGGATTCTAATCATTTCTCTTGTTCTGTTCCTCGGGTTAAAAGCCTGAGGTCTTCTCTCCCCCTTTCATTGGATTCTTCTTCCTTGGATTATTATTATGATTATTTCTGACTTCCCTATGTCACAAATTGCACTAAAGAGATAAAATCTGGCTTTTTCCCTCCCCCTTCTCTCCGCCTCCTTAAAAAAAATATATAGCCAAGTCTTTGGGGCAAACAGGAAAAAACTCCTTTGTTCAACCAAGCTCTAAATCAGGGAAGACAAAGGAGGAATAGCAGAGCTGGAGGAGGAGAGGTGGGCTCTGGGGGTAAATGGAGAGCTAGGCTGCTCAGCTGGAAGTCAGGCTAGGAAATAGAAATAGACTGACGGGTCAGAAATGGAAGGGACCTCAGAACAGGGGATGTCAGAACTGGGAAGGGCCTTAGAACAGGGAATGTCAGAGCAGAGAGAGGCCTCAGAACAGGGAATGTCAGAGCTGAAAGGGGCCTTAGAACAGGGGATGTCAGAGCTGAGAGGGGCCTTAGAACAGAGAATGTCAAAAGCTGGGAGGGACCTCAGAACAGGGGATGTCAGAGCTGAGAGGGGCCTTAGAACAGGGGATGTCAGAGCTGAGAGGGGCCTTAGAACAGAGAATGTCAAAAGCTGGGAGGGACCTCAGAACAGCGGATGTCAGAGCTGGGAGGGGGTCTTAGAACAGAGGATGTCAGAACAGGGAGAGCCTTAGAACATGGAATGTCAGAGCTGAAAGAGACCTTAGAATGTAAAATGTCAAAGGCAGGGTCAGCCTCAGAATGGAGGATATTAGCACTGGATAAAACCTTCCAGATTCTCTAGTCCAGGGGTTCTCAGCCTTGTCTTGTGTCATGGATTTCTTTGGCAGAGGCTGGTGAAGCCTTTCTCAGAATAATGGTTTGTTTCTTACACTCACGATAGAAGGAAATGCTAAATTTCAGTTAGAGATGAGTAAAAATAAAGACAAAGTTTTTTTCTAATCCAAGTTCAGGTAACTCTGGAAATCTACCCACAGCCTTAGACTCTTACTACCTATATCACTAGGGGCAAGTTACTTAACCTTTCCCAGACTCAATTTCTTCATCTGTAAAATGGGGATAATAATAGTACCTCCTTTCTAGGGTTGTTGTGAGGATCAATTAAGATAATATTTATAAAATGCTTTGCAAACCTTAAAGCAGTATTATATATATGTATGTATATACACATATATACATATATATGTGTGTTTACATGTATATATAGTATGTATTATTAATATTATTAATTATTAAATAAGTTAAATAATTAGTATTATTATCATTGCTTGATAGTCACACAGGTAGTTTGGGGGTTTGAACCCAGAACTAGTGCTCACTAGCTTCACTATAATCTCTCACACTGAACACTTTTGAAACTCACTGACCTTGTGCAGTACTATGGATAAGTGTATTATACCCATTTGCCAGGTGAAAAAACTGAGGCCCAGAGTGCCTAGGGTAAATAAATGGTTGAGCTGGAATGCAAGTCCCAAGTCCTAACCTGGGCTCACGTGGCTGTCTGGGAATTCATAAAGAAGCCACTCTGTTGCCACTGTCTCCATCTTAGAGACCCTCAGTCCAGAGGCGCCCTACCTCACCTAAGGCTCTGGCTGCGGGGATGGGGGGGGGCCTTCATGAGCAGGGCCAAAGGGCAGGATTCTGAAGACAGAGGCCCGGGAACATTCCCAAAGTTGGCCACCAGGTGTCGCTGTGGCTACACAGCTATTGTCCCAAGAATTGAGAAATGATCATTTTGTCCATCTCCTTCACTTTACAGACAGGGAAACTGGGTCTCACAGAGGGGAAATGATTTGCTCTAAGTGACTCAAGCGTTTAAGGGGCTTGATCCCAGCTCCCTTTACCCCAAGTCCAGTAAAGGCCCTTCACAGACCTACGGGGAACCCGGGGAAAGGGGCCAAACAGAAGGACCGGGTCTCAGTTTCCTTATCTGCTAAATGAGGTGATTGGACTTGACGGCATCTGAGCTTTCAATCTATGGTCCAGGGACCTCTCTGAGCCTCAGTTTCCTCATTTGTAAAGTGGGATGATTGGACTTGGGGGGTCTCTAAATCTGCTGACATTTGAGGTTCCTCTTAATCCCTGGTTCCATTATCCTCCCCCTTTCAATTGTGAATTCCTCGAGGGCAGGGGGCTGTCCTGCTCCAGGCCAACTAGCCTCCTGCCCCGTAATCCTGTCCCTGTCCTGTCCCAGGCACAGTGGATGGAAGATGACCTAGTAGGCTGTGCAGTGATCTCATCTCCCTGGGGAGTTTCACAGGAGCAGAAGGCACGGGAGGAGGTCAGAGACTGCCAGCAGGTCCTTCATCCGCAGGAGTTCTGACCTGGGAATCAGGGGACCCTGGTGTGAGTTGAGCAGCCTTTGGAGGGCCTCAGTCCTGGGCTTCTGTTTGTCATAGATTGAACTAGAAGGGGCTGTAGAGCCCATCCACACCCAGCCCTTCCCTAAGTTTGCCCAAGGGAAACAGGTTTAAAGCAGACACCAACCTTTCCAAGGTTACGCAGGTTGTAAGCGTCAGAGCTGGAGGTAAGGTCATAGGTCTAATGGCAGAACATTCGTCACTTCATCCATAAAATGAAGATATCCCAGGGTCACAGATTTGATGCTTCAGGGACCTCTTAAGCTGGTTCTTAAACTGGTGCTTACAGACCCCCCCAAGAGGTCCAGGGATAGATTTCAGGACTTAGGGGGGAAAATGACATAATAATACCAATAGCCAGCATTTATATTACACCCGAAGGTTTGCGCTTCTCCTTTGATCCTCACAAGAACTCTGGAAGGTAGGTGTTATCATTATCCCCATTTTTGCACATGGGGAAACTGAGGCAGGTAAAGTGTGTATTAATTTTGGGATTGGAAAACCTGGGTTCCGATCCTGGCTAGGACCCCTACTGGCTGTGTGACGTTGGGCCAGTCACGTCCTCCCTGGGCCTCAGTAGGCAGAGATTGAGTGTAGCTCCAAAGAAGATGCTCAGCCTGGCAGGGCCCCTTGGCAAAGCCAGCTTCTGGACTTCTGCCTAAGGGCAGCCTCCTCCTGGCCCTAACCATGACTCCCACTCCAGATTCCTTGTGTCCGTCTATATAGTTACACATATACCTGTTGTTTCCCTACCCTCCGCCATCAATTGTAAGTTGCCTGAGGGCAGGGACTCCCTCCTTGTATCTTTGTCTTCCTGGCGCCTGGCACAGTAGAATCACAGCATCAGATTTCGAGCAGGAAAGGACCTCAGAGGCCCTCACTTTACAGAGGAGGAAACTGAGTCCCAGAGTGGGAAAGAGAAAGACCTTGTCCAAGGTTCCAACGCTAGTAACCAGCCAGGCTGGCATTTAAACCCAGGTGCTCCCACTGTGGCCACTACAAGAGGCAGCATCCCTAAAGCGAAGGGGGAAGGGGGTGTTTCTCTTCTCCCAGCCCTCTCTCTAACCTCCCCGACAGACGCTGCGATCTAGCAGAAGGAGGGGAAGGGAGGGGGCGCCTGTCACGGGAGGGAGCGTCGGGAGACGAGCGGAGAGGAGTAGCATTTATTTTTAGATAAATTTAAAGCCTAATTTGTGAGGCTAATATCAATCAAACTGAGCGATGGCGCGGCCTCCGAACCCCCTCCCCTCCCGGGTCTGCCTCTCTCGCTGTAGCTCCTTTCTTCCAAGTCGCTTCTCCCTACGTAATTCCTCCCTCCCGGCTGGGCGCTTCGCAGTGCCTCCCCCCTCACTCACCGCGCCCCCAGGCAGAGGGCGCCCCGCTCTCTTGCCTCCTCCTCGTCCGCCTGGCAGCACTTCAGGAAACTTCTGCATCTTTATTCTAACGCCGAAAGGCTTTTGCTGGGCGTTAAGGACTGTTCCTTTGAAGGGCACGCCCAGCTCGGCCCCGAGGCAGCGTGCACCCAGGTCCCGGCCGCCTGGACCGCGGTCGGTGTCAGGGGTGTTTCTCGACTTACGACCCTGAGCCTGGGGAAAGGACGAAGGGGGCAGGGGGCTGGGGGGGATGCTCGAGAGCGCAGAGGGCTGTAAGAGGGATCTTCGTCTTCCCCACCCGGCTGCTGCCAGGCCTACGGGACCCTCACCTGACGCCACTCCACCTGCCCCCCCCCCCCCATCCCGCCAGCTGGAGAGAAAGGCAGAAGCAGCACCCCCTCCCACCTCCGCCTCCCCTAGTCTGGGGGACGGTCCACTGAGAATCTCGGGCTCTCTCTTACCCTCGTGCCGACTATTTGGAGAGCAGAGGTGTTTAATGGCGCGTTTGGTAAAAGGGACACCCCTCCTCTTCCTCCCCACAGCCCCTCCCGTCTCAGCCTCTCTGAGAGCACCCCTGCATTGCACCCGTCTTCCCCTACACGGGTTAAAGAGGCAGGAAGGGAGGAAGCACCCCCCTCCCCCAGCTCCCTCCCTGCTCTGGGGGCGCAGGGCAAGCGATGTTCCATCTGGAATCTCAGGGATCGGGAGCGGGGGTGGGTATTTCACTCCAGTCTCTGAATCTGGCAGGGGACGCCCGAGGGCAGAGGGCGGAGTACCCCAACCGAGGGCGGGCCCCAGGAGGGGCAACACACCCCTCCTTTCCCACCACCTTGTCTCTCTCCCTCCGGAGTCTCAATTAAGCCAGGGTCCAGATTTCCCCACTAAAAGACCGCTGGGAGTCTCTATAAACCACATCACCCACCGGCTAAAAGGCTTTTGCAACACACACTGGGACCATTATCCCACGGAATGGGAATCTAGCTAAGGCAGGGGCTGGGCTGGGGGCCTGAGATAGAGAAAGAAGCCATTAGCTCCGCTCCCCCCTCTGTCCCCCCCCCCCCCAGCTGCAAAGGCTTTGGGCCAGATTCAGCTTTGCCCTCTTTCCTTAAAAAACAAAAACAAACTCTCCCTCCCCTCCCCCCCCCAAAAACCAACCAAAGAGAAAAGTCCAAACAGGGTTCCAGAACCCTCAATCACTACTCTCCTGCCATATAACATGTCAGTTAGGGGGCAGATATTTGTCTGCCAGATGCTCCGCCCACCATCTGGGCAGCCTGAATACTGATTTGGGGGACAGCCATGGAGGGGTGGAGGAGAGACAAATGAAGGCAATATGACAATTTATCGGTGACCCCTTTTGTAACAAAGAAGTGCCTTCATTCCTCAACAAACACATACAGATGTAGGTGGATCCATGCACACAAATATTTGCAGGTATGCATGCAGATATACATACATAGGAAGGTCTGGAGAAAAAGGTGATAGGTCATCATAGGGCTTGGAGCTCTAAGGGACAGTAGGAATAATCTAGTCTTAACCTCATTTTTACAGAACAAAAAGCTGAGGCTTGAAGGCCTTAAGTTACACATGAAAGCAGGAATTTGGGGTCCAAGCCCAGGTGTCCAGACTGCAAATCCAGGGCTCTGTCAATTACACTAGGTAAGGAGTGATTCCAGGGTTCTCCTCTGTCCCTGTCCCTGGGCTGTAACTCGGGCTTCTGGAGGCTCAGTCTGCTCATCCACCAGAGGAGGCCAAAAGGATTCCCAGAAGTCCTTAGTTACCTAGGGTCAAAGGGACTGCCCTCCCTTCTTCCCCAAACCCGAAGTGCTTGAGCCCATCAGCATAGAGATGGTAATTAAATCCCTGGGAGCTGATGAGATTGCCAAGCTAATTCATATAAAGGGAGAAGAGAAGAGGACCCAGGACAAAACCCTGAGGGACACCTGTGAGTAGAGGGCATGATTTGGAGGAGACTGAGGAGCTGTCAGAGAGGTAGGAGGAGCACCAGGAGAGAAGGGTGTCCCGAAAACCTGAAGAGAACAGAGTCCAGGAGAAGAGGGTGAGGAGTGTCCAAGGTTGCAGAGAGGTCAAGAAGAATGAGATAGTCCACGTGCAACTCTCTGACCATTGCCCTCCACTCATTTTCAATCCTTCAGAAGGAAGGCTGAGTCCTGTGATGGGGACTATATAGTACCATCATAGAATGATAGATTGAGAATTGGAAGGGACCTCTGAGAGTATCTAGTCAATCGATCAAGAAGCATTTATTAATTGCTTGCTATGTGTCAAGCAACCCCCTCATTTTATGGTTGAAGAAAACAGGTCCAGATAGGTTAAGACATTTGTCCAAGGACACACAGGTAGGAAAGTGTCAGGGGTGGGATTTGAACCCACGGTGCTTTTTCCACTGTACCTCAATGTCAGCCCCACTTTTCCCATTCACTCACACCTGCCAAGGACTGACCTTCCCCCACATAATGAGATCCTCTTTCCCCAACCCATCTCTCTTCCCCAGCTCTGACACTCACTAGCTGTCTGTTTCCCCACCTGTAAAATGGGGCTAATTCCTCCAGCTCGTGCCTCACAGGGTTATTGTGAGGCTCAGATGAAAGAGGGCATTATGACTGTCAGCTGTTATTTTCATCATCCACCGCTGTGTCCCATCAGCTGTCCCCCACCCTCTGCATCTTCCCCACCCCCAGATTGTCTTGAATGTGAACCTTCCAGGCTCTTTCCCAGCCTCTCCCCTGCCCCACCTCCCCATTTCTCCCAAATGACATTAACCTCGGTGAAATTTTTCTTTTGTCCTAATTTCTCTTTGTTGGTTTGATTGTCTGGCAGGCAGTAACCCAGTACGTAGACAGAGAGTTATTCTCACGGCAAGCAATGAATATTCCCAGAAACAGACCGCCTGCAGGTTTTGTTGTTAAGGGTGGGGTGGCTAGGAAGGGGTAGGGAGTGGGGAGAAAGGAAGACAAATGTGCCTGTTGAACTATTTGAAGACAGAACTCTCCTCCCTGGCCCAGCACTGATGACAAAGCTGAAACTAGCATGGGGCAATTAGGGCTTTGCCCCAGGGTGCCAGCATCTTGGAGGGGTGCTTCCTCCTTATGGGTAATTACAATACAGGGGCAAACAGCCTTGGATTGATTTGTTTATCATGGGCATAGTGGTAGAGGTGAATGTAAGATGATTTAGGAGCTGAATTGTAGTTTTATTATACAAAGATAATAGTAACACTGCCACAATATGATGGTCTCTGAGACCTCTTCCAGGTTTCTATCTATGATCCTTGGATCTCTTTGAACCTTTTGACAGGTTCTGAGGGAGAGTCTATATTATTCTCCCCATTTTACAGGAGTGGTGAATGAAGCCCAAGAGGGGAGGTGTCTTTTCCAAGGTCACATGGTTGGTGAGTGAATGTATCTGCCCCCTTGGAAGCCAAGAGCCCAGAGGGAGAATTCACAGAGAGTGAAATAAATTACACCCAATCAATCAATCCTCATTTTCCAGCCTGGCTTTGCTGGATCCTTCAAGAATTCTACCTATAGTGTTCTGGCTAGAAGGGCCCTTTGAGGTCATTGAGTCCAAGCTCTTCATATTATTTTTGAAAATGTTTTATTGATGCTTTTTGTCTCTGCATCACAGTCATTTCAACACGAGCCACCTCCCTCATCCCATTTTAGAGAGGAGGAAAGGAAGGTTCAGCAAGGTAAGAGGGTGCCAACAGTCACGTGACTGGTTAATGATACAGCTAAGATTAGAACCCAGGACTCTTACCTCCCACTCTCCTGCTTTTTTTTTTTTAACTCTACCCCACAACTTCCTCCTAACCATAAATGCCCATCTCTCATTGCAGACCAACTACAGTGTGAAATCATGAGGACATAGCCCAGAGGGGGATAAGTGGGGGAATCAGTGACCTCATTTCAAAGCCAAATATCAATTATTTTTGGATCTGCTCTAGTCCTGTATTATCCTATATTCTCTCCCTCTCTCGTTGTTCCTTTCAGGATCTTGGATAAGATGAGAGTTCCCTGGGCAGGCAAATAGAGAGCCAACCAGGTCAGCACCAAGGTTAGCTCTGAGCAACCTGGAATGAGTCAGCTGATTCAATTCCCTGAGGAGACTTTCTTGGAATATCTTGGTTATCTTCATATTACCCTATCAAAGTGGGCAGAGGAGGGATGGTTATCCTTGCCATACACATGGGAAACCAGGGGGCATGGAGAATCTGAGTGACTTGCCCAAGGTCACTGAGCAATGTGATAGGACCAGAGACAGAGAGGGGGATCTCAGATGCCAACTAATTCAGCCCCCAAGGAAAAGCGGAGTGACTTACCCAAAGTCACACAAAATAGTAAAGGACAGAGGTCCTGTGTGACTCCCTGTCCAGCATGCTACACTGTGCCATGCTGCCTACCCTACACAGGGTTGTTAAGAAAGTGTTTATTAAACCTTAAAGTTCTATAGAAATGTTCATGAAGAGAAAGGCCCCAGGTGACCTCTTACCAATAGGTGGTTGTGCATTGATTCCACGCCCAATGCTAACTCCCTGTACCCCTCTTCAGCTGTATTGAGGCCCTGAGCACCTGGTGGAAGGGGCATTCGTAGACAGGATCATAGATTTAGGGTTGGAGGGCAGCTAAGATGTCATTGAGTCCAAATTCCTCATTTTTCAGATGAGGAAATAGATCAGACGGGTGAAAGGATGAATCCGGGGAGCAAAGGGGTTTTGATAATACTAACCCATGCCCCCTCCCCACATTTCTGCCTTCAAAGGAGGATTTGATGCTAGCTGGGGTCTGCCAGCATTGAAGTAATCCTCAGTCCTAATGTGAAGAAGGGGCAGTGGGACCACAGGACCTTTGCCCAAAGAAAGGGTTCTTTCACCTGAGAGGGCTCTCCTTGGCTGTCCCCATCACAATCAGACCTGTCCTGAGGTCTTGACCCTGGTGCTAGGCCCTTTTCCTGGACCAGAATGGTCTGTCTAGCTCAGAGGGTGATCTGTGGTGATCAGCTTGTATCATCTGGAGATTCCCCAGGTCCAGACTGGCTGGTTACATGCAGAAGATGGCTTAGAAGGCAGGCTTCAGATGAGATGGTCTCTGAGGTCCCTTACCCCTGTCCTGCATCCCTTTTCCCCCTCTATTCCCTCC
This sequence comes from Vombatus ursinus, assembly GCF_900497805.2. Lineage (NCBI taxonomy): Eukaryota > Metazoa > Chordata > Mammalia > Diprotodontia > Vombatidae > Vombatus > Vombatus ursinus. The sequence continues at coordinate 11,907,579 of NW_020941065.1, read as the reverse complement.
CCCTGGGGCCACATTGGGAGGAGGAGGCCATCCATCCATCACCTCTCCAAAAGCAGGGATAAGTAGCTGCTGCTGTCCCAGCCCTCCTCTCCTCACCCTCCTCCAGACAACGTTTGGTTAAGCCCCCGGCCTCACAATAGTGCACCATATGGCCGTGGCCCTGGGGAGCAGGCCAGGGCCCCTATGGAATGTGAAGCCATTATCTTCTACTCCCTCCCGCCTGGCCTGGCAGCATTGTCAGAGCCCAGGGGGAGTGGGGGCAGCCTGGAATGGAGGAGAGGCTTATTTTGGATTAAGGAGCTGGAGACCAAGTGGGGGCAGCCAAGCGAGAGACAGACACAGAGATTGAGACAGAAAGGAGATAGAGAAGAGAGGTAGAGACAGAGAGAAGAATGGAGAGGGGGATAGAAGGGGAGAGAAAGGGGGACAGAAAGGGGGAGAGGAAGAGATGAAAAGAGAAGGAGAGGGAAAGAGAGGAGACAGAGGAGGGGGGAGAATGAGAGACATAGAAAGGGGGCAGAGATGGGGAGAAAAATGGATAGAGAGGGGGAATACAGGGAGAGAAGGAGGGGAAGAAAGAAAGAAAGACAAGTGGGAAAATGAAAGAGAGGAGAAGGGACAGACAGAAAGAAGAGAGGGAGAGGGGGGAAAGAATGAGAGACAGAAAGGGGAGAGAAAGAGGGGGAAAGAGAGAGAGAGAGGAGAGGGAGGACAGGAAGGGGCAGAAATAAAAAGAAAAAAGGGATAGGGAGAGGAGAGGAAAGAATGAGACAAGCAGAGAGAAAGAGGGGGAAAGTAAGATGGGGAAGAATGAGAGACAGAGAGAGGAGATAGAGAAGTAGAGACAGGAGAAAGAAGAGAAGGGGAGGGAAAGAAGAGAGAAGGAGATAAGGAAAGAAAGAGAGGGAGAGAGAGAGAGAAAGAGAAAGGGGGAGAGGGAGACAGGGAGAGAAAGAGGGGTAAAGAGAAAAGGCGGAGATTGGGGGAGAGAGGGACAGACACAGAGAAGTGCAGAAATGGGATCGGAGGCTGTCAGGGCTCTCCCCTCCTTCCCTTCCCTCAGACTCTAGGAGGAGAAAGCCTGGCAGGTGAAACCTGAGGGCTCCCTGGTCTCATGAACTAGGCCCACAAACCTCTGTCTGCCTTTCCTCAGTCACAGGAGGCAGGGACGCTAGGTGCTTCTGGTGTCTGTGGCTGGGGAGGTGGGTTCAGTCTCCTAGGTCCTTTGCACTCTGGCTATCACACACCACGGCATTTGAAGATAAGCCCTGGGCTGAGAGCTGTCAGGTGCCTGGGCTTTGGCAGAGGAGGTATCAGGGGTGCTTCTCTCATTTTGTTGGAAGTGTGTCCCTTAGAAGCAGCCTTGAAATTTTTCAAGGTCTTTGATTTCCCCTTGGAGAAATGCCCCCTCCAGCATCGTGTCTGGCCAGCTCACAGTCTCAAATCCCTTGCTTTGCTGGCCCTGGTTATGATGCCATGTACCCTCGTGGGTATGCATCACTAAAAAATCTTGTATCTGGCATACTGGGGGCATCAGAATGCTCAGCACCTCTTGGTTTGCATTGTACAATGAGGAATCACATAGACCTCCCCCTCCAGGAGCCGGGAGATGGAAAGGGTAGCATTCTTACAAAAGGTCATATGAGAAATCTGGTCAGAGTGGAAAGCAGGGTTCCACCTCCTACAAACAGACCTCCTTGACCATAGCTAGACTATACTCCCCACTGTTGTACGTCAATCTTCCCAGCTAGAACCATAACTAGGGCTGGGCAACTGGAGAATTGATGCAGGCTTAGGTGCTGGTAGTACTTATACTCCTTTAATGAGTAGAAACACCTGGGCTTAACCTTTAGTTAGCAACTATGGGGGACAGGAACAGAACCTCTAATTTCATTTGTACAGGGAATTCTCGGATGAGAAGTCGGCCTTGACTAATGATGTTCAGCTAGTTAGTGAGAATAAAAGTTAAAAGTGGAAGCTGTCTCTCCAGGGGAGCATTTCCCGGGGCCAGTTCTAGTTTGTTTCCTGCATCAGCCTCAATAATGCCCAGGCTCTGTTTCCCCTGCCACGAAGTACTGTTACTTCTCCGGGGGGGGGGGGGGGGGGGGGGGGGGGGGGTTACTCCTCCAAGACCCAGCAGCCGATCCAGTGGTAATAAGTAGACCACCCACCTTTCTCAGGGTTCACCTAGTGCCAGAATTGCTGTCTGTGACTCAGTTTCCAGCCCTCCGTCCCTTCCTCACCTAGCTTCTTGTACCAGGGCTGCCTCATCTGACTGACTTACAGCCCCCAACCCAGCAGGATCCCGGGTCCCCAGCCCTGTGGGCTCGAGGTGAGGGGAGGAAGGTGGGTCTGAGCAGAGCAGAGAACAAGCCAGGAGCAGGTGGCTCAACAGCCCTGATGGTACTTCTGGGGAGGTGGGGGAAGGAAAGAAAAGCCGACATCAGAAATACATCCGCATTTTCTTCTTTTTTCTCTTTTTAAAACAATATAGTGCAGACAGCACTTCTCACAGTAGAATATAATGGTCAATTTTAGTACAAAAAAACATTCTCAGAGATTTGTAAATGCACTTAGTGCTTGCACAGGCCTTGCAGAACGCTTTCTGTCTGAGCACGACTGGTGTGGGCAGGCGGGGAAGAGGAGCTTGGGGCCGGAGGTGAGGGGAGGCATGGGAAGCAGAGGGGCTTTCTAGAATGCAGACCCCCTGGGATTCTAGGCTTCTCACTCCACCAACGGACCTGGGCAATGGCTGGGGGCAGGGAAGGACTTAGGAGGGGTCCCAAGAAAATGTGAAATAAATACCCAAGGACCAGAAAATAAAGCCACTAACTTAGTTGGTGGCTAGGGGTGGGGGAGGGGAGTGAGAATGACAGGCAGGGTGCTTTTTTTTAATTTCAGAAAAACAAAAATCTGAGGGTGAAAATAAAGGAGATAGTTGGGGTGGGGGTGGGGAGAACGGGTCCTGGGCTTTGAAAATCTAACGTTTCTCTAATTCCTACTGGGTTAGGGAAGGCGGAGGGAGGAGAGCGGCCAGTGGGCAGCAGGGTCTGGAGACCTTCCAAAGGCTCCAGTGACCCCGAAGACTGCCCTGGATGGGGCGGGGTAGTGTCCGCTTCGACCCCACCTGGGATGCCTCAGGAGGGAGGCATCCCGGGCCAGGGGGAAGAGGTTGTGAATACGGCAGCAGAGCTGGCTTGCCGAGGGGGTGGGGGGGGGGGGGAGGACAGGGACAGGACAGTCGTAGGGCCTCCTCGGGTGGCCTTTACTTCTGGGCTCTTTTATTTCTGCCAAGAGGGCTGGGGGATTAGGGGGCTGCATCCAGAGTGGACCGCAGGGGGAGGGCCAGGGAGTCAAGGTGGGAGGGAAATGGGATTCCACAGTCTGGCCCCTCCTCCATTCCCCCCGCCCCATCTTCCACTCATCCAATCTAGGATTTGGTGAAGCCCAATCCCAGACTAAGTGGGAAGGGCTGGAGGGGGCCAGGCTCCGTCTTGGCAGCAGCCAGCACAGAAGTGAGCGGGAGGGGTGACTAAAACGTGGTTTCATCCATGCTTTCCAAGCGGTTTCTTTTGCTTTCTCTAGACTGTCCCCAGTTATTCACTTTTTTTTTGCAAAGCAGTGCAAGGGCAGGGTTTCCCTGGACAGCGGCTGCAGAGCCTGGCTGGGCGTGCACCCTCCTGCCTCGTCTTCGGGGGCTCTGGCCAGCCCTCCCGCTGCCCCCTCTCCTCCAAGTAGCACCCCGCCCCCCCGCCGTCTGCCAGAGAGCAGCAGTAACCGATGCCTGTGCTCCCCGCTTCCGAAGGCTCAGGACCCCGCTCTGCCCCTCCCTCCTGGCCCTGGAGCGTGTGTCCAAAGCCCCTCCGGGTCTCCCGGCTGCCCTGGCCTGGGCCCCTCCCTGCTTGGGCGCCTGTGGAGGTATGAGGAGGGGCACACGGTGGCAACGTGGCCCCCGCCCTCTCGCTCCTGGCCTTCTCCGGCCCGTTCCCTGCCCTCCTCGTCTGTCTGTCCGGACCAGAGCCCCCCCGGGCCTTATCTGTAGACGGGCAGGCGAATGTGGGCGTGTTGGTGGTCCAGAAGCCGGGGGACGGACACCGTCTCGTACCCTTTGCCTAGCATCTGCTCCTTGATGCAGGGCGGGTGGATGTCGTTGATGAGGTACTCCAGGGACTGCAGGCTGCTGCTCAGGATGGACGTGTTGCATGCCGTCTTGCTGGGGAGGCCCGACAGCGCGTCGGCCGGGTGCACAGCCAGCTCCCGAGCTCCCGGGCCCACCTCCGGCCCGGGGTTGTAACAGTCACTGTTGGGGGTGACCAGGATGCTGTTCCACGGGGGCGCGAAGTAGGGGCCCACGGAGAAGTTCCCGTGCATGCCCACGCAGTTCAATGGGGAGGAGCTCACTTTGTCCCCGGCGGCCCCGCTCAGGAGGTAGGGGGGGCGGGTGGCGGCCGCGGCCCCCGCCCCCGCCCCGCCCCCGCACACGTCGGGGGACTTGCTCACCGCCCCGCCCCCACCGCTGCCCCCACTGTACAGCCGCAGTTGCTGCTGCGGCTTTTGGGGCCAGATTAAATAGTCCAGGCCGGCCCCGCTGCCATCCGGGTACCCGGCGGGCTTGAGGCCCCCCAGGGCCATGGCCGGCGTGGCCCCCACGACCAGCTCGGCCCCTTTGCGGCAGTCGGGCAGCATGGCGCTGGCGTAGGCCATGGCGGACCCAGCCACGCCCGAGAAGCCGGCGGGGGTGGCCGCCGCGGTGCGCTTGGCCGGGCTCGGGTGAGTGACCGCTCCCCCCTGGCAGGCCGCCTGGGAGCCCTGTGCCTGGCACTGCTGGTTGACCTGGTAGATGATACTCTGAATGGAGGGCAGGTTAGACGGGGGCAGTGCCAGCCCGCGCCCGGCCAGAGGGATGACCGAGGCGGCCACCGTGACGTTAGGGGGCGGGGCAGGTCCCTCCAGCGGCTTCTGCCCCCCGTGGTAGCCCAGGTGGACGGCGCTGGGCCCTAAAGTGCTCGACAAGGGGTAGGGCGCGATGCCCACCTGCACAGCCGCAGGCGATAGCTTCGTCCGCTTGCCCTCCACGCTCTTGACCACACCTTTGCCGGAGGAGGAGGAGGAAGAGGAGGAGGAGGAGGAGGAGGCAGCAGCAGCAGGGGCAGAGACAGAGCTGGAGGAGGAGACCGCCGCTTTGACGATGGCCAGCAGGCCTTGGTAGCCGCTGGCGTGCAGCGGGTAGGGGCTGTAGCGCTGGCCCGTCGTGTCGTACCCATTGACCGTGCGGCTAAGGTGTTTGTGCTGCGGGACGCGAATGTTGGTGGGGAAGATCTTGATGCTGAGGGGGCTGTTGGCCACCTTCTGGGCATAGGCGTCCAACTCAGCTGGGCTCGGGTACCTCGGGGAATGCGTGGAGCTCACCGGCTCACCTAGGACACAGAGACACAGGCAAGCGTTAGAGTTCTCTCTGGGCTGGGAGCCGCTGCCCCGGCTGCCCCAGGCCCGACGGGGCCCCCTCCTCTTCCCCAAATCTTATCAGGTGGTTCCCCCACCCTGAAGTTCTGTTCTATAGTGGGTCCTTTCCTCCCGGGCATTAACACCGGCTGTGCTGCCCCAGCTCCCCCAGGGCTGGCGGGCTCCCCCCTCTTCCCTAACTCTCCCCACTCCAGGACATCTGATCTATAGTGCCTCTAGGAGCTCTGGGTCTTTTCCTCCTGGGTATTAACACCAGTTGTTCTGCCCTGACCCCGTGTTGGGTTTACTGGATTCCCATCTCTCTGCTCTCCTCTGGCCCCTCCAAACTGCTGAACAAGTCCTTGTTTTCAGGACCTCCCATGGTGCCCACATCTTCATTCAGGCCCTCAGACACCATCACCACGACTTGCAGAACCTAAGGCCCTCTAGGCCTTGGCATCCACCCTGCCCGGTGCTTCCGGAAGATTTCCATGCACTGCTGGGAAACTTTCTTTTACAAGATGTCCGCTCCAATTAGGACAAGACCCCCTTAAGGAGTGCAAAAACTGCCTCATCTTCTCCATTTGTAAACTGGCCATTAGCACGGTGCTTGGGTCGGAGGAAGCCCTTCAAAATGCCTTTCACTCAATCCTTTTCACTCATTCCCTCATTCATCCAGTCATCTGTTCACTCTCTCCCCAAAGCCAGCTAAAGGTGATTACAAATTATTCTTAATCATAAGCGGTAGAGCACAGGAGAATGAACCCTGGGTTTGGAATCAGAGGTCCTGGGTTCGAATCCCTGCTCTGCCAGGTACCACTCTGCAAAAGCAGGACTAGATGGGCTCTTTGTAGGTCTCTTCTGGTTCTGACCTGTGATGCTTACACTCACTGCTGGGCGAGGGGGTGTTCCGGGCCTGGACCAGGAATGACCCAGTTGGGCCATGCCTCCTGCAGAGGGGAGTTGAGTTGAGTGCTGAAGGGGAGCAGAAGCCAAAGGGGCAGAGGCTAGGAGGGAGGACAAGCCAGGCATCCAGTACAGTTTGATTAAAGGGATGGAGGCAGAATCTGGAGTTCAGGGAACAGTAATCAGGTCAGTTTTGCTGGAGCATAAAAAAAGATGAAGGGGAGAAACGTGAAATCTGCCTGGAAAGGTGGGCTGGAGCCAGATGGCAGAAGGTTTTAAAAGCCAGTCAGAATATCGGTTGTAAGTAAGGGTTATGTTTTTTCTTTCTTTTTCAAGGTGGAGGAGGGAGGAAAGTGAGGCAAGAAAATAAATTTTGGTTAATTTTTAAAATGTATATGAATATATCTGTAAACAAACAAACCTATCTACATCTCCAGGCAGAGGACTTTGTGTTTGCCATGGAGAACTTTTTTGGCCAAGTCTTGTCTCCCTAGCAAGATGAGAAGCACCCCCCCCCAAAAAAAAGATGAGAAGCCCCCTGAAGGCAGGGGCCGGGTACGGTCCTTCTAAAATCTCTTCCATAGCACGTGCCCTGGCACTGGGTACACAGGGTGCTCAGCGAATACCTCCTCACCTGCCTACCTTTGACCCCTGTAAGCCCATGACCTCATCCTGGTTTCCCATTAGACCATAAGCTCTGTGAGCCCCTCTGGCTCCCACAGGCTTCCACCCTGCCCCCATCAGAGCAGCAGAGGCACCAGGGCCTGGCTAACGAGGCTGGCTCCAGTGCTCGTCCCCAGAGAAGCAGCCTCTGGAGTGAGCCCATCACTCTGACTCCTTCCCGGGCTGGCAGCCCCCGCCCCGCTTGGCTTCTCCGAAAGGTGCTGGGACCCCGCCTGCCCGCCCGCCTGCCTTCTTCCCTCACCCTGTCTCTGCTGTTGACAGCAGGATGAGCGGGCGGCCATGCCTTATTTATGAACTGTCAGTAATGGGGTTGAAGAGTGTAATTTACATGACACATTAAATGTCCAAGCTGTTAGCCAAAACAAACAGCCGTCAACGCAGGCAGGATGGCCCTGAGACCTTCCCTTATGGACTCCTCCCCTCCCCTGCCCAGCCCTCCCCTGCCTCCCGGCCCCCTCCAAGCCCAGGCTCACCCAGTGCCCCTTGAGAAGGAACCGAGGGTCTCCTGAGGCTCCAGTGTCCTCACTTGGGAGATGGGGATCAAAATATTGGTACTGCCCACCTCCCAGGCCTGGAGTGACCCACAACATGTCAAGGACCTGTGATTCTCCTGGCAGAACTGCAGCCCTCTTGTTATGTGTGGTCTTAGAGAGCTGCCCAGGGCTCAGGGCACTTAAGCAAGTCTGCCAAGGTCACATAGATAGTAGTAAGCAGTTAGGTGGCGTCTGAATCCAGGTTGTCCTGAATCCAACCGTGTCTCTCTGTCTCTGTCTCTGTCTGTCTTTCTTTTTCTCTCCATACATATACTCGCCCACACATATATATATACATTTATATATGTTCCTCTGTGTGTGTGTGTGTGTATGTTTAAGCGTATGTGTTGCATGCACGAGCAAAAGGAATAGGGGGTAGACTGGTTTAGGGAACTCCCAAATAAGGATAGTCCCTCCACTAACAATGGTTGGCACCTTTCTTAGTGAGTTTTGGCACTAAGAGGTTAAGCCACTGGCCTGAGACCCCACAGCCAGGAAGCATTGGAGGTGGGTAGGATTGGAACCCAGGTTTGCTTGAATCTCTGTCCAATTCACTCTCTGCTATCCCAGTGAAGGCCAGGAGGGTTAAAGGCTGGATTCTGGATTTAATTAGTTGGTACAGGGGTAACTCCCAGCGGAAGAAACTCCCTCCACTGGAGCAGTGTGGTGCCTTCTCCCAGTCTGAGACTTGCTTAGAATACTGAAGGTCAGTGGCTCATCCCATCTCAATGACAGCTGTCATTAGGATTCTCTGGGAATACTCCATGGTCTGGGCTCTGCATCCAGTCGGTACTCAATAAATGGTGGTATCCGATGGCTCCCTAGGTCCTGTCGGTCAGGCAGAGTTCAGGGTCCTCTGTTTTGGGGTCCCTCTATCTCCTCTTCAGCGTCCATACCTCCTCCAGAGCAGGGCTCCACCCCCCCAGGGCAGGACTCACCGCTGCCCCTCCTCTCCCTCATCTGTTCCTCCCTCCCCTGCCTGAGGTCACCCCAGTAGTGCTGACAATGAATCCCCTCGTCAAACCGTCCCTCTCTTCCCTAGGCTAGCCCAGGCAGACCTTTCGCCTGAGGCCAGGAGCCTCAGTGGCAAACACCAGTGGTGCCAAGCAAGCAGGGGAATTGATTCCCCATTCGGATCCATTTTCAATGCAATCCAGCAAACCTTTATTAAGCACTTACTGTGTACCAGACACTGCTTGCTGGTGAGGGGGCAAAGACCCAAACCAAACCCTCCCTGGCCCCGTTCTATGGACCTTTCATTTTAGGCAGCGGCTGAAAGGGCTCAGTGGCCTTTTTGTCTCCCCTGTGCCTGAATGGGGACATTCTCTACAACACCTCTGACCAGTGGTCACCTGCTCTCTGCCTGGAGACCCGTGGTGATGGCACCCTCACCACCTCCCCAGATGGCCTACTGCCCATATGGGAGGCTCCTTGTTCCATGGAGCTGGGCTCTCCCTCTTCAGGCTCCCAGGTCTGTCCTGCAGGGCCAGGCTGCCATCCCACTCCCCTCCCAGGCAGCCATCCCACTCCTCTCCCAGGCTGCCATCCCACTCCCCTCCCAGGCAGCCACTCCCCTCCCGCTGGTCACTCCTGCCTCTCCTAAGTCTTCTCAGGCTAACCTCCAGTTCCTTCCAATGGTGCTCGTTGGGAGGGCCTCAGCTCTCCTCCAGTATTAACATGGGTGGCATGGGCTCCCTTTTCTTTCACAGGATTTAGAAGTGACCTGGACCAGAGTGCCTGACTTCAGAGGACTTTTGGGGGCTCGCTATCCTGTGAAGCACATTCTCTGTTCTCGGAATGATCTCTCTTCTCCCCTCCCCCTTGCACAATTCCCAGCTTCCTCCAAAGTACAGGCCAGGTGCCCCTCCCTACAAAACACAAGTTTGTATTTACCCTGTATAGACTCTATATGAAGAGGCAGCCTTGGGTCACAGACAGAAATTGAGGCTTTAAAACAGGAGACCTGCGCTCAAATTCTGCCTATGATGCAGGCAGAGAAGGTGCCAACTTTCCGGACAGGAGGAGTTTCTACACCTGGGAGTTCTTTACAGCAATGAAGTCACAGGTGTCATCCTGAGCCCTACGTTTTACACGAAACAAAGTGTAATGTAGTGCAGAGAGAGGGGACCCCGAGGACAGAAGGCCTGGGGTCAGGTCCAGGCTCTCCACAGTGCTCCTGCAGCTGTCTGAGACCGAGCTGCAGGACAGCTAGGGCACAACTCTGGTACTGGATGTTTCTTCGTTGGGGGGTTGCTTTCTTGATGAAATCACAGCCCTAGACTGAAAAAAAGAACATTCTATATGCTTCTCTGTGCATGTTTGGCTTTCCCTCAATAGAACATAAGCATTTAAGGTAGGGACTGTCTGGTTAAGGAGGCAGTGGACAGAGGGCTGGAATCAGGAAAACCTGCCTCTGACCATGGGCACTTAACTCCTTTCAGGCTCAGTCTTCCCATCTGTAAAATGGGGACAATAACAGCCCCCACCTCCCAGAGTCATTGAGAGGATGGAATGGGATGATACACACAGTGTTCTGCTAACCCTAAAGTGCCTTAAAATGTTTGCTGTTATTATTTGCCCCAGTGCCAGGACCAGATCAAAAACTCAGCAGATGCCTGCTGAATTGAATTTCTATGAGAGGATGGTAGAGGGCACATTTCTAGGCCTGTTCCCCACCTCCCCTTAGACTCCAATTTGCCCTGTGCCTCTCTCTCTGCTCTGCTCCACATGCCCCCTGGGAGTGCTCCCACTCTGGCCGGCGGCCTCCTTTTCCTCTGGAAGCTCCGTCCCCAGGGAGGCAGCGATGGACCCCAGGCCAGTTTTGCCCAGGATCCCAGCCTTCCCGCAGCTCGCCCAGGAAAGGAGGTCATTGCTCTGACCTGCCCCGGTTCCTGGATAAAGCTCTTCCTGAGTGGCCTAAAATAAAGTCAGTGTGGAGAATGGAAATGTCACTTGGGCCAAAGGGGGAATCTTTCTCTGAGATTGGATTTAAACTACATTATACAAGCAATTTCATGGGTGCTTAGCGCCACTCCGAGAGTCCCAGAAAGAGGAGGCAAGCTTCCCATTTACCCGCTATAAATCAGCCGCAGCTATAATGAGCACAAAAATGTCACTTTTATGCAATTTTACAGATGAACAAAACTGGGGAAATTAACTGTAGTAACCTACTGTAGTCAGCAAAAGTAGCTGCAGACAAAAAATGATATCTGTATATATTTTCGTGCCCCTCAAACCCTCTCCCAAGCAAGTTTCTGCCATTCTGGAGTGAAAACTCATTTGTCCTTCCCATTATGGTTTCATTTGGAGTTTATCTTGAGTATCCAATGAGCCACCAGCTGTGAAAATGATTAAATCTACAAGATCTATCTAATAGATGGAATAAATTAGGTGTTTAAAACCCCAAGGGGGGAGGATGGGAGATGCCTGGCACAGAGTCATTCGGAAAGGGGGCCCTTAGGGCCCCGGAGGCTGGCATGGACCCCCTCTGCCTGCCTCTTCTCCCTTCCAGACTTCTGCACAGGGCCAGGCCAGGTGAGTAGTCACGGGGCAGAGGGCTTGGAAGGCAGGTTCTAGTGTGGCTCTGCTGTGCAACCCTGGGCAAGTCATTAATATTGAAGAGTCTTGTTTTGGGTTTTTGTTTTTTTTTTTTGTCTGCTAAATAAGGGTTATGGCCTCAGATTAGGGGTCAGTGACCTTGTTTTTAAAAACAATTTGTTTTGATAATTGTATTCCAATATAATCGGTCTCTTTAATCCTCTGTATTTTATTTTATATTTACAAATATGATTTTTAAAGAGGTCCAGAGCTTCAATAGGCTGGGTTAAAAGGGGATGGGGGAACGGTCCATGACCCAGAAAAGGCTGGGCTGGACAGAGGATCTCGAAAGCCCCTTTCAGGCCTGAGAATTGGAGATTGTGAAGAGCTGTGTCCAGATGCCTTGCAGAGAAGCAGTGGGAACCTCGTCTGAGGCCCAAAGAAGGGGCTCTTCCTGGTGGATCTGGGGGTGGGGAAGAGCCCCCTAAGGGGGGCATTGAGGACCCATCAGGGGAAAGTCATAGCACCGGGTCTGACTAGATCCTGCTCTCCTAACTCTCAGCCTCTCCTCATTCTAGGATGTTTCTCTGCATGTCTCTTAGACCTCACCTGAGACTGTAAGCTTCTCTGGGTGGGTCCTGGTGGGGGTTCCCTCACCCACAATGGGCCGGGGCATGGAGACACCAGTTACAATGAATCTCTGTTTGGAATTTCCCTGGAACAAAACTGAGGGTGGGGACAGTGAGCCCGAGGGTACCCCCCATGTGGGTCAGTCTTCAGGAGCAAACCTGAATCTTGGGGGGCCCTGAGGCACGAATTACATTATCTGTATACTTTTGTGTTTGCTTCTCTGTAGACATGGTGGACTGTTCCCTTCTCCCAGAATAAAGGCCCCCTGAGGACAGGGCCTATCTCACTTGTGTCTCTGTCGCCTGCCAAGATGCCTACAAATAGTAAGTGCTTAATAAATGCTTATGGTGTTGGGAGGACTGTCACAAGGCTAAGCCTGGGGCCTGGACCAGTGATTTCACTGGTCCAGGGAATTCCCTGGGGAGGAAACTCCATCTGCTGACAGATATCGGCCCCTTTTCTGCACCTCAGAGTCTTGGAGAAATGTCTAGTAGTACCTGTGAGTGAAATGGACCATGCAAACAGCCTCTTAGCTCCCTTCCAGAACACCCTGGGCCTCAGTTTCTTCATCTGTAAAATGAGGGGGCCAGTCAAGATTGCCTCTGGGGCCCCTTCCAGCTCTATAGCTAATCCCCTATGACTTCTCTGTGCCTCAGTTTCCTCCTTTGTAAAATGAGGGGGTCAGGCTAGATGGCCTCTGGGGACCCTTCCTCTGAACCTCCCTGGGCCTCAGCATCTTCATCTAGAGAATGAGCAGCTTTTACAGACAGGACCTCAGGCCTCCAGAAGCAGCCTGGTCCATTTTGGGATAGGTCTAACACAGCTGGGCTTGGAATTTTCTTTTTTTCCCTGAAAAAAAGCAGAAATTGATGTCTGTGTGATTTCTCCCCTGCAGCTCCCGGTCAGTTTGGGGGCATCAGTCGTTGGGAGCTGGTTCGACTTTCCCAGCCCCCCTCCCTTTGCTTCCCAGGGCAGTCTAATATCTAGGCGCCTCCCCAGCACATCCCCTGCCTCTCCTCATCTCGCACCCTGGCCCCAGGAGCTCTGGAGGGGCCTGTCAACAGCTTGGAGCTGCCGTGCAGGAAGCATCCCGAGCAAGCACCCAGATGGCAACGAAAATGACTGCATTAGAGTCAGGTCCTAGGGGTGAGAGAAAGAGGCCCGTTTGGTGGCTGCAGCAGGGGAGATGTTAACCAGGGTCCCCAAACCTAGCAGGCTCAGTCACCTTTGGGAGAAGGTGGTGGGGGCAGCCCCAAAGGCCACACCAGCTGCCTCTGGGGCTGAGGCTCCCCCACCTCCAAAGCTGGCCTGCACTGTGCTGCCCTGTGCTGAGTCCTGGCTATGGAGGCTAAATGCAATTGCACACACTCCATTCCAGTAAGTAATGGTACGGAAAAAGACCTCAGATAAGCATTTCACACATACTTTATGAAGATGGGCAAACATTTCCACATGAGTGGGATGAGACTCTCTCCTCTTCACCCCAACCCCCGCCTTACTTCTCCTACAGTCCCCCAACACCCAGAGAGAGCTGGCCTCCTTCTGGCTCACCCATGGCCCAGGCCAAGCAGATGGGGGAGGGGGCTGCCCTGGGCCCATTTCCTGAGCTGGAAGGAAGCCTGACATCACAGAACTGGAGCGCTGGAAAGGTTATCAGCATCCAGTCTATGCCGCAGCCTGAAGGAATTCCCACTATAACATATGCCAACGGCCATCCACTCTCTGCTTGAATACCTCCAAGGACGGGGAGCTCATTACCCCCCAAGGCATCCCATCCCTCTGTTGGACAGCTCTGATTGTCAGGAAGGTTTCCCCTGCTACATCAAGCCTAAATTCACCTCTTCTATTCCCACTGTTCCCTTCCTATCCGCTGGGACCAAGTGGAACAAGACTTTTCCCTCTTCTGAAACTGAAGACATCTATCATGTCTAACCACAACCCCCCACAGATGCCCCCTCCCCCTGGTGCCCCCAATCTTCACTTCTCTGGCCTATCTCCTGTTTCTTCAACTGATCCTCATAAAAGGATCCTTTTGTTTTACAGATGGGGAAACGGAGTCAGCCCAGAGAGGTTAGGAAACCTACCTAAGGTAGGACTTGACCTCAGCTCTAACCCCAAACCTACTAAGCCAGTCTCGCTTCCAGTCCTTACAAGGCTGCCATGGCTGGCCAGCATAGTGGAGATTTGGTGACTCCAAATCAAACCCAGGGTCCTTCCAGGGGCCTCGTTTCACAGGAGAAGAAACAGGTCTGATTTGCCCCAAGGACACACAATCAGCCAGAGGCAGAGCTGAGAGCTTAAGTCAGGGTGTCTGTCTCCAAATGCAGGCCAGCATTTATTAGGCGCCTACTGTATGTCGGCTACCAGGCTAAGCCCTGGGGAGCCAGAGAAAGGCAAACCCAGCCCCTGCCCTCAAGTGGCTCACAGTCTAACGTGGGGGCAGCTGCTGGAGATGGGACAGCTGGGGGGACATCTCTGAGGGAGATAGGGTTTCCCTCTCCTGCTGGTGGGCTTCCCGGGGCACTCGGAACTCTCCTTCTTATACTCTGAGTCACAGCCGAATATGCTCCCTTGCTACTCCCCACACACAGCCCTCCATTTCCTCTCTCCAAGCCTTTGCAGTGTCTGTCCCTCACACCTGGAATGCCGTCTCTCCTCACTTCTTCCCTCTTGGAATCCCTGGTTCATTTGGATGCATTCTGTATACTTCATGTCTCTCCCATTAAAGGGGAAGCTCTTTGAGGTTTTGCTTTTGCCTGTGTATCCCCAGCACTGTCTGGCACAGATCTGGTGCCTAATAAATGCTTACTGACTGACTGGCTCTTTGAAGGTCAGGCGGAGGGAGACTTTTTGCCCTCTTCAGCAGACAGTATGCACAGTTCTGAGGCTCCATCAACCGCAATTGTGAGCATTGGAATTTGTCAGAAAATCCTGAAGGCTGAGAAGGGTTTTGAGATTGCCTTGAGGGAGGAGGGCATCCTCACTACATACCCTGAAAGAGAACAGCTTCCGCCCTGCCCTATAGCCCTTAATGGCTCCCCGTTGAACGAAATCATATTGGTAAATTACCTTGTATTGACTTGGTATTTATCCTGCCTTTACTTAACGTGCAGAGGTTGATTTCCCCTTTGGAGAGTAAGCTCCTGGAGGGCAGGGACTGTTCTCTTTTTGTCTCTGTCTCCCCATTACCTAGCACAAAACCCGGCACACAGTAAGTGTGTAATAGATGCTTGTTCATGGATGATTTCAACTCTGTACTTCCCCCAGTGCCTAGCAGAGGGTTCTGCATATAGTAGGTGCTAACAAATGCTTACCGAGACAGCTGAATCTATGGACCTGACATTCTCACACTTCAGTCTAAAAAATTACAGAGCCAGGAGTCATCAATGGACAGGGCTCCATTTCCAGGCCTGCTACCCACCCACAAGTACACACAGACACACAGACACGGAAAAACCACAGGATTCTGTCGGCTCCAGCTCTATGATCTAGTAACTCAAAGGCCATAACAGTGAGGCCCATTAGGGTGTAGACAGGTAGACGCTGTAGGGTGTAGACATATAGACACACACACACACACACACACACTACAAACTCAGGTACATAGAAAACTGAAAGGCACGGGATCCTGGGTCTATGTAAGGCTCACCCACGCATTCCCAAACACAGAAGGACGCACACAGACACACAACTGAAGGACACAGGACACCGCGACACACCCGTGCAGAAGGGTCAATCACAGGTCACTTTGTGGGCTAGGTGCTAGGAATACCAGTACAAGGAAGCAGGCCTGGCCTCAAGGAGTTTACATTCTGATGGGGGAGATGACAAAATACAGAATACATCCAAATAAAGACAAAGATGTTCAATTTAAGGTAGTTTGGAAGGGAGGGAAGGCACAAGGGGGCTGCCCAATACTGATAGCTCACAAGTCTGTGCACGCGTGCTCACACACGCACATACCCACGCCTCTCAGACCAATGAGCCCTCTCCTCTGCCCCACTTCTGTTCACGGCTCCATTAAGGCCTTGTAAGGGTAATTTAAAAGGCTGAATGGAAACGAGGTCAGCGGCCATTTTTGCCATTAAGTGAACGTTATGGGCTTTTTACAGGTGTCTTAAATAGACATTGTTATTAACGAGTATATTAAACCAATTAAAATCAGAACCTCGGAGTGGGACTTAATGTAGCTGGTAGGAGATACATGAGCCCCGCTTCGTATTCCTGGCTGTCTCCCAAGCGCTGATTTCCGGTTGGGGAGATTAGAGCCGCAAAGGGAATGGGGGCTGGGCTGGGGTGGGCCAGTCACCGGTCACCCAGATGTCCTTGGGGCCTGGGGCTCAGCATGGCATAGAGTGCTGGACTGAGAATCAGGAGAGCCTGGGTTCAAATCCTGCCCTACTCACCACATCTGGGGCCACCTCCAGCCGTCCTGATCCATATCTGGCCACTGGACCCAGATGGCTCCAGAGGAGAAAGTGAGGCTGGTGACTTTGCACAGCCCTGCCTCACTTCAATCCAATTCACTTGGAAGTCATGGCATCACCTCCCTGATGTCATGATGTCCTCAATGAAGGACAAACAACAACTGTGACGCTGGGCAAGCTATGGAATCTCTTTCAGGCTTAGTTTCCTTATCTGTAAAATGGGGGTGTTGTGAGGAGCAAATCAGATGATGGAAAGTGCTTGTAAACCTTGGAATTGCATAGAAATGTCAGGGAGGTTAGTGAGTTGTGAAAGGGGTTCTTTAGGACTCCCATAACATGGGATGGATCCTCCTGAGGTCCCTTCTCGCCCTGAGATGCTCCTGGATCTCTTTATCTGTGTTAGCCTTCAGGGATTTGAAGATAATAATAACAACTACTATTTCTACAGAGCTTTATAGTTCGCAAAGTGCTTTTGATCCACACATCCACCCAATGAGGGAGGTGCCATTATTATCCCCATATTACAGATGAGGAAATTGAGGCAAATAGAGCTTTCGTGCCTTGAGCAGGATCACACAGCTAGTAAGTGTCTGAGGCAGGATTTGAACTCAGGTCTTCCTAACTCCAGGCCCAATGTTCTATTCATTGCCTCTCAACAAAAATGGGATTTTAACCTCTGACTCTGACAGCTTGTACCACGATGCCTCCCACAGGGTTTAGAGCCAGAAGAGACCTCAGAGGTCATCTGGTACAACCTTCTCCTGAGCCCCCCAGTGATCTGCCCAAGGTGAGTGAGCTGTTGAACCTGGAAAGAGTCCACGTCTTCATTGTCAAAATCCATCAATAATCAACCAGCCTTTATTAAGCACCTACTATATGCCTGGTAGTATGCTAGGCACTGAGGACACCCACTTGTCCAGTTGTCTGCCTGTTCTGTGGGGTTGCCTCCAGGATCCTCAGCTCGGTCCTCTATCATAAAATCTCCCCTTGGCTGCTGAGGGGTGAACTTGGGGCATGTGGAGGGGTGGGAAGGAGGGCACAGCAGTGCGGAGAGGAGGCCTCCTGAAGCTTCCCCACCACATCTAGCAGCTGTCTCACAAACAGTCGGAGAGAGCGAGACAATCTCCACTCTGTCCTCCTGCTAAAGGGAGCTGTTGGCCTTGGGCCTGCAACTATCTTCAAGGCATAAACAAAGAGCCTTAGAGGAATAAATAGGAGTAATCTGGGAGGCTGGACCGGGGGAGGGACAGAAGGGCTGATGGGCAAAAATGGCTAACTCAGATGAGAAGGTGGGGAGCGGTAGGTCCCACTAGACTAGCCCATTCCCAGTGAAGGTAGGCATTCAGCAAGAGAGGGAGCGGCACCTCCCTGAACAGACTGAACCTGCTCTAGCGCACAGAGCACAGGACTTGTGGATAAAGAGTCTTGGGTTCAAATCCTGCCTCTGACCCAGAACAAATCACTTCATCTTTCTGGTCTTCAACTGTCTTATCTGGTTAAAAATGAAATATAATCTGCAACTACCTCCCTTATGGGGTGTGTGTCTGTGTGTGCGCATACATGAGCACCTGTGAGTCCCAACAGCGACAGGAAGGACCCTGGCCAGGGAGATCCGGGGGCCTATCCCCTCTATGTAGCCAGAGATCACCTTTGAAATGCTGGAAGCACTAGAGAAAGCAAACTGTTATTGTTAATATTATTCGCCTGAAAACGTCTTATCAGAAACTCCTGGAAATTTAGGACTCAGTGTTGGAAGGAACCTCAGAGGCCACTGAATTCAACCCCTCATTTTATAGAGACAGAAACTGAGGCCTAGAGACGGGAAAGGACTTGTCCAAGGTCACACAGGTGGGCTATGGCTTGAACTCAGGTCTCCTGACTCTGGATGCAGGCCTCCTCCCATCGCTTCCTGACCCTTTGAACAATGGCCTCTCAGCACAGGGTTAGGGGCAGGGATAGATCCTCAGGCCTCCCACGCCAGGGTCCTTGCTGGGAAGGGCAAGATGCAGAGGATGGGGCTGGGAGGCAAGAGGCGCATCTGCATTCTCCTTCATCCTGATGCCACTACCCTTGGAGGTGGCAGCGTCCTGAATACTCAATTAACATGACACTAATTAGCTGGTGACATGGGAGGAATGCCTAATGAAGCCACCGAGGGGTGAGCTCTGTAGGAGGGGGAGCCGGCCACTGCTGCCACAGCCAGGGTGCTCTGGGCCCTGCAGGGCAGGTAGCCTGGGGGATTCCCCCTGTGGGATGTGGGGGGGGGGGGGCAGGGATGGGGGGCTGAGCTGGGGGGCTTCCTGGCTGTTCTGGGGCACTCTATCCCTTTCCCTACTGTGCCCACAGCCCAGTGTCCTGAGACAGGCCTGGATGGAGGGACCTCCAGACAACCTGCAAGTGGGATGGCCTGGGCCCCCCCACCTCCCTGGACCCAGGAGCTGAGGGGGATGCCGGCTCTCTCCCTGAGATCTGGGGAGGGAGGGGCTGGCTTCCTCGCTTCCTCTTAAGAGGGTAGTAGCGGTGGGGAGAGAAGGAGAAAGTCATTCAGCATAGCCGGCCCCCTCCCTTCCATCAAACCCCCTCCCACCAGCTGCCGGGGCTGTGACGGGCCGATCCCTGTGTTGTCACATGCCAGAATGACAGGCTTGAACCCCCGGGGGGAAAATGACAGGGCTCCCAATTTCCTCCCAGCCCGTCTCTCCTGGCAGCCGCCGAGCAGCTCCCCAGCGCTGTATTAATGAGCGCTTTCCACCGGCGGTAATTACCGCCCGGCTCCTGCCGCTGCCTGCCTGCCTGGGGCCCCAGGAGCCTCGGCAGCCGGCTCTGTGTAGACAGCCGGCCTGGCTGTGCTGCTCTGCTCTCAGGGACCCCGATCCCTTTCCTGGTGTGGGGCCCGGCCAGTGAACCTGTCCCCAGGGCTCTGGTCCTGGCTCCTAAGAGGATGGGCAGCCAGGAGCTCATCCCTAATTAACCCCAAGGGCCACCTTACTCATTCTTGTGTGCTTAGCACAGAGCCTTGTGGGTCCTAAGGGAGTTGCTGGGAGGCCCGGGTTCTAATCTTGGCTCTGCCACTTAAACTCTGGTGAGACCTTAGGCTGGTCACTTTTTCCCTCCCTGGGCCTCGGTCTCCTTCTCTGTCAAAATGAGGGGGTTGGACAAGATGATCTCTACGGGCCCCCTCCAGCTCTGAATCTATGAGCCAATGAATGAGATGGCAGTTGGTGGAACTCTTCTGGGCCAGGGCCCAGAGGAAGACTGACCCCTGACCAAAGACTGGATTATTCCCCAGCAGACTCCCACGTGCCTCCTAGGAGAGCTGCTCATGTCACGCCTCTTTCTCTCCGTCTTGGCCTTGGCCCGTCACAGGGGCTTCGTGAGACCAGGAGAAACAGACGGGCCACAAGACCTGTTAACGTATTGACAGGTCTGCATTCAAGCACGAATCGAAGAGCGAGCTCTTATCGAGCCGGGCCCCGTGGCTAGGCACCAGAGGCACACACACAGAAGTGAGACAGTCTGTGCCGTGGAGGAGCTTCCGGGCTACCCAGAGGAGACAGCTTGTACAAACAGGCGGACACACGCAGAGCAGGCATGCACACAACCAGAGAGGAAAGAAACCGGGTCTGACAGGACGGATGCTCCCAGGTTCTGGCTATGGGAAGTCACTAATTCCCTGTGGGACCCTGGGCCCATCTCGATGATCCAACATGTGAAATGGAGATATCAAAGACCCCTCCCCATTGTAGGCAGGACAGTATAGCACAGTGTGGAGGATGCTGACTCTGGAGTCAGAGGACCCGGGTTCAAATTCTACCTTTGATGATTGTGACCCTCCCAGCCCTGACATCCCCTGTTCTCAGGCCCCTCCCAGCCCTGACATCCCCTGTCCTAAGGTCCCTCTCATTTCTGACATCCCCTATTCTAAGGCCCCTCCCAGCCCTGACATCCCCTGTTCTCAGGCCCCTCCTAGCCCTGACATTCCATGTTCTAAGGGTCCTTTCCAGCTCTCACATCCCCTGTTCTCAGGCCCCTCCCAGCCCTGACATCCCCTTTTCTAAGGGTCCCTTCCAGCTCTGACATTTCCTGTTCTCAGGCCCCTCCTAGCCCTGACATTCCCTGTTCTCAGGCCCCTCCAGCCTTTCACATTCTCTGTTCTATAACTCTTTGTATGCAGGGGGCCCCACCCCGTACACTGGAACATCTCCATGGGGGCTATATTATATGATCAAGGCAGGGCAGGGAGGAGTGGGACAGCCCCATGCAAAGGGGCTGGGGCCATAATCAGTATAATTCTGATCTCTCACCCAAATCACTATGCACTTATTTTGCACATAGCCTACATTTACTTAGGTTCTGAACATGTTAATTCCTACCCCAGTCCCTCCAGTAGAACATAAACAGGCCAATGCAGTGCGATGGAAGCGGCTGGAGTCTGGGGGCCTAGGTTCAAATCCCACCTCAGACACTGCCTATGTGACCTTGGTTAAGTCACTCAACTTTCTTGGGTCTCAGTTTCTTTCCCTGTAAAATGGCGGGGGTCACAGGAGATGGCCCTTGAGGTCCTGTCCGTCTCTGAATCTATCACCTAGAAGTGACTAGGCTTCCTGTCTTTGCGTCCCCAATCCTCAGCACAGGGCTGATCCTGGCCCCCAAGCAGGCCCAAGCTTTGGTCCCAACAGCCACAGCCATAGCTGGCTCCACCTCTAGAACCCTGGCATTTATCTCTTTCCTGATCCCTCCTTTAGGTCTGTATCCGTCTTGGTCTCTCTTCCTCTCCCTCTCTCCCTCTTCTCTAGAACTTCCTTGTCTCTCTTCATCTCCCTCCTCCCCAAGCTCTCCTGGCCATTTTGGTCCCTGTCTCCCTCCCTCTGTTTGCCCCCTCTCTCTTTCTCCATTCTGCTACCTCTACCTGCCCACCATTCTTCCTTTCCACTTGCCTATCTTGTGCTCTGGCTCCATCCCTTTGTCTCTCAACATCTCCCTCATCTCCATCTCTCTGTGTCTGACCCCTTCTTCATCTGTCTGTCCTTTCTCAGCCATCTCCCCGATGTCTCCGTCCCTGTACCTCTGTCTGCCTTTCTCTCTTTTTTTCCATCCCTCCGTGCCTTCCTGTCTCTCCCTTCATCTGTCCGTCCTCCTTCCCCTGTCGTCTCCCCCTAGCTCTCCCCAGGTCTGTGTCTCTCTGGGTCTGACTATTGCTCTATCTGTGTCCTTTTCTCTAGCTGCCTCTCTCTGGCCCTCTGGTCCCCCCCCCCCCCGGACACTTGGAGAAGTTTGAGTCGGGGGCCTGGGGCCTGGCCGCTTCCATTTCTCAGGCTGCCCTCAATAACAGCTAAATAATTGAATCTGCTCAGCAGTCGAAGATTTGTTTGAATTTTATTGGAATTGCAAATTGTTTTGTTTCTTCCGTATTTTATTAGCAGAAATGGAAAAGGCGTCGCCTGTGGTAATAACCCTCTGGTTTTCTCTAGTGGACTGACCAGCAGGCCTGGGAGCTCCTTAGAAAGGATTGGGGGGGCCTTCCACCTACCCTTTATTTAAGTGACCTGGGCACCAAGCTTTGGGCTGGGTTAAGTGCAGGCTGGCAGCTAACCTCTGCTCTGCTGGGAGGAAGGAAGAGAGGGTTTACCCCACTCCCACCTAGCCTGGTCAAGGAGGGCAGGATCTCTCTTGCCCTGGGTCAGGGCTGTCCTGAGATCATTGAATTTTGGAGCTAGAGGGGCGCTCAGCATGGTTCATACTGCATGATGTAGCAGACCAAATGTTGGGCTCAAAGTTCTGAGTTCAAATTCTGTCTGAGACATTAGATTGGGCAAGTCACTTAATCTCTGTGTGGCTCAGTTTCCTCATTTGTAAAATAAGGGATTTGGAGTTGCCATCAGAAGTCTCTTCTAGTGCAGTGGATAGAGCATTGGACCTGAAGTCAGGAGGACCTGAGTTCAAATCTGGCTTCAGACCAAACTCTTGACACTTACTAGCTGTGTGATCCTGGGCAAGTCACTTAACCCCAATTGCCAAAAAAAAAAAAAAAAGAAGTCTCTTCTAGCTCTATGATCCTGTGAGCTCAGAAGGCATCTAATCCAAGGGTTCTTCACCTTTTCCACCGGCACAGTCCCCTGTGACCAGAGTCTAGTAAGGCCTATGGCCCCCTTCCCAGGACCCTGTTTCTAAATGCATAAAATAGAATGAATGGGATTACAAAGAAAACCTATTATACTGTAATACAGTTATCTAGATATAAAAAACCCCTAACAACCCAAGTTCCTGGACCCCAGGCTGAGAACCTCTGATCCAATTCAAGCCCTTCATTTTTATCTGGGAAGACTGAGTCTCCCAGAGGGCAGGGACTCACCCACAGGTACACAGGGACTTGGGGGGAGAGCTGACCCCAAGTGGGGGGTTCCCTCCCCCTCCCCCCAGTACCACCGGCTGCTTTTCCAAGGATTTGGCTCCTGGCAGTTACAAGAGCTCCCCCTCAGGCCGTTGTCACTTTGGCCTCAGAGTCCTAAGAGCCACTGGAAAAACTGTGGGCTGTTTGGGCAGGGAGGCTCTGAGGCCACTGAACCCAATCCCCTCATTCTACAGAGGAGGAAACAGAGGCAAACGGAAGGGACAGGGAAGGACCAGCAGAGGCAGGACTGGAACCTCGCTTCTCCCATTCCTCTAAGTCCAGGGCCAGCTTAGACACCTTTGTCTGAAGGCCTGGGAGAAAGAGAACTCTCTGGATCTGATATTTCCTGATATCAAATCGAAAACTGCCCCTGGGTACCTTCCGCTAGTCTGCCTTCTGGGGCCGAGAAGAATACTTCAGGCCAGTGAGTCCAAAATCGGCCCTAAACAGGAATTCCATCGAAGGCTTCCACTCTGGGAGGGGACGTCACCAGCTACCCTGGCCCTCCCTATGTCCTTCAGCCCTAAACCTACTCTAACCCTACCTCTGGCCTTGGCCTCCTTGGAGTGACCCTTTCCTCCACTCTCCCCTCCCCTCTCTTCCATCCCCTGCCCTCCTCTCCTCTCCTCTCCTCTCCCCTCCCCACCCCTCCTCTCCCCACCAGCTTTACTCTGTCCCTCAGCTGGCACTGGGTGAGCATCTGCTCAGCAGGGGCCCTGTGCTAGGCCCCGAGGGCAATCCCCATCCCGTGAGCTTTGCTTTCTCTCTCTCTCTGCAGAGTGGGAGAGGATAATCCCTGCCCTGCCTCCCTCACAGGATCAGATGGGATAATGGGCTTTGTCACCTGCAAAGTCAGCTGTTATTACTGCTGTTACATGACACAGGGAAGGCTCAGTCACAGGCCATAATACACCTGAGACAGGCCCAGGAAAAACTAGGAGAAAAGGGGCTCCTGGGGGAGTCTTCGGCCTGGCCCAGTCCTTGTGAGCACTGACTCTGGGGTCTGGGTCCAGTGGCATTCCACCTCTCCAACTTTATAATAGTTGAGTCAAGAGCTCAAGTTTATATAGAGCTGTAAGGTTTGTGAAGGTTACTTCACCAGCTCCTGGGTGGTAGGGGAGGAGGTACCTCCCACCTGGGAAATAGGAACTATTATTATCCCCATTTTAGAGATGAAGAAACTGAGGCTCAGGTGAACTCTGGTCTTTCTGACCCCAGGTGCAGTGTGTATCCACTGTGCCACCTAGCTGCCCCAGACTAGATCAGAAGTTTTTTTTTTTTGTTTTTTTTTAGGCAATTGGGGTTAAGTGACTTGCCCAGGGTCACACAGTTAGTAAGTGTCAAGTGTTTGGTCTGAGACTGGATTTGAACTCAGGTCCTCCTGACTTCAGGGCCAGTGCTCCATCCACTGCGCCACCTAGCTGCCCCTAGATCAGAAGTTCTTAAACTGGGGTCTATGAACTTTGAAAAAAAATTTTATAACCCTATTTCAATATCCTTGACTTTCTTAATTATTCTGAGAAGAAGTCCTTAGGCTTCACCAGACACTGCTCAAACGGTTCAGAACCCAAAAAGGTGAAGCACCCCAGATGGATTCACAAGTGAATTCTACCAAACATGCAAAGAACAATTAATTCCAATATTATATAAACTAATTGGAAAAAAAAACAGCTAAAGAAGGAATCCTATGAAATACCTTTTATGACACAAATATGGTTTTGATACCAAAACCAGGGAGAGCAAAAACAGAGAAAGAAAACTAAAAACCAATTTCCTTAATAAATATTAATGCAAAAATTTTAAATAAAATACTAGCAAGGAGATTATCACATTATATTCCACAGATCATATACTTCACAGGTAGGATTTATATCAGGAATTCAGGGCTGGTTTAATATTAGGAAAAAAAACCTATAAGCATAATTGACCATATCAATAACAAAAACAGCAAAAATCATATGATTATCTCAATAGATACAGAACAAGCTTTTGACAAAATGCAATACCCATTCTTATTAAAAACACTAGAAATCTTAGGAATAAATGGAGCTTAAAATGACAAATAGTATCTATTTAAAACCAAAAGCAAGCATTATCTGTAATGGAGATAAACTAGAAGCCTTTCCAACAAGATCAGGAGTGAAATAAGGATGTCCATCATTGCCACTATTATTCAATATTGTTCTAGAAATGCTAGCTAGAGCAATAAGAGAAGAAAAAGAAATGGAAGGAATTAGAATAGGCAATGAGGAAACAAAACTATCACTCTTGGCAAATGATATGATGGTATACTTAGAAAATTCTAGAGAATCAACTAAAAACTAGTGGAAATGAACAACTTTAGTAAAGTTTCAGGATATAAAACAAATCCACATATGTCATCAACATATATTACCCAGAAAACCCAGCAGGAAGAGATAGAAAGGGAAATTCCATTTAAAATAACTGTAGATAATATAAAACACTTGGGAGTCTTTCTGTTAAGACAAACCCAGGAACTATATGAACACAATTACAAAACACTTTTCACACATATAAAGACAGATCTAAACAACTGAAGAAAAATGAATTGCTCATGGGTAGGCTGAGCCAATAAAATAAAAATGACAATTGTATCTAAATTAGTTTACTTATTCAATGTCATACCAATGAAATTACAAAGAATTATTTTATAGATCTAGAAAAAAAGATAATAAAAAAATTCATCTGGAAGAACAAAAGGTCAAGAATATCAAGATAATCCATGAAAAAAAAAAGTGAAGGAAAATGGTTTAGTTGTACCAGACTTCAATCGCATACAGATTTTACAAAGTGGTAATCATTGAAACAATCTGGAACTGGCTAAGAAATAGAATAGTAGATCAGTGGAATAGATTATGCACATAATATACAGTAGTAAATGACCACTGTAATTTAATGTTTGATAAACCTAAAGATTCAAGCTTTAGGGGCAAGGATTCACTATGTGACAAAGATTGCTAGGAAAACTGGAAAGCAATGGTAGAAACTAGGTATAGACCAACACCTCACACCATATACCAAAATAAAGTCAAAATGGATAAATGATTTAGACATAAAGGGTGATATCATAAGTAACTTAGGAGAGCTTGGAAAAATATACCTGTCAAATCCATGGATAAGGGAAGAGTTTATGACCAAATAAGACATAGAAAGGATGACAGGAAAGTATAATGGACAATTTTGACAACATGAAATTAAAAAGGTTTTGCCCAAATAAAACCAATGCAGCCAAAATTAAAAGGAAAACAGGAAACTGGGCAGGGGGTGGGATGGTGGTAATTTACAGTAGGTTTCTCTGATAAAGTCTTCATTTCTCAAATATATAGGAAACTGAGTCAAATTTACAAAAATAAGAGGCATTCTCCAGTTTATAAATGGTCAAAGGATATGAGTAAGTAGCTTTCAGAAGAAGAAATAAAAGTTATCTCAAAATCACTATTTCATTAGAGAAATGCAAATGAAAACAACTGAGGTACCACCTCACACCTATAAGATTGGCTAGTATGAGAAGAAAGGAAATGACAAATTTTGGAGGGGATGTGAGAAAACTGGGACCCCAATGCACTGTTGGTGGAGTTGTGAACTGATCCAACCATTCTGGAGAGCCATTTGGAACTATGCCCAAAAGGCAATCACACTGCACATACCTTTTGATCCAGGAGTACCACTACTAGGTCTGAATACCAAAGAGAGCAAAGAAAAGGGAAAAGGGGGGCAGCTAGGTGGTGCAGTGGATAGAGCACTGGCCCTGCAGTCAGGAGGACCCGAGTTCAAATCCGGCCTCAGACATATGCTCACACTCACTAGCTGTGTGACCTTAGGCAAGTCACTTAACCCCAATTGCCTCACCAAAAAAAAAAAAAGAATTTAAAAAAAAAAAGGGAAAAGGACCTATTTGTACAAAAATACGTATAGATACTCTTTTTGTGGTGGCCAAGAATTAGAAATTGAGGGGATGCCCATCAATTGGAGAATGAAGTTGTGGTATATAAATTTAATGGAATACTATTGTGCCATAAGAAATGTTGAGTGGGATGGTTTCAAAAAAACCTGGGAAGACTTATATGAACCAATGCAAAGTGAAGTGAGCAGAACCAGGAGAACATTGTACACAGTAACAGCAGCATTGTAACAATGAGCAATTGAGAAAGACTCGTCAACTTCCTCATCAGTAAAAAGGAGTTAGAGCTACAAGACCTCGAAGGTCCCTCTCAGCTCTAAACCCTAGGAGTCCATGACTTGGCAGACCTGGCCCTGAGTCTTCCTCCTACTAGCAAGAGATTGGCAGAGATGTCGACAGGGCCCTGGACTTGAGTTCAAATCTCACTCCTGACACTTCCTAGCTATGGTGCTCTGGGCAAGGCACCTATGAGTTTCCTCTTCTGTCAATGAGGGCAGTGGACTCCATGGCCTTCTAAGGCCCCTCTCAGCTTTAAATCTACGCCCTTCGGAGGCCAGGCGTCTGAAGCTCCCACTTGCCTTCCTGGTTTGATCCAGAAGCTCCCAGCAAGGAGGGATCACCACTTAGCCTTCAGGTCAGCCTTTGTGGCAGCCCTCAGGGCCAGACTCTCTCCAGAGAGGGTCTTGCCTCGGATGGGGCAGGACCTGGTATGGTGTACTAAGACGCCAGGCAAAGATGCTACCACTCTCTGGGCTGGCTGGAGCTAATCCCATCCCCCTTCAGGGAAGTCTGGGGGTTTAGCCTTCAGAGCTAGGGTCCCAGCTCTCCAAGCGGTCCTTATTTTTAGCTGCAGATGACTCATAGTTTATAGCATTACAATGAATCCAAATATTTATTAGTGGAAAAAGCCCCACACACCTGAAATAAACAGGACTGTGTTCCAGGGAGGCTCAGCTGCCCTGGAGATGGAGGTGGCAGAGAGGGAAGGAGTCAAGAGGGCAGGAGCCTGGGGAGAGCTCCTCTCCCTGTTGGGGTGGGCTAGAAGTGGGCAGTGTGGGGGAGGGGAGCGGCCAGCCCTGCCTCTGGTTCTTGCCTCTGCTGGCCCAACTCTCCCTCCTGCTGAAAGGGGAGGCAACCTTTACCTTCACCTGTCTTAGAGAATGAGGGCTGACGACAGGCCAGCAGGTATCTCTCCCAAGAGAGAGCGGGTGGGGGTAGGTGGGGAGGTAGGGCCACCCAGAGGATGGGAACCCAGCATCTGGACACAAACGACCTCCTCTACCCCCACTCCCAAACTGTGTTCTCACTTCCTTCTGACTCCATCCCCCTCCCTTTCACTCCCCAAGTTTTTATACCCCAAGCTGGGGTCTGAGGTTAGACCTTGGACAAATGAAGTGATTTCCCCTCTCTGGGTCTCAATTTCCTCCTTGGCAAAATAGAGGAGAGGGATTGAACTAGATACCCAAGCTCTAAAATTCCCTGTTCTAAGGCTCTTCTCCGTCTGCCAACCTGTTTTCCATCTGCCCAGGGATATAAGAGCTACCTGCAGAGGACCAGGCCAAGGTCAGGTTTAGAAGAAAGACAGACATTCATCAGGGAAGTGGGGGTGGGGCCAGAAAGAGTGAAGTCAGCCCAGGGCAAGGACTGGGAGGGGAGGATGGTACCTGGATCCCAACATGCCAGCAGCCCTCAGGCAGGGAAATGAGTCATCTCACCTTTTTGGTGAGATTCACCCCCAAATTAATCAAAGGCCTGGCAGGCTAATAGGACTTAACAGCCATGCTGGCTGGGCCTGACCTGGCATCAACCCGCCTGCGCGCCTGCTACGGGCTCCTGTGCCATTGCTACAAACGGGACCCAGGTGCCAATGCCCTGGAGAGACAGCCTGGGCTGCTGTGGAGCCCGGCGAGTGGCCAGAGCCCTTTGGGGATGGGACGTCGAGGAGGGAAGGAGTTTGGTGGTGGCCCCCCACTCCCTCTGCCCAGCTCTGCTAGCCTTCCCCACTCAAGGGCAGGGAGGATGGGCCACACCAGAGACTTGTCAGTCCCTTCCAACCCCTGACTCTAGATCCCAGGTCACTCCCCGTCCTGGGCTGCAGGTCCCTCCTCTAAAGATTCAGGGGATGGATTAGAACCCTGAGGTTCCTTCAGTGCTAGATTTGTGGTCTGATGACTGAAAGCTGGAAGGAACCTCAAAAGCTGTGAAGTCTTGTCCTCTCATTTTTTTACAGAAAGGGAAACTGAGGCCCAGAGGGGGAGGTGGCTGGAGGGAGGGACAAAGGGCAGAGATCTGGGATTAGGCCTTCTGGCTCCTTCTACCAGTCCTGCCTCTGCTGAGGGTGGGCCAGGCCATGAGCTGCCCCTCTCCTTAGCCTTGAGGGCCTGGCTCTTTCAGGGGAATAAATGGAGCAGGGTCAGAGCTCCCAAGCTGAGTGATGCCAGGCTCTTGCTTTGCACCCCCTGCCTGTGCTTGGGGGGTAGGGGAAAGGTGTTGTCCCTGCCTGTGCCCCCCTGGATGTGTGTGGGGGGGGATCAACCTATGGGGAATGGGGTTGGGGGGGCTGGATGCTGTCCCTGCCTGTGCCCCCCTGGATGTGTGTGTGGGGGGATCAACCTATGGTAAATGGGGTTGGGGGGCCAGATGCTGTCCCTGCCTGTGCCCCCCTGCGTGTGTGTGGGGGGAGACTCAGCCTGGGGGGAGCGGGAGGGGAACACACCTTTCTGGACTCATTAGGTCCGGGCCAGGCCTGCCTGTCTTGGTCACCAGCTGAGCTGGGGCACTTGTGGGAAGGCCCCAGGCCCCCTGTTTAATTTGCTTATCTCTCTGTCCATTCCTCCCTCCTCTCTTTTCCTGGTCTCTTTAATTACCTGGAAAGTCAATGTCACTTTCAATAAGTCTAGAAGAATCCAAGGAGGCCAGAGCCCAGGCTGGGAGCGGGGGAGAGAGGCTAGCCAGGGTGGGGCACGGCGGCTTCTCCACAGGCAGGGGAAGGTTCTAGGCCCAGCTGTTCCAGCTGCTCCCCCCCCAACCCCCCCCATTCCTGGTCAGCCGGGTTCTCTCTCATCTGTCTCAGCTCAGAGCCCTTTAGGGGGCTCATCCCCAGAGGTACTGGGCTGGCTCTGAACCACGCAGAGGACTTTGGGCCAGGCCAGGGAGGGGCTTTTTGTCATTCTGGAATCCTGTGACCATCAACCTGGTGAAGCTTGGGGACCCTTTCTAAGAACGACAGAATTAAATATATCAAATAAAATGCAGGGGATTATGAAGGCTACCAAAGGGTCCTAAAGACACAGCATCAAAGTTCAGAGACCCTGTGGACTCTAGGTTAAGAACTTCTGATCTAGAGAATCTCTTAGGGCCCCTACCGTCCTGACATGCCCTGTTCTAAGGCCCCTCCCAGTTCTGACATGCCCTGTTCTAAGGCCCCTCCCAGCTCTAACATCCCCTGTTCTAGGGCCCCTCCCAAATTCTTATTTTGTCTTTCACCCCATCTCACAAAAAGTGACCATATAACCTTTCCAAGGCTAACCCCTGTACCTGCTCAGGTAACTCCATCCCATTGGGTCTCCTCCAGCAGGTCCCCCCCCCCCCCCCCCCGCATCTCCACTCTCACTTATTTCAGTCTCCCCGACTCATTCGCTTCTGCCTACAAGCATGGTGTGTCCCTCCCACCCTGAAAAACCCATCATTTGATCTTTCCATCCCCAATAACTATCATCCTTTATCTCCTCTGTCCTTCATAGCTAAAGTCTTCCAAAAGGCTGTTATTATAGGCCTTTCTCTCCTCTCTCTTTTCTTAACCCCTTAGCGTCTGGCTTCTGACCTCATCATTCCACCAGCACTGCTGTCTCCAAAGTTACCAATGATCTCTTAGCTGCCAAGTCCAATGGCCTTTTCTCAGTCCTCATTCTCCTTGAACTCTGCAGCCTGACCCTGTGGATCATTCTCTTCTCTTTAGACTTTCAGGACATCTCTCTGTGTCTCCGTCTCTCTGTGTCTCTCTGTCTCTGTCTGTCTCTGTCTCTCTCCCTCTCACCCTGGTTCTCCTCCTCTCTCTCTGACCACTCCTTCTCCCTCTCCTTTGCCGGATCTTTCTCCAGGCCCTCTTCTTGTCTCCCTCTATACTACTTGGTGAAACTCCCATGGATTAAATGACCATTTCTATGCGGATGATTCTCAGATCTACCTGTCCTGCCTCAATCTCTCTGCTGACCTCCAATCTTACATCTCCAGTGGCCTTTCAGACATCTTGAATTTGATGTCTAGTAGTCATCTTAAACTCAACATGTCCAAAACAGAACTCACTCTCTTTTCCCCAAACCCTCTTTCCCTCCTACCTTCCCTATTACTCTCGAGGGCACCACCATCCTCCCGGTCCCTCGGGCTCCCAACCTAGGAGTCAGCCTGGACTCCTCTCTATGTCTCACCCCCCAGATCCAATATGGCGCCAAGGCCTGCTGATTTTACCTTTGCAGCATCTCTCCAATATGCCCCCTTCTCTCCTCTGACCCTGCCCCCACCCTGGTGCAGGCCCTCATCACCTCACACCTGGACTATTGCTATAGCTGCTGGGGGGTCTGCCTGCAGCTCCAATCATCCTCTGTTCGGCCTCTAAATGATGAAGGGCAGGTCTGATCATGTCACCCCCTACTCAATAAACTGCAGTGGCTTCCTGTCACCTCCAAGATCAAACATCAAATGCTTTGTGTGGCATTCAGAGCCCTTCATAACCTGCCGCCTCCCACCTTTCCCGTATTCGTACACCCTACTCCCCCATGCACTCTTCGAGGCAGGGACACCGCCTCCTGGCTGTTCCACAAGCAGGACCTCCATATCTCAGCTCTGGGCGTTCTCTCCGGCCATCCTCCACCCCCAGAATTCTCTCCCTTCTCTACTCTGCTTCCTGGCTTCCTTCAAACCCCACTTTCTACAGGAAACCTTTCCTGACCCCTCTTAATTCTAGTACCCTCACTCTTTAATTATTTCCTCTTTCTCCTGCATTTAGCTTGTTTGTCCATATTTCTTTGCTTATTATCTTCCCCATTAGATTGTAAGCTCCTCGAGGGCAGGGCCTGCCTTTTGGGTCTTTTTGTATCCCCAGTGCTTAGCCCAGTGCCTGGCACACAGTAGGCGCTTATTAAGTGTCTGACTAAGTTCTGCTCTTCTGGGTTCTATGATCTGAGGCCCCTCCCCAACATGATCCTTTGGGATTCCTCCCAGTCCTGACATTCTATATTCCAAGCTCTGCTTTTCCCCACTTCTTAGCACGGTGCTTGGCACAGGGGGAGAGGTTTATAAGTGGTTAATTAAACTGAGTAGAGCCTCCTGCTCCACGCCGGAGTTCTAGTCATTCAGCCTCGGTGGGATGAGTTCAACTTAGTGAGTTCAACCCATTCCCAGGTGGCTCTAACCATTAGGACTGCTGGAATACAGATAAGGTCAAAGATTAGGGATAGAAGAGACCTAAAAAGTATGGGGCCCTGGCCCAGCCTGGGCAGGTAACGTGTTATTATCCCCATCGTACAGATGAAACAACTGAGGACTAAAGTCAGATCCACCAGGCAATGGGCTATATCCAACTACACAGAGGAGAAGTAATAGAATAGAAAATTTAGAGATAAAAGTGACCCTCAATATTTGATCTGGGATCTTCATTTTATGGTGTCATCGACCCCTTGGCAGTCGTGGGAAGCCTAGAGATCCCTTCTTGGAATGATCTTTTCTTTCTTTTTTTTTTTTTTTTGGTTAGGCAATTGGGTTAAGTGACTTGCCCAGGGTCACACAGCTAGTAAATGTTATGTGTCTGAGGCCAGATTTGAACTTAGGTCCTCCTGAATCCAGGGCCAGTGCTCTATCCACAGAATCATCTTTTTCAATGCATGAGATGAAATGCAGAAGACGGCAAAAGAAATCGATTCTATTGGGATACAGTCACCCCAATATTAGAGAAGCAAGTTCCTGGACCGGGGGTAAAGGAGGCCAGCTCTTCCCCACCCCCACCCCCATGTGACAGAGGAGGTAACACAGTCTGGTAAGTAACTTTCCCCAGGCCAGGAAAAAAGAGAAAGGCAAAGACAAAATTTGAACTCAGGCCCTCTTCATCTCAAGGCTTCTACTCTTGCTTAGAAATCATCTAGTCTAACCTCATTTTACAAAGGATGAGAGTGAACCCCAGAGAAGGCAAGTGACTTGCTCAAAATCATGCTGAAAGTGAATGGCAGAGTCAGAAGAACCAGCTTCCCAGGCTGGTGTAGACAAGAAACTTGGCCCCCAGGGGCCTGAGTTCTAGGCCTGGGATCTCATCCCCCTGGCCAGGATGTGGGGATACCATTTCTCCCCAAGGAGGTCAAGTGTCTCTTTGTCCAGGGGCTAGGTGCTCGCCCTCCACCCCTCCTGCAACTGCGACACTTACACTTCCGGAGCTCCAAGGTCTTGTTGGGGCATGGGAGGTGCTGCGGGGGCGGGTTCTGGGTCCGCTGCAGACAGGCCAACATGGTGGTGGTGGAGGTGGGGCCCAAGGCTCACGCTGCTCTGTCCCACTGCAAGGCAAACAGAGAGCTGGTCACCGGAGGGCTGCTGTCTTGGGCCAGGGGAGCGAGGAGAGACATTTCCAGTTCATCTCAGACCCCGAGGCTGAAGAGATCTTTGAGGTCATCTAGCCCAGCCCTCCCATTTTACAGATGAGAAAACTGAGGCCCACAGAAGTAAGGCAACTTGCTCAGGGACATAGAGATATCGTATTTGAACTTAGGCCTTCTGACACCAAATCCGGCGTTTTTATTTTATTTTTTAAATAACTATCTTATTGATACTCTTGTTACAACTCTGCCCGACCCCTGCCAAAAAGAGAACCGTCCCTTGTTAACAAATAAGCATGATTGAATGAAATACCGCACCATGTTGGCCATGGCTGGTGATGCATGCCTCATTCCACACCCAGAGTCCACCATGTTTCTCCTGGAAAGGGAGGCCCACTTTCAGGTCTAAAGGCTGTGACATGTGTGTAGTCACAAACTGAGTAAGGGTCAGACCTGGGAATGAGACCCAGGCCCACGCTGCCCCCACCCCACCTCAGCTCCCCTTTACAGGGTCTTCAAGGGCTTTGCACTCATCGTCTCCTAGGAGCGCCCAAGGTCAGCCCTGAAAGGGAGGAGCTTCAGACCCTACAGAGACTGTGGCGCCGTTGCCACTGAGGCAGGAAAACCTGGGTTTGAAGCCCCCCCAACCCTGGCCCCAGCCCGTTAAGAGCTCCCCTCTGTTAATTATCTCCTGTGTGTGTGTGTGTGTGTGTGTGTGTGTGTGTGTGTGTGTCTGAGAGGAGACAGAGAGACAGAGAGAGGGAGAGGGGAGAGACAGAGACAACAGAGAGCGGCAGAGAGACAGAGAGGGGGAGAGAGAGCTTGACCTCTTGTGGCTCAGAGTCAGCAGCCCGGGGCAGGCCCGCATCAGCTGTGCCAATGGTCTGCACGTTGGAGCTCAGAGCTTCTCTCAGGGAGCTGGTCAGGAAGGCACACATTCCCAGCCATCCCCCAAGGGCTGAGAAGCTTTGACTGACATCAGGAATGATCCCCCTGGAGCCTCCCAGGGAAGGAAGAGGTCTGAGCAAGTCCAGCCCTGGCCTGGCCTTCAGTGCCCTGTGGCTGACCACAGCTTTTCTCCAGCCGGAAGGAGTGAGCTCTGCAATGGTGAAGGGCTGGGGGGGGGGGCCCAGAAGAGGCTGCTGACCCCCCCCCAGCACTCCCCTTGCCTCCCCCGTCTGAAGTCAGAACTCAGCTCTGAGGTCCCCACCTTGGCTCACACAGACACACGACACACACCCCCACCCCAAGGCCCAGCGTGCTGACATTTGACCTGCACTCGATCTTATGTCCGCCCCAATCCCATCACCCCTCTCATGATGGCTAGTGTTTATAGTGCACTTTTAAGTTGGCCAAGCCCTTTACAGGCTATATCATTTGATCTTTGCAACAACTCTAAGAAGTAGGTACTATTATATCATGCCCATTTTACAGTTGAAGAAACTGAGGCAGAGGTTAAGTGACTTGCCCAGGATCTCACAGCTAGGATCTGGGACAGGATTTGAACTCAGGTTTTCCTGACTCCAGACCCAGTGCTCTGCCTGCCTCATTACCCAGCCACCATCTTTCTTTCTTTCTCTATACAATATCATTTCCATTTCCTTCAATGCCTCTTCTTTTTTCTTCCTCCTCCTCATCTCCTTTTCCATCTTCCCCCTTTCCCCTTCACCAAAGAGCATGGGATCTGGAGTCAGAGGTCCCCCTCTTGTGGCTGAGTGTCGGATATCTCTGGCCCAGTGGGACTCTAGGGCCGCTTCCAGGTCTCGGGGGTCCCCTCTGTTCCACTGTCTCCCCCCCTGTCATTCTGTTCCTTCCTGGCCCCTTCCGTCTCCTCTAGGAACCCAGAGAACAAGAGTCCCTCTTCCTCTGGTCCTCTCTGGAGGGGCAGCAGAATTGGACTGAACTTCTGGCCTTGTTTTGGGCGAGGGCTGACCCCCCTCTCCAAACTGGGTCTGTTCGACATAGCTATGTTATCTCATTTGAGAGACAGGTGCTATTATTATCATCCCATTTTACAGATGAAGGGACTGAGGCTGAGAGCAGTTAAGTGATTTGCCCAAATTATCCAGCCAGCAAGTAGCCAGTTGTCTCTGACACCTTTCTCTTATTCTAGGAGAACATGCATACAGCAGGTACTTACTACATGCTTACTGAATTGCTGGATTTGTTGAATGACATAGGGAGACTTGTACTAGCTCACAGGTTGAGGGTAGGTTTTTTTTTTAGTTGTTTCATGTCCAATTCTTTTGATCCCATTTGGGGTTTTCTTGGCAAAGATCCTGGAATGATTTGCCATTTCTTTCTCCAGCTCATTTTACAGATGAGGAAACTGAGTCAAACAGGGTGAAGTGACTTGCCCAGGGTCACACAGCAAGTAAGTATCTGAGGCCAGATTTGAGCTCAAGTCCTTCTCACTCCAGGCCCGGCTCTCTATCCACTGTGCCACCTAGCCTGCCAAGGGTAGGTAGGGTGATGATAAATACACAGTAAATAGGTATGATATTGATATGCACATGAGAGATACAGGTATGAGGGAAGGGCTCCATGTCTCTGGAAGACAGCACTGGGCTTAGAGTTAGAAGGCCTGGGTTTGAATCTGAGTTCAGCCTGAAGATGTGTGAGCTTGGGGAAATCCCTTCACTTCCCTGGGCCTTGCTTTCCTCATGGCTCCATATCACAGGGTCATAGATTAAGATCTGGAAGCAACTTTAGAAGGGACTTTTACAAATGAGGAAACTGAGGTCAGAGAGTTTAAGTCAAGTCAAGAAGCATTTCTTGGGTGCCCCAAGGAGCTCCCATTCTAATGAGGGAGGCACAGGAGGCAGGTGGACTCCCCGACCTTCCTCCTGGCTCCCCCCGAGGTCCTGACTCCCAGACATCGGTGTGGTAAGACTGTCTGTGGGTGGGCTAGCTGGGGGAGTCCCAGGCTGCCCACGGGGCACTTCTCCACTTGCTGGTCTAGAGAACCAGCTGGGGTTTGGGAGATTTGAGTTCTAGTCTGGGCTGTGCCACTAATTAGACATGTGTGTGATGGCAGGCAAGTTGCAACCTCTCTGGGCCTCAGTGTCTTCATCTGTAAAGTGGGGCTAATAATACCCTAAGCTACATCATAAGCTTATTGCAAGGGAATAAGTGGGAAAGTGCCTTGAAGACCTACAGACCCCCAATCCTAAAGTGTTATTACTATTATTAATAAGAACAACACTAACCACAAAAAGAGTCTTGTCTAACCCAAACTCAGCACTGGAATAACGTTGTTATGATCTCCTTAACAGACTGGGAGAGGAAACGAGGGCTGGCCACCAGCCTGGCCCCTGGAGGTGCCGAGACTTAGGATAGAAGGTATTTTCATTTATTCGCTCATTCATTCTTTCATCAAGCACCAATTAAATGAGTTCAGGAAAATGGGAGTTTGAATTCTATCTTGCTATCTGTTTGACCGAACTTCCAAAGGCCTCGCTTTTCTCATCTGTAAAATGGGATTAGGCCTGACAGGACCCTTCCGGCGTTCTGATTCTGATATCCAATGGGCAGGGACCTCAGTCTGGGGGAGGGGGGATTGGATGGCAGGCAGAAGGCCTGGATTCGGGGTTTGCCACTTACTAGCTGGGTGAGCTTAAGCAAGTCCCTTCCCCTCCCTGTGACTCAGTTTCCCCATCCATAAGTTGAAGGAGTGAACTAAGTGATATCTGGGGTCCCTTTTTGGCTCTAAGTCTTATGTTCAAGGCCTGGCGATGCCGCTTTTGCAAACGCTAGTGGCCACACTGTGACTAGGGTGGGACGCATGGGGCTTTGCCCCGTGTTCTGACATCCAGGGCAAGGGAGCACGTCCTTATCACAACCATCTGGAGACTGCCATCCCTGTATGTTGTGCCCCTCCTCTGACCTGTAGCAAGTCATCAGAGGTCAGGGAGCAGGGGTGGGCCTCTTCCTTTACCTGAAGCCCTCACTCAGACCACCTCTCCCAGGGACTGCCTGTGCAGGCCATTATCCATCCGCCTGCCCCTTTCAGAACCTGCAGCATCAAGGCCACTCGTGGCCCTCTAGGTCCTCTAGTGAGGCCCTTTACAGAACAAATCCCCTTGATAAAAGGATTTGTTCTGTAAAACTTGGACTCAGTCAAAAGGCCGCACCCAAGGACCCAGAAGGCCACAGGTGGCTTCGAGGCTACAGGTTCCCCACCCCTGCCTAGGTACTGGGATTCCTAGTCAAAGCTATGTGTGGCAAATTTGGAAAGCCCCTTCCCCAAGCCCCCCAGGGGGCTCAGCCAGTCTCCCTCTTCCCGACCCAAAGCCCCAACAAAATGAAGGAATCTGAATGATGGAAATTGAAAACTTGGTGTTCCCAACAGCAGAGCTCCGTAAATATAATCCTAGTTTTGGGTAAAAAGAAGAGTGAGGAGTGGGAGATGGCGGGTGGGGGTGGGGATGGGGAAAGAAAGCAAAGTTATTTAATACTAAACAGGTGTCTGCAGCCTGAAATGGTGAGGCTCTCCGCTAATAATGAAGTATTCATGAGGAAAAGCCTTTTTTTTCCACGACTTCCTTAAGATACTAATTTCACAACAAGCTCCTTGTTACGAGGCAATTACTGCAATCTTGTATTTCCCGAGCCCGAGACGAGCTGAGACGGACGGGCTGAGGCTCCCATCTGTCCTAGCCCTGCTCGCTCACTTGCCAGGAATGAAAGACAATCACAGAACTACCTTTCATTATCCCTATTTTATTTTCAGCAAAGGTGCCGTGAAAGAAATGATTTCCTCTGAAAGGGACTTTTATTCAGTTTCAAAACCAATTTTCTCCTATTACTGTCTCAAAAAAAAAAAAAAAAAGAGGGAGGGGAGAAGGGGGAGGGGCTGTTTTTATTCCCCACATTACAGGCTGTGTTAATGCAGCTCGGGCTGGCAATAAAAGCCACAGTATCCATTTTCCGGCTTTGATTTCTGGTAATTTTAAAATATGCCATTACAATCAGGCAGAAATTATACAGTTTAAAAAAGGAATGAAGCGCTGCTTAGAGAAAGGGTGAATGCACTTGACTGCAGTGAACAGAGAGCCTGTCCTCAGGGGACTTGGGAGGGTAATCAAGCTTTGGTTTGAGTGAGCCCCCCATACACAAGTCCAGGCAGCCCCGATGTACCAGAGAGGCCCCCCCTCAAACACATGTGTACTCAGACACTCTGCTAGAAGGCAGGAGTGAATGGGGGCTCTGAGCTCAACTCTGACGTTGGTTAGAGGGAGGAGGGAATGGGGGCTCAGAGCTCACCTCTGACAGCAAGTTCCCCTCCATCCCTGCTGTTCCCCAGTTCGGGAATCCTGGCCTCCTGCCCTCCTGTTTGTCTGAGCACGCATCCCCGCATGGAGTCTCTTCTATTTTTATTTTTATTTTTTGGTGAGACAATCGGGGTTAAGTGACTTGCCTAGGGTCATACAGCTGGTGTCAAGTGTCTGAGGCAGAATATGAACTCAGGTCCTCCTGACTCCAAGGCTGGAGCTCTATCCACCGCGCCACTTAGCTGCCCCCCCCGCCCCCCTGCATGGAATCTTAAGAGATGGCACTGGGCCATTCCTGAACTAGCACTGGCATGGTGGCCAGAGCCCTGGACTAGGGAGTCAGGAAGACCTGGCTTTGAGTCCCACCTTGGACACTTCCTGGACAACCCTGGGCTAGTCCCTTAACCTTGACAAGCCTCGGCTTTCTTATCCGTAAAATGGGGGTACTGCTTGTACCTATCTCTCACAGGATTATTGTGAGATATGAGATTGATTTTTACATATTTGTACACAAATATATGTACAAACATATACATGCTAACATACGTGTGTGCATGTATATAGTACATTTTATAACCTCTGAAGTACCATCTAAATGTGAGGTACTTAGACATATTATTACTGTAGAGACACAGAGCAGGTTGGGACCTGCATAGAGATGGAGAACCAGCGTTTCCCACTGTAGAGTTGTCCATAAAACCACAAAACATCTGAGCTGGGAGTAGGCTCAGAGCTTGAAGGGACCTTAGAACAGGGGATGTCAGAGCTGGAGGGGCCTCAGAACAAGGTATGTCAGAGCTGGAGGGGCCTCAGAACAGGGGATGTCAGGGCTGGAGGGGCCTCA